>NW_024881558.1:0-600000 GCF_019059575.1 Amphibalanus amphitrite
GGCGAAACCGAATAGTATTATCGTCGTACTTTGTCGGTGTACTTTTCCAAAGTACACCAAGAATATATTCACTTGGTGAATCGGGCCCAGACAGTAATAATCACACTTATCGGTGAGACAGACCACCAATCTGCGCCTACGTACGAACACCACGGGATCCTGCTTCATTACAATTAGAAGCAGCCCGTAACCAGTCGAAGTCAGTGAGGGGACCGGCCGTGCGCGGCCATGTGCATACGTAAAACTTTGGGCTCTAAATTCTACCATAGATCAGGAATTGCGCGGTCGGAGGATAGAGGGCAGGGCCAACGCAACAAGCTCTGCTTAGCGGGGCTCTGTCCTTGTGAATCCTTCCATTCAAAAGATTCGTACTAAATTTATAAAAAAAAGAATATCCGAGACACGGAATTGGGCGCCTGAAAAGACGACATGTAACATATTGCTGAGCGACAAAAATGGTTAAGGTCAGGTAAACAAAATAAACAATTGATAACAGGCCTAAGTAATCGGGTAGGTACCAATGTGCTCACATTGCATCCATGTTTCGTTTACACATTTGCTTTTATGTGCACTGACACCTTGAACTAAAAATTCGTTTGCCTTTTGGCTATTGCCGGCCCCCCCAGTAGTGACTTTTTGCCCTGACTGGGGGGGCCAGGCCGATGACTGCGGGGGTTTGGCCCCCCCAGTTAACATGTTAGACGAGGCCTTGCTAGTGACGACATTGAGTTAAGGGCTGAAGAGAAAAGCAACGTGACTTGGTGAACATTAAAAACCCAGTGCTTCAGACCAAATCGACCAACTAATCTAATCTCACTGGGCGTGACACTTGTAAAGGGACTTGTCAATGCGCAAAGACGCGTTGCAATGTGAAATATGCAGCGCCGTCGCCGGGGAAGCGGGAAGACGTGACGCTCATACGGCGCGTGCAGAGCCGAGCGGTGATGAAGAGCGAGAGGGGAGACAGAGGCGCGGAAGGACGCGCTACCCGTCAGCCCCTGCAGACGGCGCACGGAGGCACAAAGGACGCACAATGCACGCTACTGCAGTGAGCAGCGTGCGGTAAACAGCTATCATTACATCAGCGAGGGTTGGCAATACAAAGCCCGCGCAGGCATGTGGTATGTAAACGCTCTGTGAACGTAGGCACACCCATTATCCACAAGTGTGTACACACACGAACTGATAATCCGACGGGAAAACAAACCACTCGAAGGAGTCGGACTTGATAACTGATTCATATCACACCCAAGTGGCAGTCAAGTCAGCTGATCAAACACCGAACGCTAGCCCGTCCCCTCACCCTACCTTTGTCACCCTACATTGACCCGGTCTTCCCGGTTCCCCTACTCCCCACTCGTTCCGTTCGTACTCACCACAATGCTGTGTGGGATCTGCTCTCGCAGCAGGCGCTCCTCCGACAGCGAGTAGCGCGCGTCGTGCGTCAGGGCGTCCACGGGCCCCTTCTCCACCTGGTGTTTGATGGCGGCCGTCAGCAGGAACAGACTGGCGGCAGACTCACTGCGCAGGTGGTCGTACAGACAGAGCGCCATCCAGTTGGTGAGGAACTTCTCTACCACGCTCTCAGTGCGGCGCAGCATAAGCTGCGGGTACTTGGAGTTGATGGACTTGTCGATGAGCCTCAGCAGCAGGAGGCGAAGGATCTCCGTGGCGTACTCCATCTGGGACATCAGGATGACCATGAGCAGGGAGGCCACGTTGACCTTGTCACGGATGCTGAAGGACTTCTGAGACTCGAGAACCTCGATGAAGGTAAGCAGGAAGTAGCGGTTGTTGATGAGCTGCTCGAACTGCTGCATGGCCGTGTCGAAGTTGGTGCGCGTGCCGTTCAGTCGCAGCTGCCGGGGAGGGGAGTGTCAGACTCGGGCGAAAACCGTGACGGGCGCCAATCGCGATCAAAGCCGAGACCATAAAAACCGACCGCGGCTGTTTACACACATTCGGCCCCGTGAGCACGCTCAGACATAATTGACACGCCCGTCGGCTTGAAAGAACGCCACAGCTTCGTCAAAGGGAGTCTTAATCGATACCCGACGCCGACGTTCCCTTGGGCCTCGATAAAAACTCGGCATAACAACAGACGATCGAGTTCGCCATGGGGCGGCAGCGGTGGCGAGGGCGGAGGAGCTCTTACCTTGGGGTCGCCCAGGATCGGGTGGTCGGTCACCCCCGGGAAGAACACCTTCATGACGAACGTGCGGTGGTCGAAGATGGGGATGCCGGTCGACTCGAGGTCGGCCGTGAGGTCCGTAATGTCCGTCTGAAGTTCGGCGAACGCTGTCGGAGCAAGGCGGGTTAGTTTTACCGAAGGCTGGATCACTCTGAGAACGATTGGCGGCGACGAGCAGTCTGCACGGCCTGGCGTTTCCTCAGTAAACATGTTCTCAGTCGAGCCGATCCTGACCACGATCCAAAAACACCCGACGGCCACAAAGTTTGGCCCTCGGACGGCCAGTCAGGGACTGCCGGCCCGAAATGTAGTTGCAGACTACGTAGCTAGACAAAGTTAGCGTTAGTGTGCCTGTGCATTATGGGCATTCGTTGGGGTCGTAGTTTTCACGTTGATTGCTTTGCTATTGAAAACGATTGCAGTGTAACTCGGACTGTTATGCATTCACTAGCTCGGACTGTTATCCTTTCACAATGATTGAAACGTCAGGAAGCAAACAGTCAAACAGGTTTTAGCCTAGCTAATAAGAGCAACATGTCCTTAAACAGCATGACAGGCATACTAAGAACTCCCTTATTATCTCGTTGTTCGTCTCACCTTGTTTACACTCCATGCGCACATTGCTCTCGAGCGTGTCCATCTGGATCTGGATCCTCTTGTACTCGCGCTCTGCCTGTGTCGACTTGCGCCGGTACACCACCAGTATGACGACGGACAGCAGCACGAGGAACACGCCCGAGGCGGCGATCCCTCCGACCACCTCCGGCGGGAACGTGTACGGCTTGATCATCTCATAGCGCAGCAGGCCGAGCGGGAAGCGGAGGTTTTCGCCGACCCTGACCACCACCAGGGGCACGCCCTCGGGAGTCTGCCGGCCCAGGTCGTCTGTCCCCGGCGGCTGGACGGCCGGGGGACTGCACACTAGCTGGCTAAGCGCCAGGGAGGTGACGTTGCAGGAGTGGGTGCCGATGAGGACCCGGATGTCACTCTCGTCAGCGGCCAGGTTCAGGTTCTGGCCCTCGATGACGAGAGTGTCGCCCTTGTAGAGCTTGACGCGGCCCGGAAACGGCATGACTACCGGATCTTGGACGTAGAGCAGGACGCTGTTCATCGGAGCGCGGTGCTGCTTTAGGTTGCGCACACTCGCGACGTCGTCCATGACAAAGCCGATGTTGAGACTGAGAACGTCGTCGTTGGGCGGCCGTGGCGAGCGGGCGAACTTGGATGGAGGCTTGTCGGGGCTGCGCCGCTGCCACCCGAGACCTCTCACGGCGCGCGGGTCAACGGGAGGCGACGGGCACTGCATCTGGGTGTTGCTGAGCACGCGGCAGACCTGGGGGAGGGCAGGGGAGGGATGAGACGCCGAACCGGCTGGCAGCGCGCCCGACACGCCTGATAGACGGCCGACGGAACACGAGCGTGTCATGTGGGCTCAAAGGCTGCATGAAGTCGATAGGCGCGCTCGATATATCGAGCATATGGTATCATAAGCGGGGCGGGCATTATTCATCTGGCGGCCATCAGGCCGAGTTACTTAGGCTGCAGTCTGCTCATCCGCGAGAGAATATAAATCAGGGCCCGGTCGGCGCTAATCAGGCAAGATGGCGTCGGACCGATGATTAGCCGCGGTTTAAGCCGGCCGACGTGGCCCGATAAATCACGAGCCTCGCTCCGGATACCCGAGACAGGGCACTTGCATCGGACCAGCACTAAAACGGACCGTGCCGATCGTGAATGCATGCATGCTGATAGCGCTACGATAAATCGACATCAACGAGAGCAAAATGTGCGATAGGCAGTGAAAGTTTCCGTCTAATAGAATCGAACTCATGACCTATGGTCTGGAATTAATCTTCATCGCCTGGACGACCGGCTGTGGTAGGCTGACGGCCCCACAATCCCTTGTGCTACGTACCGTGACGTTGAGAGGCTGCTCCTGGTCGTCTAGGAAGACAGTCATGAGCGGCTTCTGGATGGCATCCAGGTTCGTTCCGTGCACCATGATGAGGCGTCCCCCAGACTCGGGCGATCGCAGCGGTTTTATCTCCTGCACCCCCGGGTCACTGGTGTAGTTGAACGGGTTTCCGACTAGCGTCCGGTTGGCGGCGTCAATCTGCAGGGTCAGTGTGCGCACGGAGCGCGTGCCGTCCGAAGGTGCGGTCACGCAGCTCAGCTGGCCCGGCCCCTGGGTGACCGCGCACGGGAGGTGGTCCAGCCAGACGCGCACTCGCGACCCGACCGTCAGGTGGCCGCCGGAGAGGGTGAGGCGCGTACCGCCACTCTCCGGGCCGATGCGCGGGTGCACGTCGAACAGCTGGATGTCGTGGTAGCTGTACTTGACGGCCGACTCGTCGAAGCCGGCGTCGTTGCCGACAGCGACGGCGACGTTCATGGGGTGCGGCGCGGCGCCGGTGCGGCAGACGATGCGCACCGACACTTGGTACTCGACCAGGGTGCACGGCACGCCGCCCACGCGGATCCTGTCTCGCACGTCCTCGGCGCTGCGACCCAGGTTGGATCCCTCGATGGTGAGCAGGGTGCCGCCCTCGACGGGTCCGCTCAGCGGGTAGATCTGCCGGGTGCCGGGTGTGGGTCAGACGCGGGTCACATGTCAAAGGTCAGAGGTCAGCGCAGGGTCACCGGTACGGCGCGTATCTGATTATAGGGCAGGGTGAGCTGGAACACACGGCCGACTCGAGATAACACCAGACGTAGAACACGTGTTCGAATTGAAACGCCGTGCGCGATGAATACACTTGAGGCGACGTTATTGCAGGTTATAATGAATAAATAAGCAAGCGCAGGCGAAAAACACTGAGTCGCTGACGTAACTAAGCGACGCCATTGCGTCACTATAACGGTCCGGAAACGAGGGACGACCATAGGTACCCCAATAAATCGATGTCGTTCGCATTCCTTCAGTCGAGACACGTCGCGACCCTAATGGGACGCTGAGTATGGCTATCCCCGGGGACGGAGCGGCGCCCTCCCGGCGCGGCGGACGGGCCGGGTCGCCGCCAGAGACCCACCTCAGCGCACGATCCTATCGCCCGCCCCCGAAAAAGGCCGCGACGCAATCGACGCACTGATCGCCGGTAAAAACCGGCCCTCTGTATGAGCGATACACGAAAACACGACTAAAGCGACGTGTCGCAGGGGTAATTACCGGTTCACACGGCTGCGACACGCCATCCGGCCGGGCAGCTGCCGCGCCGCCCCACCACCATTTGCACTTCAAACGGCTCGGATATGGCAGCCGCGCTGATTTGTAGGCTGCCATATGAGATTCGACGGCTATTGACTAAACAAGTGGCCGCGTGTCGTAAACAGTATGGAAATCGGTGGCGCCGATCGGACGTCAATATGTAACGACGGGCCGCCGCAGCTGCCCCGTTCTTGGCTGAGGCTGCGGGCGACGCCCTCCAAAATGATGGTGGTATCGCTTTTTTGTGCGCTGTATCTTTATGAATGGCAGGGGAATGTCGTCTATGCTAAAATGTTTTAATAAAATAGAAGAGGCAGCGTGACTGATGATCCAATGGCAAGCATGTCAGCGGGCGAGCCGCTCTAGGTTACGATGTTCTCCGAAAGAGGAATGATATTCCATTCAAGCTGCACCGAGGGATGAATGCCTCGGCATGCTCGATGCCCATTCACGCTTGCTCAGTTCCTATCAGTTCTCATCTCTCGAGAGCTGAGCAGAGCAAGCAAGCTCGACTGCGACATGACTGGAATCTGCACAGAGGAGACGGAGCCACTCGGCAGCGGCGCGAGCCACGCACAAAAACCGGTCCACCCTCCCGACCACCGGGCCAGCCGCGCAGATCCGCGGCGATACGCCGAGCCGCCGACCGAGCGCGGCGCCGACCGGAGCAGCTCGGCACACATCAGCGTATATCAGCGCCACATCAGCATAGATCAGCGTTAGATCAGCATAGATGGGTCTCGACGCGACGTCGCGCGCGGGCGGCGCGCACGCAGACGACGTTCGCTACTCACCAGGTCGATGCGCGGCTTGGGACACTCGAGCATTGGCCTCTGACGACAGTCAGCGCTGTGCGAGCACGTGCCGTCACACCACGCACTTGTAGCGCGCGTCGCGGGTGACGCACAGCGAGCAGTCGGCGTGGCCGCGGTGGCTGCCCAGCACGCCGCACTTGTAGAGCGTGATGTTGGTGGCGTCCACAAGATGATCGCCGTCCCAGACGACTGTCAGTTTGGCAGAGATCTCCCGTTCATCGGCCTGGTAGGAGTAGGTCGTCTTCTCGCAGACAACGAACTGGCCGCTCTCGACGCGAGCCGGCACGCGCATCTTGGCGCCCTCGATGTCGACGATGCAGTGGAAGGCGGCATGTCCAGGCTCTGGTCGCGGCAGGTTCTCCGCCTCGAGAACGACCTGACTTCGCTGGCCGTTCGGCAGCAGGGTCGGCGTCGACTTGGGCTTGAAACGCGGGCAGAAGGCGGCGCCGTGTGTGATGAGACGAGCCGGGTTCTGCGTGGAGAGAGACGGGAGAGGGTCAGTTAGAGACGGGAAGTGGGGTCAGTGAGGGAAGAGGAGAGAAGGAAGTCTGAAGAGCGGGTGGGTCGTGGATGGGAGGTAAGTGTACATTTAAGGGGAGACGTACGACATTTATCACAGGAGCTGGCATCAGTGTCATGGTTAGAAATGTCGAAAAGACCCTTTGAGGAGCAACATGAAAACAGAGCAGCAGAGCTAATATTAGTAGCTGATAGAACAAGTGGCAAGTTATACGAGTATCTGTTAGATTTGAAGAAGGTTGAAGCGGTATTAGTATAACATCAGTTACACAAAGCTCCAGAGATCGTCTTAAATCCAACCACCTGGAAGCGTAACATGCTACGTCTTGTGCGAACCAAACAGCATGCATGACCTTCTGCGACTTCTCAGCTTCTGCGACATTCTGCGACTTCTCAGCGTCACCGACATGCTCGTGTCAACAGTGAACAGGGCTGGTCATCAACAGAAGACATCATACAGGCTGCGCAGGGCACACAGCACTACCCGAGCGATTACAATGATAGACAGTCTCCGGAACAGCGGGGACCGCGAAGGACATGAGACAGGCGGTCCAGGGTGACGTCAGGTGATGGTGACGGGTGTCGCTACCGGGCGAGTACCCTGCACGGAACATCAGTCCAAGGACGGGCCTGGGCACTCGGCGCGCCCGGTCAATGATCGTGAAACGTCGACGTCGTGTCCCGGGTGGCTCTAGCCCGCCCTATCCCGGCAATCAATCACCCAGCGATGTCAGCTCGGAGTGTGTGGACCGGACCGTTGCGTCACCACCAGCAATACGACATTGCCACGCGGCAATTCAGCATAGCGTATGCTGTGTCGGGACGGGCGACTGCGTAGGCCCGTCTGTGGTGAGCCCTCCCCCTCCATCCCTCCTGCCCCCCTGGCAGTCGATCGGAGCCATTCGCATCGGAGCCGCTTTCATTCGCGATAATCGCCTTTTTATGGTCGGCGTGTCAGCGGTGGGCGAATTTATCGCCAAAACGGGACAAAATCCTGACGACGCCATGAATGCGACACTGTGGTGACGGCGGTATCAGACCCATGGGACTGGTACGGAGTGGTGTCCACAGTCACACCCGGGGCCGGTACCCCGTGGTGGTACTGTACCCGAGGGACCGGTACATTATAGAGGCACCTTCATCCAGTGAGTCCCTCAACTCGGGGACCGCCTCCGAACTGGGGAAACTGAGGGAGACGGCCGAGTGGCAACCAAACAGCCGGAAACAGCCTGATTACAGGGCCGACTGGGAGCGGCGGCGACCCCGCTCGGCACGCCGGGGGGTCGGCGGGGCGCACACACCGCCGCGCCGGCCACCATTAGCGAGCGAAGGGAGCGGGAGGGGCCGCCGCCGCCGACACCGCCGCCGACCGGCCGAGTCGCTCGAACTCGCTCCCAGCTGTCACTGGCAAAATGCGATGATTGAAAGAGTTCATTTCTCAGCGCCTTTCAGTGTCGGAGCGCGGCGTGTCGCCCCAAACCGACCTGGTCACGCGAGCGGCGAAATTCGCCCGCCTGCAGAGATCGCCAGTGTTTGGCGACCACTGCGCACTGCAGCGGTGACCGATCGCTCGACCCCTGGATGCACTAATGGGCGCCGTTTTCAGGTCCACGCTTGCTGAAGTCATACGTGCCACGTTGCTGTTTCGTGAACGGATCACACGCTCGGCCTGAAGCATGGTGGTGGTATGCGAATTATCGGTGCATGAATTGCTGTAACCATGTTATCAGTGTCTTATCGGGGTGTTATTTTTATGCAGCATCGTGTAACGACCTCGTTCAGGCATTCGGTTATTTATTTTTCTCCAAAAATTGATGATGCAAGTCGTGGATACGTGTCTGAAAAGTCTGCTTTTGCATGCATATGTTTGTAATGCTGCCTGCTGGCGTGTTGGATCAATTCTGACAAAGCTGTTAGGAAGTGCCGGCTGACAGATGCTGAGTGCGCTATTAATTCTGCTAGAGCTAATCTAATAATTGCCTTCCTTTCGTCGATTCATTGTTGCTAAATCTCTGTCGCCGCTCTATCTTCGTTATGTGTCCACCGGGGAGGGTTCGGGACCGGGACTGGGGAGGGCGAGAGCCCAGCCAGGCTCTAATGGAGGTGCACCCCGGCCCCGCGCTCATACAGACCGTGATAATTTGACAAATTCGGCGACACGCTATTCCGCGAAACTTAGCCAGCAAATGAGTGGAAAATACGAGAAAATATTCACCTCGGCTACAAACCGACAATTCCGACAGCAAACGGAACGAAACTAATGCAAATGAAAACGGCTCGACGGAGCTCGTCTCCCGGTGGGGAGGGGAGCTCGACTGGGGGCGCATCGCGGCGTCTTTCTTTCTATACGACTCAGGTCACGTCGGAGTTCCATTTCGCCTGGAGCAGAAAAAGCGCCCCGGAGCAGCGGGACGGAGCGGCCGCTCTTCATCGCACGAGGGGAGCCGTGCTTCCACGGACGACGAGAGCCACTTCCAGGAGGGCGGCATGGTGCGCGCCCCAGCCAATCAACGAATCTTAATCCGGGCGTAATTTATCAGGGTGGCGGCGCGGCCGGAGAAGCGGTGCCGCGCGCTGCGGTCGCCGGCCGTGCTGTGCGCGTGCAGACGAGCGGGGAGAGCGAGAGAGCGCGACGGCGACAAGGAGGGGACGGTGGCAGAGCGGAGGGAGACTGAGCCGCGCGACGGGAGACGGAATGAGGGGACTAACGGAGACAGAAGACTGAATCAGGGAGAGCAGCGAACTGGGACTCCCGCGGCGCCGACGAGCCAGATATGAGCTGGAAACAGCGAGACGAGCTGCCGCAGGGATGGAGAAGTTGTCAATTTACATGCTCGGAAGCTCTGAGGTCCTATTGAGCGGAGGGGTATGGAGGGAGAGATGATGAGCGGCCCCTGAGCATGGAGTACCGCGCGCGAGGGGAGCTGGGGGATGCGGAGGAGCAAGCGACACTGTATTAACCCTAATGGCCGCGCCGAGTAATGATTCCCGGTGATAATTTACCCCAGTTATGATGGATTCTGCGCGGGATAGTGTTTTCCGGAGGCCGAGACGAATTATACATTCCCCTGGCCAGCGACGGGAGCGCGGGGAGCGGCGGGCACCGTTCATCTCCCGGCGCCGGCAGCGGCATCTGGCGGGAAAATTACACACCACCTGACACGGATCCACGCGCACAGAGACCGATCATTGCGATCGGTCGGCGGCGGGTCACCGCTCCCTGCATTGCTACCGAATCAAACACTTCCCAGATACCTCAGAAGGCAGAGTTCGCGGCGCGGAAACGGTCCACTGTTTCCGTTCGAGACGGCGACGGCGGCGTCTTTTTACGGCCGTCGATAAACACTCGGCCGCTGCTTTGAAATTCGGACCGGGCCGCGCCGGCTGCTGCCGTGAAGGCAGAGCCCAGCTCGGGCCGTTTTGGACGCGACCGGAGGTGCGATTGACTCGGCGTTGAGCGCGGCTCCCATATTAACCTGCCGGCTCACGGCGTCCGGTCGAATTGAAACTGTCCCCGTAAGTGACATCAGAGGTGAGGTGAGGCGCAGCGTGTCTGTGACCGCCCTGTAATCAGGGCTGGGACGGGCCGCATGCAACCCGGCGGCGGCGCCGGCGGACAGTGTGGATCCCACACCCCCAGCCCGGATAAACAGTCGTCGGACTCAGCGCGGTGGCACAGCAACACACGGAGGCGGAACGGTACGGGAAGAGAAACACGAAGAGGCACGGTATATGGCGGGACAAAACGGAGAGATGCAGGACGGAGTGCTACGGAGCCTCACAACGGAAGCGAAGAGCAGCGGGACGGACGGAAAGGAAGAACAGGGGAAGTGCACAAGGATGACGCCGGCCGGTCCGGGCGTCACGAAGCCGTGGTGGTCCATGATGTCACGATTGATGATCCGTTAAATCACGACAAAGTCACGAACCGCCTCTCGAACACAGAAACGTGTTCCGAGCAAGTTAACTAACGACTCTGATGGACTGAACGATTCTGATCGCCGGAAACCAACGCCCGAGAATGGCGGCAGCACGTTTCAATGGGAATCGCGGCTGGCCAGCACCGACGCCTCTGTTCTCGAGCAGAGGTGGCTCACGACGGCCGAATTACAACAACGCGGCGGCGGTGGAGCGGGTTTTTTCGGCGTGCGGTCCGGCCACCCCTGTCGGACCTCACGGACGGACGCGCGGCGGTCAGTCGGGGGAGGTCGATCATGGGGGGTAGCCAATGCCCAGTCGGTGGGCAAGTGAGCGTCACCACCGACCGGACGCGTCCCCTCGGCTGCCGGCAAATGGGATATGTCCGAGCCAGGACGGCCGGCCAAATGGATCGCCGCCAGCGCTGTGTGTGATCCCGACGACCGGCAGATTAATGAACCAGGAATAGATAAATAATACGCATGCATAATGATGGTATACGAGGGTGACATACATGGTGAGAGCGTGCAGACACGACCATCGAGTGGTGGATGCGTGGCAAAAAGTAATGGAAATGCAATAAGCGCTGACACAAAGAGGCAGGCTTGCAGGCAGACGCTTGCATGCGAGACAGACTGAAAAATAGCAAATCCACGTAAATCCCAGTCGACTCTTGGCGAGTGAAATGTCGCGAGGATAAACGTTTACAAGATAAAGACATCTAATTTTCAAGCAGGCCATGCAAACTACAAGTTTTCTGAAACTTCGCTGAAATTCCAACGAGGTGACGAGTGCCGTTCTGTGTAAATGCTGCAACAGCTAGCATGGCAAGACGGACATGAAAATGACGGGCGGACAGAGTAAGTCGTGACGCACCTCTGCGAGAAGTCGCATGACGCTTACGTTTTCACCGGAGACGACCGTCCGACGGCAGGAGGTGGCGTTGTGCGTGCAAATGTTGTCGTACACACACCAGTTGCACGCCCAGGCCGAGCTGGCGCAGTCGGCGCACGTGGCGTGCCGGCCGCAGTCGTAGTAGGAGAACTCGCGCGACACAAAGTCCTTGTTGGTCTCTGAGGAGCGCACGGAGAGCGGCACGGCCACGTGGTCGGCTCCGGGCGGCACGGCGGGCCGCAGCTCGGGCGGCGGCGTCTGACACGACAGGCCGGTGGCGGTGACCCGCGCGTCCGTGGGTGGCGTGCCCCCGAAGATGCACTGGTACTTTGCGCCGGGAGGCAGCGCCGGCAGCGTTCTGATGGTCAGCTCAACCTGCGGACAGAGGGAGAGAGCAGGTCAGCAGAGGGAGAGAGCAGATCAGCGGTCAGCACAAAGGGAAGATGGGGGCGTCAGCGGGCGCGGCAGAGCACTAGTTATGAGCGTGATGGTGATCGCGCCCGACGTCCGCATAGCAAACACATCAGCCTACGTATTGTTGTGACGTCATCGCTGCGAAGGACCGCAGACACCGAGAACGGACGACCAGCTTAGCAGTAAGCCCGGACAATGCGATACAAATGCGACATCACTCCTGTGGCCAAACGAACGACCATCAGCCATGCACGACCAGCGTCGAGACTGATGGCCGCTCTCAGCTTGAAGCGTCGATCGCGATGTCAATTGGTGGCGATCGTACGTCGTTTTAGGGCGGTCGTTTCACCAGGAGCCGTCGCCAGCTCTCGGTAGCTGCAGTTAGAGCCGCACGATGCGCTCATCGATGCCATCTCTGCCGTTTGCTGCGTCCCGTGCCGGCCGCTATTTTTATGGACGGAGGAGGGAGCGCGCCTCGGGCATGCTGGCGTCCGCAAAAGACTGAGGGGGAGCGGAGCGCCTCGCCGACAGAAGAAAGGCAGACGAGAGCCACCGGCCGGCAGAAATCGAGATGAATGGTGGCGCCGCGAGGAGGGCGAGGGCACGGCGATCACCGCCCGATGAAGAATCAGCAGATGCAAAACACAAAAATGGCGAGGATGAGAGATGGCTGAGAGGGAGCGCGGAGAGGAGCGCAGAGCGGTAATAATGCGGCGCGACGAGGGGCTGTCGGCAGAGGCGGCCCGACGCGTCACGGTAGCCGACATGGGCGGCTCACCCCGGCACCGGCGTTATGCTGTTTTATGTGACACGACCCTGCACCGCGTGACAGACCTCGTGAAATAAGCGGCCCATAAAACAGGCAGCCGGCACAAAAATACGGTCTCAGGTCGGACGCTATGCAAATCACACGAATGCCCACATTCATCCCGCGAATTGCCCACTGAGTTTGGCCAGAGCGCCGTACGGCAGCGGCAGATCTGACGGGCGGCGCGGCGCGACAAAGCGACCCGTCGCCACGCCGTCGTCGGCCGGCCGGCCCGCCCTCTCGACCGGTCGCTCATCTGATGGAACAAATTGCATGGTGTAGGAGTGCTGAGCGGTGCTCCCAGCTGACCCGTTAGCCGCGCTCCGCTCGTGCGGCGGCGAGTTTCCAGCCTCCCAGACGCCCTCTGCGGACGTGATGGGGCTATCGGCGCGGCGATTCAGGATGGAAGAGCCGCCCCCGTCGGACCCCGAGCCCCGCCGGAGCCATTTCCGCCGCAGAAGACAGCGAGTTGAACATCTCACTGACCTTTGCCGTGATGGGACCCATTCTGATCAAAGGAATCCCACCATTAACCGTGGCCAGTCAACACCTGCCCTCTCCGCCCACCCCGCCGCAGTGCTCAGTCCCACGGCTCCTCTGCAGTAGCTGCCTGTCACAGCACACCTCTCCTCCCGCCCACACCCTCCTCACAGCGCGGCGCCGCGGTCCCCGACCTCAGGTAGCTGCCTGGGCCCATCACCGACCCGGATTAGCATGCCCAGCGCGTAACAGTACGTTGTTGAGAGTCACGTCAACGTTGGCCGGGTGCAGTGTCGCTGCGGTAACCCCATAAATCGGCAGACGGAGCTAGTCGATGTCGAGTTTAGCGGCGCATAATCGGCAGAGGCCAGGTGCGGCGGTGCAGCGGGATCTGAGGTCTCCGAGCAGAAAGGAGTGCCGGTTCGAAGCTGTTTTCAGCCAGCGGTATCTACATACGAGCAGTGGTGTATCAATTGGTATCAGAGTTCTGAAGTATTGGCAGTTGGCACCTATCGTCACCCTTCCCCATCGAGTGCCTGATTTGATTTTAAGTTTAATCAATCTAACGTCGATTTAACAGATCGTCTGCCATTTGTAAATGATGTGTCGGGCATTCATGGGTCTACAAGTACGCATGGGGCCCCTGTTAAGTGTTAATACCCTCTCTGTCTGATAGTCCCCGATACCGTGCCGATTTAACTTTCAAGGGCCGGTAAAGTATCGCTGTTTACAGGCAGATAACAGTAACACCGCAATGTCCGGAGCTCCGTATCACTGTATTGCTGCAAAACAGCTCACCATCGGGTTAATCCACGCCAGGCTCGGATTCGCGGATCAACAAGTTTCAATTCCGCTCCAATTTCGCTCCGCTGGCGGTCGATTGGACACGACGTTGATTATCGTCGCCAAACTCCGGTCGGCAGAACAGGTGGCGTCGGCATCACAGCCGTGCCTCCCCTCCCTGTTTGTCTGCGACCCGCCCGTACACGCTCTGTGTTTGTATCGAACCGTGAGCGCCGATATCCTGTCCAAATATTAGCGGCGATGGAGGTCGCCGTGACGGCCGCGCCTGCGGTCAGGAAGTGGCTGATGAGAGGCTCTCTCCAACTGACCACGACGTCCGGTCACCAGCTCAGCTGACCGCGGGGGACTATCATTGCGGCTGGGTCCCGTCCCGTCCCTCCCCGGCCCGGCCCGGTCACATGGTTTGAAGGGACGTCCGGTGACGTCTCACGGCCAGCAGCGCGACAGAGAAACAAACACAGATCAGCCGCCCGCAGCGCAATTACACCTCTGTCGCCGGTCGGTATATTTATCATTGCTCGAATATCATCATCACGGTGACCCGGCTGATGCCAGGACGGCGCTGATGAGAGGTGGTCGGACGAGTGGGCTGCAGACTGTCAGCTGTACCACGGCGGAAATATCAGCTAGCTGATGAGACGGACGGGGACAACCCACTCAGCCTGCGCGCAACGTTGCTATCGTGTTGTGAGACACAGGTCGACTTCAGTTGCAAGCAGCAATAGAATGGTGTGCTAAGTCCCCTACGATATCTAGAGAATGGGATCTGTCTTCACAGAACTCACTGCTGTCGATAGATACATGTACCGAGGGTCAGTGTACCCATTTCCCCTCACATCTCCTCCCTGAGGTCGGCCCTGGTCGACCGGTCACCGCCGCTCGAACTAAAACGGCTCTTCACTCGAGCAATAACGGCGACAATTCGATTCAGCGGCGACAATCCTACGCGAATCTGTCAGACAGACGGCCGGCTGTCGAGTTTCGGCGAACGGAAACGACTGCAGCGATACCGTCGGCGGCGACGGAGTGCGATCGTCGAGCCCGACGCCCGCCAGGATCGTCGGCTCCGACGCCCCCTCCGACGCCCCCCTCGGAGCCCATCCAAAGTCGATATGATGACTGGGTGCGCGCAGTCTGCACCGATGCACAACAAATCGCGGTAGACACGGACAAATGACACCCGCGGCGGCGGCAATGAAAGCGATGACTCGTTTTAGCATCGAGTGCTCGTGCGAGGATGAACGGAAACGCAAGAATGCGGAAGGAAGGGTGAATAATTGATTTTGCGAGCGGCTCGACTAAAAGAGGCGGCCGTAGAGCATAAATGTGCTGAAGAGGCGCTGAGGCGGAAGGGCCGTGCAAAAAAATGGGAGTAAATCGAGCTTGCCTCGCGTCAGTGAAAAACGGGACGTGTTTTCCACGTGTTCACTCGCACATTAACGTTCCAGCTCCATGCATTTAGTGTTTTGCAGCGGTCACTTTGATGCCGCCTAGGTGTTGCTGGGGCTCGGCTCGCCCCATTTCAGAACCAGTCCATTACATAACGCTGCCTGCCTCGAGGCAGAAGAGCGGAAGGCGATCTTGGCAACAGAAGTATTTTCATCTGTGTACCTTACCGCGGCGGCCGGTGGGCTTCATCTTTGAAACACCCCTGGTCCTGTTACTGTGATATTCCACTTCAGGTATGCGCGAACTGCTCTGACCTCTTCCTTCCTATCCGTGTACCAGATCGTTCAACATCGACCGCAGAGGAAGAGGTGCCCATGTGCCAAATGTTTAGCAGCGCTAACATTTCCTCAACACATCCGAATAACGATAACAAACCCCGAGGTTGAATCCGCGGCTCCAAACTCGCCACTTTCTCGAACACAGACATAAACGTCACCGCTCCCGGTGTGTGGGCCGCTGCAGCAGGCGTCAGTAAGTGGCCCCGCCGGCAGCCAGGTCGCCGGTAATTTGCCACTGACACCCGACATCGATTGTGGCGATTTACGGTGTCGGCGTCGACACAACAATGCAGCGCGCACGGACCGGCGGCGACGGCGGCGGCGCGGCGCGCACGACAGGCCGTTTCTCACACGTCCGGCGGTATAATGTCCGGCACCCTCCAACCCGACCCGGCGCGGTAGGCGGGTCACGAGAGCCACGACCGCCAGTCGACGGCATGAACACGCAGGTTGGCATAAACACAGGCGCGCGATAACAGAGGAACGGAAGGACTGTCCGACGCTGGGACACTGGTCGCCAACAGACCAGCCGCAGACGGCCGGATGTGACTGCTCCGGGATGGCCCACGAGCTTGCACGAGTGGGACCATGCAGCAGACGACGGGTGCGGTTCATCCCCGAAAGGCGCCGGACGAAGAGGTACAAGGTGACGACACGACAGTCGACAGCCGTCTGCCGCCGCCGGAAAGGATGCACCATGCCGAGCTGTCAGCGGACACGATGCAACGAGAGGTGAACGTTGTGGTGTGGATCGGTCGCCAGCCGCGCTCGATTAGGGCTGGAGAAGGGTGCTCTGGCGCGGCGTGTGGGGTCCCGCCGTTCCTGATGAAACGTCCCATTCGCAGCCTGTTGGGTGCTCAATGGTCGTCCGCCAGACCCGTGCCCAGCGGGTTTTAATAGCTGGCAGTGACATTAGTGCGGTCTTAATGTATTCGTCAGTGTTTTATAACAGCGGCGATGGGCTTCCGAGCCATGAAAGCCAATGGCAGCAAATCACACATTGACATGTTCACTGCCGCTGGTCGGGTCGGCAACGGCGGCCGGCCGCGCGAGAAATAGGCTCGCATGCAAACTGGCACTTAGATTAGGAAAGATATCACACGGGCCCGGGCCGCGTGCGTGAAGCGCTCATGACCGTAATGTAATTTCTCGTCTGAGTTATGGGATCGTTTGTCAAATGGGCGCATTAGTGCGCGGCGGGCGTGGCCCGGCGGCGTGGATGGACTGGGGAGCGACAGCGGAGCGGTGGTGGTGCCGGCGGCGGTGCGGTGCAGGTGCGAGCGGGGTGCGAAAGCGGCACCCACTCCGCCACCGACCGCGCACCCCGCCTCCAGCCGACGACTCTGGAAATCTCCGCGGTTTGTCCTGCAACAGTGTACTCGTGCGCGGACGAAGGGGCGGCGACCGTGAACCGCCAGTCAACCGTGAACGCAGTCCGGCCGGGGCTGATACGCGGACGGCCGCGGCAGGTGCTGCGTTGCATCGACATGTTTGCGTTCGGAGGTCGAGCGTGCAGTGACGCTAGGTGCCGAGATGGGCTGGCCGCGCTCGACTGGTGCGCAGCCCCGAGCACGTGCTGTCCGGCCTCGGCAGGAGGTGTTGAAAGGTCTGTCTCTGCCGGTGGGAGAGTCGACCGGACCCCCGCGCCGGACGGCCACAGATTCCTGGCCCTCAGAGCCAGACAGACTCCGGTCGAACCATCCCCAGCAGACGAACCTCCGACCGCCCCTCCAGACAGCGCCGTCGCCGCCGTCGTCGGAACCGACAGCGATTACGGCAATTATAACATGTGCGCCGCGCGGCGACCGGCGACGACTAATGGCCGTCAGTTTCCCCGCTCCACTGGCGACGGGAGCCCTCGGGTCCTCGTCCGCTCCCCTCGGCAGCTCGCCGCGGGGCGCCCCGGGAGCCGATCAAGCCCCGGACCGAATAATGGCGCTGATTGCGCCGCATTCGCGGACATAATGCGTTTAGCAGTTGCAGAGGTTGCAAGTTTGTACTGTGTAGTCGTCTAACGAACCGTGTCGGGCGCCGCAAATCGGCCGTCGCAGTCAGCGCCGCGTGAACGGCCCTTAGGAAAATCCGGCGCGGCGGGAGGGCGCCGGCGGCGCTTTCAGCACCCGCTGCGGGACGCTGGGGCAGGGCGGCTGGGGCTGACGACCCGACCGACAGAGGTCACCGATGGCCGCAGGCGGCCAACCGCGCCGCTCTTTGATGTGAGCATCAACGGTGCAAAGAGTACGGCCACGGTATTACGAGCAGTTGGAAACTTCATCGCACATCGCGCCATCAAAGACGAGCGCTGATCAAAGCGGCGAATTCCCGAGCCCGTTGATGTTTTCGCTCGATGTTGGTAAGCGCCGACCGGCAAAATATTCTGCGTGGCGAGATTGGGCTGCTCCGGCTCGATGAAATATCCATGAGATCTGCTCTGCCGCCGGGTGCTCCGATGACACTTGCACGCCCCACTCCATATATTCTCGGGCCATCGATACCGCCTTTCCGCGCCGCCGCTGATCAGTAGGCGCCAGGCCCCGATTAGGGCACGCTGCCGGCCCGCCCGCCGATGACTTATGTTGCACTGGTTGACTTCAAACGAGGAAATTCTGCCTCGCTGGAATGCCGCCGACCATGGCTGTCGCCGCGGTCTCCGGCCGCGTTGAGCCGATACTTCTTCGGGTGACGTGTCTGCAATACGGCCGCCCATCTGTCTGCCGGTGTCACAGAGCGCCGGCGAGCTGTTTGATCTCCATTTCAGCGTTGGCCGGCGGCGCTGGCGGCCGGCGATCCTCCAGTGAGCCCCAGACACGATCCGACCGCCAATCGCTCCCCCGGCGCGGCGACCGCGGCCCGGAATCGCTCCCCGGACGGGTCATCATCCCCACACCGCCGGTCCGCCCCTCCGACCCGCGCCCAGCCGCCGCCGACGGCCAAAGTCGGTCCGTCGTCGACGCCAAGGGGGAGGGGACCAATCGCGGGGACCGGGACCGATGGGGGGGGGCAGTCGTGCCCAAATCCGGCCGCCACTGTCGATCATTAGTTGCGGGGCGTCGCTCGGGCCCCGCGGGCGCGGGGAGACACACAAAAGCGGCCGCCGCGCGCCTCCGCCGTTGCCGTCGACGTCTTTTCATGAGGGAGCGCGGCCATGCCGGTAATTAGTCTCATTATCGAGCGGCGGCGGTCGGTATCGGTGTGCCTCGGATCATTGACGGTACGGCGCCGCTGACGACCGCCGCCTCAGATACGCGCCTGACACGCACCGGCCGCACGACGGACCACTCACGCAGACGGCTTCCGCGCGTGGAGGGAGTGGACAACAAAGAGGCCGAGGTTAGGAGGGAGGGAGCCTTGGTGGTCTTCGTAAGCGCTGAAGTGCCCTAGCTCAGCACCGCGCAATCAATGCGTAAGAGCGAAAGTGGATTTAGGGCGCTGTTCTGGAGACCCAGTGCCGACTGCATTGTTCCGAGCTGAGTGATGGCATAAAAATAGCTGTCAGTGCCATGTGTCGTTTCGAGGAAAATCGTACTTCACTTCCAGAAGCTCGGTGACCCGTGCAGAGTCGGAACAGGACGTGAAATGTTTCCGACCGGATGGCGCCTCTGAACTGGAATTCACGGTTCTGACGAATGACAACGGACATTCCATGAGCGTCTGTCAGTCAATTCAACGATTCAACACACAAGTTCAGTTCACAGCGGTCAGCGATTCAAAGGATCCAGCGACGAGGAAAGGCTGTCAGTCAATATCAAACAACTGCACCATTGATCTTCATCCATCTGGTATCGTTCTTAACAGTCAGTAACTTCGCTCGTCTTAACGGTCTAAGGCAGGAAAGAACAGGTCAGGACAGGTCATCAGGGCAGGGCAGGACAGGACAGGACAGGACAGGGCAGAACAGGACAGGCCAGGCCAGCAGGCCAGGAAAGGACAGGTCAGTCCCTGACCGGTACAGAGCACCGATAGTGTGTTTCGGCTGCATGTATTGGTGACGTTCGTCATCGAGTCACCATACCGATATCCCTTGTGACATACCGGATGCTCAGTCTGCTGTTCAACCGGACGTAATGAGATACTGGACAATGGACATGGGAGCACTGAGCCACTTGGCAACCAAGCTCACAGTCACACATGCTGGTGGTCCATCCGGGAAGGCTTATAAGACCTAAGACCTTATTCGGACCTTAGGACCTTTACTGGAGGATCTTAGGAATCTCTGGTTGTCTAATGTCCTCGACACTGAATATCCGGAGATTTTGAATTCCGTCAAATGTCAGCGACTCTTGTGATTTGTATGAATTCCAGGACTCGACAAGCTCTCGGTAACAAACGGATCTTTCGTCTCTTGGACCGTTCGACGGGGTTTGCAACGCGAACGCACACAATTCTGGCAGTTTCCTCGCGAGTTTCGTGATCTCCACTTCGGACGCTTCTCCAGGAGACCGCCGGCCGTTGACGACACGATCAGCTGCTCTCAGCGTCAGACGAGGGGCGGCGATCTGCCAGGTGCCGATAGTTCCGATGGAGGGACGGGTGTAAGCGGCGGCAGCGGCCGGCACTTGGTGGCAGGCGGCACCTCCGTCACGCGGCGCCGCCCCTCCGCTCATGTATAATGGATGTGTGTGGCCGCGCCGCTTGTCGTCGCTGCAGACTATAGTGGCGCGGGCGCAATATCCGGCGCATCGGCCACGCCGCGCCGTCGGCTTCCGGACGTCGGCGACGGGTGGGCGGAAGGGTGAGGTGGGGTCGGTCAAACCACCGGCGGGTGGTGGCTGGTGGCCGGCGAATCGGCAAAGTTAGGGAGTTCGCTGACTGCGAGAGAGAGAGAGAGAGAGAGAGAGAGAGAGAGAGAGAGAGAGAGAGAGAGAGAGAGAGAGAGAGAGAGAGAGAGAGAGAGATTCACGGGCTCTAGGTATTGAACTGGATTGGCCAGACGCTTTAACGCTCGCACTGGAGGGTCATTGATCAGATAAATGCCCAAAATAAAGTACTAGATGAAGGTCATTAAAGGCCCTATACCGACAGCAAGACGGGCGAACTGTGGACTCCTTTCCGGGAATGAAATCGAGACACGCCTGCCTGGAGGGGCAGCGATAAGTTTTAAAAGACTCGGGGAAAGTTGGAATTGCTTGATAGCTCAGCTGTCGCTGGGGCTTACGTGACTGGAGGATTGCTCCTGAGTCGCCCTACCGCCCAGCTGCAGACTGGGGATAAGGTCAGTGTCCATGGGACTGACAGTCTCTAAGTAAAGAGTTGGGACGAGTCACATTTACATAGCAACTGGAGCCTAGACGGTTAGACGGTCGTTGGTCAGCCAGTACCCTTTACATGATGAACATCAGGGCAGATATAGATTGTGAACATTTCGCCGAAGACATTTATCCAAAACCTCCACCGTGGGTGGAGAGTTCGAGCTCCGATTGACCGAGTTGGCCGACTTGAAGAGCGTCCGCCGGCGGTGGAGCGGCGGGCTGTCAGCACCAGCCGGGGGCGCCGGCTGCGCCCGACACCTGACGCCCTCGCCGCCGACACCTCGGTCCATCCATCCATCGAGCAACTCCGCCCACGAGCAGTGACCAGCGCGGCCGCCCGAGCCTGCGGGTGCGGCGTGCAGCCGAGCGTCCAGTCCCCAATCCGTACTCCCCTTCACGCGTAGCGAACCCTTTTCCCGCTGACCGCTCGAGGTATTAGCTAAGGTGACCGGCAACACCACCTGTTCCTTCCTCTTCACTGCGTTCCCTCTCCCTTTCTGTCATTCACAACTCGGTTGTCACAGTTGTCAGACAGTCAACACAGTTGTCGAGTTCCCACAGCTACCAACTCCCACCCCATTGAACTTCAGACGATCAATGGCACCGCCACACAGCACGTAACCGCGTACCGTGACGGATCGCCCACCCCGTGACGAATCGCCCACCCCGTGACGGTCCCTCGTCCCGTGTCGGATCAGCCCCTGTCCCCTAAACTCACCGTGACGGTCTGATCGACGGGGATCCTGTCCGGCAGCACCTGCTCGAAGTCGATACACTGCTGGCCGGCTCCGAACGTCAGCCATCGAGGCGAGCTCTGCTGTGCCTTCTGACACTCCGAGCGGATCGTACATCTGCGGAGAGAGAGGGGCGAGGTCAGTCTTCGGCCGGACACAGGGGAAGGGGTGGTGCTCGGTTGTAACATGTCAAGCGGCGGAGGAAACTCGCGCGGGTTCCGATGGTGCCTGGGTGGTGCGTCGTGTCACGGGGCGAGACTGCGAGAGCTGAGGGCGAGAGCGGAGGTCGGCGCGACCGCAGAGGACGGGTGACATGACAGAGATCGAGCTGAGCCGACAGCGGACACGTCGGAACATCGCAGGACGTCCGGCGACAGACGGGATAAAGGTGGAGCTGACAGGTCTCACAGCCGTCACCCGGCGACCGATGAGGACGCTGGACGGGTTTTGTGCGTCTGGACCGGACCGAAGAGCAGCTGACAGCGTGCGAGTGTAGCAAAAACCTCGGAACGTAGCAGAAATGGCTAAACACAGCAGTGTTTGTCCAGAAAATGTGACGTGCGAGCGTCCCGCTTTGTTCTGTAGACTGTGTTTATCAGAATTACTCTGAGAAAAGCTGAAAACTGACGCATTGCAGCAAGGTCGGACTGCACAACTCTAAATGCTGAGTCAAAAGCTTGCAGTTGAAAAACAGCCATTCACTCCGACCACATTCAACAGCGGGAGAGCGGGCGCGCGCACAAATCACGATGCGCCGAGTCGTCTCCGCTGCACACTGAGGCAATGAGCCGGCGCCGCCGAGACCCATAACGCATCACAATGCAAGGCCGGGGCGGCATTAGCCCTAATCCGACGCACGGTCGGCACGCGTCGCTCGCCCGAGGACCGTCTCAGGGCGGGCGGCGAGCCGTTACGACGCACAGGTCACGCACGGACTAGAGGCGGCTGCAAGGTCGTCCGAGCACCGCTCGTCCCTATATTGCAGGTCACACACTGCACCGAGACCGACACGAGTGGTCATAAACAGCTGAATCAGCCGCCGCGTGAGCTGCCGCAAACCGGCCGGTAGGGACGAAATATCAATACTGGTGGGGCGTTACTCATCGGTCGGAGGGGGCCACGACCACAGCTGAGCGGTGTTCATGTTTGTCCAGTGACCGCAACGAGCTGTGACGTCGTCCGTCACCGTCACGCATGCGTTCGTCACGCTCGAGCGACGCGTCAGTCACCGTTCGCCTCTGCTCCGTCAGTGCCTTGTCCCTGCCGCCCACCGACCTGACTCAGTCACCGAGGTAAACGGCGAGTCGTGTGGTCACCGGTCGCCGGTCTCCGGTCATCACACGATAGACAGTGAGGTCATCAAACACTCAGCTAATCAGACTGCGATTAGATTCCCTTGATGAGCCCGCATTGATAGGTGACAACATGGTGCCAAACGTAACAATAGAATGGCGTAACGAAGAGCCCTAGCCGTCAATCGACACAACACATCGCAGTGCTTAAGGTCACGGAGCAATAGAAGACGAGGCACACCACACCACGGCACAGCACGGCACAGCAGACCACGGCACGGCACGGCACGGCACGGCCTTGCACGGCACGGCACAGTCAGTGGCAGGTCGTCGAGCCGTGCGTCACATGCGATATGAATCATAAACGGTTTGCACGGCGGCCCCGAATGCATTGCGTCGGCGACAATGGCTGTGTCGGGGACACATCGTGGGCCGGCGGTCTGATGGATGGGCACTGGCGGGCGGGCTACTTGCTGGTGGAGGGCTGCACGACGGTGCACAGACACACACACACAGACAGACAGACGGACGTACAGAGGCGGTCTGCATTTAGTTACATACAGACAGCGCCAATACGTATACAGACAGACAGACATATACGCAGACGGTCCGCATATACAGACAGACTGCACCGAAACCTTTACATATCGACAAAAAGACCAGATCTCGAACAGACTGTGTATGGAAGATATAGGTAGATAGACTACATAGCCAGCCACGCCGTCAATATCTCCATTAATACAGACAGTGAGGAGGTCCAGGGAGCCGACGGTGGTCAGGACATCGTGAATGGGAAGATAGATGACAGGTTTTTTGCTGAGCAAAAAGTGGACGCCCAATCGGAGTCGTATTTCCCATTGCATGCTATCTCGGGTCCTAGAATGCAGGTACACAGCAGCGCTGGACCAATTCCCTAATCTGATAGCGAATGTCGTGAGCCATATAGAGTAGTGTGCACTCAATGAAAGCCGTACATAAAAACGATGTGATTACTTAGGGCTATTGCTGGTAATGCCGTTTCATTATTCCGAACCCAATTGCCAACGTATCGTATGACCGGCGGTACTAATAACAACGGTAGAGCACGATACGTTTAGATTAGGTTGGCTTCATTGACCATTGACCAATAACGAGAGCCGACCGGGGGACCGCGCCGACCGACCGACAGTCTGCCCCGCCCCGCCCCGACCGTTCACACTGCTAGCGGGCTCCGAACTTGGATCGGCCTGTTAGCGGCACAGCTAAGGCGCCATTAGCCCCACACAAACTTCAGACCGAATTGGAAACACGCTATGGGGTGTGAGGGGAAATGTTTGGCCATTCAGGGTGTTTTTATCGATAACAGCCACTAAAAACGGCAATATCCTCGGTAGACGAGCCGCGAACGACTAAGCTCAAGAGGGCTCCATTTTTAGGTAAGTAGCTACTATTTGTGGGCTGTGGTTGTCGTTTATGAAAAAAGCAAGCAAATTGCTATAAAATCATAGGTGTGAGGTAAAAAAAAAAACTGGAACGAATGTCATAGCAACTTTGATTCTATACGTAAAAAGGTCAAATCGTTAAAGCGATGGGCATCGATCAACTCAGTCTGCAGTGCGCGCACAATACGTGAGGCAGCAGTTTGACTTGTCTCCGACGCACCTGCATCCGCCCGCCCGAGCCACCCGACCCTGTGTCCCCGAGCCGCAGAGAGCGGTCGGCCGGGCCCGATCGACCACCGTCGGCCCACGCCGTGCCTTCTCCGATCCCTAACTCAAACAGAGCGTCGGTCGGCTAAGCCGCGGCCCGGCCCGGCCACCGGCCGCCCGTGTCACACCGCCGGTGCCGGCGGCGATTTATGGAGGAAATTTCGCCGCCGCGCGGTCCTCGAGCGGCGCCGTCTTCAGAGAACTCGGCGGTCCTGCTGGGAGAGAGGAGGTCCCCCTCGGAGACACTCGGTCCTCTCAGTGCCCCAGGTCCTCTCAAAACTCGAGGTTCTCTCAGAGCCAAGATCCTACAGCTATTCATTCCTCCCCAGATCTGAGTTCCTCCTAAGAATCATTTACTCCTTGTGCCTCCGTAGAGTCGGGTTTATCCCAGCAGCTCCTGTGTTGCCCCTACATGCAGAGCTGCTCTTCAGAGCTGCCACAGCTCCAGCCCTCTGAAGGCGTGCTCGGTGTCCGCCTTCCACCGCTCCACCTCACTGGTCCGTCGTTACACTCGCCTTCCTTCCGCCACATTTGCGCCGCGCTTTCCACTGCGTTGGCTCGCAGCGAGTCTTACTATTGATTATGTGCCGCACTGTGTTGAAAAGTAATGACGTTATGCAAATGGGGCGGGGTGCGATCCGCAGTACGCGCCAGCGGAGCCCGGTGCACCCCTGCCGAAGGAGCGGCCGCCCCCGCCCCGCCCCCGTCCTGGCTAGGTCGCCCATCTCCGCCGACGCTGGCTAACCCGATTATCGCCGACCACAGGCCTGTAGCAGCCTCGACCACCGGCGGTATCGCGGTCGGCGAGACACTTTTTTGTAGCATCGCTCCCAGAGCTGATCGAATTAGGCGGCCACGGCTCCCCGCTGGCCTGTCGCCACTTTGCTCCGCCGCCGCCGTCCGCTTCTTGCAAATGGACGTAATAAAACGAATCCCTCCGCACATAAATTCAGATTGCGCGACACTTAGGCGCAGAACCGGGATGAAATTTGTTTACAATTAATGTCATTTGCATTTCAGAGCGCGGCGAATAATCCGCTAAGTTGGTCGGTAATTTGAGCTGCTGGTTTAGGGCGGAGAGGGGCGGTGCGCAGAGCGTCATTTGCAACGTTCCCGACGCCGCGATATAGCCAGAGATGGAGAGGGTGTCCCGGTCCCTCCGAGGGGAGCAGAGTTGGTCAGAGTTACCCGCTGCTCAGTGAACCGGAGAGACGAGAAAGTCTCAGTCATCCCCACCCTTCACTCGGCAGTGACTGGCTGCGGGCGGCGGTCTGTTCTTGTCCCGTCACTTTCTCAGAGAAGGCCGAAGGAAGGCCGGGTGTTGTGACCACCGACACCGCCCACCGAACCACCGGTCATCGAGTGGCTCATTCGAGCCATTCGAGTGCGTCTAGTCCATTCCAGTCGGTCGTCAATTTCTCCTGGAACATCGACTAACTAGGATGGTGGTCGGCTGTTTACACCCCTTGTCGTTGGGTGTTGTTGGCGGTGCTGCTGCAATAATCAGTGTTGCTCCAATCAATTGCCACATCATGACCGGAGGCAGAGCGGGCAGTGGGGTGGCCCCAATGAACGCCCTCATGAGCGGCTCGTGCTCTCCGCGGTACACGCGTTTGACCTGGAGCCGCCCTGCACGAGCTGACCGGCGGGTCACGACGGACGGAGATGTCGAAACGACGGCGTCTGATGGGGGTGTGGCACCGACGGCTGATAGTCGCACTGCCGGAGCATCGAACAGACGCACCGCAAAAAACAGTCCGCGTCTGAACCGCACCGGGCAAATGAATTTCTCGGCTGTCCGTCTGCACGGGGAACAAAGCGCGCCCGGTGAAGGCTGCGGCTATGGCGACGGCTGCAGGTCGGTTACACGGACCAGACGTGCCGCTTTGTGCTCGTGCTGCTGCTCCTGGCCTCCGGCGGAGGGGTGTCAGCCACCCGGCAGTCATGGCAGACGGTAATGAGCCCAGCGAGCAGCCGGCCGGCGAGGAACCCTCCCGCCAGGTGAGAGGGGACTGCAACAGCCGACACCGGCCAGAGACTGACCGCTCCCCCGCCACAGGTGGTTAGCACTAATCTAATAATAGTGCAGCACGCCCCATTCTCCGCGTTCATTGAAACGCCGCTCGGCGGCCGCTTTGTTCCATCCGACATCTGCCGCATCTGCCTGCCGGCGGCGGCGGCGGCGGCAAGGAGCCAGCGCCCGCCACGAGAGGCCCGCCGGCACCGCCGCCGGCGCACACGACGCTCGTGCTGCGCCATAAATGGCCCGCTCGGTCGGCGCCGCCAGACGCGCCCGGCCCGGCCTGCCGTCGGCCGCCGCCGCTCTAACAGGCATCTAATCATCGCCCAGTGCCGACCGATTGTGCGCCGATTGTGCTCCGATTGGAGCTCGATTGTTCACCGACCGCGACGGCCGCCGCGCCGATGGCGACATCAGCGAAAGTCCGCCGACTCTCTTCCGGCGGTGGTGCGGAAACGGACGTCGCCACCGCTGCCACTGCGTCGTCGCGGCGACGGGACGCCCGCGGCGAAATTGTTGAAACTGCGGCTATTACGGGTGATGGCTGTGGTGTCGGGGATCGGGGTCTCTCTGATCCGGTCGTGGGACAAACCAGGCGGCCATCGCCCGCTGTCATCGGCCGAGATAGTGTGGAGTTGAGACGCGCAGCCGGCGCACGGTCCGGTTCCCGAGGTGTTCAGATCCAGAGAGGTGTCAACTGCGACCAATCAGACGGCCGGCATGGTGCACCTCAGAGCCAGGCGTGACCGCCGGCTCACCAACACCGCTTATGGTCGCCGTCAGAGCCATGTGAAAATTATTTGTTCACTTACCAGCCATTATGCTGGTTAGTGGGAATTGGAATTAGTAATATTCCGCCGACACTTGGCTGGCTCTAATCGCGCCCGACGTTAACGGCGAGAAAGTGTCGGAACGAATTTTAGCTCCGGGGCTTAGCAGCGAGGACGTGAATCAATTTAGTTGGCAGTATTTCAGGGAACAGTGTGGAAGCTAATATGATTCTGAGCAGGTGCTGAAGATCTGCTGCAGGCCTCCGACACCAGACGCCTGCCGACCCATCAATCCCACCCTGCACCCTACCAGCCCCACCATCGTGATAACCCCTCCCTCCGAATATCCCCTCCCCGCGCCCAGCCATCGGACGGCCGAGCGCCAGATGAAATCATCACTTGACACTGATGCCGGTTTCATTCCGCGCCATTGGGCGGGCGGCGGTGCTAATTGAATTCCGGCCGGCCACCGGAGCGGTTATCGGCGGCCGGTCGGCGCCCCATCTATTCCCGTCGCGCGGCCGACGCTGTTTCAATCTGGCCGATCCGTCGGAAGGGATGAGCGACGATCCGGCATCGGCACCATCAACTCTGTGCGCTTCAACAACAAGCGAGTGCGCCATTTTTCACCGCTGTCCATTTATCTGAGGCGTCAAATGGACGGTCTGCTGCCGGACGGGCGGTTCGATCCCATCTCTCTCCTTCCCCAGCGGGACAGACTGCCGGCAGCGACCCACTCTGAGTCTCACCGATGAGAAAGTGTTACTGCGGACTGACCGTCTGCTGAGCATGGCGAGAAGTCGCTCATCACTGACGTGGGCATGTTTCGAATATAATTTGGATTTTTATGTGGGCGAGGATGGATTTGGATTTTATATAATTTGGAATTTGGATTTTATATAATACTTGTTAGACGCGGTGCTATAGGTAAAGCAAGCCACACTTTGTTCACTTATTTTAAGCATAATTCGACATAATGAATTAATTGTGTGTCTCATCTGAAAAGGGCCAGCATTGAGAAAATTTCGAATTAGTTCTGCTACTTTCATGAATCAGACACTAGACAGCACATTCGTGCGAAATATATGTAGAATCCGAGCCAGTCCAATTCGTCATACTTGCCATGCAAAAGCATGTATAAAAACTCAATGATTTATTGATGGCTGCTCAGCGATCCAGGCAGGTGAAACAAAGAAGCTGTAAGAGCTGAGTCATTTGGAAGCCCCGTATTAGCAATGTGCCAATAACCTCAGTGTAAAACGCCACGTCCGTGAGCGCTACATCCGTCCGCAATCTTGGGTTCTCGCCTTCCGTTTCCGTTTGGCCATTTGCACGTCGAGGGACTTCCCTCAATATTAGCGTTTCCTTGTCGAGGGATCTTTCTCACACACACACACACACACACACACACACACACACACACACACACACACACACACACACACACACACACACACACACACACACACACACACACACACATCCACCTTTAATGTGACCTGTGCTGGGACTGCTAGCACTGCCGGGTGCCAGCCGCGACGCCTCGAGTCCCGCGCGGCGGCTCTGTGAGCGGCCTCCGAGGCCGGAGAGGCCTCTCGGACAAATCTCCCTTTGACACGCCATGCGCAGCGCTCTGTTCTCCTGCAGCCTTGAGAGCTGCAGCCGGCCGCCAACTCACCTTTTCTCGAGCGAGCACCAGCCGCAGTAGGGGTCTCCGGAGCCCAGGCACGACGAGCAGTTGGTGTACTTCTCACACGTCTGCACGCGCACCTTAGACACCTGAAAAACAGACAGATAAAACGGTGAGGGGCGGGCCGAAAGCGACGGAGGGGTAGATGGACTAACGAGGTGCGCTCGGGTCAGGTCAGGTCAGGTCAGGGGTGACGGCGCCGGTACAGCGGGTGGCCAGGGTTACAGGTGGCCAGGCTGGGACCAGGACGGCGGCCGGCCAGCTCCGGTCGGCACGTGTCTGACCTGTGTGACCTGCGTGACCTCCGTGACCGGCCGCATTGCGCCACGGGTCACCGCTGACAAATTAATCGGCCGACATGGCATTCACTTTCTGTGGCGGGCCGCTCCATCGCTCTGTGGTGCTCCATTGAGGCCGGACTTCCATTAGACACACCTCGGTAACAGCACGGAGACTCCGTCACATGGCGCTGAGAAACAGGGTCAGCCGCGCCGGCAGCCCGGGCGTCGCCGCGCCTCGACCGGGCCCCCGCGGCGCGGGTCAACCCACCGACCGGCCCCCGTCGATAGCCTGATTTTTCCGCTACAAATTAGCTTTCAGGGTCCGGCGGCGAGCACGCACTTTCTCCGGGCGCCGAGAGTGAAAACACGACACGAAGTAATTACCGATTCATAAACAAATTAGCTGCCCATTATTTAGTCGGCGTCGGCGTCAGCTGCGGCTGCTGGCGGAGGGCGGACGGCGGCGCGGAGGAAGCGCTGTGGTCGCCGCCTACCGGTGCTTCCCAGACCCTGTCGTCACGGCCGGCATGGGAAACGCTGCAAAAACAACACCGGCCCGGCCCAGCCGCTTAACCAATGTGAAAAATCATCAAGGCCGGACGTGGTGCCGTAAAAACGAGCCGCTCCGTTGCCGACGTGCAGCGACGCGCCCCGGTTTTTGGCCGGCAGCGAGCGCATCCAGCGGGCAGTTGGTTTTTCTGTCGACGGTCCACCGGCGCTCTTTGAAGCGTGTCTCGGCGATGTCAGCGGCGCGTCGTCAGCGATTCTGGCCGCGTCGCGTCGCGACCCAGTCCTGTCGGGGCGCATCGGGCGCGCGCGCGCCGAGCCGACAGACCGAGCAGCGCGCCTCGGCGAGCGGCCCAGTTCGACTCGCTGCCCCACAAAGGGGCCGGCGAGCTGTTTTTGAGGCGCCCCGTCGTGGCCGTCCGGCGATCCTTTTCAGCCGGCGGCGGCGACCGACCGGCCAGCCACGTAAAAACGGCTCCGCGCTGCTCCTATTTACGGGAGGCCGACCGAGAGGGAGCCCTGCCCCCTGCCAGCGGCCCTCCCCGGTCACCGGGCGCGGGGATCGCTCCTAAATACCCTCCCTTAGCTCAGCGGTGGAGCTTTTAGAGGTGATTCCAAGCTCACGAAATGCTATAAAAGTCGTTGATGAGCCTCGAATCGCCCACCAACAGCATCTTATCCCTGCCCACATGCTGTTGGCAATATCGCTTGCCCGTATCAACCTTGGCACCTGGATATTTGGCACCGTGATCCTTCCTCCTGGCCTCTATGTAGGAACCGACGCGTTCCCTAGCGTCTCCGTCCTCCGTCCTGACCTCTGACCCCTGCCGGTCACGGTCACGGCTCATCCTGACCGCTCCCTCGGGGGGCCACCTGCTGTATCAGTAGCCGACGAGCGACCGCTACCGACCCGACCGGGCCAATCACCGAGAATCAATCCAACTCGACTAATTGCCCCCGCTCGGAGAGCCGGCGCGGTCGCTCCGGTCGGGCTCGGCCAGGCTTGGCCCGGTCCGGCGGTGTGAGGTGCGGTGGATGAGGGTGGGTGGGTTGATGATACGCCGGGTCCTTCACTACCGTGGGAGTCGTCCCGGCGGACCGGAGCTCGTGATGGAGAATCGGTCGGGTGTGGAGCTGGGAGTGGGGAGGGTGACGGCTCTCCGGCAGCCGCTGACCGCCCCGCCTCCCCCACGTATCCTGCGGAGACGGCACGGCGTGCAGAGGATGTGCCCACCACCGCGTATCACCGGACGGAAACCATCATCGCAGACGGCTCAAGGTAAGTCCGATATACCCTGCCGTGGAATTTCGAGCCGAGCTAATTAATTTCGGCGCTGCGGTGAGCCGGGGCCGGAGGGCCGGCCGACCACCACCTGGGACAGCCGGGGAGGGAGGGCCGGACGGCTCGCCGGGGGTGTCGGCCAACCAGCCGGCGGCCCTGCCCGCGCGGCGGGGGTGCGCCCACCGGCCACCGGCCCACCTGGCTTGAGCTCCTAAACTACACCCCTACCCAACGTGCAGCCCAGGTAATGGACCTCTTAGTTACACGTTCAGCCGGACTAATTTATACCTAAACGCGGCCCGCGCCGCAGGTAGAGGCCCAGGAATGCCGCCGGTGAGAAAACACTAAAGGAACGCAACAAGGCCCCAATGGGCGATAAATAAGTCCCGACTGGCCGCGGAGAATGGGACGCATGAAACTTATGGACGGCCCCTATCTACCTTTGTGTCCTGAAACGCCCCAGACGAATCCGATTTAAGCATTTTCGCAGCACGCGCGCGCGCCTCACAAAGGCGGCGGAAATCGGCCTGTATCCCGTGAGCAGCTGATTTCTCGCCAATCCTGTGAATGCCGTGTGTTCGGAGGAGCCCAGGTGAGCCGGCGGCCCGGTGCGTCCCGGAGTCTGATCAATGGGCGGCGGCGCGCGGCGTCTTTGACCGACGCTCGCCCGCGCTCGGTTTGTTTGCGGACCGTGTTCTCGACCGGCGGCCGCCAATTACGGCTGGGTGCCGGCTATGGGAGCGAGCCCATTTGATCCGCGTGCAGCCTGACCGGCCGCATAAAGGGCGCATTGTGAGCGCCGTCTGAATTTATCATGTGAGCAACTGCAGCGTCACCGGACGGCTGTCGAAGGACGCGCGACCGCCGCCGGCGGAAGGCCGGAGAGACGGGACGGGAGAGATGGGATGGAAGGGACAGGATGTGGGGTCGACGGGGCAGGACAGGATGAGACGTAAAGGAACAGGCAGTTACGAAGCAGGATAAAACAGGGACAGTGTGCATGATGAGGTATGTCGGAATGGAATGGAGCCTTACAGAACATATCGGTGAAAGTATGAGCAGATGCGCCACAGGGCCAGACAAACGGAATGAGGTGGGACAGTTCGGTATTGGACTACGGGAATGAAGTTCCAGCGTACACTGACATGGAATACACAACAGACCGTACACCAAGCCGCAGAGGCCGAATACAAACTAAACTGGAGCTGCCCACTGACGGATGGGAGAAATCTGACCGCATTCACCCGGGCCGGCGCGCCGTCCGCGGGGTCGTGAGCCTGCCCGAGTGACATGGCCTCTCGCCGTAACAGTATCTTTACGGCCCTAATACCCCGGAACAGTCTGTTGGTCGGTGTCAGAGACTGCAGCAAATTAGTTTACAAGCCCATCCTGGTCTGCACCTCCGCGCAAATTGACTCCGGCTCATGACGCCGCCAATGGACCCTATCTCACGGACCCCGCGAATTGACCCGGCCCATAGCCCAATCATAAACCCGGCCGGCCGGCCGCACGGCGCCGCGCCCGCCTGCGGAGCCTCGCCTCGCTGCAGAACTGCGGGCATTCCCTCGTGCAGCTGGGGCGTCACATTCCGGCCTCGCCGACCACGGTCCGGAGACGGCGAGTTCCCGTCCAAGTGGAAACACGGCCCAACCCCGCCGGTGGGGAGGCTATCACAGCCAGCCGGCGCCGGCGCCGGCGCCGAACTGCGGACCGGGCTGTCGGAGAGCTGCAGAATGGAGAACAGGAGACTGGGGGAACAGAGCTGCTACCGAGGGCGGCTCGGGGCGACCCGGAGCGGTCAGCACCGGTCAGGGGCAGCCGCCCGGATCATCCGACAGTGCCCCGTCACCGTGCTTTCAGGCCGACTCCTCCTCTGGCCGTCCGCGCCCGGCGGCGACGCGCGCCCGATGACTGCGCCACTTTGGGTGCCGGTGAGCCATCACCGTATCGGCGCCGATCGCGGCGCAGTCAGGGCGGGGAGCGGCGCGCCGATTAAACGGGCGCGATCGGCGCGTGCGCCGCCCGGCTCGATTACTATGCGGCGGCGGTGAGCGATATCGAGACAGGCCGCCGTCGCCCCGGGGATGGGCGGCGGCGGTGGGGGGGGGGGGAGGGGAAGGACGGGGTTCTATCCCCGCCGTCGGCAGCTGAGCAGGACCACCGTCCGTGCACTAACTGCAGAGGCGGAAAGAGAAGCCATCCGACCAAATCGAGCTGCCGAGTGACGCCGCGGCTGCAGCGTCACCGTGTCTCTCAGCCGAGCTGCGTCTCCGGGGGCGTCTTTGGCCGCACCTCAACTGCACCTCTGTCCGCATCTGCGGCGTGCCAGCAGCTCAGACGGACGGACGGCGGCGCTGCCCGGCTGATTTAGTGCGGTGCGGCTGTGCGCCGGTGCTGAGTGAATCTGTCGGCCGCAGCCGTGCTGGGGATGCTCCGTTCGCCAGTCGGGACGTTTCGTGCACCAGCCGGGACTCTCTGTCCTTCAGCCAGGACTCCCCGGGACTCTCCAGCCCGCCAGCCGGGACTCTCAGCCCTCCGCGCGCCGCCGCACCGGCTGTGATGCACGGCCCCGCCGACCGCCGGCGCGTCCAGCCGGCTTTGTGGCGTTTGATTTATACCGAGGAAAATGATGGTGAGCAGGTTTAGAGGTGACCGGCCGGCGGAGGGCAGCCCGCCGGAGGCCTGCTAATGTGACGCGCTCGGCCCGCGCCGCCGTGTGCACCCTGCAGTCTCCTCCGCCGGCGCCCTGAGACCTCGGTCTGTCCGAGCTCTATACACGGCGAGCAGAGGCCATGGAGCCATTCAAACTGAGCCAGCCACTGGTCGCGACCAAAGTGGTCTGACGAGGAGTGACCAAACCTGGCATGAAGCGGTGTCAGACTGTATGGGTCTGATTCTATTCACCCTGACGGCATCTGGTTTTGTAGTGACCTCCGAGCTGGCGAACGGCGGTGGGTGTGGCCAAGGTCTGTCTCTGGCGTTCTAACGCTCGTTCACGGCATTCCTGGCAGTGAGAGGGATGCCGGAAGTTGTGTGGTCGCTCACTGTGCTGGCGATGTGTCAGCGGGCGGCGTACTGACGAGTCTCTGGCACTGGCGGTCGCAGCCGCTCGCAAAAGGGGGGGCCAAAGTCACACTCGCGGGACATAACATTTATCAGTCACCGGGGGGGGGGGGGGGGGGTGATCGGCTATTTTTTTACGTCCACGAGGCGCCGCGCAGTTGGCATTACTTATGCTTCATCCACCTCATTCTTGCGTGAAATCTTTAAGCTCAATTTAAGGCAAAAGCACCAGTTCCATGTCCCGTTCCACGGTGTTTCCATCGGTCGGGCCACTGCACCATGGCGACGGATCGGTGTAGCATATACTGGAAGGTCGGGCACGCGGATTCATGACCTTACCACAATAAAACAATTCGGAAAAGTACGGATACCTCTTGCAGTTTAAACAAGCATGTGAAACCCAGAGATCATTTTCAGACTATGACATTTACCCATATAGTTGTTTGGCGGCGGGAGAGAATAGGTACACCGACCTCTGGAGACCCCCGGCCCCACAGGTTCCTGGTTTTCAAAATTGGCATCTGAGGGCCCCGCACGACTCGCGCGGGGCCTCGCAACGGCTCTATTGGGGCTCACTCAACCTGCCTTATAGTCCTACTGCTAAAAAGACTGGCCCTGAGTCCTAAGGACTTCATCAGTCTCTGCCAGCCCCAGGACCCACACCGGCTCATGGGGTCCCGACGTCGAAATATGAGGGAATCTGCGCGGGACCATCAGGACGTAAAGTAATCTCGATCAGGACCAACGTACGGCTGTGCAGGAGTCTGCGTGAGCCCTGTGATCTTCAGAAGCCCACCCATGTATGTTTTCACTTAGAGGCCAATTTAGGGCCCTCAGAGACCAGTACAGGGCCTGCAAACTGCAAAGGCCAGTAGTTTGAGACCATCAGAGACCGAGTTGGGCTCTCGGAGGCTTATGTGGGTCCTACTCATTACAGGCCAACATGGGGCCCTCAGAGGTCAGCGTGGGGCCCTAAAAGACCGGAATGAGCCGTCGTTGGAACCCAGAGGCCAGCAGAGGGCCCTCAAAGGCCAAGATGAGCCCTCCTCAGAGGCCAATGCAGGCCCTTAGAGGCCAGCATCGGGTCTTCAGCAGCCAATGCGGGGCCCTCATTGGCACCTAAATGTTCGTCTTGGGACACCAGAGACAGCAATAAGGCCACTAGAGACCGGTGTGAGACCCTCAGACGCCGGTTGGGGCCCCTGAGGCCGGTAAGGGGTCCTCATAGGTCAGATGTGGGGCCTCAGAGGTCGATGTGGGCTCTTAGCGGTCAACGTGGGCGCTTGACCGCCACTGAAGTTCCCTCAGAGGTCAGTGTTGGACGCTCAAAGACCGGTGTGGGCGTGTTTTTTTAGCCTCGTGACGATCGAATCAGGGCCAGGGTCCCATATACCTATGGGGGCCCATCGGTTGCTTGAGGGGGGGGGGCAAATGATATGATGGCCCCCTTTATGTGCCTTGGGAGGGCATGGCCCTGATGCCCCCCGCGACCGCGACTGTGTACACATTACATACAGGCCTCTGAAATTACATACTAGCTAATCCAAACTCTATGCAGGCCCCTAAGATCCCACGCTAATCCTTAAGAAACCAAGCCGGCATACGGCGTCACCACCGGGCTTCTGAGGTGCACAGCACCAACCCATGAGGTCTTACTTTAGTGTCTTAGAGCCACGCTCCTTTGGCAGGGCCCACCCGCCACTGCCGAAGAGGTCTCATGCCTGCCATTGCTGGGCCTACGAGAGCCTCAAGTAAACCCACGCTGATATTCCATGTAAGATGCGGCCATACTCGTGAACCGGTGCCAGCGACGCTGACCGCCAAATTGACAGAATACGAAACTGAGCCCACTCATGAGTGAAATTTACGTCCTTTGATGGCGCAAGAAAGAAAATGAAACATACAAAAAGCTTTTCTAGGACTTTTGTTCGATCTGAAAGGTGGGGCCAAAAGATAGTATGGCCCCACCTTTCAGCACCAAAGGGGGGGCCATGGCCCCCGTGGCCCCCCCCTGGGACCGCCAGTGGTCTCTGGCAACGCTCACCCTCCGGCGGTCAGCCGCTCAGAGCCTCAGAGTCAGCCACACACCGGCACTACACCGAGCGGCGCCACACAACGCTGCTGTTCTGTGGTCGGCTGACGGGAAATGGACTGACTGCATAGCTCATACAGCCGACTGTGAAGTCAGCGGCCGTGCCCGTATACTGGATTTCCGCCAGGTAGAGAGCCGTGGATTCGCCGAAACCCGGCTCAACCCGCGGAGCACGGCCCTGCGCGTGCCACAGCCACGCCCCGACAAATCAAAGCGGAACGCAGCCGCAACTGACGCGTGGCAAAGCCTTTCAGCCAGTCTATGTGATTCAGGCCAAGGCGGCTTAAGTGCAATGGCTATGGCCGGCCCGTTGCCCAACAATTGCACAGGAGGATAGCAGAGTAGCCGCGTCATGGCAGCCAGATCAATATGGAGCGGCAGCGGACAAAGCGCAGTTCGCCGTGTGTATGACGGTGTCGGCTGATACAGTCTGGCTGCGGCTCAGCGTCGGCCGACCACCTCCACCTCTACCTCTACCTCTACCTCTATCTGGGCTGGAGAGAGGGGCCGGCTGGCATGTCGGGTCGGCGTAAATTATCCGCCACGCCGCCATTTGTTTTATTTGCAGTGAGGAGCGGTGCATGCTGGCTGTCGGAGAGAAGAGTCGGCGAGCGGGCCACCGCGCTCGGCCGGCCGGCCGGCCTGCATCCCGCCCAGGGGAGCGTCTCCGCGCCGCTCGGCCGAGAGGCGGCGGTCGTGGCGCGGCGCGGCGGCCGTCGTGGCGCGCCGTAATTGTAATGGAGCCGGCGGGGCGCGGCGAAATGACGGCTCGGCCCACCCGGAGCCGGCGTGCAGCGTGCAGAGCCAGGTAACCGGTTCAGCGAGCCGGGAGAGGAGAGGAGAGGAGAGGAGAGGAGAGGAGAGGAGAGGAGAGGAGAGGAGAGGAGAGGAGAGCAGGAGAGGGGAGGAGAGGAGAGGGAGAGGAGAGGGAGGAGAGGAGAGGAGAGGAGAGGAGAGGAGAGGACAGGAGAGGAGAGGAGAGGAGAGGAGAGGAGAGGAGAGGAGAGGAGAGGAGAGAAGAGAAGAGGAGAGGAGAGGAGAGGAACGGAGAGGAGAGGAGAGGAGAGGAGAGGACAGGAGAGGAGAGGAGAGGAGAGGACAGGAGAGGAGAGGACAGGAGAGGAGAGGAGAGGAGAGGAGAGGAGAGGAGAGGAGAGGAGAGGAGAGGAGAGGAGAGGAGAGGAAAAGAGAGGAGAGGAGAGGAGAAATGTGCAGAAAGAGCGAATAAAAGTGGAGAGGAGAGAGAGGATGTAAGGGGAGAGGATGGCTGAGGTGTGCAAAATGCAGGAAATGTTTCTGTGTGAGGTGAGTGGGTTAGGAACAGCTATGTTACACGAGTTAAATGTGGAGAGTCATTGCATTTTTCAGGGCGTAGTCTCCGTTGAAACGTCTAAACGCGGCAACAAAAAGTGAACGAGTCAAGCTGGGAACGTCAGCCGAGAATTGTGCGGGTTCCATTCAGCTCTCGGAAGGCGGAGCACTCGGAAATGGAGTGGAACGCTCGGCTGTGCCGGCCGACATATTGACTGACAGCGCAGTGCACCATCTGGCCGGGGTGGTTCCGGCCCGGCTCGGAGAGCAGATGAGTGATTCGAGCCGTCATCGGACGGCCGCCGGAGCGCCGATCGCGCTGACGGAGCCGGCAGGAGCCCGGCAGGACGCTGGTAGTGCAAGCAGCCACCTGTCAGAGCCGTCCCGATGCGACGAAGATAAGCGGTCCGGGGGCGTGGAAACGCTGTCTGGCCGGCGGGAGGCGATGGCGCTCGGCGGCCGACGCGCGGCGCGTCATTGCAATAAATTACTCGCCGGTCATCAGCGTCATGGTGGGGGTCACGCTCCGAGCGGCCGCGGCCGGCGGGCCTCCCTGCCAGAGCGGGCCGGGCCGGTCCGACCAGGGACCAGGCGGTCCCGGACGGTCCCGGACCACCCCTTACGTCAGACACGAACAGTGATCCCACAAAGTGGCCGCTGGCCGTAGATAAAACACGACGCCAAGGCCATTACATTCGTGCCAACCGGTTAAGTAAAACACAAAGGAAAAATATTAGCGCCATGAGTAGGTACGCTCGTTAGCTGTACTCGAGCTTTAGTAGTCATCAAAGGTCGCTTGTAAATCATCGTGAATGGAGGCACGAGGTGAAGTACGAGCTGTATCGCGTTTTCATGGCAGCTCGCGGCATGACATTGCAATGTTTCCGGCGGATATGCCCTCGGTGTGGGCCATTGCCCGCTTGGACGGTCGGTCCGTCTCTGTCACGATGTAGGTGCTCGCGGTGGAGGTCATTTGGCTCACCTTCTGAGTGGAGAGGACGTAGACGAACTCTCCTCCTGCGGTGACCTGGAGGTCGGAGGCGATGGCGCTGCCCGGGTCCACGGAGAGCGTCTCGTAGCGACGGGCCACCTCGGGTGACACGATCAGCGCCTGAGAACACAGAGAAGACCTGGGTCACAACGTGCACGGGAGGACGGTCACTGAAACTGAGCACATAGCTGAAACTGCACGGAACACGACCGACAACTGCATCTCGAACAGGAAATACATCAGCCTGAGAGGATTTGTGCGCGCATTACAGTTTCGCTTCATGCTTTATGCAAAAAGCTGATGCCGATGTGTTTTTGTGAACGAAGGAATTTGCGTCACTACGGATTAGTCGATAGATTGTCGCATTCTTTGAGCCTGGCCAGAATGTCACTCACGACAGTTTCATAGCCGTCAAAAGAGTATGTCAGTTCGTCTGTCGGCCTTTCAAACATCCACGAAAATTCCATCGAATCCGTCCGGGTCGTCACGTCAATCAAACCAGCATCATATCACTACTCTGCACCAACAGTCCGGTTTCTGAGAAAACCCTCGGCCCATAACGGCTGCTTTTACAGGGCGCAGACGCCCCTCGCTTCCCGAACCCCAGTATCATCCATCGGCCTTCATCGGCCATCCGCATCCCACAACAGCGCGTTTCGCCCCTCCCGCTCGTTCCTCGGCGCTTCAACGAGCCGGACCCCCGCCGCGCGCCGCGACGAGTGTGCAATCGGCACCCGTTAAAGTTAAGTGTGATTGTCAGCTTCCTTTCGTCGTCGAAGGGTTGTCGGCTGAAGGAGGGGTGGAGGGGAGCAGTCGGTGGCGGTCCCGGCCCGTCGCCGGAGGCCGTTCCGCACCGCGGCGGCAGCGGTGGCCGCCGGCGGCGCCCCGTTCTCAGCGCGCTCCATTAGAGAGCCGCTGCCGCCGCCGGTCAACGACTAATCTACATAATATCATTAGGAGTGTGTAATTTGTGGCTGGTTCCCGGCGCGGCAGTGTGAGGCGGCGCCGGCCGGCCGCTGCAACAGGCGCCGTCACCGGCCGCCGCTCGGCTGCTAATTATAGAGTGGTCCGGCAGAGGGCGGCCGGGCGCCGGCCGGCCTGACCTCGGCTGACCCGGCGCCGCGGCCGACCGCAGCCCCGCCCGAATCACACCCGGTTCCTGCCCGCCACCGGCAGCGCCAATCATGCCATGTTGCACGCAGGAATGTATCGGGTCAGGTGTTACACCGGATACAGGCAGCTGCGGTCGTGTGCGGCCTCGTTGAACTGGCCGACTTCTCGTGAATGGACCCTATTTCGGTCGCAGCTCGAGAAACTTCTCAGCCTCAAGAGCGCCGTCTGAGAGCCACCTCTCACCGCAGACGGCAGTAACCTGGCGGCGCCACCTCAGACCTCTGGGGACCCTGAGAGCCGCTGACAAGCGCACCCCAGCCGTTTGTCCGGCCGTGTCGCCCTCCTTGTTTATCCGGTGGTCGTTTTTAGCGGCACTTCCGTCTGGCGCGACACGACCAGCCGGGCTCTCCCGAGGGACGGCGGGCAGGTGGGCGGCATGCCGCTCCATCTCAGCTCCCTCCAGCTGCCGGAGCGGCTCCCCGCCCGCGGAGAGCACGCGTGCCGTATGTAGCGGCCGCAGCCGGCGGCGGTACGGCCGCGCTGAGCCGCACGCGCGCGGCACCCCGCGCCGCGTTAGGCTAATGATGCCGCTCCAGGCTGCGGGAGGCGGCGGCGAGATGCACCGCTCACCGGGCCTCCAGCTGGTGCTCACTTTCTCCGGCTATCCGCGGCGCAGGTGCTGCACTGGACGAGAAGTCACGGAGCTGCCCACGCACTCTCTGCACCATGGCGCGCCGCCTCTGGGCCTGATCTGTCGGAAAGAGAGACAGCCGTACACTCTCCGCCCCATTCCTATTGAGACTTGAGAGCCGCGGTAACGTGCATATGTCTGTCCGCCGTTGCGTGGACAGCGTGCACGGCGCGGCTGAGAGGGCGCCCTGTGTCGGGTGGCCAGTCATACCTGGCTCCGTCCCCCGGACGACGAGCTGTCAGCGGCGCCGGCCCGCGGCTATAACCGGTCCCCGTGCACCTTCCATCACCTCCTCAGCCGGCGCCGCGCCGCCACTATCCGCCTATCTGCGCCCGGCCGAGCTTCTTACGGGCCTAGTGGCCGGCATTTTTCATCTCGGCCCGACCGGTTTCATAGCAGCCGTAAATTGGGTAATTTCAATTGATGTGTAATTTAATGGATATGGCCACGGTTTACGATGCCGATGGCCATTTTATACTGGCGGGGGTCGGCGTGTCATAAAGCACGACCGGCGCTCTTTCAACGCACCAGGAAGAAGGGCTTAATCAACGTCCGGTAAGTGGTCGACGACGGCGTCATCGGGACGGCGACCCGTGAAAAGTTGCGCCGGTCGGCGACGGGCGCCGGGCGGCGGCTGCAGCGGACGGGACTGGTCCGAGCCGTGCAGAGGGACGGCCGCGCCACAAGACTGACGTTTATGACCCTCTGATCTGAGACTCGCGGAGCGGCCATTGCCAGATCGTGTCCACTTGTCGAACGGAGTAGTTTTTTTTTTCGCAGAGTTGATGGCGAAGTGATAGCCGTGCAGCGAGATGCGAGACACATTGTGTCAGAGAAATCTACGCAGAAAATACGACATTTACGATATCTGCCTCTATTGGCCCATATCGGCGGGCAGAATCTTCTGATCTGTGCTTCATAAACACGAGTTCCCACAAGGACAGGTCGAGTTTTTTGCTTCCTCGTAAGCTATCTGCAGACAAGCCGGTCTTCCCATGTTGCCGCTCTTCAAAAGACTTTAATCTCAAAGCCTGCAAAATGGCCTGATTTGCCGCAGAAATAAGCAAACAACTCCAATCTACATGCTATCAATGCATGCTCCACTGCAATGCCGGGTTTCTCGTGTTCGGCCTCTTCTAACAAGGCAAACAACACACGCCAAAAGTAGGAATATGTTATCCACAACTCCCCAAAGTCAGTGTGCAGATGACTCGCCAATTTTCCAGAGACTGGCAGACTTCTCGGTAGTCTGCTGCGATAGCATGCAATCCCGACGGACCCCGATACGCAGTCCCCGCGGACCCCCTCCACCGACCGCCGGCGTCACCTCAGCCGTCTCCGACCGTTCCTGTTGTCCCCTGACGCCGGTCTCTCCGTGACGACCGCCGCCGCTCCCCCGGCTGCCGCAGAGATAAGGCGGCGTGCCGACGGCGGCGGCGGCGACCCAAGCACGCCGGGTATTCTCTGCCGGCGAGCGGCGTCTAATTAGCGTCGCGGAGGGTCGGCGCGCTGCCGTGCGCGGCCGCACACCCAGCTGTCTGTCGCGCCTGTCCCGACCGACCTCAGCCGGTAACGAACGAGCCACGTGCCACTCCCTCCCCCGCCCCCTTCCCCGCCCGGCTCCTGGCCAGCGCGGGTCCTCAGAGGAAGACTGCAGGCCATGGTGAACAAAACCAAACGGCTGGAGCCCGTCGCGCCGGCGGCCGCCTTGATTACGGCGAAAATATCATCATAAAAGCACTCCGGAGCGTCGTGCTGAATGTCAACCGGGCGGTATTTTCGAGTTGGTGGGCCGACTGGCGACCCACAGTGCATTTGGCATGCAGGAGGATGAGAGAATCTGAACAATTAAGTGTTTGGACGGGCACGCTCGTCAGCACTCAGAACTTCGAGGCTGCGCTGTGGCGCCTTTGTCGCAGCCAGAGGCGGACTGACGAAGCCCCGCCGTGTGCCGCGGCCCGTCCTGTCAGCCGCAGCATAACTATGTTGTTTTTGCCTCGTCTGTTATCTGACCGCCAGCCGCGCCGTCGTCCGCGTCTGTCGAGATGTCATTCGCCAATGTCGTCTGCTGTCGACCGGACGACTGTGGCCCAAGAAACAGGCCGGTCCCGGTTCCGGCGGGGCTCTGTCGCACGTCGCGTAATCCTTGTGCAGTTGTAGAGTCGGACGGCCAGGCAGGTGGGCTGTCCAGCTCGATGGAGTGGCCGTAGTCAGAACAGGGGTGGCCAGACCGGGGCCGGTGCGTTCGAGGGCCTCCTCGGCGCGGGCTCGAGTGTGCCGCTCGCGGTGCGTCCTGCCGCGCTCGGGCCGCTCGAGGCCGCTCGAGGGCGCCATTACCTGATTGCGTCCGTGTCTGGCTGATGATGCCCGCCGTCGACCGGACGCGCGCCCATTAAATCATCGTTAGCGCGAAGACGGCAGCCGCCGTCACCAATCAGGTGGGGCCCGTCTGACGAGGCCCTCGTCTGGCGCAGCGCCTCACCCGGCGGTCGGCACCGCCCTCCGCCTACCGCGCCGCTCGACGGCACCGGACGTCCGTCCCCACCACTCAGTCATCAGTCGGGACGTCCCTCTCTTCCCCCAGGCCGCCCTTCACCGCGCCACCTTCTCCTCCCCCGGGTCACCCTCCGCGCCACCTTCTCCACCCCCGGGTCACCCTCCGCGCCACCTTCTCCACCCCCAGGTCACCCTCCGCGCCACCTTCTCCGCCCACAGGTCACCCTCCGCGCCACCTTCTCCACCCCCAGGTCACCCTCCGCGCCACCTTCTCCACCCCCAGGTCACCCTCCGCGCCACCCATGCCGCTCTCAGTGATCCGTCTCGTTAGTGGCGCGCGCGGTGCGCTAATTTGGCCGCGGCCGCCCAGGGCGCCTCCGAGCGCCGCGGCGGCGGTCCTGGCGCACCGCGGCGATTAACGGGAGGTGCGGCGCGCTCTGATCAATGGCGCCACCTTTGACAGATGCGGCCGGGAGGTCGGGTGAATAACGACAAATTAAACCGGCGCCCGGCCGTATATTACCATCTGAAACAACGGGGGTCGGCGTGCCGGCGAGAGGCCCGCCAGCCGCGGCCGGCGCGGCGCCCGGCACAGGCGGTCGCGGCCTCCACTGGGATGTCTGTCATCGGCACTTGGCTGTGCTGGTGTGGCCACGTTAAAAGGGCACCGGGAACGGCGAGAGATGCAGTTGGGACGAAGCGAAGGTCAGAATTAATGAAAACGGACCGTTGTTAAATTGGGGAGTATCGACGGTGGTAAAATCTATCGCGCGAATCTCCGTCTGACCCACACAAGCGGCTATCGATTCTGGCTTGTAAAATTGCGTGTAACCCTAGCGAACGACACAGACTTACGAGCGTTTTAAGAGTGTGCGGAAGCCCTTCCCGGCCTGTCGCAAGCCATAGAGCGACGTTAAAAATCTCGGCGGGCGGGCGCTTCACCGTCAGCGTCGCTCGCCTGCCGTCTGCCGGACCAGAAGACCTACCGGCGGACACGCCGCGCGGCTCCCGTTTGACAGCGATTGCGATGAGCCGCACAAGAAAGGAAGCAAATTAACTCTGGGAGAGCGCCAAGAAAGCGCCAGGTGTTTCGATCTCAGCCTCAGTCGTACAGGTATCTCGTCTCAGGCTATTTCGGTCGGCGGATGCTCGTATCTCTAACTCCCAAGCAGCACGAAATAATCGTGGGAAAAAGGCTGATCTCGGGTGGGGCAATGGGACCCGGGGTCTGCTTTCACTTTTAGAGACCGGCTGGAAAGCAGAGTAGACACGCAAGAAACATCTGCGAGAAGCCCAAAAGTGATTAATTGTGTGTGCATTGAGTGGAGACAAAAACGCAGACGCGGAGAGGTGAAAATAAATTAGAGAAATGCTGATGGGCCCAAGAACCTTCTATACAATACTAAGTTTATTTTTGTATATATAACTCCGATAAATGACCCCATTTGTTGTTCCTATGCTTCCATTCACGATATCTCGGTAGTTTCAGACAGAATTAGTGTCACTGTCGATCTGTCGGCGCTCTATCTCGCAAATGACACCTTTCCTGTTGGTACAGACATCGAATACGGCCAGGGCCAGACAGCAAAAACGCGCCCTGTGTTACGTCGCCTTAGTTTCCGCCAATCCTGCGCAGAGCACACAGCGCGGTGGTGCGGAGCGACATTTCCGCCGCAGCCGCGTCGTCCACGACGCATCCGGCGCAGTGACCCGGCGCGGCGCAGTCTGAGGTACGTTACACACAAGGTCACGGGGTCAGTCTGGAGCGTCACGGGACTCCGATAAGGGGCATGTGATCGACGGCTGACGGGTCTGCATCCACCGGATGACGTGGGGCCGCGACCGACCGGTCACAGGACTGACGTGACGTCACGGCTGGGACGTGACGCCACGTCTGAGGTCTGCAGGGACCGACCGCTACTCCGCGGCTCCTGTGGTGAGCGGTGTGGCGCGCGGGGGCCGACAGTGGGCCGCTAGCCTATACATATTATGACGGATGCCTACCGTTCCCGGACGCGGCCTCTCGTGTCGCAGCGGTGCTCGCGGTGGCGGCGCGCATCCGCCACCCGCGTCCCGTCAGGAGTAGCGTATGTAGCAAACACTGCCTCATCTGGGCCGTGTTTGTCCAGCTTCAAAGGGCTCGTCGCGCCGTTCCGTTCCGCTGGCCCGCACCTCTCAACGGCTGCTCACCTGGTGTCCTCCCTCCCTCCCTCTCTCTCCCTCCTCTCTCTCTCCCTCTCTCTCTCTCTCCCTCTCTTCCTCTGTTCATCTCCCTTTCGTTCACCGCGCAGCCCACTCGTCCCTCCTCCCCCGCCTCTCTCTCCCCATCCGTAGCTCCGCGGCTGATGGCCGAACTGCGCCGCCGCTGCGACGTCAGCCATCGTTCGTCAGTCGGACGGACAAAACGCGCCTCTCTGACAGAAAACCCACCGAGCAGAATTCATTAGCCCGGTAACGGTACCGGAGGACGAGGCCGAAGCCGGCCCGTGCGCTCTGTCAATAAGCCGAGCGCAATGGGAGGTGGCAATGACAAATGGCACGCGCACCGTCTAACGGCGCCGTGCGCTGCTCTGATCTGATCTGCGTCCTCTCCAGGTCGTCCTGTGACACTCAGACCCAGCGCGCGTCTCCCGGGAAGCGACAGTCGTCCGTAGTCGGAGAGAGGATAGGAGACGGAGATAGAGCGAGGAGCGCGGGGCGACGACCGACGAGTTCTGGTACAGACGCGGCGACAGAATCAGACTCATTGCGATTCGGTGACCGTGCCGTCGTTTTGATGCATTTGCCGGCGGCGGCGGCGGCGGCTACACTCGGGTTCCAAGTATTGGTATGATTGGCCGGAACAGAGGCTGTAAAAACTGGTCGGCGGTCGAGAGCAGATAACCAGCGCTGCGCATCACTGCCTTTTTGTTGCAACTGCAACCGTGGTAAAGGGCGTTCATTCGAGGTCAATGAGGTGATGGCGAGCTTCTTCAGTGGTAGTAAACAGTGTTTACAGAAACCGACATTGCCGCGGTTCTTTTCACGGCTGATCAGATCAATTTATTCTATTCAACCACAGCTCATTCGCCGTCGGAAACTCGAAAGAAAAACGTAATTTTGTTTTTGCTCCCAACATCCATTCAATTTCGAGTCGACAGCGGCCACCAACAGAGCAGAATCGAAGATGAGATGCTCGTTAAATGGATGAACAGTTCGTGAACGTTTTGTGGCCGCTTTACGACAGCTGGTTTTCGGTCAATATGCTTCCTGAATGTCATTTCCTGATTAAATTCTGCAGACCCAAAAACTTAAGAGCATCCGGAATCACAGCACTTATAGCGTTTTGAACAAAGGAAACTCGATCGGAGATCTGACACGACAATAATTCTTGGTTGGAATCCAATTGGAAGCCGGTATCATGCCGTCCGGTCCTTGTGCAATTAACGTTCGACAGTGGGGACTCGAGATTGGCTCTGAGTTACGGTGCGTCGCCCGACCTCCTTATATTGCGACGAACGCAGCTCGGGGTTACCGTTTACCGGCCGCCGGGTCACGCCGGTCACCACACGTGTCACCAGCGGGGTCACGCGGGGTCACCACACGTGTCACCGGCCGGCCCATCTGGTGACATTGCACCGGGACTGGGATGGGGTTTAACCACAGGACCGCCGCCAACGGTACCGAACGCGACTGCGGCCGGCACGGAAGACAGGTCACAACACAAAGGTCGCCGACGTCCGGACAATGATGGCCTCACGGTACTCCACCGGGACGGCGACGTTTTTTATCCAGGTCGTGCGCGAGTCAACAGTAAACAGAGTGGACTTTGTCGGGTCCGTATGACATACCTAGTATCGCACACGATTGATTGACTCGACCACTGCTGCGATCGTCACAGACCGACTTGTAATGAACCAAAGCGCGACGCGGAATTTCTGCCCTGAGGCGGCCATCGAGGACAGGAGTCAGTAATTACTAGCTGTACGCCGCTGCCGATATTGGTACCGGTCCTGTGTGGGAGCGTCGACCGGCACCGCGCCGCGCCTGTCAGTCTTACCACTGTCGGTGACGGCGACTGTGAGAACCGGCCTCCGGCTGACACCTCTGGAGCTGACAGCTCGACGGCTGACGGCTTTCGCGGGTGCTGGGCAAATGCTGCCTCTCCGGTACAAACACCGGCCCAACGAGAACGGCATTCTAGCCTTTCAACGCGACATTTAGTCGCCAGTTTACTGAGGCCGTAATTAGTTCGGCGGCTGACTGCTGAGGTGAAGGTTGATGTTGCGAGTGGGATGATTGACTCACCTTGATGAGGTTGCCGCTGTTGGTGCCCAGGAAGGCGACCGTGTGTGCCGAGGTGGTGGTGACGGTCAGGCCGGTGACGCCCACGTTCGGCAGCTCCAGCGCCGGGCTTCCCTCCAGCGGAGACACACCAGAGATCTTCAGACCGACCTCGCAGAAATCTGGGATGTTGCGACCAGAGCCCTGAAGCGGAACAAATAAACGGTCAGAGGAACACACGCAGTTGGTAAGGTATTTATTAGTTAGATAAACAAAGGTTCAAAAAGTGTAGTTCTTAACTTCACGATTATATGTGTAGCGTATGAAAGCTGAGAAGTTATCGAGGCGGATGTGAAAATGGCTAAAACAGCTTCATTCAAACTGAAAACTACGAAGTTTAAAGTAGGCGCAAGGAAGTGCTTGGAATTTTCAAGTAATTCATTCATTGGCCTTTCTATCTAAGTTTCAACACAAATGCAACACAGCTTTCACAAACTCTTTGTTTCTGCACAACTGCAGCTAAATTCTGGAGCGGGTTCCGGCTGCCCTATAGCATGACGATGGATTTCGCCGCTGCGTGGTGGCATAGGCGCCTCACGTTCCACTCTAGGTTAGGCGCCTGATTGTTCGGCAGAATCCATTCAGCAACTGAAACGTCCATGGCAGCGAACCAATTCACCACATCTGTTCGCGGAAATGGGGCTAATCTTACGCGCCGTCTCGGCGTCGGTTTCCGGGCTGCCTCGAGCTCACTGCACCTGTCTGGATCGACAGACCGACGGCAAGACTCACAGCGGAGCGAGGCAAGACGGTCGGCCACGGCACCTTTGCATCACTGCGTTACCAGGGACGGCGCATGCAGTTAGGGACACCAGCAGTGACCGGAGTGTCCGCTGCACTTTTAATCAGGCAAAAGCAGCCCGGCGTCCGCGGGTCATCTGTCAGCGGACGGGGCTAATTCCGGCGTCTGTCGCGGCCCGCCCCCGGGCCGACTAGGCCGAGCCCGAGCAGTTTTACTGGAACCGGCACGTGTCCTTTCAGCTGCCGACAGCACTATCTCCGCTCCGGAGAGCGTCGCACAAAGCCGGCCGGAGCTGGCGCGAGCTCCCGGGAGGCGACGGATCCAACCCGACCGGAACCCACGCGCGTCCAGCCGGCCGTCTCACTCAGGGACTAACGAGTCGGCCCCATTAAAACGCAGATGAGATTATTGGCTACATCCTCCCGGTCGCTGATGAAAGCCGACACTGCATAATCAGTCGTAGTCAGCTTCCCGGGAGCTGCAGCCGCCGGTGACGAGGGATGAAAGCGGCGCGCCGGAGACAATCCTGACACGAGCCGGAAACCTTTGCGGCGCTCCCGGAACGCGCTCGTCCCGCTCCGGGAGCTTCCATCGGGAGTCTGACGTCGCCTCTGCTGGGACCAAGCACTGTCTGCCAGAGTGTCGCTGTGGTGCGATCGCGCCCGGAGACGCGACCGAGACGCCATCATCAGTGCCGAGATTAACCGAGCCGGCAAGCTGATGCAAATAGATCGGACCGAGATTGTCGACAGCGGCAATCAATGCCAGTCCTGGGGCGGTACTGCGTCATTTCCACCGGCGCGGCGACAGCTCGGGGGCGTCTGCCTAGCGGCGCTGTCGCCCGCGAGCTCCAGCGAGCTTCCAGTCGGTTGAATTCTGCTCACCGGGCCGCGAAGGCATAACTACCTTCAGAGACAGACAGGTCACAGGTCAGGACCGATCTCGCAGGCAGGTCGCCGTCACCAGGCCTAACGATCGGTGACGGGCGGTGGGAGCGTCAAACGCCGCGGCGCGACGGTCGTTTTGGGCGAGTCCATGAGATACGTGCTGCGCTCGAGGTGGCGCTCCGTCGCCCCGGCGCCCAGCCAGCGCCCTGCCGACCGATTACCGCCGCTGGGACGCCTCAAGTGGGCCGTAATGTGCGCCTCCTCATGAATATTGATGCCCGGCACGGCAAATTAATACACCCATTCAGCCGGATGGCTCATTGATACAATGGTAATCAGCACCGCTCATGGGTCTCGTTGAAATAACTCGGCGGCGGCGGGTCGGAGCGCCGCGGCCGCCCCGCTAAGCACCGTCGTTAGGTTGGGACGCCCGGCTGCGACGGCCATGAGATGACCCCCTCCCTCTCAGCAGCCACCGTGTCTCGTCACGCCCGACCCTCCCACGTGAGGTCCTCTCAGCGCTAATGGCGCCTGTAACCACCGGAGTGCCTGAGAGCAGTGCGAGGCCACCCTCCCCTGTGGTCTGGTCATCGTCAGCCCCCAGGGTATCCACGGGTGGGGAACAACGCCCCGGCCCCGTCACCGCCCACGGGAACTGACCTCCCGTGGGGGTCGCTCTGCGCGGCGGCCGCGCTCAACCCACTCAGTCATTTCCGGCCCACACCACCGTCGCCCACCTCTCAGTTTGCACCTTCTTCACCTTCTCCGTGTCTGACTTCAGCTAGACCATGTCTGAACGACGTGACCGTATCGTTTCCTTTCCCGGAAGTGTGATTTCTTGCCGCCAGTTAACTCGTCACCGTGGTCAGCCAGCAAACGAAGACCAGAATTGCTTCTCGCCTCTGAGTTGAACGACGATCTGACCACTGACCTGAACACTGACCTGACTGCTGACCTGACCTGACAGCTGCCTTCCTCTGCCGTTTGACCTCACCGGAGAGCGGCTCCGACTCCGCCCACAGCCCGCTCGCTCAGTGGATGATTTGCGGTTACTGGCGACCCCTGTGGCGCCAGCGGCTGCCCCCATCAGACGCCGCGCGAAATACGGCCGATCGTGTGAAATAGGGCGTCACCCAGCCCACTGCCGTCCGGCACCAGAGACCGTTGTTTTCGCGCCATATTGCCACATAAATCGACGCCTATGTCACGCGGCATTAGGATAGTTTTGGTACGCGATCATAGGCCGGGCCCACGAGCTGCCACGACCGGGCCAGATGCTGGATGTATGGCAAATAAGGTGTTCGGCATGACGGAAGAACGTCTGATAACATGGGAATTTTCATTAAGCTCAGAAGCCGTGAATGATCCTGAGATGTACTGAAGAATTTCGTTGATAAACCTTTATACGTTCTACCATACCGAATTCCATCGGAAGAATGTCTTTGTTATAGAGGAGTAGGACGTAGGTAAGCTTCCTCCGGCTTGACGTAAACCGGGAGACATCATTCGCTCGTCCATCGATCTCTGCTCAGGCCAATCATGGCACGTGTCGGAGCAACTGGTGACCCGGTCCATTTTCTGGCCTGCGGCACCCTCCGTGACCGGGTCGGCGGTCGGCGGTGCCTCTCAGCCGTCACAGTTCAGCTGAGGTCCATAGAGGAGAGGTTGAACGAGCGGGCTCGATGGCACGGTGCCGGCGCCGGAGAGGCGGGACCAGCTCCCTGGAGACGGGTCGGAGGAGCCGCGGGAGAGATGAGAGAGCAATGAAAAGGACCACCTATGAGGGAGACATTGAGCCTGGGTGTTGCAATAATGCCGGAAGAAGGGCGCTGAGGCTGACCAAGTCATGTAGAGTAGAACGCAGCTTTGGCCATATCCTTTGAAGCATATTTGAAAAGCTGCTTTGGCATGGCGCTTAGAGGGCGGAAGATTGCTTTTAATTAAGGTGCATCCAGGCCGAGACGGCGAGATGGCGTCTGTTATTTCCGTTCAACCTCAGAGTAGAGGGAAATTTCCCTCTGAGCGCTGAGGCTGCGCTGAGTCGAGACACCCTGGCTCGACAGACAAGGCCGATCAATGGAGACAGCCCGCGGCGGCGACCGAGCGTCAGTCGCCCTCAGCGGCTAACTGGTGTCATCCATCACCGCTGGACGGCGCCCGTGGCGTCATCGGCACGGCTCGAACCGCAGCGACGTCACCGGACTGCTCTATGAGCTGGCCCAGGTGTCCGGTAGGCGCCACAAAATCCTTACGCCTTATCGACTGATTGCCTGCGGGGTAGAATGGATAGGACCTTGGTTGTCTCGAAAAAATGCGTCACTAAAGCGTCCATCGCCTCTTCTGACAGCGATATCGTACCAAAATGACAGCGCCGGTGCCTCTTGGCACTGCAACAACCACACGTTACGGTCAGCAATGACACCGCGCTGGGTCGTCGGTTCGACCACCACAAGCCCGCGGGGGTCAAACGGAGTCAAACGGGACCCACTTTGGACAGGCACCGTGTCAGCGGGCAGCAAAAAGGATACCAATGTTCACGCCACCGCCAGAGAATCAATACACGTCGCCAGAGGTCTACTAAAGGTCGCGTAGGTCACATAAGGTTCTTCAGTGTGACTAAAGAGACAACGGTAAGGCATTGTTGTGCGGGCTGACGGTATTCCTGGCATTCGTGGTGACTTGGCGGCTCCGTAGTGTTGATCTCATGTCTCATGGGTCAGAGACGAAGGAACCGCTATCGTCCCAGTGCGCCGAAATCGCAGCGGTGCCGCCGATAAGGGCCATCATGGTGAGGTCATTAAAGGCTAGGTCATTGGTCAAACCATTTGGCTTCAACGTCTGGTCTTCCCCGTTCAAAAATGAGGAAGAAGGCCTGACACTTTATTGGGTCGGTCGGACCGAACTTATGAGATTAGGCACATGCTAGTGTGAGACGATGAGGTACGAGCCAGTCACTTTCGAGCAATTTCATGCCTACAGCGCGAGGCTGTTACATCTTTCCTGCTGAACAAACTGAAATTGATATGTATCGCGCAGCATCGTAGATTTACGAGTGAAATTTCGTTCAGGATGCACTTCCTCAGGCACGATCGTTCTCCTTCAACGCCCAGCCACTACTGCGCGCCGTCCTTCTCGGCAATCTTTTCAGATGCTATCGACCGGAATAGGCTTACACGGGCTGGCGACCATAAGTTGGGACGAATTCGAAGTAGTTAAACGAACTGCCACGGCTGCAACAATAGGCGTATGGAAATCCGACCGAAACTCATCGCCAAGTTGAATTGGACATCATTGGCCGACGATAGTTGGTTCGAACTTATAATTCTTTGTCCACCAGTAATAGCACTCAGATCGCTGTCGACAACTGCCAACATTCTGTCGGTGTAATGGCCTCCGATCTGCGCCAGAGCACAACATACGACCCACTTGAGATCCAGTCGAGCGCAGCGCAGCCGACACGGCAAACGCCCGCATGGCGAGAAATCCGGCACTCGGGCGGACGAATCCCAACCCGCGGACAATCGGCTTGGGTGCCGCCGCGGTGGGGTCGACCTCGGCGCCGACCTGGGACGGTAAATTGTCCCTGGAGGCCGGTGGGGTCGCGAGGCTCGTGAGTCGCTGGCGTATCTCATACTGAGTCCAGTGCAGGCCCGACACGCCACGGCATAAACCTCCTCGTCGGCGATCGACCGAGAACGGGGGACGGTATACGCCCACTGAGCCTACCGAGGGGGTGGTGCGAGGAGACGGTCAAGAAGGACGATGGCAATGAGGTACTGTCTGTGGGAAGGGTCTAGCGGGGAACTATGGACTGTAGAGCCAGTTGGATCGATGCATATGAGTGAAAAGCGTGATCATCCATTGTTGTAGTCAGCATATGTAGATTGCATCACGCAGGACAGAAATTTAATAAGTAGATAGATGAACAAGGATGCAGAGAGATAAGCATATTACATTATGATTTAGATGCGTTCATGCGTGAGAAGACAGAAAATGTTTCAAAAGAGGAGAGTGACGAGAATATTCATCTAGAGGCTGAGGAACTGTTTAGAGGAAAGGAAAGTGCACAGCGTTGGGAGCGTCTGGTAAGACGTGTGAAACAAATCCATAATGGCTGGTGATGCCGGCGCTGATTGCTGGCTGTGGCAGCGTCCAGCCAGGCGGCACCACACTGGGCGATGGATGAAAAGGTCGGCTGATTACATCTGGAGAACGGCTGGTGGCCCGCAGCCGCTCCGTGTTGAGAAATCGCGTGTCACAACGGCTGAGTATCGCGACCGACGCGATGTTTACCAATGCGGTGCCGGCGGCCTTGGGTGCACGCGGGGGCAGCAGGCCCGGTAACGACCGCGAGTCCCATCCCACGAACCTGCGACACCACAGCGAGCGACGCGGGACATCGCCAGCGACATCGCGCTCTCGCCACGACGCCGCGAAGTCCGCGACGCGACATGAAAATGCAAATGTTTGCGGCGGCACACGTGCAGCGCTCCCCAGTGGCGCCGCCGCTGAGCCATTGATTAGCCGTCAAATGAAATTTACGGTGGCCGGCGGTAGCGACATGGCGACCGGCGTGTCGCCGCTCCTCGCCGCGCCGCGCCACGCCGTATTTGTAGCCAGCGCGCCATGAATGTCGTTCTGTGCCGGCGGGAGTCTGGGCTGTCGTTCGCAGCCGCCGCCAGCGGGGGACGGGAGGAGCGCTGCCGCGGTCGCAGGATGAGCGCTATATCGCTGGCGCCGACAGCAGCGCACCAGTAAATCTGAGCTAACGGCCGGCAGCGCTATAGCCGCACGCATTCGGCCGCCAGTTAGCCCCACCCAACGATTATGTGCTGCGGCCGATTAGGGCGCCCGGTCGAAACAAGTGCGGGCCACGGAGGTGAAGTGGAGAAAGAAGCTGGAAGAAGTTCAGAAAGTTAGATGGAACGAGGAAGAGCGTGAGCGGATTATTAGACCGCTGGAAGCCAAAGAAAGAGGAAATGTGAGGTCACGATGAGAAAGGAAGATGGATGAAAGGCGACGATGAGAGGCATAGAGATGAGACGGAGAGAGTTGAGGCGCCATGATGTTGACGCAAGTGTAACAGATTAGCCCTCGCGGTAAAAGACGGGAGAGACGGGTCGCCGCGGCCTATGGCGCGCCCCGCCGGGCCACCACTCATGATACATGACGGCGGCACTCCACCACTTTCCCGGCGCGGCGCGACAGCCGCGGCGCGGGCGGACAAATGTGGCGCGTCGCGGCCGTGTCGCCGCCATCTCTCAGCGGAGGTAGCCGTGTATGGTGCGGCGAACCTGCGGGAGCGACTGCGACCAGCCACAGACCGCCGTCGGCCCGTGTCTCGGTGCCATCGCTGAGTGATGTCGGTCCTCGGGCGACGCAGCGCCGTGTCGGAGCGCGGCGCGACAAGGACCGCGCGCGCCGTGCACGGGCCGGGCGATCACACCGGCCGCGACGCCGGCGGGCAGCGAGGAACCCGTCTGAACGGTCCATGTAACACCGACAGCGGCGGCAGAGCGGTGCTCCGAGTCGTCGTCTCGGCCAGAACGACATCCGGAACGGCGGACGGCGCCGGTTGCCGGTGACAGTTACGTATGACGATGGTGTGGAGCGGTCGGAGCGACAAAGGGCCCGTCGCAGCTGGCCCGGCGACGTCGATCACACTCGACAGCAGCAGCGCGGTCTGCCCGACAGTCGGCAGCGTCCAGTCCTGACAGCGATGGGCCGCGGTGATTGGTGAAGCCAGATTGGTGCGGCAATCTGTCTCATCGCGACCGGCGCGGCGCTTCAGGTCGGTCGATCCTGTGCTCCAGGGCGCCTCGTGACCTGGCGTGTCACAACCAAAGGTCGGCGGGGCGGCCACCTGTGCCAGGCCCTGTTACAGCCGGCCACAGCTCCTGCGGCCACATCCCGACGATAAGCGGTAATTATTAATGACCTCCTGACGACCTCCATCGACCCGAGCGTCACTTATGCCGCGCCGCGCCGCATTCGCATGTCATTACCCCGTCCGGTGCGGCGAGCGGCGCGCAGCGCCAGTGACAAATTCGGCGCATTAGGGCGGTAGCGCGGCAGTGGCGCGAAGAGGACGTCATTTACATCAGCGCGGCAGAAATGACAGGCGCTCCGTCCGAAAACAGCTCCGCCAAAGCAGCGATATTAACTCGGATCCGGCGGTGCCTCGGGGTTGCCTCGGGGCGGAGTTGCGCCGAAAGTGCGGTGGGCCCGCGGGAGGCGGGCGTGGTTCCGGAGCGGCTCCGACGGCCGAGCCGGCGTGCGACTTCGACCGGCAAAAGAGCTCCCGAAGTTGGCTCCTTTGGGGGCAATTACAGCCGGGTCGCAAACAACCTCACTAGGCCAGACGGGCCGCGCGGCCGTCCGTCTCACCCGAGTCGGAATGAGGCAGCTCTCGCAGGATTCAAAACAAATGTGCGGCCCGGACTGGTCCACGATGTGGAATGGCGCGGGCGCGGGCCGGCCGTGACCGGTGCGCGGTGCGTGCCACGCAGAGAGAGGTGGTCGAGCGCCGGCTAAATGTTATGGTAAGCCCGGCTTTGTGTTTGCCGCCGACCGAGGGCAGCGTGATCCTGTTTTTGCCGCGAGACCGAGAGAGAGCGTAATCCCGCCTGATCGTCCCAACAATCGCTAAGTGACCTCCTCGGGCGCATGAAGAGGCAGCCAGGCGCGCATCGCACGGGCAGACAAAAGACACCGCTTTGTTCCTGGGTGGAGGGGCAGGGTGCACATTATTCGACATACCTCCCCTCCCCCTCGAGAGATGAGGAGCGCACTCTCACTCTCCCTACGCCTAACCAGGCTGCAACTGAAGGCCTGCTGACACCATAACTGGTGGACCCCGCCCGTTGGGCCCTCCCACCAGGCACGTCACCTTGCGCGTGGGAGAGAGACACCGCCAATTAGCGGCAATAAAGGGAGGAGGCCCCGCGTCGGTACTCACCCTGGCCTCGGGACACTGGCCGTCCAGAATCTTCCCCGAGATGTAGTCCATGTTGCGGTACTGCATTGTGCCGTTGAAGCACATGTGGATGTTCTCGTTGAACTTATAGTCCACTTCGGCGAGAGGGAACACGCACACGGCCGACCGGTTCTGGTACACCATCGTGTTGCCGTCGCTGGGAGAGAACACGGCCACCAGCACCGGGTCGCCCGTCCGCACGCCGGCCGCCGTGGCCAGGTCGGCGCCAGCGGAAGTCAGGTGCGCCGATCGCACCAGGTTATACGCGCCGCACGAAACCGTTATCTCTGTGTAGCTGTTATAGTTTGGGTCCGTCACACAGGCGCGCGCTATCCGCGACACGTAGCCCACCTCGTCCTGACCGGGCAGGTGCGACTTCTTTTGCACCGTCACAAAGTACACAAAATCACCGGCACTAAAGCCGTCCATATACTGCACGAGAAAATGATCACGATACTTCACATCGATGCGCATCAGCGACTGCTGCGAGAAGGAGAACTCTGCGTACTGCAGGTCGTCGAGCCGGCGCGTGGCGATGGCCGGCACGTCGTGTCGGTACGGGCCCACATCGGTGAAGGTGGCTCCTACGTAGAGCACCTGGGGCGGCTCCCATCGCTGGTACCTCTGCGGGCCCAGGAAGCCCACCGTCGACGAAGTCTCGTCGTTGGCCGCCACCTCCACGTCGACAAAGTCCGAGCGTGAGATGTTGTTGAGGTCGTGGAACCGACAGGCGCCTTGGCGGACCGAGCCGCAGCTGAGTAGCCGCTCGCCGGCCACCAGCAGCAGTTTGTTGACGTTGTCGGTGGGCTCAGCGGCCACCTCAGGTGGGCAGCCGGAGGCCGGGCAGACGGGCGCGTCCTGCACCGGGCCGGTGATGACCCGAGAGACCACCTGCAGGTCGGGGCCGAGCTCCAGCAGTCGGTTCACGCCGGCCACGAACAGCCGGCCGTCGTCCACTACCAGGTGTGTGAGACGGCGCGTCTCCTCTCCCAGGTCGAGCTGAGCCACAAGGGGCCGAGACGGGCCCGCCGCCCCCTCCGCCGCCGCCGCCGCCGCCGCTGCCCACAGCAGCAGCAGTGCCATACGGGTCAGCGGTGACGTCATCTTGGAGCGTGACGTCACAGCCGTCACAGCCACATCGCACCGCCGCTGCAACAGAGAAAGAACGCGTTATTTATCGCTCCAGAACATGGGAGCGGGCCCAATTCGGCCATGTCGAAACTGAAACACAGGAAGGTAAACTGGCACGGAACACGGCTGGGGTGAAACTCGCGGCGGAGTCGGCACAGACTGCGGTCACGGGAGTCGCGGCCGCGCGCCGAAATATCAACACAACCGCCGAAATCGGACCCTGTTGGCGACGAGGCCGCCGTCACCCGACACCCAGTCTCCGTGCATACACACGCTCACACGCGGTCGACCCACGCGTGGACGGCCCGCTCCCAGCGGCTGCAAAACACCGCCGCAGGCTCGCAGCCGAGTCGACCCCTGACATCACCCCGCCAGAGCCCGGCCGTCGCACGTCGCCGCCGACGCCGCTCGTATCCCGGGCGACGCTCCCCGTGACGTCACCGTGTCACGCGTGACGTCACGTCGAGTCGTCGCTGCAGCGAGCCAATTAGCGGTGTGTCAGCCGCCCGCCGGGGCAACAGGCGAGTCCAGGAAAAACGCTTCCTCCAGCGCGGCGGCGACGGCGGCGACGATCGGCTGGGAGGATCGATACTGGTCGCTCCTCTCGGCGCGTTGGGTGACGGGTGGCGGTGATGGGATGCAGCGACGGAGAGAGAGGGTGGACAGAAGGGAGAATGGGTAGAAGGACGAGGATTGGTGCAGGAAGCGAACAAGTGATGGGTGGGGACTGGGGAGGGGTAGCTGGTTTGAGGGATTTGACATCGTAGTTAATTACTTAGACGTGTTTTATATATGTGGACCGTTCTACGTAGCATAAAAACTATTTTCAAGAGACCGTACTTGTCTAATAATCAACTATAGCTTATATAAACCAAAAGCAGGAGCCTCGACCGGATTTCGACGACCGGTAACGGTATCCCATTGAAGCTCTCTTCCATCTCCGCGCCGCGCTCGGTCACAATACAGCCAATCTGACAGCTCGTCGCAGGGCTGTAAGCCGCCGGCTCAGACCATGTCGCCGCCGGAATCATCTCGGCTACAGCTCGGCAAACAGCGGCGCCGCGCCGGATCGGCTCGACCGCAGCTCGCCCGAGCCGGGCTCTGTTTGCCCGCCGTGTTTGCCAATTGTTGGCCGGCCGGCGCTCTCCATGCCGACACGCCCCCGGCGCTGATCGCACGGGCGATAATGGATCCCGCCCAGCCGGCAGGCCCAACGCCCCACCGCTGACGACGGACCGTCGCAAACGACGGGGTCGACGCGGGATGACGGCCGGCGGGCACACAGCCAGAGTTTGCCTTGCAGGTCAAACACACCGCGGGGCAAATGACGGCGAATGGCTGCGAAATTTTCCCCAGGTAACTGCGACCATTGAATCCCTCACCGGCCGGCGGGGTTAGAAAATAGGCCGCTCGCGCCGTCGGGCCGGTGCTCTGAGCGCGCGCTGAAAGGCTGGGCGGCGGCGGCGCGACCCCCGTCGCGCGGCGCTATTGTGCGCCGCCAGGTGAGCCGCGCCGCCATAATGCCGCCCTGCCGCTCCTGCCGCCGGCGCAGCAGCGATCCGGCGGCACTGCGAACGGTGGAGAGACGGGGCGAACGGTAAGGGATGATCCCAGATCGTCCACACCCTGCACAGTCTCGCCTTCTCACCATGGTGTGAGATTATCACCAGTTTCCTACGGTTTTTCTTCTCACCTGCCCACGGTGCTTGCCTAGCGCTGCCGAGCGCTGCCTTTCCAGACGAAAAGGCGATGCGCAGTACGGTGGGATGCTTCACCTGCCTTTTCCGAGATCCGATATATTGACCTCACACAGCGCCTTGGGTCGTATGTGGAGCATATCGAGCCCTGATGAAACCAACTAGGAGAGCCCGGGTGTTATGTATCCAATTAGAGCGGGACGTCGACCATATCTGGGGCGCGTTTCGCCGGTTCGTTGTTCACCCGTGCCCCCAAGGAGCGGTCCGCCGCGCCGCCGGCCGCCGTCTTCTCATCACCGTCTGACAAAGGCGCTCTGTCCGCGGCGACTCGCGGAGCGGTGGGCCGTGCGCGCGCGACTCACTCTACTCTCAGCCGCCACCCCTCGACCGTGCTCGGCTCCGCGGCGCCGAGAGCGCGCATGACGCGGCACCGTCTGCAGACGCCGCGCGAAGACGCCCATCCCGGCCTGGGGCACTCAGAGCGCATAGTTGCCATCATTTTTATTGAATATTAACAAGGTGCCTCGCTGTTCGGACCCAGGTGGCGCCAGCGGGGCGTCACGGAGCAGCCGCTCGCGCCGGCGCCTCTCGCTCGGTCGCGCGCTGTAATTTGTGTGCGGCCGCTTCCGAGTGATTGGTTCAGGTATTGTTTTTGATTACCTGTCGGCCGCTAATTCGGTGTAATGACGGCCCGCCGGGTGTTTGGTGAAGTACCTGGACGTCGCGGCGGCGGCGGCGGCGGCGGTGATGGCTGCCACTGATGACACACCAGGTGCCCGGCCACCGCGGTCGGCTCGGGAGGCGGGTGGGCCAGACTGCGGCCGCACGCGATCCACTCCCGCCTCCCGCCTGCGGCGATCGGTCAGCAGCGTCTCGGAGGTCAGCCCGGTCAGCCCGGCCCGGTGGAGAGTGGAGAGACACGCGGGAGAGCCGGGCTACCTGAGCTGCTCACCGAGCCGCTGATCACAGTATCTGCTGGTCCGGCTCAGGTCGCGCCGGAGAGACCTGTGAGTCGGAGCTGGCCAGCGAGGGCCAAAGGCCACCGATCGACGGCCAGCTGGCGGAGATATATGGCGGGTCAGAGACCGCCAAATGGACGGCGGGTGACGCACCGAGTGGACACGGCGCCTTCTCGGACCAGCCGGCCGCCTCCTAACGGACACCAACCCCCCGCCGCGCGCCTCAGTTCGAACGGCCGCCGACGCACGCTGAAACTGGAACGCGCGCCGAGAAACAATCACCATGAGAAAAACCTGTCTGGGGACAGGAGAATGTCCGGAGGACGGACGGACCACCTCGGCCGCACGGCGGAGCGGACCATCGAGACACACGTCCGCTACAGGTCCTTGTCGACTGACCCGACTGACAAAGGCACCGTCGGGCGGGCGCCGACCGCGAGCGTCCATCAAGGGGTAGAAGAACCGGCGCCGGGCCGCGCCGGTCGCGGGCCGGTCGACCGACACACTGCCTGTCGGACAGAGAGTGACGGCCGCCGGCGCGGTGACGAGGTCGACCTGACGCCGGTCGACAGTGAGACACGCAGCATCGAGTGGCGATCGAAAGGTCATCTGTCCGCCGGCCGAGAGGCCATCCGTCCACCCGGTCGGCTCGACTGACTCACCGCCGGCCGGAGATCGCACGCACTCTGCATCAGAGTCTGTTGGACGGTTTTTTGGCGGTGTGGGGAAATGTCGAGGGCCGCGCGGACCAAACAGTGTCACGGGACGTGTAGGAACAACGCGTTGGACCGGTGGACCGAGTGGTGTTCTTGTGCGACAAACTGACGCGTAAATATATCTGGGTCCTTTACAGCTCCCGGGGCGCAGGCGATTTCAAACGAAAACAAACTGAACAGAAGCAGACGTAAGCAAAAGTGGTGACGGAGAGACCTCCCAATTTATGTCCAGCTCCTGTTGTTGGGTGGTCATTTGTTTTTCGGTGGATCAGGACTGAGACAGAAGTCGAAGGGAGCAATCAGGGGTCTGTCGCGGCGCAGGGAGCTGCGTGGGGGCTCCAGCGGAGCGGAACAGGGGTGTCGCACAGAGGTGCGGCCGGCGGTCAGGGTCGCCAGCTGACGCCCCGGTCCCCGGTCCGCCCTGCCGGCCGACCCCGGGCAGTGTAAATAAACACACCCGCCCCGGCAGGGCACTGAGCAGCGGGCACGGAGAGCGGCCGCCGTACCCTGCTCCGGCCCGCCGTGGGACAGCAGAGCCGACAGCGGGACAGGGCGGCCTCTGTTCGGGTCCAGGAGCCGCCCCCGCACCCGCCACCATCACCGTGCGGCGCTGACCGAGAGAGAATGCAGCGCAGGCGAGTCTGGGATGCAGGACAGAGACCATGCGCTTGGTACAGACGGAAGCGAGACTGTGCTTGACTGAGGGAGAAATTCGAATGACTGATGAGCTGGTGGTGACTTGATGTGCACAGCGTCCGGAGCAGACCGGCCTGTGGTCAGCGCGCCCTGACCTCAGCCGCCAGAGAGCGGCGCCGTATGTACATTCCCACGCCTTTATGGCCGATGAGATAACCGGCTGGCGTCACGTACACATCAGCTCGCGCCGGGCGGTCCCACCAGGCCCGGGCGGTCATACCAGACCGGCTCCAGACCCGCTCCCCGGCTCCTGACGCTCTGAGCTGGCGTCAGGGCAACATCCCAGCCGCCTGTCACTATACCCCCTCTGCCAGGCACGCACCGTGCACGAGGGCTGACGTCAGTGCGTCGTGTGCCGAATACGACGGGTCACGGCCGGTGGACTGGCTGGGCGCACAAACACAGCACGCGCGACCCGGCGCACTATCGTCCGGTCATTGCCAACTCAGAGCGCGGCTCAACAGGCAGTGGCGTATGACTGAGCAGGAGTACCGGCTCAAGCAGGCTTCAGTCTTCTCCTTATGATACTGACATCCGATCACATGCGTGGAATTCATATATGGATCCTTGTCCGAGCTCGAGAGCGTTATGTAATGCGAAATACTCGCATCGGAAGTTATTTCGAGCGTACGAGTTTTATGTGACGCTGGTGGAACAAACGGCCAGGAGCGGAGAAATTGGGTTGGTGTGGCCCGCCTGGTGTTCCAGCATCCGCCCCAATTTGTCATGTTCGGGGCGTGCCAAGGTGCCACCGAGGCGGCGTTGCGTGCGCCGCGCCGCGGGTGTGCGCCGTCTCGGCCGCCACCGCGCCACATTGGCATTCGCGGCGCGGCGCGCGGCGCGACTGGACGTCGGCGAGATGAGCCGAGAGGCGCCGGCGGCCGCTCTCTGAGCCGGGCACGCACGGCCGACCGGCGGCGAGGGCGGTCAGCCAAGGCCGGTCACGACCCGCCCGCCTGCCGCCAGTGAAACGGGGCCGTCTCGGGATCGAAATAACGCCAGAACAGGCCCAAACGGGAAGGTCACACCGGCCGCCGAAATCTGCCGTCTAATCAGATTTCACCAACTTAATTTGCAAAGTTGTGAGGGCTGGGTGTAAAGTTAGTGAGGGCCTCAAACGTAAAAGAGAATCGAGGTGCATCTCGAAACTTTGGTTATTTTGGCGAAGTGGTTGCTATGTGTCGTTAAGTTTGCTAACTTTCTGCACTGATTATTGCGCTGCGCTGCGAGCTGAAACGTTTGTCATTCCGTGAGCCATGTTCACCTTCGATCGGTCGCGGCGTTAAAAAGAGCCACCAGCGGTATATCAGTCCAAATAAGGCGGCAGTGAGCCTCGCCGGACCGACCGGTCCGGGCCCGTGCGTCCTCTAACCGTGGGAACTCCTGGCCGTGACCAATGCCGCTCGCCGGGGCTGTTTTAGGCGGGCCCGACCGCGCCCGGCCGGTCCGAACTAAAGGTCAACAGCCGGCCTCCTCTGTCCCTGTAGTGATACAGCCCTGCGATAGGACAGGTCCAGAGAGACAGCCGGCCCGCCCCGGTGGCGTGCGGCGAATTCCTAGAGTCGGCACCGGCCGACGGAGCTATACACGGCAAAAACCGATCCCCCGTTCCGCGGCCCGCGCCGGCTTCCTGGCCGGGCATTGTTCCACGCCGAGCAATCCTGTCACTGCGCCGGAGCTGTCCCCCAGAGCCAGAGCAGCCTCCACAGACCTCCACAGACAGGGCTGGTAGCGTTCGCAGTCGTTTTAGCCAGCGGCGTCGCTACTCCGTTCGAACAGCTGTCGTTCTCAGCCACCTGACCGCAAACGCGTCCCGCTCCCAAACGCAGTGCCGCCGCAAAAACCCGTCCCCGATAACACTCGGCAATAATTATATCCGGTAATTAGGTAATTGCACGGGTCAGAACAAGGAAGGTCCGTGTTTACACGCGAATTGACCCGAGTTCAAGGCCTGGTTAATGCAGCCCAAATGGTGGTTTGCACGGCCGCGGCTCGGCAGCGCTGAGGGTCGCCGCGCTCCCTGGCGTGCGGCGGACGAACCAGCGAAGGCTGGGCTCAGCGGCTCGGCTGCTCGGCGGCGGTGTGCGGCGCTCAGCGGCCTGTCGCTCCGCCGATCGGCCGGCGACGCTATCTGCCCATCTGAGGTCTGACTGACGGCGGTCAAAACCGAGCCATTAATCCGCCCCCTGGGCGGCGGCGCCCGACGCGCGGCGCTGGCCGCCCGGCAGGACGGTACTTTGGCAGCTCCTGGGCAGGGCGCCCCACGGCGCCCCGCGGTGACGCCCGACAGGGGTGCCTCACGGGGGCGCCCGACGGAGGATTCATCTGACGGTGGTCGCACGGTGGCACTGCGTCTCCAGCCAGACAGCCGCGCAAAAACCGCCCCCGCGCCGGCCTACAACTCACCGGGCTGCGTCAGCCTCGATACCATCGCAGGCAAACCTGGAGAGAACTTGTAAAGATGCCCTAATGGCGATCGTATCGGTGGCAGCTCTAGCGCGTCCGCCACCGAGCCAACAAAAGCCTGAGGGCTGGACCAACGCGGACGACCGCACCACAAACAGCTCCTCGACTGAGGGGCAGCCGCACAGCTCGGTCGATACGTGCCGGACCCGGAACGAACAGGGCCGGTCCGGGAACGGACAGGGACAGACCCGATGCAGAATGGCTCGGCTGGTGACCCACGGCAGAGCCCAGCCAGTCCGCAGCGGCCGTGGTAGCAGCTGAGAGGTGGAGGAGAAAGAGGAGAAGGAGGAATCTAATTTGGCATGTATCGACACGGCGCCGGTCCTCTGGGAGCGGGGCAGAGAGCGGCGACCCTTCCGTCGCGCCCGACGCTGCTGACGACGACCGACCATCCCCCGGGGCGGTGACGCCGAGAGCTCCGGGCACGGAACGGCGCTGGGGAGAGACGGGACTGTGCCGGAGCAGTGGAGAGTCTCCCGCCCGTCTGATAGGGAGAAAGGTGAGAGCCTTCGTGCAGTTTGAGAAAAGCTGAGAGCATTACATATCAAATAATTGACAGTGACTAGGGCAGAGCTTGTAGCGATTAGTGATGTAGCATATATGCCCGATGCATATCTGATTCCGTCTAGAGAGGAGACCTCATGAGTCCCGTTGCATGAAGCTCCGATCAGCCTCATCATATTTCCTCGGAAGGTAAACACACCATCCCTAGCAGCCCAGTCCTGGACTTTGGAGCTCTGTTCTATCTGACGTCACCGTGCGATTAGAGTATCGCTCCCTGAGGAGAGTGACATGCCCGGCCTCAGGTCAGGGGTCAGGGATGACAGGTCACCGGCGGCGGGGTCACGGCACGGGGACGCTGCACCGGCCGCTGCCCTCGGCTGATGAATGACCGTGTCGTGTCTGTGGCCCGTCTCCAGCGCCATTACTCAGGCCAGTGATAGGGCGAATCGATACACTTCCGCCGCTAAAATACGGCCTGCAACTCGCCGATGTCAGCCACAAAAAGCAGCATTTCCACGACATTAAACCGGATAGGTTCATGAGCAGCTCGCATGTCTGGCGATAAAAACGACTACAAGAAGTCGATTGTAAGTGGCTCTAAAGTGCAATCAAATCAGCGGGCTGCGCTCTGGCGCCGGCGGCGGTGGCTCGGCTCCGCTCGACACAGGACAGGCCCTTCCGGCAGGCGGAGACGGCGGCCGAACCGGCGCCGCGTTACTCTGAGCACGCACCATTTCCCCGGGGTCGGTGGAACCCCTGCGTCGGCGCCGGCGCCGCGCCAGCAGCCCCGATAAGGGGTCCCGCCGCGCCCGAGCTTGTCAAATCGCCCGCTGGCCCGGGCGGACGGCGGCAGGCACGCGCGCGCCTTTGAGCTCCCCGGAGAGTTTTACGGTTGATGGTATTGATTGTGTGCATGGTTGTGTCGTCGAGTGGGGGACGGGTGTTGGTACATACCGCGCGAGGGCACATTCCACAGCGGGTGCCAGAGGTGCCGGTCCCCAGCCCTGCTCGCCCGGCGCGCCCCTGCTAGTGGTGTGGGGTGCCGCCATACATTGCAACAGTGTCCTTGTAAGGGCCAATAACGAACGATAATGGCGCCGTCCTCCAATGGTGCGAAATTGGACGACATGGCACACACAATTAGTACACCAAAGTTAGTTGGCCATTCATTAGCCCCTGGATGGCACGACAACTGCCAGGAACAAAGTTTAAAACACATATTTGATCGGATTCGAGGAAGAGTTTTAATAGTATCAAACATGCAGAGACTTTCCGCTATGCATACATGAACTATCCAAGTAAGACTCTTCACCAGTTTCGAAGAACTTGACCCCATCGACCTGAGCGATGCAGTACGAGCGAAAGATACTTTGTCCCGGGAGACCTGTTCGGAACCTCATTGCACCCCAGTTCGCAGCTCCTCCCTTCCTCCGTGGGCTAACTTAGACAGCCGCCAGCCGGAGCCTGCCGGAGCCTACCGGAGCCCGAACTAACGACGAAAACTAATCTGCCTAAGGGTCGGCGTTATTAATGCAAGCCTTGGCGTTTTGTGGCGATGTGCCCTGTCGGTGCCGACGGCAGGGCCGGGTCGGATCGAGCGCCGTTTGCCGCCGGGTGACGGCCCCTCAGGGAACACTTCACTGGACGTGACAAGACATTGGCACGCTTTTAGTGTCTGGCCCACCGGCCTCGGCGACAGGTCTGTTTGTTCGAGTTCAGTGAACTCGACTCGTTTTCTAGAGGAGAGCTCGCCGACTCAGACGCTGTTGTAGGATAAATGGCTGAGTGGACTGGGTGACTGGGTGACTGGCTGAAGGGCTAGCCGTCCAGGACAAAGTGAACTGCGTGTGGTTGGTTATACATAGGACAGCTATTGACTGCCTGTGAAGGCGACTGACTGCGTGATCGGGTGACTGACAGGACTAAATATCACTCTTCAGACACTTGGAGCTGACCAGTGCAGTCTCTGATAAAAGTGAAACGGCACGACACGCGGAGACTCCCGAAGGCCGGCCAGCCCGACCAGGAAGAATCCTGCTGCTGCTGCTGTTGAGCGCAGCCGAGGGGAAACCGGCGCGGCGCCGCCCGACCGACCAGTGCCAGGACCGGTGGCGACTGATCGACACGCAATACCAATCGCGTGCAGACCACTTGTTTGTGGCCGACACGAAAAGAACGCCAATGTCGACATGGCATTGTCTGTTGGTATAAAGCCTAATATGTTCCCCGCGCCGACCGCATTCGGTGGCAATAGTTTGCAGAATTGGACCGACTGAGATTCCGGGAAAATGTATCGAGCAGTTTTAAATCAAGTGTATCATGTGAAAACGCCACTACTACGGTTACCAGGCAGCGGGCTGTGGGCATACCATTTCCAGTTTGGGAATCAATTTTGATCGGAGCTGCATCAACCTCGATGTCGTTACGACACACGTCAATGGACAGACCGCGCACGTTTATTGTACAAGTACAATGTGAATAATTGAATTAGACAACTTCCTCAATAACGATGCAGTATGTGTTAAAACGAATGCCGTAATTTAGTTTCACAAAATACCCTATCAGATTTTTCAGCTTCACTGGTCTCCCCCACGTAACGGCCAAGTCCACAACACTCCACAATCCAGAGTTCCGCTCGATATTTGTACTTACGGGTATCCCGGCTACTCCTGTCTGTCCTCTGTAACGCACCACTTCCTCTCTCCTCACGACACGGTCTCTCAGTCTCTCCTGATCACGCCGGTATTCACGGTGTACGCGCGACGTTCGCTGCGACCCTCCCCTCTGAATCTCGCCGGCCGACTGTGCGTGGCCGGACGCTCCGCCGGCCGCTCACCGCCGCTCCCGCTAGGCGGCGCTAGTGTCGCTGCGGCGCGCAGTCGACCCGCCCGGACCCAGCCCTCAGCACGGCCGACCGACCCGCCGCGCCGGGCCCACCACCAGCCGACGATGAAAGTCTAATTCGTGACGGTGGCGCCGAGTCGTCCATCGCCAGGCGGCTCAAAAAGCTTGGGAGCTGTCCGGACCGGGTTTTTTTTCGAAAAGTCGACATTAAAACGGTGGGGAGGAGGTCCGAGCAAGGCCGTATAAGAGGGTCCGAGGGGCACTGGTGCACATATCCACAACCGTCAGGAGCCATGTGACCGATTCTAACCAGCGCCGTACCGTCACCGACCGATCAGTACAGGCCTGACGACAGGGTGATTGCATTTGACAGCCAGATCAGACTCCCAGACCGCGCCACGATCAGCCAACTTGTCGACCGGTCTCTAGCGAACGAATATATCACCATTTTAATGGCCAGTTTACAGTCCTGCACGTCTCGAAGACGGCGATGCTAATGTCCTCACAATTCACTAAAGCCGCCATCAGGCCACCAAAGGGTTTCGGCGAACACGTGAGTCATTCCACGCATCCGCCCAGCATTTCCGCCAAATTTGGCCGGCCTCGGTCCGCTAGGGGCGCGAGAAAATTATCACCAGTACGCCCTAAACCGACCGCATCTGCATTACGTCAGGTCTAAATGCACCCATTAACAATGAACCAACTGAGCGCGCTGCCATCACTTCTGCATACAAATTGACCGCGCGGCTTAAACACACAATGGTCTCTGTCGCCTCCAAATATATAGATATGGACTCGGCGAGCGGCTGGCGCCGGCCATTGCGTCGCCGGCAGGACGTACACGCTTTAGTAGCTGCTCTCGGCACGGCGGGCCGCGGCCAAGGTCAGGGTAGACCGGCCTCTGGAGTAGCGGTCATGAACCGTGGGGATGGGGGAGGGGGGTCTGACTGACCACTGACTAGCGGAAACTAACTGCCTCTGAGCTAAAGGTGGACGAACCTAGGGCCCAGTTCATATAGAGCCCCTTTGCTGCTAAGGGACACTTTTTGAAAAGGGGGTCCCGACAGAAAGGTTTATATAGCCACCCTTACACACCGGCACCAATGTTACCATAAGTGTCCCTTTGAAAGGTGGCACTTTGGAAAAGTGACATTTGCCTTCTGGCTTTTCTATATGAACTGGGCCCTCACAGAAACCTGTGGGTCTTTGAAAGAATTGAGCGTGATGGTATGCATTGTGTAAATGTGGCAGAGATTTCATGACTGCTGTTATATTGTTGCTGTCATTGCAATCCACACACATTACGGTTTAATTAATTCATCCTGAATTATAGCTGGACACGCCACTAAGGAATCTGGCAATGTCCATTGTCCAGCCACAGTTGTTCGTTATACCTATCGACGTCAACTAATGTGATTTCCGCTATCACTACACTGATGTCAATCAGAATCTTGGAATCCAGCTATTAATTACTCTGTAATTGATGTCGGTGACTAGTTTGTCGTTACCTACCCGGATCCTTCGATGTCCTCTGTACCTAACAAGTATTTTTCACGGAATGTCTGCAGCATTTCAGCCGTTCAATTCAGCATCTGTTATAGCTCTATAACATTTTCTGTGAACGTACCTAATTGAAAGTATAATTGCGGCGGCCCAGATGGTGACTGACGGTCACCGTTTCGCCAGTTTGACTGCATAACTCGCACAGGCAGCCGGCCCAGGGCTCGCTTCAGGACCATTTGGCCCTGTTGAGTTTGACAGATAGGATCTGACACGCCGCGAAACACGCCATGGTCCGGTGCAGTTCGGCCGTCGCTCTCAGCCAGCCGACTATGTGAGTTTGTTAACCAGCCGTCCCAAGTTTGGAGAGTCCGCTCGTCTGACCGATGTACCGTGCTCTCCCCCGACCCTGCGACCCACCCTGACCCCCACGGACCAATGGGAAGTGATGTGCCCCTTCAGTCAGCCCCAGCCAATAGCTCCAAACTCCTGTCGCATTTGATTTAAGCCCACCAACTTCTCGGCCGATGAAACTTTTAAGAACGACGGTCTGGACGGGGCAAAAACGATTCTCGCTCTTCAAAACAACACGCCAAACAAACCCGTCGGAAAACAGTATCTCTCCCCGAGGAAAACAGGCGGCGTTCCGTCTGCGTTCTAAATCACACCAGACAGTGAGCATTTTATTTGGTGCGGCCGGCCTGCCATTGTTGCCGTTTCCTGCGCGCGTCCGCGGCTCGCCGGAAGGCCGGCACTGTCCTCGGCTATCTTTCCGCCAGGCTGACAGGCTCACTATGCAGCCGGCGCGATGTCGGCACCGATAGCGACGCAACTTCTCCGCGTCGAGCGTCGTCTCCGACGCGTCGACGGCCGCCAGATAGCGGAAATTGGTCCGGCCGAGAGCCGCGAAGAATAGCGGCCTGTTGAGACCTGCAGCATACGGTAAACAGCGGGCGGCGCCGCGCGCCGGGCCGACCCGCTAAATTGGCCGGCCATCAGACGAGCGAGCCGTGATGGCCCTCTCGTGATGAGCCGTGTTGAGAGGGGGCACTAAAACGCCCCGCTGTTTGAGAAAGCACGGCCCGTAAATAGACGCAAAAAGGTGCGCCGTATAACTCATAGTTGGCCCGGCGAGCAGCTGCCGCGATTGGAGCGGGCTCGATCTACCATCTGGCTGTTTTCGGACGGGGCGCGTCACTGGCGCCTTCCGAACTGCGCCTGGAAAGTGGCCAGGACCATTTGCCGGACGCTCATGGACTTTCCCTGGGGAAGATGGATGTCGTGCGGCGGGCACACAAAGACGAGCGCCGGCCGGCGGCCGAAACACACACAGCGGCTCTCTCACTGTTTACATTACGGCCGCCAATTAGGAAATTAATGCCGCCACTCGGAAAGAAATATCAATCAAGCTCCTTATCCCTGGGCCGATCTGCGTCTCGATAAGGCCATCCTCTGCAGATTTAATCGGCCGGGATGGCTCGGGAACGGTCCATTAAAGTCCTCTGCCAAACCGTGGCGGCCGGCTGTCGGTAGGTGCGTCCGGCCGGCGGCCTCGACCTCCGGTATCTCACCTGTACGATCACCTGTGAGCCGCCGGGCCGCCGGGCCGCCGCCCGCCCTCCCGTCGTTACATTAAAACTGCATTAGACCAAAACAAAAAGTCAACAACACAGTCGTGGACATCGAAATGACCATTAGGCGCCGTGGTGACGGCGGAGCCGGATAGACTGCGCCCCGGTGACCCGGTCCGAGCCGTGGTCCACTATGGTCCGCGGTGGTCTCAAATGGTCCGCGGTGGTCCATGATGGTCCGGTGTGGACCATCCAGGACCGGTCTGGGTCGGTCCGGACAGAAGGGACGCGTTCGGGTGATTCCAGGTGCCCTGGCGACACGGGCGGCTCCTTTGGTGATGGCCGATAACATTTCTGGCGCATGATCACACACGGATGGACGCTCGTAGGACACGATGGAGGGAGGCGCTGCCCACCGCCGAGTCGGCAGAGGGTCCTTTTGGAGGACAGCAGACAGAAGACCGAGACGTGAGGGATGAGACAGCTGGAGCAGTCGAGCCCAAGTGTCCATGTGTAACCCTCATGTTGATGGAGGAATTTGTGACACGAACTTTGAGGTACCGACGGTTATTTGTTATTCTATACCATTTTTTCTTGTACATGTATTTATGCATCTATCCCGTGGTCTTAGGCATTGCAGCGGTAGCTGTCTCATATGCCCCTTTGGTCCTTTGGCCAATCCCGTCGGCCCCAAATCCTGACTCAACGTCGTCTCTGTACCACCGCCGCCACGCTGTGTTTTATGGAGCTCATCCCCTTTCACATCAGCCGCACATTACTCGTGGATTTGTTCTATCTTCGGCACCCAGCGCTGATCAATATTTCCAAAGGTCCTATCGGACCCGCTCCCAGCCCGCCAGTCAATGGCTCGGCTGAATTATTCCGGAGACCGGGACGTTGAGTTGGGTCTGATTCATCCCCTGTGGTAGACGGTTCGTGCTCACTTTATCAGTACGGTGTTTCGTCACCCATGGCCATGCACGTATGGTCCTGACATCACGCATCATGTAGGGCTTGTCGTAAGAACGTCCGCATGTCCAGCGGCAGGTCCAGGCTCCAGCGTCATGCTACGGACACACCGACACCAATCAACTGTAGGTAACGTGATAGACCTCCGCAATTCATACTGGACTCCCAGCGACTCTGCCGGAGAGCCGACCCGGACCACCTGGCTCCGGTCAGGAGCCGGCCGGCCGTCTGACTCCGAGAAGCCGGCCCTGCCGCTCGGTCAGACGCCGCGCTGGCCAGCAGCTCCGATCTCAATCTGATCCACTGATCTGATCCACTAGCGCGTCCATCGACGGTCCCCGTGATAAGAGCCGGGGCGACATTCCGTGCCGTGACGGTCGATCCGGGCCGGCACAGGTCGGCGCGTCCCACAGAGCCGAGTGGTCACCGCCACGGCATTCCGTCCTCCGCCGGGAGGGAGACTATCTGGCCGTAATAGCCCCCGTGATATGCGGGGTGAATAACTGCCAGAGTGGTGCCCATGTTTCTTGTGTCAGTAAAGTTTAGTGGATGATGCGCGCAATGCCGATTATGTTCGTTATTGCTCCACAGCTAAATGCACGTCATGGGTCTCTGGTCGACAAAAACACGCAGGGGAGATAAGGCTACATCTCGATGCGAAATATCTTAGACGGAAGCCGATGCGTATGCTTTTAACGAGCGGAAACTTAACTAGCAGATGATCGCTGTTTAGGCGCCCCAATAATTACCGCCCGCCTATCTGATGTCCGCCCCGCCGGCGAGTCTCAAAATAATGTCAAACTGCCGGGTCGTGTTTGGAGTGCCACCGTCCGTCGGTGTCTACCGACATTCCTCTGTGGCGTATCAGTGACATCTATCGGTGCCGACGGTAATTACCGAGAGCCAGGTGAGCCAGCGCGAAAAATAGCTCACCGTCTGACGACTGACCAGGCGCCGTTTCTCCGCTGCGCTGACGCCCGTTTGAGAGGCGCTGTTGTGTCAGTCGTGGAGAGGCCGAGGGTGGCCTGGTCTCGTTTAGGGCATTTGCGGATCAGAGCGGACACTGGGTTGGCTCAGTACCGCTCTCAGTGTTCGCTACAGCGCTCCACTTTGATCAAAAGCTGGGTCAGCTCAGTGCCAGCCTCAGGCGCCCAGTCGGACTGAGCTGGATCCCCGAAATCCAGCTCGAACTCAGTGTTCCGGGCGGCTGGAGCACAGTGCTTTTAATGGCTTGGACCCAGCGCTCGAACCATCCCGAGCTTAGGTCTCAGATCAGCTTGCATTCAATCAGAATTTGAATCCGTTGCGGCTCGGCGTTTTGATGCTCTGAGCTCGCTCATCCCGCTTCCAGTCAGCTTGCTGTGGATTTCGAGCTGATTCGGAAGCCGAACTCGATGCCCCGTTCGTTTGGAGTCAGTTTTGTGCTGATGCCGCCAAAGGTCGGCCGACGTTGGCTTGGTCTGATCCGCACCGGAGCGCATTCAGTTCATGGGTGAAACTTTGACATCACCATTGGGGTCCCAAACGTCCAAGGGGGCCTCCATTTAGTGGGGGCCTCCAAGCAATTAGGGGCCTCCAATTGCGGAAGCGGTAATTTACGAGCCACGCCAGGGCCTCCTCTAAGAAATTTTCATTGGGGGACCAGAGGCTCAGAAGCCAAACATGGGGTACCCCCAAATCCAGTTTTCTCATCGGATTTAGGCCACTTATTTTTCGTCACAGCTCTGATGCCATGATTTTTTTTTTTAATATCGATAAAGAAATGGTAGGTCACCTGACCCTACTGGTGGATCCAGGCCAGCAGGGTGACATTGTATGTAACTATCCCCCGCGGCATCCGAAATCGACGAAAATTTCTGGCTTTTTCACTTTTGACAATAAAACACAATGCCTTTATAATAGAAAAAAAAATTAACGGCACAGCATTGCGCAAGGAATCTAGCCGTAAGCCGACCCCAGAAAGTGTGAGGGTTAACCTTCGCCGGCACCTGGGGGGAGGGTCGCCACCCCCAAGTTAGTTTTTCTGCTCTACACTTGTCACTTAACATTTTTAAAGCTAGAAACCTGATTTTCTTTGTATAGCTGCTTTTCTATCTTTTCTCAGCGTCCATTGAAAATTTCAAGCTTCTGCGGCATTTGGGTTTGGAGATATGACCTTGTTCTTCAGGTCATGTCATGTCCTAAATGACGAATACCCAATATCTTGCGATGGCTATGGGCCTTGTGAGCTTTTGACACGCTGATTTCGGCTTTTTTTTGCCAGTCTTACCTCCCACCTATCATTGAACATGTTGTTCTGCGATGTACAGATGTCAGAGTCAGGGTCAAGGTCAACCTAGGTCATCTAAAATTATTGCGCTTTAGGCAAGCTGAATTTACTTTTCGTGAAGTTTCTTTGACTGTATGTTTAGTAAAAGCTTCTCACTTCATGATCAAGTGTAATAGGGACACACAAACCGATCTGTGCACACATCAGTACATACACAGACATACAAACACATATCATTGACCTTGACCTAACTTGACGTGAAATGACCACAGCCAGCAAATTAGTCGGATAGTGTGACAAAGAGCTGTTCTAGCTCGCTTGGCACTAATACGGCAGCGTCATCGGTATATGATGGGTTGGCCCGCTGCTTGTGTAGGTATCTTATTCGACATCACCACAATTTTTTCTTACAAGATTTTAAGCCTTGCGGTCAAGAGCAACAGATTCTTTGGGAAGTGACGAATCCAATGATACCAATTTTACCTCATCAGGTCAGTCATTGACCTTCCAGGTCAGGTCAAACTAAAGAATGTTGCTGTTTGGGGTCACCGTTGCCCGTTGGAATATCACGTGCGCTGCTCATCATGTACCGATGACGCTGCCGTATTGTGGTGCCAAGCCAGCTAGAACCTCTTTGTCACACTATCCGACTAGGTTTTTGCTGGCTGTGGTCATTTCAGGTCAAGTTAGCTCAAGGTCAATGACATGTGTTTGTATGTCTGTGTGTGTCTGTGTGTACGAGTATACTGATGTGTGCACCGACTGTGAATGTGTCCATATTACATAAGATCATGAACTGAGAAGCTTTTGCCAAAAATACAGTCAAAGAAACTTCACGAAAGTAAATTCAGCTTGCCTAAAACGCAATATTTTTAGACGACCTAGGTTGACCTTGACCCTGACCCTGGCATCTCTACATCATTGAACAACATGTTCCATGATAGGTGGGAGGTAAGACTGACAAAAAAGGCCGAAATCAAGGTGTCAAAAGCTCACAAGACCCAACGCCAACGCAAGATATTGGGTATTTGTCATTTGGGTTATGACATTACCTGAAGAATAAGGTCATATCTCCGAAACCAAAAACTACAGAAACTTGAAATTTTCAGTGGACGCTAAAAAAGGATAGAGCAGCAGCTATACGAAATATCCGACTTCTAGCAATCAAAATGTTTAGTGCAGAGCAGAAAAAACTACCTAGGTCGGGGTGGGGGGTGTGGCAACCACTGCCCCCCCCCCCCCATGTGCGGACGAGGATTACCTAAGTAATTTGAATATCAGGAAAATAATTTATTAAATCAGGTATTCCAACAGAGTCCCGCTTTTTTATAGGTGACCTCCGATTTGTGTTGCATCTAAGTTACCCAGGGGGCCTCTTATTTGTAATTGTAGGTACAGTACAGAGAGCCTCCTACTTCGACTACTTGCACAGAGAGCCTCCTAGCGTACATACGGCTAAGCTTCTACAGGTCGAGCGCCGGTCTCTTGTACGTACAGAGAGCCTCCTACTGTTACAGAGGGCCTCCTGTTTGTCTAGGGGGCCTCCTATTGGTTAACGGCGCCTCCTATTTGTCCAAGCGGCGTCCTATTCGTCTATGGGACCTCCTATTTGTCCAGGAGGCCTCCTGTTTCTCCAGAAGGTCCCCTATTTATCCAGGGGGCTTCTATTTTCCAGGGGGCCTCCTCTTTATCTAGGGGGCCTCCTACGTGTTCAGGGGCCTCCTATTTGTCCAGGGGCCTCCTATTTATCCAGGGGTCTTTTATTCGACTAGGAGTCTCATATTTGTGCAGGGGCCTCCTATTTGTCCAAGGGTCTCCTACTTGTCCCGGGGCCTCCTTTTTTTGAAGGGACTCCTTTTTGTTAAGGGAGCCTTCTATTTGTCCAGGGGGCCTCCTATTCGTACAGAGAGCCTCTAGCTCCTACTTGTCCATGGAGCCTCCTATTTGTTCAAGAGGTCCCCTATTTGTCCAGGGGGCCTCCTATTTGTCCAAGGGACCTGTTATTTTTCTAGGGGGCCTCTTTGCCCAAGAGGCCTCCTATTTGTCCAGCGTGCCTCCTACATGTTCAGGGGGCCTCCTATTTGTCCAAGGGGCCTCCTATTGGTTAAAGTAGCCTCTTATTTTCCAAGCGGCCTCCTATTTATCCAGAGGGCTCCTATTTTTAGGGGGCTTCCTCTTTATCCAGGGGGCCTCCTTGTTCAGGGGGCCTCTTAATTGTCCAGGGGCCTCCTTTTGTGAAAGGGGCCTCCTATTTGTCCAGGGGGCCTCCTTTTGTGAAAGGGGCCTCCTTTTTGTCTAGGTCTAGGACCTTCTATTTGTCCAGGGGGCCTCCTATTTTTGCAGGGGCCTCCTATTTGTACAGAGGGCCTCCTACTTGTCCATGGGGCCTCCTATTTGTCCAGGGGCCTCCTTTTGTGAAAGGGGCCTCCTGTTTGTCTAGGTCTAGGACCTCCTATTTGTCCAGGGGGCCTCCTATTTTTGCAGGGGGCCTCCTATTTGTACAGAGGGCCTCCTACTTGTCCATGGGGCTTACTATTTGTCTAGGGGCCTCTTATTTGTCTAGGGCCTCCTATTTGTCCAGGAGGCCTCCTACTTGTCCAGAGAGCCTCCTATTTCTCCAGGGGACTTCCTGTTTTCCGGGGGCCTCCTACTTGTTCAGGGGGCCTCCTACTTGTTCAGGGGGCCTCCTACTTGTTCAGGGGGCCTCCTACTTGTTCAGGGGGCCTCCTATTTGTCCAACAGGGCCTCCGATTTGTCCAAGGGGCCTCCTATTTAAACAGAGAACCTTTTATATGAATATCGGACCCAGTGGCGGCGGATTCGATTTTGGCGTGGGGGGGCAAGATCCCAGTCGAGATGATGTCATAGGCCGATCCAGAAAGGCGTTTTCGACGCTGTAGGGGACATACCCCCCAAAAAAAAGTGTCCAAAATCCAAAAACTCCTCGGATTTCGATTCCTTACGGACTTACTACTGAACGGCATAAAGCAAAAAAAAAAACATAATAAAAGTGTTATTATTAGGAAACATAAGGTACGTTTTGTCTATTTCGGGCGATGCAGGGGCCAGGGAGAGGGGGAGTAAATATTTGCTTTAAATGCCCGCTCCCTGGATCCGCCAGTGGACGATGTAACGCTTTTCGTATTGCTGTATTACAAAAAAGCTCCAATGGGAAAAATTGTGCCATAACCCGATCGCATATCAGATGTTGAAGAACGGTACCAAACCTTTTGAAGTAGGCGAGCGCTATTCTCTGCAATGAGGTAACTCGTTACCATTTCCTCTGTTCATTTTACGTTCAATTTCCGTTTAACCTTCCTTTAAAAAGTATTTCTTAGACAGATATCAATTATCAACACCGTTCCGTGCTTCTATACTCAGGATACTGAAATCCTTCTCCTCCACGCCGCAACCCCCCTCCGGGCTGGACAGGCAACTTTATCTCATGCGGGCTGCTCCCTTGGAGCGGCACCGCTGCTCCTGAGGGAGCGCACCCCGTAGCCGGGTGCAGTGAGTGCCTTGGGGCTGGGTGGCCTGTCCTCTGGACGGGCTCAGCCCCGGCGACTCACTAGGGTGCCTGCCCACACCAATGTCTCCACCTATATCCTATCATCCTCCCGGCTCTGAAATGGTCTAATTGGATCGAAAGGGCCTAACCCAACAAAACAAACAAACAAACAAACAAACAGATATCAACTGAAACCAGCTCACAGCGGGAGGAGACCGCTCAAACATTCAGAGACAGTCGGTCGCATATAAACCTATTGGGACAGCGATCCGCCAGAAACCCTCCCCAAGGCCAAATAAGCTCACCGAGACGGGCTGTCTCGATGGGTTTATACAGTAAGCCTACAGCAAGGCTTAAAGGTAGTGTGCCACCTTTGAAAGTTTTCCCATTTTATTTTTCCTAGGATAAGAAGCTTCTGTTTTTACCTAATATCGCAAAAAAAAAAATCAAAAATGGGCCTGGAATAGTGCCTTTTTCGCCTAAAAGTTTATCGGTTTTTAGATATGTATAACAACTGTAGTGGGCTCACCTGCAAACAGGCGTCGGGCAACAATCGCGAATGCGGCGCACTTGTGACAATAAGCAAAGGTCATTATAGTGTTACGACCATACGACGTACGGGAATGAGTTATCAGCTGTCTAATCGTAGACAACACAATGTCGAGCCTTAAACTGTAAGCCCGTATTGGTATTGTTTCTTTTATTTGGCTGTCGAACATTATTTATGGTTTGAAATATGATTTTATGTAAAATAATTGATATGAAAAAGCCGTCTTATAAGTTATGACCCCATTTCACCACACGCAAGTGGCAGAAATGACAATGATCAGCTGACGCATTTTTCTTGGCCGAAGTCAGAGCGCGCAGCCCGACGCACCACCACCGCACCACAAAGTATGAGCAGAAGCCGCGCCCAAAGCCAGGGCCCCGGTAACGTGAGGTAGCCGAGTCGGGGCAGCGTGCGCTGACCCAAGCCGGGGCCGCAGCTTTGGGCGCGGTCTACCGCATCCCCCCGGGCTATCACATGACACCGGGAGGACGCGCGGCTCCGGCTTGGGTCAGCGCACGCTGCCCTGACTCGGCTACCTCACGTTACCGGGGCCCTGGCTTTGGGCGTGGTCTACCGCACCACCTAACAGGCGTGTTCGAAACCGCAGGAGCTGATGATGAACGGGTTTATCGAAACTTGATTGGATGAGCATATCGGTAATAGCGATTTCGGTGTGTGCATTTATTGTTCATAGTGGTGTGAAATGTGGTTGGGGTACGACCGACAACCCGTCGGGGCGAATTTCGCACTGGGGTACTCAAAATTTGAAGAATTTAAGACGTTTCCATGAGTTTTGAAGGTATGGATAAGTTCTAAAAATCCGGTTCTCCTTATCTGGGCCATTAACTCCATACGGTCCAAGAAAGCTGGCACACTACCTTTAACTAAGGCCCAAACGCTCGTCAAGCTGGGAACGGAGGGTGAGGGAGCGTGGCGGCGGGCTGAGGTGAAGGAACGGTGGACTGGAACGAGAATCCAGAAGCTCTGGGTGGGGCGTTTCTTTATTAGGGCTTTAGGGTGCGCTGACTGCGGTAAGGTCCAAATTATCACACCAAATTTTGCCACAACTACCGGTTCAGGCACTCGAGAATCAGTGGCCAGTGATATCTGCAAAGACGAAGCATTTCCAAGCCAGCTTCTTCCTGGTGTCAGGGCGCCTCAGGTGGCTTTAATTACAGTTGCACATACCAAACGACCTCAGTGCAGCCAGTCTGTGGCCGAAACCATTCGACTTCATTCGACAACAGACTTCAACGAAAAGTGAGACAAGGTTAGTGCTATCTTTAAGTGCAATTATAGACTTGGGCCCCGTTGGCTTGACCCACTGGAAAATGGTAGTAATCGGACGCTGCGGGGCGTACTCATTTTTCCAAAATGCCTTAGATTTTGCTTTCGTGTTCATAGGCGGCGGAACGGGGAGGGCACCGGGGCACCGTGCCCCCGTTTGATTTTGGCATTTTAACGTTAGCCCTATGGGCGTTGCATGAAAAGAATGGGACCAAAAGTCGGAAGTGCCCCCCCTCCCCACCCCCACCCCTTAATTGAAGGTGTTCCGCCGCTACTGTTCGTGTTTGATGCTCTTTATTCTATAGCCAGCCTTTAGACAGAGGGGGGGGGCACTAATGATCAGTGCCCTAACCCTCAAAAGTTTCCATCATTAATTGTTACTTTTTTAATAGTGAAAACACTGAAAACTGAAATAAAGCGGATACTGAACTGTGAACATCCAGTTTTAACACTGGCCCCACTGGCCCCACACAAGCCTCCGAATGCCCAAAGCAGATCTCTGATGACTGGTCTTTGGGTTTCATACCATACCGTGCATTGGTCAATGTGGTCAATGTGTACGACCTCGGCGTTTACCATTTTATGCGCTGGAAACTGTTGCGCTTGAAAAAAGAATCAGGGGAGTGGCTTATTATGAGCGCTCATCAGTCCGGAATGGCTAGCCCTTCCGTCTCCGCTCGCTTGCGATTTGGCATTTATGTAGGTACAAAATAGCGGCAAACGACCACTGAAGGTATGAGTTGCGTCTCTTGCACACTTAAAATATCTCTAAATCGAATCTAAAAAGACAAAAAAATGACAAAGCGGAAATGGTTAGCATTTACACATATTCAAAAGGCAACGTTGGACAAACTGTAGGAGCGCATAGCTGCAATATCAGGTTATGGAAATTTTCCTCATGTTTAGGGCACAAATTATGGAGGGGCAAGAATATACGTTTGCCCCTCCTCCAAAAGTTTCTTAGGGGACGATGCCTCCTCTGCCACCCCGTATCTGTCGCCTCTGTAAGCGGTCACTGAAGGCCTGGGTTGCCGCTGCGTCACGTTGACGCTTATAATGCCTCCAAAACTAGGTTGAAGAGAGGAAAACTTCAATTGAACGCGAACGCTTGTCATTTAAGAAAGGCAACGTATGAAAGTATATGGGCATCTGGTTACATCTTCAGATGATCGAACAGAATAATCAGGCATATGGTTTCTTGTCTAAGCTTTGTCACAAATTATGGGGGGGCAAAAAGATACTTTTGCCCCCCCACGATTTTGCCAGGGGGGGCAGCCGCCCCCCCCCTGCCCCCCGAATCCGCCGCCCCTGATCGGACCTCCGTTTGCAAAGAAGCTGATGCGTCTCGGGGGCCTCCACTATTGGGGTCCCAAAATGACAATTGGGGTCCCAAATGTTCGCATTGGGGTCCCACATGGGACCTCGAAAGTATACAAAGTTACACCCATGATTCAGTTTCAGCATTCCAGTCAGCGCGCGGCGCGACTATATGAGCGCTGCCGGTCAGCGGCGACTGGCGGCGGTTCAGTCGGCACCGGACAGCCACACTCCATTGGTATTCGGACAGTGCGGGAGCCACGCTATCCAGAATCCAACGAGAAACACAATCCGCCGACGCTGGTGAATGACGATGGGCGCGCTGTTCCGACCGGGACCGGTCGCGGTCACCTGGTGAGCCGCCGGTGGCACCTAACGGCCACCGTCACCTTCCGACGACAGCTGACGGGGGACGACGGAGAGGGCGCCGACACCCTCAGATCTCACCGCCTTCCTCTCCGAGGCGCATTCAGAGCAGCCGCGTGAATTGTGCGCGGCCTATATCCGCAGCGCTCACAGGCGTGTTTGGTTTCAAGTGGGCTTGTTTTACCGGCGGGGCCTGTGATGGTTTCCGCCCGGCCCTGAGCAGAGGAAGAGGGAGGTGGTTGGTTTTTTGTCCCGTTCCGCTGACGGCTGCACGCTCTCGACGACGACGGGTGGTCGCTCGAAAGGTCCGTCGATCCGCCAGCCATTATCATCATCGGCGAACTTGGCCATTAGGCCGAGAAAGAGACGCTGACAGCGACGCACCGGGCCGCGACTGTTTGATTTACTCGTACGCAGGCCGCGGGCCCATTTACGAGCGGGCCGAGATATTGGCTCGGCCGCGCGCTGAAAAGAAATTCGTCTGCAATGGGCGTAATGATGCGTTGCTCGCGAGAGAGGAGGGTTCTCTGAAGGGTCGATAGGGGAGTGACGGTGGCAGAGGCGGGGAGTGACGGCCGGACGGTCTGCTCCGGGGGCGGCCGGCCGTCTTGTGTATCTCCCTCAGTGGATGTTTTGTTCCGTCTATGAGCGCATATATCGCCCGTCACGGCTCCGCTTTGTATTTCTATTGTCCGTGCTGACTGCCGCGTACGATGACTGGAAACACAAACCCGCACAAAAAGACCAATCATAATTATCCATTTGACCCCCACTTGACTTCTCCCTCCCACCATTTCGGCTGATGAGGCTCATCTCTGCACGTCGCCGCTCCCAGCCGGGATACCCGCCGGGGCCGGCCGGCCGGCTCTGACCGCGCCGCTCGCTCGGGGTATGGGTTCGTTCGCCCGCCCTCCTCCGGCCGACCGGTCAGCGTCACAGCTCTGAGCTCTGCACAGCTCTCCGCATGGCCCGGACAGCTCAGAGAGCGCGCCGCGCGGCATGGCCCGCCCACAAAAACACGGCCACGCTCATCAGGTAATGAGCCGGTCAGCAGCGCGGCGCGGCGCGGCGTCCTGCCCAGCGCCGCCGGCCGCTGCAACAAATCATGTTTTTACGCTGCTGGCTGCTGCACCGGAGAGACGGCCTCATTACATTCTGAAATTGATAATCTCGGGGAGGTGCCTTATTAACCGGCAATGAGCTGATCTCACGAATGACCGGCGCCGAGCGGCTCGATGCCCTGTTGCTGAGCAATCAGACCATGCTCGGCGGAGCGACGACCGCGCACCGGCGGCATGACAGTCTCGTCGGAAGGCGGGGGCGGACACCGGGGGCGGAAGATGACGTGCGCACGCTCCCCGTCGTCTCAGCTGGTCGGCGACGACAATAGCGCATGCATAATGGCCCTAAGAGCGTTGGTCACGGAGCGCTGGCGACCCGGCCAAATTGGGAGGCGCGCATCGCCGGCCACCGGGCCGTGCTTCCTCACAATTACTGGTGCGCGTGTGCCGGCCCGCTGGGAAAGCCGACCCGCCTCCCTTCTCCTCCTGTCCCGCCGCTCGGCCGCCGTCGATACTCTGTGTGTTGGCGGGCGCCGGGGCGCGCTCGGCCGGCGCCCTCGGGGCCTCTCGGCGGCCGCCGCTCTCCGGACGCCGGCTCAAGTGTTTGGCCGCGTCGACGGACGCTGTTTGGGCGCCGACCGTTATTGGACGCGCCGCGGCCGCTCCAAAAACAGACCCGCGCTCCACCGCCACCGCCGCGTCGGTCGCGATTAATCGGCAACGACGCGGTGACGGAGACACACCCCGGGGTGACCGGATCGGACGACCGGTGAATGTGGACAGGGAGATGACCTGGGGCGACCGGTGGCGCGAGATCCACTGACCTAGGTATACCGAAGGGATATTGCCTGCCTCAGGATATGCGGGACGCTGCCAGGGGGCAGTACGGTCGAGTATGTAGTGCACACTGCGCAGCATGAGCGGAACTGGATATAGGCGAGGCCGCGAGGTATTTAGTGCGCTGAAGCACCTCGACAAGGCTGGCACGTCTAACGTCACTGACCATGTCCCGTCAGGCTTGTTACCGTGGTCGTCAGCGGTGAGCGACTTTAGAGACAAGAAAACACGTGACAAAATGTGATGCATATTTTGGTGTAATGCGATCGTCGAGACCTTGACTGGAGGCGCGGTCGGAGCTCTCGCGATGGTGACATTTCTCACATGTTTGGCGATACATGCTAATTGCTAAGTAGATGCTTCATACCGACCACACCCACTTTGACTTGTGGTATGCATCTGCCGCGGAGCGTTGGGCACACAATCCTCACATGCTGGACATAGAAGTCACGGGAGCGGGCTTGACAGGCCACAGAGACTGATTTGTAATTGGATAGGCAATAGGCATATAAATATTTGTGTATCTAGCTGTTGCGGGTGCAAAAAAAGCCCTCACGTGAACGATGAAAAATACCATCTTAGAAAAAGGCAGGGTAGGTACCTACTGTTTTTAAAATGGACATGACCATTGACCATTCTTTATCCTAAAAGTAAGTTTACTGCTACATTGACGGCCCCATCCGAGTGCAGCGCGCTCAGTGATGGCTCATGAGAAGCCCGACATCCTTCCATCGGCCAATAATAGACACCGAAGAGGTGCGGACTGACGCAGGACGTGACACGCATGGCGAATCGTCCGTATTGTTTTTAGTTCCGTCTTATCGAACAGGTGTGACGCCTTGTTTGGCATGGCTGGCAGAGGTGTGATGACAGCCCCCGACCCGATACAGGCAGATAGTGTCCAAACCGCCGTCCGGGAGGCCACGGCACCAATTAAAACCGCGCGCAGACGGACACTATCGCACGGCACGCGGCGCGGGCAAAGGCTCGCAGGCAGGGGTTCGCAGATCAGACAGACGATGGCGGCCATGTCCTACAAAGAGATAACTTTGAGTGGTGCTCGTGTGGCGGCGATGGAGAAATGGCTCCTATATTTCGTGAGAAACTCCTAATTTTGTCCAATGTAGAACCAGTTATAAAATGTTATGGGGTCGTTCTGGTCGGTTTCAGTAATGTTACCTCGAGGAATTGAGAAATGTTACCGCCAAAATCCACGTTTTATCGGGAATAATGGAACATTATCCTGAAGACAGTTCAGCAAATTTTCTTAAGTGCCTATGTATTTCACGAGTTTAAACCATCATCCTGCAGCTAAAATCATCATGTAATGCAAGGAAGCTCTAAAAGCTCTCAATGCACAAAGGGCTTGCTGAACAACTGCACCGCATAATAGGATCATAAAGGTGAAATTCTTCTCACCCCAGCGCTCCGCGTGCGGACGGCTGGTGGCACTCTGGTCAATAAATTCATCCCATATCCGACCAATGCAATCTAGCGATGGAGTCCATTGGCAAACGGCGCCGTCGGGAGCCGGGCGGTCTCGTTACACCTCCGCGCCACTTCATCACATCAGTCGGCGACGACAGGGCGACCTGGGTCGTCTCCGGTCACCGCCCGACGACAACGACGACGATGACGACGACCACGGCGCGACGACGACGATGTGTCTGGTCGAGCATATAGTTCGTCGTATGTCCGGATGAACTAAAAGCAGCGGAGAGATGAATCCCCTCATTTGCATTCCGCGTGCCTGTCCGATCGCCCGCCGGCGCTGCGGCCATAAAACTAAGTGACTGACTGGCTGAGACGCGACGCAGGCGACTGAGATGCTGCTAAGTAGACGCTCCTCTGCGTCTGGCTCCATACAGACGGTGCCTGCCTTACAGTTCAGCCGTTCAGAACGTTCCACTGCTTTCAGCTGATGCGGCGGGCGACCAACCTCAACTGGTGCCCCGAGGGCACGACGGGTCGCCTGAACGTGACCCGACTCGACCACCGCTGCCGGCGGCTGTTTTGCATGCTCTCCAGAGACGAAATCCCGGTCATGGCTGGCAGCTCTCGGCGTTTGTCATCGTTTCCGCGAGTGAGCTCGATTTGTCTGCGACGCGTCCCCGCGGCGGCTGGTGCCGCGCCCTGTTGCTGGCGCCGGTGAATGGCCGGACAGTGCGGCGGGCCATGGGCCGGCGGTCTGATGTGGCGACACGTGCCGGCAGTCTGGTCCGCTCCGAGATGGTCAGCAGTCGGCGACGACGCCGTAGGATTGTGGCCGTCGCCGAGCGTTTGTTGCCGGCCGGATGATTGGGCGGCAGCGGACGGCGGGGTCGGGTGGTGCCTCTGACACGTCTGCCGGAGCCTGGCGAGCCGAGGGGTCGCCGCAGTTTCCCCTGTGATGGTGGTGATTGCCGGATTGTCGCTGGCAACTCCCGGGGGTGTTGAGGTGCCGCTCCTAGCCCATAACGCCGCTGATTGGGGAACGCACTGAAAGCGGTTCGGGAGTTTGGGCTAAGCTGTGGCCGGTTTCCTAAATCCTACTCCTAATTTCATCCCCTTCCCCTTTTCATTCTCTCTTTCTTTCTCCTCCTCCTCCTCCTCCTCTCTCTCTCTCTCTCTCTCTCTCTCTCTCTCTCTCTCTCTCTCTCTCTCTCTCTCTCTTCTCTCTTTCTCTCTTTCTCTCTCTCTCTCTCTCTCTCTCTCTCTCTCTCTCTCTCTCTCTCTCTCTCTCTCTCTCTCTCTCTCTCTCTCTCTCTCTCTCTCTCTATTTCTTGCTCCCACTCACATTTGTCTTCTCTCCCTGCACGCATGCTCGTTGCTCACTCTTCTCTCCGGAGCGGTCGAAACAACACATTAGTCGGACCCGAGCTGGCACACTGGGCCGTCGCCGGTGACTTGTGGTGCTATCCATTCGTTCCCCCGCTCTCCCCGTACTCTGAGCTGCAGCTCGTGATCCGTGGCAGCTCTCGGCGCCGTGCTGTATGGACGGCGGACAGACGATGGGTTCCTCCCATGAGCGGGCTGAGTGCCGGGGCTCGGCGGCCCGCCCCGCCGTCCGGCCAACCGCAGAGGACAATACGGCGGCGGCGCAGCCCTTTCATCAGCGCCGTACAGATCTGACACGCTTCCTTACCCCCGAACCGGCGCTTATTAGGGGGCAGCGCGGCAGAAATTAACTTCCACCGCGGCCTCTCGTGCGGCCACAATGGCCTGGTCAGTCAACAGAGGGGACGGCCGGCTCCGGCGCCCGCCCCGCATCCAGAGGGAAACAATGCACAGATGGTGTGGCCGCAATATCAATGGGGACGGCGGCGGCGGCGGCGCGGCGTGGCGCGTTAGCCCCGCGCGCGCCGCTGTTGTCTTACGGCACGTGCTGGCACGACCGGCGGCGGCAGGCGTCATCAACTCGATCATCTTGGTGACGCGGGCGACGCGCCGGCCCCGCGCGTGGCGAGCAGCGCCCGCCCACGGACCTCTCCTGACGCCTGGCTATTGATAATTCAGACCGGAGCGGCTAGGTACTGGTAAATTGCCGATCCCCGGGGCTGGCTATCAATGGTTCCCGCTCCCGGACAGCAGGCAGCACGGCCCATCACGGTCGGCTGTGACTGTGGACCCGGCGAGATGAACAAACTTGGCGGCGAGCCGCGGCTGACACGACTGCCCTGATGTTGAGCGCCCGCTCCGGTACGGCCCATCCAGAGCTGTGGCGGGCAGCGGTGCGGGCCAATTTCGGACGGCCGCTCCGACAATTGGCCGCGCTGATTGGTTCGCTCCGACCTGACCGCCGAATGGCCGCGGGCTATATCTGCCCGGACGGCCGGTACGCAGAACGGCCACTCGTAGCTCTACGAGATCGGCCCGTGTTCTCACCTTTCGCCGCCAGTTGGAGCAGACTTTCCGACTTGGTATTGGTATGCGGTCTGCTCCCTGCACACAACTTTCCGACGGAAATTGTGCCTTGGCCAACTTCCCCGGCGCGCTATTCAATAGATCACAATAAAACCAGAGTTAAATCGCAGCATAGTTGTAGAAACGGCCTCCAAGGAAAGACAGAGGGTTAATAACATTCCATATATTTAGACATAATTTAGAAAAAGAAACTATGATCTCAACGGCCTACCCATTCAATTGTACCTTAACAGCATTGCCAGTATAACAATGCTGAATAATCGATGGCGATCCGGGACAATTTTTTGTTAGTGACATTTTCATCTGTCTTCCTGTCACCCATTCATTATCAGTCGCAATATCACAGCAAAGTTGAAAGCAATCTCGGCCAAATCGCATTCAGCGAAAACAAACAACAGTCTGCGCAGCTCCCAATTTTCCCTGCTAAATATATACCGCCGTTCATCAAAATAACGGGATGGCCAGCACCCAGCACCTTCCCTCTCTGTGGCGGCCGTGGATGAAATGGCGGCGGTTCTGCGTGCCTCGGGCCCATCTGTCCGGTCGTACCGGGGTTCCGATCTCCGGCCCCTCCCTCTCCATCATCGGACGGTGACCGGACGGCCTCCTCCTGGGCTGGGGGTCCGTGTCTGCAGCTCGAGGTGCGGTGGACAGAGACATGGTGACCTTTCCGGGCAACGTCCCGACCTATAAGGCTGCACTTTCTCAGCAAGCCAAGTGTTCGGATCAGTGATCATGCTCATCTAATATGACGTCTTTGATGGGTGATTAATAAATAATATTTCAAATTCACGCAGGTTAAATTCAGGTTTGATAAACAATAAAAAAATTCAAACTCAAGGATCTAGCCATGGGCCGATTGGCCCGTCGCACACAAAGTTGCCTCTAGCGTTTTTTTTTTTCCGTGTGGGTTGAAGTGGCAATGCTTTTAACATGTTTATTGTTTATTTCGCTGGAATAAACATTTTCCCGTTTCCTCTGTTACCCCACATCCGTTCGATCTCATCTACCCTACCCCCTCCGTTGATCGGCGCGGCCCATCCCAGCCGAGATTAGGCGCTAATGCTGACCGCCACGCCGACGGCCAATAATGCGCGCAGCGCGGCCATCGCGGCACGGATCGAACAAAACGCGCCGAATGCGGCGCACCGCCACGCCACGAGTGTAAACAGGACGGGTTATTTCCGCGTCCGGCCGCGGTGGACAGGTCCAATTTCCATCCGTCTGGGCCGGCGGGGTCGGGGTGGCCGGCAGGGCGGGCGGGGTGCAAGCGCCGCGTCTCGGAGGTCTCTGCGCGTCTCTGCAGGGTGGGCCACGGCAGCTGAAGAGGGCTGGTTTGGAAGGAACTGCGCTTCTGCTCAGTGCTCATTGAGGGACTTTGTTCGATTAGGGAATCACATCGGCTGGAAAAGGGACGCTGGTCTATGAGGGAAGCTGGTCAATGAGGATGATGTATTTCAGCGGGAGAACCTCGATCGCATCCCTCTGACCGGGCAGGCTGACAGGAGACAAAAGCGGCGCTCTGCGGCCATGATCGGCGCGGTGGCGCGGAATGGGAACAGGGGTCAGCCGGCGGCTGCTGTCGGCCTCTGAGACTGTGTTGGTGTCGGCCCCGTCCTCCCGGAGCCCCGCCGGTCCAGTGTCGACCGTCCATGGTTCTCCGGCCGCCGCACCGCACCGGTCCGCTATTCCGCGTCCGAATTCCACGCCATTCCACTCCTGACGGGCCGGATAATAAATCATATACCTTCAATGGAGTCGAATTCTTGTTAAATCCATTGACATTCAATTGGCACATTGTCGGATCGGGTCGCGGGCCAGCCCGGCTCGGCGCGGCGAGGGGCGCGAGGACGGGCACCGGCAAAACATCCTCATCCCATAGGACTCCCCCTCCCCCTCCCCTCTCCCAGGTGAGACTCGGTCAGTGGACACTGGTCCCTGATTGGATCGATCGCCACACGCTCCGCGAAGGGTCGGAGCCGGCCCCGGAAGTGAACAATGACCGGAGACTGGGAGCATCGACCAAGGGGTGAAATTGACAACGGTTTTTGACATCACACAGTGATTTGGATGACGGCTATGTTTGCATAACTGTGTACCTAAGACCATGTAAGCCATTAGACAAGGAATGCCATTTATTTTTCATTGAGCATAAAGCCAGCTGCTTCAAAGTTTCATCTTAATTACAGTTGTGTTTTGAACTAGAAATGGGCATGGACATGGTTAAGTAATAATGCATAATTCACCTTCAAGACTAATAGATTTAATTTGCTCAGCGCTGCCGATATGTGCGTGCCAAGAATCTTAGCGCCAGGTCAGTGACTCGTGAACCTTTAAATAGCGATTTAGAGTGCAGCTTTTCGGCACCGTTCGTCGCCGCTGCCATTTACGGTCGTGGCCTCCGTCATCCGTGGGCGGCGCGGTGACACGGGCCGTTTTTCCGCGCTGGGCTCAGAGGTCGGCGCGCCCCGCCACCGAGTCGGCCAGCCCACAGAGCCACCAAATCCAATTGATTTTCGGCCCGATTCAATCATCGGCCGCAGCACCAAGTTTCTGATGCCCCGAAAACGTTGGGATAATCGTGACAAATGACGTTGGATTAGGGATCGGCGCGGGGCGCTGCTGCGGCGCTCATCATACACAAATGGAGCGTTCGGCGCCCGGCCGTGATTTGGCGCGCTATTAATCGGAGGTGGTCTCGAAGACCATCAGCGCGCGCCGTGATGGTCCCCGGAGACCGGCCGGCGGCGGGCTGGTCCTCACAGACCTCCGAGAGCCGCCAGTGACGCCCGCGGCCGCTCCAGTTAGGCCCAGACAGAAAATCATCGGGTGTAGACGGCTGTAATAAACTGTCTTGGTTTTACTTTCTACATTCAGCTCGTGTAACGATTTCACCCGTGCTAGCGCAGGCTTTGTTTGACTTACATTTGCTTAACTAATGTAGAGCCTTGCATACATGCAAGCACTCGCTGTGTGGGCCTTTTCATAGCGGTGTTCTATAATATACGATTATGGTCGCGGTTTTAATGTGCCCGGGCCCGTATGGCCATGGCGGCACAGCGTTTACACTATAACCGTTGTATATCTGGTCAGTGTTAAATGGCGACTTGTCAGAGCCCACTCTCTGACCTGATGTCGCCGAAATGGGCGCTGGTGATATACGGTAATTCGCCGCACGGCGGGTGTACATTTCCGCATGTGGAGTGTGTGTCGCGGGGGGGGGGGTAGTCGAGCGTGGTTGTTTATTAGGCCATTTAATGTGTCTGTGTCGCCGCGATTGGAGCTTTATGCGCAATGTTATGACAATTCTGCATATCTGGGTTGAAGGGCTCATGGTTAACGTCAATTCATGGCCTATTGATTTCACGGGTAAAATCTCCTCTTACGAAAGTTTGCTCTCGATTTAGCATTTAAAAAATTTTGATTTGAAATAAGGAATTTTAGCAGCATTGCTTTTATGTGATTTGCGATCTAGGTGTACCTGCTTACTGTTATTCCTTTGATACGGGACTTGTATGTTCCAGTGTATGTTTATGATCATATTTTTTGTTTCACAATAGTAATGGCCAGGCCAGTGTCTTTCCTTTTTTCGAGAAGTGGCCAGCAAAATACCTATGACTACAGCAAGGAGAGCACCGATTCATAACATCGAAATGTGAGCGTAAGGCTTTGTTAGGAGAGCACTGTTTGCTCTTCAGTGACAAAGAGCGCATAAAATCTGACATCGAAGGCATGCAGTTGTCAATAACAGCGTGCCTGATTTGTACTTGTGTACGTCCATCCAAAGCACTGTTGTCACAAGCACGAGCGTAACGAATGTATGCGGGGAGCGCAAAGAAACATGCAGAAGACATGTAAGCTGAGACGGCGACAAACAGAAGACAAAGGAAAACAAATAAGTCTGGGAGAGCACGCCATACCACCGTTGGGCGGAGGCTACCGTTGACTGAACCTGCGAGTTACAGAGCGACGAGGCCATCGACAAATATCAACAGAGGCTTGACATGACAACCACTGCTCGGGGCAGTAAACACCACCACTGGCGGATCCAGGGGGGGGCCACGGGGGCCATGGCCCCCCCCAAAGGCCTAAAGTGGCCTGTTTGCCCCCCCCCCAAAAAAACGCCAGAAAAATTGCTAAGAAAATATACCTTGATGGAGGTTTTTAGCCACTTGGTGAAGTAAAGCTTTCCACAGCATAATATGGAAGCAATATAGTAGCAGTGAGGGTCAGTCAAAAGTTGCGCGAGCGGAGTCGACCTTAAAAAAAAGACTGTTGTTGGCACGTGTTTATGGCGCGGCAGCTGGTAGTTGGCGGTGTTTCGCGTGGTGTGGCATCACTGGCGGATCTGGGGGGAGGGGGGGGGGGCACGGGAGCCTGAGGTACCCCTGACAGGCCCGTGGTGCCCTTGCTAGGCCTGTGGTGCCCCTGGACCCTGGCAGGCCTGTGGTACAGTCCACAGCAGAAGTAATGTGGGGTTTCAGTCATGGGTATGTTCTGCTTCTGAAGCTTAGGAACGATTAGCCAGACTACAATGAAACTTTGAATGTAGCTTATATGTATCGTCACCCTTGCAGCTGCAACTTTAGCTATTGACATCTTCTTTTCAATCACTTCGCATTAAACAATCGCCAGTCAAAGCCAACCGTTGAGTTTGGTAAAACCCTACATTACTTTAGCAGTGGGCTGTACCTCTGGCGGGCCTAGGGTGCCCCTGCTAGGCTGCTGATGCCCCTGGGACCTGACAGGACTGTGGTGCCCCTGACAAGCCTAAAGTGCCCCCAACAGGCCCGTGATGCCCCCCCCCCCCCCGACAGGCCCAAGGTGCCCCTGCGTGATGCCGTGATGCCTGCGAGGCCGGTGGTGCCCCCTGCGAGGCCGATGGGGCCCCTGACAGGCCCACGGTGCCCCTGCTAGACCGGTGGTGCCCCTGGCAGGCCTGTGGTGCCCCTGCTAGGCCGCTGGTGCCCCTGGGCCCTGACAGGACTGTGGTGCCCCTGACAGGCCCAAGGTGCCCCTGCAAGGCCGGTGGTGCCCCTGTAAGGCCTGTGGTACCTCTGCTAGGCCTCTGGTGTCCCTGACAGGCCCATGGTGCCCCTACGAGGCCGGCGGCGCCCCTGGCAGGTCTCTGGTGTCCCTGACAGACCTGGGGTGCCCCTGACAAGCCTGTGGGGCCCCTCACAGGCCCGTGGTGCCCTTGCTAGGCCTGTGGTGCCCCTGGCGGGCTGGTGGTGCCCCTACTAGGCCGGTGGTGCCCCTGACAGGCCTGTGGTGCCCCCGGGCACCAAGGGGGTCATGACCCATGTGGCCCCCCTTGGATCTGCCACTGATGCATAATATATTGATTTGTAAAGGCGTTATGGCTTATGCAATATGCAATTGCAGGCACTTGGTATCCCTCACTTATCCCTCATTGGGGCTCTGGCGGGCTCCTGAGGGCCCACGTCTATCTCCGGGAGCCCATATAGACAGGCTCTTTTGGGTCCTTTCAGTACACTATAGCATAAGAGGTCTCCATGCGAGTCCTATACATACATCTGAGGGCGTACCCTGATGTCTGAGGTACCCAACTGCAGCTCCAATGGTCTCTTCTTACACTGGCGGATCCAGGGAGGGGGCATTTAGGGCCATGCCCCCTTCCCAGAGGCCTAAAGTGGCCCGTTATCCCCCTCCCCCAAACGATAATGAAACATAGTTCAATCAGGGCGTGGCCCAGGAGCCGAGTTAGACAGGGCTGTTTTACCACCTCCGGCCCGCAAAGGGACCCAAGCACTGACTCGAAGCGGGTTAAAGAGACCCTCCCACCTTCAAAAAAGTTAATGAATTGGCATGAAAGTGATGTCGCTAGGTTCAGAAAGGGCGAAAACGAATATCTACCAAATTTTATCGAAAAATATTCACCGGTTTCAAGAGATAAGACTTTTATTTTTGTTTACTTTTTGGGATATCCGCTGCTGTTCCTAGCGACTTTATTTGAAAGTGCGGCATCTGTTGCGCGCAAAGCAGCCTATACCACCGCATGCTACCAAACGTTTTAGTAAAATATTAAAAAATCATTAGATCTCCGCTGACGTCACACATTCAGAGGGGTATCCAAAAGCATTAGCCCCTCTGAATCAAAATGCTGCAATTTTGAAATTCAATATTTCCGATTTAAGGCATTTCTCGATGTTGTGAGTGCGTGCCGAAACCGGTAATTGTGAGCCAGGGACCCCATTTTGGCTATCTCAGCTCAAATCTAATGTTGAGGTGGGAGGGTCCCTTTAACTGGTCGATAAAAACAATGGTAAGTGTTTACAAAGTAATATAAAGGCATGAGTCGGGTGGGCTACCATTTATATATTTTTCTTTTTAGTTAAAAAAAAAAATTCATAGTGTCAGGGCTGTGACGAAAAATAAGTGGCCTAAATCCGATGAGAAAACAGGATTTGGGGGTACCCTAGGTTTGGCTCCTGCATGAGTTGCCCCCCCCCCCCAAAAACGCAAGCCTGGATCCGCCAGTGAACATCACGCCATGTGTGGATCGCCCACGATCGTAAATACATACAAATGTTTACATGCTCTTGTAACTTCAAGCCGCAAACGTAACGCAAATTATTTTTCAATGCATCAAAAGTTTCGTCAAAATAGCACAAGTAATGAATGAACTTATGTTCAGCCCTTTGCCCTTTTTATTTCTACCAAAAGTTTGGTTGAACCGAATGTAGCCAGAAGCCACCACCGAACCTCTCTTCGAGTCGTTATTCCCCATCCTCCGACGATCGGAGTCCGTCCACCGGACCATCAGTGGCGCCGTTCCGCCTTCGTTCGGAGCTGTGTCCGGACCGACATCCGCCGTCGACAAATTCCAGGGGCGGCCGGCGGCTTTGTGCGGTGACCGCGCCGCCCCCGCCCCCGCCCCCGCCGCCGCCGCCCTGTGTCCATCTCAGGAGGGCGTAATGGAGCGGAACGTGAGGGCGGAGGCGGGGGCGGCGGCGGGGGCGGGGGCGGCGGGGACGTCCGCGGACCGTGGAGAGGAGAGACGAAGCCGAACCGAGCGCGCCGAGTAATGAGCTGCTCGGCGCTCTGGGGCCGGGCCTCCCTCAGTTCCGGAGGAGCGGCGATGCGGCAGAGATTGCGGTCGTTACCGGTCATTTGTGACCAGCAGTGACCACCTCTCGGTCAAGTGGGATCAAGGCTAGCCAGAGGATAAAGCGGACGCCGGCATGTGCTAAAAGCCTCCGAGTGTTGGCCTTGCGTTTCTCCTTTCACCGTGTTTAGAGGCGCGCGTGGTCACGCCCTGGGCGCGTCAAAACTAGCCTTTTCTATCAGAGTTGGAACTCCAGCCGTGTTTACATAAAAATGTAATCTGCGATGGCCTGACCGGGCGTCACGGGGACTCGCAGGTATGCCGGGCCGGACGCGGCCGTCACATCACGTGTCACGGGGCGGGGTCGACTGACGGGACCTCTCCGAGCTGAGGCGCCGGACCCCATTTAGCCGGCCGGGAGCTGACGCGGCGGTCGGTCCGCAGTGTCGGCTCGACACCTCCCCATTCCGCCGAGATGGGCTGCCCGCAGAGGAGGTCCATGACTTCCCGGCAGCCAGGTATGAATGTGCTGACGAATGTTCACCATAAGACGCCATAAGGGTGAATTCCTCCGAAGGTTTTCCTGCACTGTCACCGACAAATCGTTCGGGTCTGTCCAGCCACTCGGGCCAGTCAGTCTCCCCCGACAGAAGGCTGAAGTGGCCTCCCGAGTCCCGAGTGCCCAGGAGAGGGCTCCCAGTCCCGCCGCCCTCACTGCCAGCCGCAGTGCTGGCCCTCTCCGCCGTCTGACAGGCCTTGGAGGGTCCGAGAGGGTCTGTCAGACCCGTGGCGGCGGTGGCCAGCGTCGGCAGTCGATGTGATTGACATTTGGTCTGGGGTCGGCCGTCCTGCTAATTCTCCGATCATTGCCGGCAAGTTTTTTTTTTGCCATCCGCTTGTGCTGCTGCGTCAGATTCAGTTGCTAGGGCGTATGCTGGCGGTGCACATAAACGAGAACCATGTGGTCGCTGCGCTGATTGGTAGATCGTTGAGCACTGTTCGCTGATCTCTGATCTCTGACGGCTGAACGGAAGTGGATGCCGACTGCCGATTGGGTTTCGCTGATGGGTGTCTACTGGGTGCACTGACGGGTGCCGAGTGCCACAGGTCCCGGCCGATGACGGGTGCGCTCGGCTGGTCGTCCCCGTCAGCAGTGCGGCGGAGCGGGACGGGACCAGGGCGAGGGCGGGACTGCGTGGGCTCTGTTTGAGGGAGCGGCCGAGTCAATAAACAGTCAGCTCTGCCACTCGCTAGGCACGATTGAAACGTCGTTATTTCGGCACACATGTAATGGATTGGATTATTTTGGCCGGCGAAATTGCCGCTACGTGGCTTCGTCGCCGAAATCTGGAGAAAATGTTAGGCTTCGATAAAGACAACAGGGGCTGCCGAAGACACACAATCGATCACACGACCGAACGTTGCAAAAACAGAATGGTTTTGTGCTGGAAGATTTGGGGAGTCTTGATTAATGTTACCTTGACTATAAAATGATTCAGAAATATGAAAATGAGGACAAAAAAGTCAACCCAAGTGACAGGGCGGAAAGAACACGTCAGACACAATTTTAATTTACTCCCCGAATTCCTTAAACGTCCGACATTTTCCAGAATAACCCGCACCTTTCTGCGACGCTGCGTCGGCAAATTATGAACATCATAATTTGATTATGTCACGGCTGTCATGGCGACTTCTCGTCAGGCGTGCCGGAGACTGTCGGCATCCTTCCGCCTCCACCCCTCTCTCCCCTCCTCCCATCCTCTGCAGACGGAGCAGTCGTCTGCTGGCATTGTGTGGAGCTGTCTACTCCTCCCGCTCCGACGCCCATGATTAAAACACACCAAATTAGACCGGCCACAAATTAAAACACATTCATCCAAAACAACGCGGGCGGCCAGGGCCACACTCGCAATGCCAAAAAACGACCGGGCAACAGCGACGGCGGTGCGTCAGAGGAAAAACTGCGTGTCCCGGGGGACGATTCTGGGCAGTGGTTCTGGCGAACGATCTCGTCCATCGAGCTGACGAAGCTCGGCCGCCCGGGAAGGCGACGACCGCTGGCGAGCGGCCGAGCCGAGCGGCTGACGGAGACCACCACGGTGCGTCTGTTCGGTAAATGAACAATGCCGAAATTGCTGACCGTTCCGCCGCAGAGAGCGTCAAGTGTCCGGCAAATAGAGGCACGCCTCCTATTGGCGCCTGAGTGGCTGGCAGCCGGCGGAGCGGTGCGGTGGTCGGTCGGCCGGCAGATTTTCATTTGTTCGCCCGCCGCGCTGGCTCGCCGTGCCTCTCAGCATGCTAGCCGCGCTCAGCTGCAGTAAAAATGAACGGAAACGGACGGTTTTTGCGCGCTGCCAGCTCCTCAGAGGCGAGTGATGAGTCCCCGTAGACGGCTATTTCCTCTGCGGAGGATATCGACATCGGAATTCAATTACTGCCATCGCCTAATAATAACCGGCCGGCGCCGAATGATGCTCAGACTCTGAGCTGTCTGCGGGCGGGATGGTCGGACGACCGAGACAGGCCAACAAACAATAGTCAGACGGCAGGAACGCGCCCTGTTCAGGCATGCACTTACACGGGTGGTGGTGGACTGGGCGGGCGGTACGGCCCTACAAGGATTAAGTGGTTGGCCTACATCACAATAATCGATCGGTATTGATGAATTCGTCTATCTAAACATTGCTGAGGCATCCGCACGAAACTCTGCTCATTTCTATTAATGCATTTTGCGGGAGTGTTGTCACTCAAAGTCATTATCCCAAAAACACATCGGCTGACCAACCGATGTTAGAGATGCCGTTTAACCTTCGTCGAGATTCGCATGCTTTGGCGTTTATGTCTGATGCAGTTTAATGTATTTTTTCTTTGGTTCATCTTTTTCTGTCTACGGTGTTGTCCCAGCTTCGATTTGCTCGTTCTCTATCCAATATACGGCCCGCGTCATTGCTGATCTACATTGGTCATCGTGTGTTTTCTGACCCAGTCGCTCGCCACACGGACGCGCCGTAGCAATATCCCGCCGGTCGGCATCGCCTCGTCGGCGTCGACGAACAAACAGCGCGTGGGGTGTCCGGTTTACTTTGACATCGGACACGACGCACCACGAGCCAATCACCTGGCCGGTGGGGCGACGGGGCCGGCGGCCGAGACGACTCCCCCGGGGCGAGGGAAGGGTGACGGTGAGGGGGAGGGGGGAGGGCGACGGGGGAAGGTGATAGCCAGCGGGCACCAGCTGCTGGGACGGGACGCCATAGGATTGTCCGCAGCGGATGGCTGAAAGGGTAGCCGTTATTGACTAGTGGACTCACCTGGGGTTAATGGTGAGTGTGGGATGGACTGCGGAGGCGGATTCACTCGGGATTGCTGTAAGCCGCACCTGGCGAGAGATATAGAATGGGATCCGCGCGGAGCCGCCGCGCGCGCGGTCTATTTTGAAATGATTGATACCGATGTCTCATAGGATTCTGGCTTGTCAGCTGAACCAAACGAAAGGACATTTCCGCCACTGAATATAACCTTCGACTCCGGATAAGAAGTTCATTATTGAAGGATAGTAAGCTGGACTAAACTGCCTCATTAAGGCAATTGTAACATAAAAAGTTTTAAGTGGAAAACTCGAAATAGTTATGCACGTCGCCTATCCTGCCCGGAACCGCTCTCTCGAGTTTTGCTTAGCAAAGTTAATCCATATTTTGGGACTGACTACAGCCGTGGATGTTTTTGCTTGAATATCCAGCTCCTGCAATGTCGGCTGGCCATCTACATCTTTTTGGCACAATTTCAAAAAGTTAAAGACCAAATTCAAAACGTACACATGCATTTCGAACGTAGACTTTTTGAATTTGGCCTTCAACTTTTTTGAAATTGCGCCTAAAAAGGTGTAGATAGATCTGACCCTCCCAGAAATGTACGGTTGCCCGATGGTCGGCAAGTGAGGGCTGCCAGCGCTGATCTGTGCTGATCGTATCACGACCGGTCAGGCAGGGATCAATCGGACGCTAGATATGATGTGAATCATAAGGATCACCTCCGGTGAAAAAGGATCACAAGGATCATTCTGGGGGAGAGGCACAGCCGACGCGCTAGACCCCCACGCACTTCCCTTCCTGTCAGTTTAATAAATTATAAAGTATCTCACCGTTTATAGGACTGTCTCCGGAGCCGGCTGCCCCGCCCTGTGACCCTGCGGCCAAAGGGCTGGGGTCAGGGTTTGGGCCACAGCCTCAGGCCAGCTGACAAAGCCGCCCGCATGGTGCCAGAGGCACGCTCCACACAAACAGATAAATAGTCATCAGACGGGCCACTGCAGCCACTAATGCCCCCAGGGCTTAGGTCAACTCAGGGAGCAGGGTCGGAGTTCAGAGTTTAATCAGCTGGTGATGTTTTAAAAGCAGGCTCGGCTTGTGCTATCAATAAGCTGTCTGCGTATGTAAACTGTTTGTCCGCTCTGTGCGGTCAGTCTCTCGCAGTGACCACCCAAACGCACGGAGATTCGGACCAGAATAAGTCAAACTCTGGTGCACGAATAAACTGACTTGGCGAGCGTGCGTTACACAGAAGCAATTTCAAACACACCGCTGTGACATTGCAGGGGGACGCTGAAAAACGGCTGTCCTATCAGCTTGGAGTGGCGTGTCTCATCGTATTCGTCCTGCCTGTCACCAGACAAAGCCCAGTGGACCAGGGCGCTGAATTGTACCCAAACAAAGCTGCGGCTCTTGTCTGCGGCTCCGCTTGGTCGTCACCCGGCCAGGTCTACCAGCTTTTGCTACCACAGCCCGTGCAGTAGCACTGGATGTCACCCGGCGCTCCCTGCCGTCCAGACGCTCGTCCCGCGCGCGTGCAGGCGCAGCGCTCTGTCGTCCCTGTCCCTCGGCCGCCGACACACCGTCGCCGAATATATCGCCTGCATAAACAGCGGCGGTGTGCGTGCTGGCGTGTGACACTGTACTGCCGCCGCGTGTACATTATACATGCAGTCTGTGTGGCCGCGAGAGGCGCCTGGTGCTCAGTGCGGCACTTAGCCGAGTGCGATGGGGACAGTGCGGCGCCACGAGCGGCACAGGGGAGCTCAGGATGATCCCGGAGAGCGTGATATAGAGGCGAGGAGACAGGAGGGGCGGAGAAGATAGAGACGAGTTCATAACATATGATGACATGAGCTGTTTCTGGTGATGCCACGAAATCTGGTCCATGTAATGTATATTTGGAGATATGAGAAGCTGATTGTGCCTTGCTGATATGAAGCTGATCTGTTTGACATGGGGAACTGAAGCGTGGCATAAGTTCCATGAATGATGCGCAAAAGGCTCAGACAGCGCTTCCCAGAGGCTCCATTCGGTCTTATCGAAGATCTAACGCTCTATGGATCTACTATCTAACGTCTAATGTTTCCATGGATGTGACGCGGACGCAGGAAAAATTCGTGGATCGCGGTCTTGTCGCCGCTTTGAGGATAAGCCTAGCCATAGTGTAATAAATAACACTATGGCCTATGCCTCGCCTCCCCGAGTCCTCAACGGGCGGTGTCCGTCTCAGGTCGGCGGTGGTGACACCACGGCAAGAGTGGCACACCGGGTCCACCAAATTGGCGGCGGAGGCATCTGACCCGCGCGACCCCACTTCCTCGGCCGCCCACAATCGGCTTCATAATTACCGGCAGCGAAAGTCGACAGCGTGCCGAGTTTTTCACGGCACCCGGCCGGAGGAGCTTCCTTCCTTTTTAATCAGACCCGCGGCGGTCTGACGGCTGACAAAGGCCGGACTTTTGGGAGCGTGATGCCGCCCTCTTAGGTCGGCTGGGGTTACAAGCGATGACCGTCTCAGAGAAGGTGCAGAGTGCTGACGGGCGAGACTCAGAAGGCGCTCATCAGCGGACCGACGCTCGATGATCCGAAGCACAAGCCCGGGAGTTGGCTGGAAAATCTATTTCTATATGAAAGTGGCGGAAGTCAGCCGATGCAAATGTGGATGCAAATGTCCTTCGTATTGTTTTATTGAAAATTATGCAAGCTCACCCAATTGCAGGTTTAGCGGAAACTTGTGTTCTTTTCTCCACGCTTTCTTCAATTACAGCAAGGCCGCCAACTCAATTGATTTGTGATTCCTATTTGCTTCTTCACCATAGATGGATTCAAAAGCCAACTAAGAGTCTGTCGGTTTCCAGAATGGCCAGCACGGTATCAGCAATTCATTTATCTAGATCTGCTGCCACGAAACTAACTCATTCACTTCCATTTATGAGGTCATTACCTAAACCTGCCTTTTCTTGTTGCCATTGTATTGTAAAGTTGAATATAAAAACACAAGAGAAACACACGGTCACGTCCACGGTGTTTCACCCGTGACTAATTGCCCCTTGTGTTTTTACAGACTCTGGCCATTGGCAGAAGTATGGCAGAAAGTATACACTATGGGCAATTTCGACCTAAACCGCTTGACAAAAAATAGCTCATTTTTCTGTGATTTTCATTTGCAAGCATACCATCCAAATTTAAGCTTCCATGCATTAGAGCATATTATTATGTTCCAAACCTTAGAATTCTACGTAAAAGCAATCCATGTTTTGATTCATCTGGCTTTTTTATCGCTATTTCTGCCACCGTTTCATTCATCGTTTTGAACGGTGTTTTACCCACCATTTCAGCCATTCCTTAATGGGGTCCCTGGCTCACAATTACCGGTTTCGGCACTCACAACATCGAGAAATGCCTTAAATCGGAAATATTGAATTTCAAAATTGCAGCATTTTGATTCAGAGGGGCTAATGCATAGGAATACCCCTCTGAATGTGTGACGTCAGCGCAGATATCCAACGATTTTTAAATGTTTGACTAAAACGTTTTGTAGCACGATGTGGTATATGCTGCTTTGCGCGCAACAAGTGCCGCACTTTCAGCTGCCAAACTATTGCTTCCAAATAAAGTCGCTAGGAACAGCGGAGATCCCAAAAAGTAAACAAAAGTAAAAGTCTAATATCTTGAAAACCGGTGAATATTTTTCGGTGAAATTTGGTAGATATTCGTTTTCGCTCTTTCTGAACCGAGCGACATCACTTTCATGCCAATTCATGAACTTTATTGAAGGTGGGAGGGTCCCTTTAACCACTATTTCAGTCACCATTTCGCCACTTGTTTCAGCCATCGCTTTGGTCACACCATCACCCATCGATTCAGCCCCAAACTCAGTCATTTCTTCAGCCACAAAACCATCGTTTCAGTCACCGTTTCAGTCACCGTTTCAGTCACCGTTTCAGCCACCGTCGCCTCATCCCCAGTCAGTACCGACCGTCCCTGATGCGTTGTGCGAGTCGTGTGCGGAGCTTAGCGGCAGATCAGCGCTCGACCGCACCATCCCTTCCACATTCACAATAAACTCAGATAGAGGGATCAGCGGCGGCTGCCGTCCCTGCTGCCGGCATTGTGACAGCGATTGTCGGTAATGAAGGCAGGGGGCGACCGATCGGCCATCGCCAGCCCGCCGCGCCGGTCGGCGAGGGACAATGGGGATCGGCGGTCACAGTCGGTCGCTGGGGCTCAGGCCTGAGCAGCTGGGGTACGGCCTCAGGTCAGCGTGTAATGGACTGGATACTTACGGGTGTTTTAGGGGTCACACTGTAAACACGGCGATCAGATATTGGGAAAAGTGGTGCAGAAGGCACACGTGCCGGGACGCCTGGATAATGGGTCGTAAGTGCAAAGGGTTGACGGTGAAGAGAGAAAATCGGATTTGACAAATACGTTTTATCTTGGATATAATTAAACAAAAATGACAATTAAATCCGTTAATTTATGCTAAGCAATGACAGTAGAGTGCAATAAACAATATCATTCGTAAGCTATTAAATAACTTCCAACATTTCCGGTGTAATACTCGTAATGCATTTCTAACAGCACAAACTTCTAGCTCTTCAAGGTGACGAAAAGTAGGTATTTATTTGGTGATTCAGCAAGTTAACCTTCGTAAATCTAAATAAGCACTCGTAGCTGGAGGTTCCTATGTTTGTTTAGTCTTCTCTTGCCAAACTGCCCACTTGGTTTGTAAGAAGCGCGAGAAGTCTGTGACATTTAACACTGCCCATGTATATGGCCACATGACGTTTACAGTTTTTAGCGTCGTTGCTACCCGGGCCTGATAAATGCAGGGTAATTACACGGGCTAGTATGTTTACTTGTTTTTGTGCGGCCTGCTTACGGGTGACACTAATGGACCGTCTTGTGTAACCGGCGTCTAGACAGCCGTGTGACAAATGACCAGTGATGATGAAACAATGCACACCGAAAAACGACATTGGCAGGAATTTACTCCCTGATTTTATAAGAAGTAAGTAGCAACAGTTTACGGAGAGACTTCCATTAAGCTGCAGATAATATTGCGAATGTTGTACTTTTATTTTATTTTCTAATTCGCATGTTTCTGATAGCAGGTGCAATTCGTAAACAATGCCCATTGAGTCACTTTTTACAAAGCAATAGTTTTCAGCCATCACTTGGTTTAGGGTTTAGAACACACTCCATAGGCTCTGTTCTCCCTTTCGGTGGCAGGATGGAATAAATAACCGCGTCATTCTCTGATTGGCATAGCACATTTGTCATAGCTTCTGAGGATTCTAGGCTGGGTACGTCCCTTGTGTCGCGTTACTTCATTCTCATTGGCTTAAATCAGTTTAAACCCTCATTTGACCGTGTTCGGCGCACCTGAACGGAAGCCAGCGCCGCGTGATTTACAGATAAGATGCCTGTCTGCCAAAGCGCGCCATTCATGCTAAACTTAATTTACCGCAGCGCTAAACGACAATCTTTTCCTTGTCTTTGTCACGAGACACTTCTTGGACGTAATTCGGGATTAACTATGGCTACTGCATGCAGTGTGCACTGTGGACCCAAAGTTTTACGGCATTCATAAGCAGATACATACCTGCAGTGTTCGATTTATCTTTTTGTCACAGAAGTTGCTGAGCATGTTCAACGAAAACATGTAGGGCGACGAAAAACATTACGAGCTCGTACCTGCAATTATATCTTTCACTTCATTTTAACGTACGTACACATGTAGCTCTGCGGGCTGCCTACTTCCCTTAGGTCTGGTGCCCTTAGCCGCGTTGCCCATTCCGACGCCACTACCGATGCCGTTGCTAAGACCGCCAGTGCCGATGCCGATGCTGAGGCCTCCGCGGTGCCGGGGCCAGGTGCCGGGACCTCTGCGCCAAGTGATGACTGACGACCGACGCAGCCCGAGTAGGCGCTCGCGTGTCGGTCCCGGGAGTGTGGGACGCGCAGAGAGCACCCAGTGATCAGGAGAGCGTCAGCCGCTGCCAAAATAGAAGGCAGCGAGGGAAAAGAAAAGGTCAAGGTAACTGGCGTGGCTAAGAAAAGAGGCTGGATAAAAATGAGACGGGATTACCGAAAAGGTGAAGAGGAGAGACATAAATGCAGGGATGAGCAGTGGCGAGAGAGAAGAATGAATTGCGCTCTTCCCTGACGCCGCATCCGTGCCGCATCTTGCTCTTTCTGCCGTATTACAAATGCGCACAAATGTGTCCAAACCTTTTGTCTCCGCCAGGCGTGAATCACACGCTCAGTCCTTTTTGGACGGATCACATTGTCGACATTTTTACCTGAATGTTGAACCGTGTCCGAGACAGGCCGACGCGATGGAAGACGCCCCCTCGCTCTCTTAGTGACCGACAGCGCTGGCCAGGAACCATTGTTTGGACAGGGGCGACGTGCGCCGTCGACCGGCGGGACGTTCTCCAAACAGGTCAGCGGTGGCGTGGCGTGCAGCGACGTGCCGGCCGTGGCCGCGCTCCGCCGAAGGTTCTGGGAACGGGCGTGGCACGGAGGGGGCTCAGGAGACCGCCCGGCGCCCCCGCTATAGCCAGAGACTTTCGACGGACATCCGGTGCTCAGTCTGGAGTTGCGCGATGCCAGAGGCGTGGGAAGACACCTCAGTATGTCTGAAGAGTTTGAAACTTGTGAGCCTCCATCCTGAGGGAGCATTTGAACTCTTCGAGCCCCTTGAGCCCTTGTTCAGACTAAAGAAACAGTTGAAATTTCAAAACTATCGGGATCCGGCTCTCCAATTATTATTGGTGTGAGACCCCTCTCTCCCAAGTGGCTGCTAGACAGCTGTTTGTGTGCGTTTGCGGCTCCCCCGGCAGCGTTTCCAGCCCGCCGCGACACTCGGGGGACCGCCCCGTGAGCCGCTGAGCCCGCGGGCGGGGCTGCGGCCCGCCGCCGCCGTCGCCGTCGCTCCCGACGTCTGTAATCTGGCGTGTTGCGTGGCGCGGCGAGCGGCGGGCCCCGAGCGGCGCCGGCGGCGGTCCGCGGTGTGGCCTGACAGCCGCGGAGGGGGCCGGGTGACAGGTAATGACAGAGCGCCGGCCCGCGGCGCCGCAGAAAACGTGACCCGATACGGGGAGGGGTGTTGTGCTCAGATAAAGGGCATGCACTCGAGTCGGGCCGCTATCCAATCTTTGGGGCGTTCCCCCGTGGCTATCAGTTTCCTTTGTTGAGTTTTTCCAATGCTCCTACGCGCTAGCAAAGACGGTGCGAAAGTGATTCGGGGCTATATTCTCACGAAAACAGCGTCTTTGGGTGAGGTGACAGCCCGATGAGGTATAACACGCGACAAGCGAATAACATGACATGGCGGCGGCGGGGAGGCGGACGGCAACGCGTGTGTCGCCAGACAGACCAGGCAGAAATGGGACACAACGTTATCGCGGGCGCGCGTCCCCTAGCCTAAGTCACGTGACCGCGACGGACGTCTTGGCTGCGCAGCGGCCGCGCGCTGGTTCATTGCCCCTAGAGGGCCAAACAGAGAAGTCATGGTACCACAAAGTTTTTCGCTCGTATACGATTGGAAAAAGCTCCTAGCTGCGCTAAACGCCGATTTTCCAATGCTCCTACGCGCTAGCAAAGACGGTGCGAAAGTGATTCGGGGCTATATGCTATTGGCGTAATGTAAAATTACCGGCCAGCCGGCAACGTATTAAGGAAACCTTGCACCTCTACCCGGTATGGAGGACCAAGGCATACATTACGAAGCCTAGAGGCGACACATCATCCCCAAGATTGCCGACAGGAACCACTTGCAGCCTCGAAAACACTGTCTCACACAAAGCTGGCGTGATGGGGACGCTAGCCCGGCCCTAGCTCGCATGATGAGCATTGCCCGGAAACACCACTCATCAGTATAACACAACAACACATGCACAGCACACCGCTCTAAATTGATCACCACCAAATCGAGCACATATAAAAACCGGGAAGCCGAACGGCAACTGTGTGCGAAAGATATATGCGTACCTTGTAACGCCAGTTGGTTGTAAGAGCGGAGCGCCAACGCGTGTGTCGCCAGACAGACCAGGCAGAAATGGGACACAACGTTATCGCGGGCGCGCGTCCCCTAGCCTAAGTCACGTGACCGCGACGGACGTCTTGGCTGCGCAGCGGCCGCGCGCTGGTTCATTGCCCCTAGAGGGCCAAACAGAGAAGTCATGGTACCACAAAGTTTTTCGCTCGTATACGATTGGAAAAAGCTCCTAGCTGCGCTAAACGCCGATTTCCGTTACATACAAAGTTCAAGTGAATCTTGTGAAAGGATACATTGTTACAACTAGCGCCGATATGCCACACCTGTAACCTGGGACAAATTATTCCCTAAATAACCCACTGCACCCGGTTCGACATCATCTCAGTAACACAAGCCTGCTTCTTTGGCACCGTATCAGTACGTAATAATCTGTGACTGTGCCATGCTTTTTCATAGACGGCAGCGAACGCTACGCCTGCCGAATGGCCGTCCTTTATCAAGATACCGGCGGGCTTTTCCCATGCCTCCCTGGCATTTGTGTGAATTTTGTCATGTCTGGCACAAGTCCGAACTCACCCCCCCCCCCCCCCCCAACGCGACCTGGCCTGTGACCCCACGTCCGTTGGTACCGGGCCGGTGTGTTTGCCATAAATCCACGAAAGCAGGCGGCCAGGTGGGCGGGGCGGGGGAGGAGAGGGGGGAGGCGCACACCGCGCCGGACTTCCGCCCTGAGTGCGAGCCGCGCGTGACCCGGCCACTCCGGAAATGTCAGCGCGTGACGTGACGCCTTGACGTGACGTGACGCGGGGTGACGTCACGGAGACTGCAGGTGTGTGCCGTAAAGTGTGGTTTGAGCGGTATCAATGCTCTCAGATTGGCACCATTGCGGTGGTCAGTAAACTGAACAGTGAGTCACGTGCGTTATGACGTGGCCGAACCGTGGATCTGGTGTGTGCAGTGATGGTCGTGCTGAGAATTGTGATGGGGCGCTCACGGAAGTGGTAATCCTTGGTTTGACCACAACCGCGAACAGTTAACAGTGCGTGAAATTGAGTGCTTTCACACAAATTGTGATGCTCGCTTCTCACTAACAATATGATTGTTATTTTTATATGTAAAACGTTTCTTGTAATCGTCACCTTCACTGCAATGTGTAAGGTGGCATAAATGAAGGATCAAATATTCCGTTTCTTTTTCTGATGTATCGTTTTCTGTCGTTTGCTGATCTTCCTTTACCGATGCTCGCACAATTACGTTATGTAATTGCTGTCTGCTTGCTTGGATGGGCTGATCGGCGGCGAGCGGCCGATTTCTGCCGGTCGGACGCGGTGTCAACACGAGGAAGAGCCGCTGGGGAGGCGGACCCCCACCCCCAGGGGACAGGGCGGCGGCTGCCCGACAGTCGGCGCCGACGGCCGTCGATCGCGGCGGCGGCGTCGGCGGTACCGGCCGCCGTCGTCACGCGCATCTGCAAGTCAAATGTGCGACGTCCACTCGCCGCGCAAGATAACCAAAGAAAGATGAATAATTGAAGAAGAGCTGAAAGCAAAAGGGGAAACAGGGAGATGAACGCGCTGTCGGATGATTTATTTATGTCTGTTGGGAGTCGGCGGGCCGGTGACGACTGGTGAACGCTCACGGCCGGTGACGGAGACCGACACCAGAGCCGTGATCGGTCCCGCCCCGCCGCCGCCCCCGCCCACGCCTCACGGCGCCAGTTCTTACACCGGCGTCGCGGCCTCTAATCAATTACACCGCCTCGCCGGTGCATTGTCGGTCGGCCCGGTAAAAACTGTCTCGTCCCGGGCGGTCGGCTCGCTCGACCCGTCGGCACACTGCAGTCAGAGACGGCCCGCCGGCCGGCCGGGTCTGTCGGTCTGCCGGTCAGACGGCCCGCCCGCAACAGTCATAACATGCACTGATGGATGCCGCGGCAGGAGCAAAAACAGCGCCAGAAGGAGCCGCGACCGGCCTCCCGCCGCGCTGACCGGGCCGAGATGACGGACAGACAGACGAAAGACGAGCGGAAGGACGGACGAACTGAGACGGGTGGATGGGGGACAGCCAGACAGACAGACGAAAGACGAGCTGAAGGACAGACGGACGGAGACGGGTGGACGAGCAGACGGGCAGACAGACGAAAGAAGAACGAACAGACAGACGAAAGACGGACGGGCGTTTATACTGGACTGGGAGCATCTGAAAAGATAGCTCCACTTCCGTGACAAAGATCAGATAAAGCAGAAACACTTCCGGTGGCGCTCTACTTTTTGCGAGTCACCCTCGCGAGTTACTGAGTCACCCTGGCGAGCTCAGGTGATGGTCTTTTGGGACGCTTTGGAATTCATTGGCTGCTCAAGACCCTCGGCTCTGCTAATCAGCCAACGACTGTGATAATCGCCTTCATCATCGTTAGCTTATAAATGAATCATTTGTTCTCAGCCACAGCCTCACCAGAATACCTACCGACTATGAATAGGGAAGCGTTGTGCGTGGTGTATGTAATTCTGCGCCGCGTCTGCCGCCGCCGCGCCACTGCAGGTCGCGCCCCAGCTCCGTTTGTCCCATTTCCCGACTGGCGCTCTTTAAACAGTGCATAATTCTGGCGCCGCTGGTGGAGCCGTTTCGGATGTCAAGGGACAGTAATTAGGAAAATATGCATACGAATGTTCCTTTCTATTTGCACCTCGTAACGGGCGCCGCTGAAAGGCCGTCGGTGGCGAATGGTGGCGCGCTGGTGCGCCACTACTGCGGCGGAATGCGGCGCGGCTGTTCAGAATGCGGCGCAGCGGCCGCGCTGAGTTAGCCGCCGCCGAATGCTGCCAAATTGCGGCCGGTCTGCGGAATGGTCCGTCTGATGTGGGTAAACAAACGGGTGAGGGCGACCGCTGAGCGTCCAGCTGCCGGGCCGGTCAGTTTTCAGGGACGAGGTGAGGGATGTGAACTGTGCTGTGGGGACAGCTGGACAATAGACAGCACGCTTGGAGGGACGGTTTAAGTTGGCCATCAAACTTTGCCACTAGAGATGGCAAAATGTGGACCCGAGGACCCGGTCCAAAGAACCAGTCTGGACCCATATGGGTCCAGTCCAGACCGGTTGCTGGAAATTTTCTGACGGTTCCAACCAGGTCCTACCATAAACCATACATCTTTCACATGCTACACATGATTGCAAAATATGAAGTGGATGGAAAGAAAACATTTACTCATGTACGTTTCTTTGCACACTGTAGCTTATGAGTATTCCCAGTGAGAGAAAAGCTGTTTTACATGATGCAACTAATTAGTTGATAGTTTTTTACCTTCAGATAGTTTGTATTAATTGACTTTTAGGAAACGGGTCCAACTGGTTCCGATTCCAACTAGTCAGGGGAAGGAGGCCCAATTTTGGGCCGAATAACGCAAAATTGGGTAGAGCTTAGCAAAGGGTGGTTTCTGGGACAAAAATGACCGCTGAACCCGAATCTGACCGGTGCGCACCTCTAACTAACGTTGCACCACTTCCAGAGCACGTGCAACTGCGTGGTTCTTCTTTTTTGAAGAATGGTACCCTTTTTATATATTTTAAAATAAAATTAGTAGTGCAGTTGTGTTGTGTTCCAAAACTTTAATGTTATAGTCAAAATTCATTGCATAAATGAAAATCCTTGTTAACACATATCGCAGACAATCTATGACGTCACTGTGACGTCATTTATTCGTAAACTGACGGGAAAATGAGGTGTGACAACAAAACATTTAACTTTATTTACAGGATACGCTCATTGACGGGTTTAAAATGCATTGATCATGCTCAGAAAATACCTCCCCGCTGCAAAAAGTAAAAATCGTCTGGATGGAGGTACCATTTTGGCCTACAGGGGGCGAAATCCACGGAGTGTGCGTTTTTACCCCAAATAGTTTTTGTGCAATAACTTTTGATACAATGCTTGCATTTCGTCCATTTTACCATCGTTGTGATTCTCTCACCGAGACGCATCGAATAGTATGCAAATTGGCTTCGATTGGTTAATATTATATTTTACCGCAGTTCATGAGCTCAGGTCGATTATCACGCTAGTGAAGGTTATGACCTGACTGGAAATGGTCATGTACTCTACCAATCGCTTTGGATTATCAAGATAATCACATGGAAAATGCTTTTATTGTTCTTATGTGGTTTGATCAAAAGCTATAGCTGAAAAATTGCTGATGACGTTTTCAGGACGTCACATGACAAAACTCAAAGGTAGGTATAGAAGTCGTTCATAAATGTATTGGCGCCGCAAAGCATTCGTAAGGAATGAGTATGCTTGCGAGATTTTAGAATTAGATGTGTGCTTAACAAGCGTAGTTTTAGTTTATTTGTATTTATCTCTTCTGTAAATATACACACACACACGCACAGGCGAACACACATAATGTAGCACGGCTATTTTCAGGAGGCGTTCGGCTGCCAGCCGCCGGCACGGTGACTCTGCACCCTGGCCGGTGGCCTTCGCCCAGGACGTCTGCCTCGTCCATCCAGCGGACGCGTCTCGTCGTAATGATACAATATGTTCCGTCCCATTCTGTACAGTGTACAGTACACGGCATACGCACATAGCTAGTATCCCGAGTGCTTAGCACCGCCGTTAAGTTGTACGACGCCAACCAGCCGGTACATAGGTACGTGAAGTCGCCGGCCAGGTTGACGGAGCAGAGCGACTGGTTGTTCTGTTGTTGTTGTTCTTTACCCTGGGACCTCCTTACGGAGGACCATAGCCGAGAGGCTCCCTATGACGAAGGTAGCCGGCCTCCAAGGCAGCCACCAGGTCGGCGTCCCGCAGCCGCGACGGGTCGACGTGAATGCTGCCAGTTAGCTGCAGGCGGGCGCCAGCGAGGGCCGGGCAGCGGAGCAACACGTGCTCCGGCACGTCCGCCTCTTCCCGGCACACGGCGCAGAGCGCCGTGGGGCACCGCTTATCGGGGCACTGCAGGCATGCCACGGAGGGGTGGCGGCTGATCCGGTGCAGGTATTGGAGCGAGCGGCCCCAGTGGCCCGCCCTCAATAGGGTTGGGACCTATCTGCATGCTCTGTATGTTTTGGTAAAATAAAAAAGCTCAGAATTTTTAATGATTTAATTTAAAATCACTTTGTTAAAAATATGCCTAGTTAGTTCAGAAATTAATTATTTGTGGCTGAAAACGACTTGCTTCTGATTGGTCGGGCTAATCATGACGTCACATGTAGGTATATAACTGTCTGTATATTTGGCGCAGTTGAGACATACATTTTCTATGTATTTTCCTATGGTAAATCGGAGTGATTGGTCGTGTTTTCAGTGTCTCTTTATTTTGCGCTGGTATTGCGTGACTAAGAAGTTTTATCAAGAATGGCATATACTAAAATGTTCCTTTAATAATGGAGCTTCAATATCTGTGAGTTTTATTGGCAAGCGAAAACTGATTTCGCTGTTATTTTATCCGGAAATTACTCGTTTTTTTAGGTCAATATTCAAAATATTTTACGGGAACAAGTTGGCACTTTTCTTGATTTTTGCACTCAAATCGCGTGCGATTCAACTGTATTGGAACTTGCAAAGAAGCTTGGTGATTAATTAACTGCGTTGTTATGGCACTGTTTGCAAAGCATGGATAATGAAACTCTGCCAAAGACTTAGCTACATAAGCAATGCCTCAAGTAATACGCAGGAGGGACAGAATTCAGAGTACGATCGAGAAGAATCGGTGCAAATGCTACGAAGACCAGGCAGCTCTGATACAATAGCTAGTCGTCTCACTACTCTCACTCCATTAGACCAGCTGATTCCTGACAGTACCGACTCGGATGCAAAGATGGAGCTCATCTTCCAAGCCAGAAACCAGTTCTTTGATGGAAGATGTGATGCTGCCTCTGTCTCTGCTTTGTTGGCCACTTTGGACGGGGCGGAGCTCCGCTCCTTGCGTGAGCGGTTATTCGCCTGTCATCCAGAAATAGTTCCTTCGTTTGCTGACCGTTCCCTGATTAGGTGCAATACGGGGAGCTGTAATCAGGGAAGTAACTTTCCATATGAAAGGGGTGCAGGTGCACCCCCGTCCCCCATCCACTAGAAGTGCACCCCCATAGGCTAAGCGGCGCCCCACACGCCGCCCCACACGATTAGCTCTAGAGCAGATGGCGAGGGTGATTTCTCGGCTACATTCCATCTCGGCGTCGTGATGCTTGTGGGCTTGGAAAGCGTCCAGTCGTATGTAGGGTAGTGTAGGGGTAGGGTTGAGTTCAATAAGGTCCTTACATTTGAAAGGTTTGAACAACCCGCAATCAGCACAACATACCACAAGTTAAATAAAAAACTACCAAACTCCGCCCAACTAATATTAATAAACATTACAGCCAAACTAATGGCCTAAATAAAAATGTATCTCAAATCCTAACAGTTATCGCGGGTGATGGCGCCATGAGTTGCTATTATCCAAAACAGATGCAAATAAACATGTTTGTAATGTCCTATGTATGTTTGTTTTAAAAACGTTGCAGCGGCGCTGGGAACTGCAGTCTTAGATCTGGGTATGTTTGGCATCTGCAACTCTTCATATACACATTAACCCTATTTCGGACGGGGAGACCTTTCAGGATTTTCTTGTACAATTGCCAAACGCCGCGAGACATTCAGCTCATATTTGGTGACTTTTCCTAAATGCTCATTGCGCACATCTCAGCAAAAAAAAAAATGCCGGGTCAGGTCAGGTCAGGTAACCAGAGCGGGTTTGTTGACCCCACCTCAGAAAAGTTTGCAAACACGTCAGAGTTTGAGTTTTTCACGAAGTTATTTCCTCTCATCAAGTCTTCAAAACAGTACCTGCAGTATGTGTCGTTTGTATATCTCAGAATTTTTTATCTGTGACCTGAGGTTAGGTCAGAGTCGTGACCTTTACATTGCAAGCCTATGGAAAAGTATTGAAATGCGACCTGCACCTCGAGTAAACGAGTCAAAACCACCCAATTCTTTAAGAATTATGACAAATTATCTTATCTGTAATGATCCAGGTGCCATTTACTGACAGGGACACCGGAGAGGGTTATCTGAGCCGAGATCATGTGAGGTGATATCTACCATACATCAATGCTCACAATACTTACAATATTGACAATGCTTTTGCTTACAACACTTACAATACTTACGATGAGACCAGCAAGCACTCTGCCGTTACAGTTCTAACTTCTGTTTCGAAAAACGACGTTACACACATTCGCTGCCAGCATAACATGTATTGTTTGACAGTAACAAAATACAATTGACATCTGAACCCCAAACGGACCGCCATCCACTCAAATTTTATAACCCTGACCGGTCAGGGGGCGAATGGAGGTCATTTCCTGGGCATTGCACTCAGCCCTTGCACAAAATATCTCACCTCACAGTGATCATTACAACAATAGCACCGACTTGATAGTGGATTTCAAAGTACTTGCATCAGCTCTTCCTGCTATTGCAGACGATCATCTCCTCAGGGTAATGTTGTTCGGGACATGAACGAAGATCGTTTTCGGAGTTTCATAAGTGCTACTGCAACAGCCTGGCACAAAACAGGACTTGTACGCTCTTCTCTGCACTTTGCCCTTCAGTATATCACAAAAGAATTGTTTAGAATCCATCTTACGCTTCTTTCACAGTCTCCCTTGCCACCGTAGGGCGTAGATAGATTGCTGTTGCTGGTAAGTTAAGGCACGGTAGATAGAAATTACCTCGGTTCTCAACGCCTTAAGTTATTTTCATGAAAAAGAACAAATAAATGATCAATAAGATGACAGGAATGTAAAAATTTTAATCGTAAAGTAGTCCAAATATTGGAATGAGCTTCTGCTTTTCAGCATCCTCCGATTCATCATCTTTATCATTTGAAAATTCGAGGTACATAAAATGTTTATCACGCGCTCATGTTAAGTGGGAATATAGTACACGGCAGACACATCAATTTTTGACACTGAACATTTCATCCGTAAATGTTTTAACATAATTTAAAGTTAAAAACAGCGCGAATGGCAGAGTGAAGCAAACAACATCTTTCACCCATTGATATAACATGTAATCTGTGGTGCGCCAGATGCGCCATTATTTGTCAACCGCAGAAGGTGACATGTGACGTAACAGCATCAAGAGCATCTTTTTTCAAGAACTTTTCAAAACAAGTTTCCTATCTTTCTTCCCCCATTTCTCTCAGCTTATTGATTTTATGAGGCAATGGTATGCACCATAAATTCTGTGAAAATAGTTTGATCATTTTCATGCATTCTTAAAAAATCGAGTTCCCAACCCCATTGGTGCACCGAGATGGCGGCCTCTCGATCCTCTCCGGGGATGGGGAGCGGCAGGGTGCTCCCGAAGATAGACTTAACAAAGGAATCGGGCCAGTTTTCGCGCCACTGACGTGTGGCCGTCTGATAAACTGCCCGTGTCAGGGACCGAGCGTCCGAGGGCACGGCGTCCTGGGGCAGGGTAGCCGCTTGCTTGGCCAGGGCGTCAGCGCACTCGTTCTCCGCCAGCCCGCAATGAGCAGGGACCCACTGCAGAGTCACCTGCCGGCGCTCGGCAATGTCCAGCAGCGTCCTCCAGATCGCCGCGCCGATAGTGGAGGTCTGGGCGGCCGCTCCCGCGCTGAGGAGGCTTAGGGCGGCTCGCGAGTCAAAGCACGCCACCAGCGGGGCAGGGGACGGCTCATCCCGAACCCGCTCCAGCGCCGCCCTCAGGGCGAACAGCTCTGCGCGGGTGCTGGAGCAGAGGTTAGCACTCGCATAGCAGGTGCGCGACCGTGTCCTCTTCGCCGCACTGTCCGCAGAGAGAGCTGGTGGCCAGGCCAATCCTGAAGAGTGTCCCGGACCAGGGGTGAGCAGCCGCTGCGGATCTGCGAGACAGTGGTCTGTCCCCATCGGTCGAGGTCGTCGTGGCCAGGGGTGTTCTCCAGATGTGGGTGGTGCTTGGAGCGATCGAGGGTGAGCAGGCCGGTTCAGTGTCTGATGGCGATGCGCGCACAGGCCAGGTCAACTGAGATCCGACGCTGGTCGCCTGATGTCACCGCGATGTTTGCTAGGCGCTCCGCTTCTTCATTACCCTCGACCCCCGCGTGGCCCGGGATCCACTGGAGACTGATAGCTCTGCCCCCGGCCGCGGCAGAGTGCAGGAGAGCCCAGATGCCGTGTCAGGGCCGATTCCTGCGCTGCCGGGCATCGGCTGAGCACTTGGAGGCCGGACAGGGAGTCCGAGCAGAGCAGGACAGACCGAATGGCAGCGAGGGGTGGCTCCGGCTGTCCCAGGAAACATTTTAACGCCTCCGCCATCGCCGCTAGCTCCGCCTGCATGCTGCTGCATACGACTTCTGCCGGTACGGTGCATTCGATCTTGCGCCCCTCACATGCCCCTCACGGTGCAGTTCGAGGAGGGCTACTCCGCCGCCTTTCTTGGTAGGTACCGTCTAGGGCAGAGCCATCAGACCAGTTTGTGAGGTCTGGATTTGGGTAAACGGCCAGGGCCTCCAGGGTTGCAGCTTTCCGTAATTCTGGTGGGTCAGTCCTCTTGGTAGGTTTCGGAAGCTTCAAGCCGAAGTGGACGTTGGTGTTGTACTGCTTCCACGGCGGTTCTCCCTGGTGCAGTGTTAGTGGGGCTACGGGCACTTCACCCAGTCCAGCTTCCTCGCACACCCACTTCCCCACTCGTCGGAAACAGGGTCGATGCTGGAGGACAGCAATGTCCTCACTTCTGGCGGCGACGGCGCCGGCACTCCCACCTCCTGGGCTTCCTGTTTCTTCCGCATCCAATGGAGGTGGGCTCTGTACTGCAGTCTAGGTGGCGGTGTCTTATCAATGAGCTTCCGAGCGGGATCGTCCGGAGGGAGTCGCGTCAGGCGTCCATACTCCCGGCCTGCCAGCTCCTTGGCCCGTACTGCCAGCTCCGGCTCTCCCTTCTCCTGCAGCCGCATGCTGGTACCATTCAATCTCTTTTGGACTCAGACGGGCGAGTCGGGAGAGCTCCATATTCAGCTCGTCGTGCCAGTCATCATCAATCTGCAGCTCTGTCTACAACGGTTCCATGTGTGCACCAAGAGCATCTGATAGTGTCGAGCCGCATGCATGTTGAAGGTGTCGCCAAGCTTCAACTTTTTAGGGTAATCACGAATCCATGCTCCTTTGATACGAATGAATTTTCATTTGCAATATAGTCCCAAGAAAATACATTTCACGCAAAACAGGTTTACGAGGAGGCATTCGGTTGTCAGATCAATTTTGTAGGTACTGTTTTGTTCCTGCATCGTCTATCGTGTGGTCTCGCTTCGATCTTAGATTGTTTTCCTCAAATATCCAAGATATTTCACTTTCTTACAAAGGTGATTTTTGCCCTTTTTGATAAACCACAGCTGTTTATTTTCTTTCCCAGTCTTCATGACACGCACAATTCTGGATCATTTTTTATCGCTTGCCAAACGCGCGCAACGACTAGGCTGAACCCACGCTGACTTTCCGTTATTCATAGGAATTGATATTTACTTGAAATGAATAAAAAAAATATACAATTTGAACTATAAATGAGACCAAAGGAACGATATTTAGTCAATTCAACGCCAACAGCATTTTTATTTAAATGCCGTCGCAGCGCCAGAACACGGTAAAATGAGATAGAAATATCATGTTTCACGTGATTTATCAATATGCCGTACTACTTCATCCAGTTTGACCAAATCTGTCAGGTGGTGACTTGGGCTGTCACGTTCTCAACGTGACTCACATGTACCTCTGCGAAAACGATTTTAGCATGATCCGACTCAGAATTGTTCATAGATCATGTTTGATTATTTTCCCTTCTCTGATTTGCATACGATGGGAATAAAGTTAAATGTTTTAAGGACAAGACGACTTTTTTCAACTCATTTATAGGTAAATGACGTCAAGGTGACGTCATAGGCTGCCCGAACATTGCAAAACTTCAGCTTCCAATTACGCCATGTGTTTTTAGCACAGGGACAAAATCTCAAAACAATATCTCAAATATCAACAACGTTACACTGCAATTCATTAAAAAGGTACCATTCTCCAAAAAAGATGAACCACGCAGTTGCACGTGCTCTGGAAGTGGTGCAACGTTAGTTAGAGGTGCGCACCGGTCAGATTCGGGTTCAGCGGTCATTTTTGCCCCAGAAACCACCCTTTGCTAAGCTCTACCCAATTTTGCGTTATTCGGCCCAAAATTGGGTCTCCTTCCCCTGACTAAACTTAGACCGGGTCCGACTGGTTCCAGAAATGTCCAGTCTAGTTCGGGTCTGTCCAGTCAGGGTCTGGTTCGGGTCTGGTTCCCAAAATTTTCACCTTTTGCCACCTCTATTGCCACCTTGTTCTGCCAACTTAATATTGAATTAGGTAATAGTGAGTTATGAATTAGCCTTTGTGGTAATCGCATGTCTCATCCTTTTGTTTTTCACAGACAATTATTGTTCAGTATTTCAATGTCGCGACGTATGTTGTAAATGCTTACCTATCCCATATCTGAATCATGTTTACATTAAATTCACGCATTAATCGCTGATTCGTGTTGTGCGACACAATATTTTAGTCAAATTAGATTATGCTTCCAACGGCCTCGAATTAAACCATCCATCGTTCTGTCTTGATTGTGCTGAATTGTTGCATCCCAATTTAGTAAACGTCAAGATTTACAGCACGAAATTTGTGACTTGGTGACAGTGTCAGCCAATCAAAAGCTATATTTGACTGAAATATTGCCGACCGATTCCAATTAGTTTGGTTTTGCTTGTGTCGCCGGCGACGGGACGCGCTGCCATTAATTTGCCTGAAAGCATTCATAACTGCCGTTGTCATGGGTTTGTTGTCCATAAATGACATCATAAAGCACCAATGGTCGAAAGGGGAATGGGGATAACTTCTGGTCGGGCGAAAATTAGGTGTTATCATGAATAACCACACGCTATGGCTTTAATCCGAAGCGAGTTTCCACACGGCGGCCCCTTTCCCTATAACAATCATCGTTCATGGTAGCGCCGATTAGTTCCGCGCCGTTCCATTTTCCGTTGGTTTGTTTAACCGCGGAGTGTCAGTGCATGGGACAGGTATGTACTAATGCATGGGACAATGAATGTCCAATTCGCTGGAGACAAATGGCCAGCCTCTGAGATCGCGCAGGAAACGACAGAGATCCGGTGCTCCAAACATCGATCATTTATATATAAAACTGTTGGCAAGCGGTGGTTCCAAGACGTATTTCCGTGCCAAAATGTGTCCGGAGTGTCACCCACACCCGTCCACTCTGGATGAAAGAGTCTGTTTCCGGTCCAAACAGAACCGTTTGATGGGATCACCTGTAAGCCTCTCCTCTGTGAGACGTCCGCTATAGTGGACCGGTGTGTTGGCTTGAGGGAGCTCCGCTGAATGATTCTACATAAATGGCGCACGGTGTACCGATCGGTCCGCTGACACTTGAATGCCATTTGGGGCCCCGGAGAGTGGCTGGATGGTGCAGCGTGCCTAACAATAGTGGCTGCGCATGACCTGCCACCAGAGAGGGGAGCTTACTGTTAGAATGTGTCGGAGGTCAGGGTGCCCTTCAATGCGCTTTTTCTGGTCCCACGGAGCCAGCAATGCGCTACATATGCCGTACTTGGGAAGAGATTCGAGACTATTTATAAAGCTGGATGTTTGATGGAAAAGTTGCTGTTTGCTGTGTAATATAGCTTGTGACGCGACTCACGAGTGAGTTCGTCAAATAGCAGACTACCGGATACCTGTGTGCGAAAGGTGAAGGCGGATGTTGTTTTGCGACTTTCTTTCTTGGTCCCTCAAAACATTATGATATCAACCACTGTGCAAATAGCATGCAATGTATTTATAAGTAGGTATGCACCCAACAAACAAGTGCCGAACATTTTTGCTAATGCCGCTATTTGATCCCAGCTTCCGGTCCTACAGAAGTTGATGCTTAACCTCCCAATTTTTCATTCATGATTGGTGTGAGGCGGCTCTCAGTATTTGTGAATTCGTGTCCGGTCATGTACGGTCACTGTCCGAGACCCGTGTTCGCTCAGTGACGCCCTCTAACGTGCCGGAAGGTGTCGTGGGTGACGTACAGCTCTGCCCTGTCGTCAGCTCCGGGTACCAACCAGAGTCCTCCATCCTCCGTCACACCCGGGGTGCCATCACCGGCACCCCCAGGTCAGGGGTCAGAAGCGCCGAGCCGGACCCGCCCCGGCAGACGGCCGCCTCACGGGGCCGTCGACACGGAACGTCCCACGATATAGGTGTCGTGGAGGAACAGTCGTGTCTGCCAGGGAGTGGTATGTGATGGGCAGACTTAGATTACTATCGCAGCCTCTTTGTGCGACCGCGAATAGGCTGCCCTAAAACGGACGGCATGCTGTGCATACCTTCAGCGATTTTATTCTCCTATTTGGACCAAGTGGACTGAGCTGGTTGAATGGCTGAAGCTACTTCAGCCATCTAACTCTGAAGTACCATGTGCAAAAGTCATGACAGCCTCGACAGTCGCTTCTTTGACGGTGTGTCGCTCAGCGTCGGGCGCTCCGTCACCCGTTATACCGATATATACAGACTGCTGTCGGGCCATGTAGCGGTGAGCTAATCCTGACAGAGGTGTCCCGCGTCGTCCGACGGGCGTGTCTTCGGTCCGCGACCGTCGGTAACTCTGGCCGTGACGGGCCGTATCGGGTTACGGGACGGCCCGTGCCCAGCTGACGGATGGTCTCTGCGCCAGGCGCCGCCCAAGACCCACACCGCCCAAGACCCACGACCGCCTCATCTGCTATGCTGAACACACGGAAACTGATTGGAACTTATCGAAATGTCCCAGCGTTTATCGTTTGTCTCAGCCAATGACACCTGTCGACGAAGGCGATGTATAGGGGCTGGTCTGACGTTCCTGTGAAGTCCATACAGTTCCTGTACGGTCGTTCTGACCGCGGCTGTAGCCACCGTACTGCCGCTCCGGCACCTGACTCCGCTGAACGTCCCGTGGGTGGCGGTGGTAGCGGACACTGCCCACGTCACCGGTAAATCCGTCGGCACGCTCATCAGTGACGCGCCGATCCTCCCAGAGAGCCCGTCAGGAACCGGCACCAGTCACTGCGCAGAGGTGCTTCACCCAGCGGCGACCCCAGCGCCGCGCGCTGCCCACACGGCTCCGACCCGTGTTCGTGGAACTGGCCGGCGCGCGGCGGCTGGTGCTCAGTGAATGCACTGTGCGGTGTGCACGGTGCGCAGACGGCGTGCCGGCTGTGTCGGAGCGTTCCGCTGTGAGGTGACGAGCGGCGCTGGTCTCGCACCTGGCGCTCCTCGTCTTTGTGGAACGTGGCAGGCAGCAGCGAGCGGGTGGCAACACTCGACCCTGGGGCAGCCCGCCAGAGCAGCGAGAGCTGGCATGGCCAGGGTGCCTCAAACACATAAAACTACTCACCGATGAACAACGCCTCTGCATTTTCACGATGAATTGTTATGAATTTATTTCAATCACCCCGATCCATCGATCATTTTAAGCTTTCAATGGTGCCACTCAGCGGGCCTGGCGACCCCAGAGATCCGTTGGACCCCTCCCCGCCCCGGGGCGCCTGAAATCAGCCGACGGGCGGCCATTGTCCACATTGTCCACACTGTCCACACACGGTGACACGACCGTGTGGACGGCATTTCAATCGGCCCTCACGGAGAGACACCCGTCCAAAAAGGCCGCCGTCGAGCGCACCCGTTTTTACGCGGCCATTGTCTGTCGCGTCGGCGTCTTATCAGAACGTAAAATATCCATTAGAGGCGTGCATGCGACCAGCCAGTGTCACCGATCGGGGGGGGGCGATGACAGTCCCCGGATGTCATTATTAGTCGCCGATAGGGCCGGCGCGCTGCTCATTAGTATAGAATCGTCACAGCTAAGGTCACGAGTCCGGCGCTCCAGCTGACGGATAATTTTCCAGCTGGAGACGTGTCCATCCATTCGGAAATGGTAAACGGAGAAATTGATCTCACTTGGATCTTGCAAGATTAGAGTCCGAATATGGCGACGTTTTGTTGGCTTGAAAGTTGCATGAACCGTGGATCAGCCGGCGATGATGTCAAGCACATGTGAATAACTAGCTAAATGCTCAAGAGCTTTTGAGAAGTTACAACATAATCCGCAATCATTCATGTGGAAGATTTGTCACCGCTAAAAGAAAACTGAGGTCATGTGGTAGAATTTGGTGGTCAGCGAGCTTTGATGTCTATAAATGTGTGTGGTAAGTGCGGTCATTCTCATTAGCGCTACCGCTGCTCCGACAGAAATGGTAAAGTGATGTTGTTCCCACAACCCATATTGATTGATTAGAAGAACCGATGTCGTTTTATAAGCCTGGACTCGTGCCTTATCAACGATGATTGTACACACTGGCGGTCGCAGCCGCTAGCAAAAGGGGGGGCCAAAGTCACACTCGCGGGGCATAACATTTATCCGTCACCGGAAGGGGGGGGGGGTGATCGGCTAATTTTTTACGTCCACGAGGCGCCGCACAGTTGGCATTACTTATGCTTCATCCATCTCATTCTTGCGTGAAATCTTTGAGCTCAATTCAAGGCAAAATCACCAGTTCCATTTACCGTCTCACGGTGTGCCCACCGGTCGGGCCGCGGCACCGTCCATGACGACGGATCGGTGTAGCATAGGTATACTGGAAGGTCAGGCACGCGGATATGGGCCCTCAGAGGTCAGCGTGGGGCCCTAAAAGACCGGCATGAGCCGTCGTTGGACCCCAGAGGCCAGCAGAGGGCCCTCAAAGGCCAAGATGGGCCCTCCTCAGAGGCCAATGCAGACCCTTAGAGGCCGGCATCGGGTCTTCAGCAGCCAGTGCGGGGCCCTTATTGGCACCTAAAGGTTCGTCTTGGGACACCAGAGACAGAAATAAGGCCACCAGAGACCGGTGTGAGACCCTCAGACGCCGGTTGGGACCCCTGAGGCCGGTTAGGGGCCCTCATAGGCCAGATGTGGGGCCTCAGAGGTTGATGTAGGCTCTTAGCGGTCAACGTGGGCGCTTGACCGCCACTGAAGTTCCCTCAGAGGTCAGTGTAGGACGTTCAAAGACCGGTGTGGGAGCTATATTAATAGCTGGGCGTGGTTTTTTTTAGCCTCGTGACGATCGAATAATTGTCAGGGCCCCATACACCTATATGGCGGCCCATTGGTTGTTTGAGGGGGGGGGGGGGGCAAATGATAGATGGCCCCCTTTATTGACCTTTGGGGGCATGGCCCTGATGCCCCCCCGGCCCCCCCCCCCGACCGCCACTGTGTACACATTACACACATGCCTCTGAGATTACATACTAGCTCATGCAAACTCTATGCAGGCCCCGGAGGTCCCACGCTAATCCTTAAGAAACCAAGCCAGCATACGGCGTCTACGCCGGGCTTCTGAGGTGCACACTGCACAGCACCAACCCATGAGGTCTTACTTTAGTGTCTTGGAGCCAATCTCCTTTAGCAGGGCCCACCCGCCACTGCCGAAGAGGGTCTCATGCCAGCCATTGCTGAATGCTGGGCCTACGAGAGCCTCAAGTAAACCCACGCTGATATTCCATATAAGATCCGGCCTATACTCGTGAACCGGTGCCAGCGACGCTGACCGCCAAATTGACAGAATGCGAAACTGAGCCCACTCATGAGTGAAATTTACGTCCTTTGATGGCGCAAGAAAGAAAATGAAACATACGAAAAGCTTTTCTAGGACTTTTGTTCGATCTGAAAGGTGGGGCCAAAAGATAGTATGGCCCCACCTTTCAGCACCAAAGGGGGGGCCATGGCCCCCGTGGCCCCCCCCTGCGACCGCCAGTGATTGTACAGGCTGTAACGTTAGCACTTACGTCTCCTGATAAAAGTGACGCATACATTCCCAAACAAACGATTTTGATTTCTATGCCCATCAATGGTCATCGAAAATTGTGACTGAATTACCCGATACCGGTAGCCTATGAAAATAGCGATATCCAATGCGCCTGTCTGCCTACTGTCCACCTTATTGTATTCCGTTTCCGTGTATCCAGGTGAGTCGCACGTGTTGACCCACAGACCGCCTCCCGTCCGCCGTCCGCCGCCTCCGTCCGCCGTCGCGTCAGCTGGCTGACCCTCACCTGGCTGAGGTATCCCGGCAGCTGCTGCCTCCTTAAGTGGACCAGCCGGGCGGCTGTGTATGCAGATGAGCCCCCCCCCCCTCCCCCGTCTGACACTTCAGCGGCTGTCCGTACATCCGTACTGTCATCCGTACTGTCCGTACGTCACATGACAGGCAACGTGACAGCGGAGCGAGGCCGGTGGTGGAGTCCGTTGGATGGCGCGGTCGGTTGCTTTTCTCTAGTAAACGTGGAACTTGGGGGCGACTGCTCTTCTCATCTTTATATAGAAATACATACCGACCATGAAACCGGAGGGTGCAGCTTTCCTGGCGCGGGCGGCGTTCCACGGAGAGCGTGCCCCCGCCGTCCGGTCGCAATTAGTCGTCACAGGAGTGGAGGCGAGCGGCGGTGTCTTGTTACCCTCGTCACTCGTCCGGAGCGGCGTGCTCACCGCCGGTAAATGCGTCGATCCACCGGAAGGGCGGCTGACGCGACTCGGAGCACAACGCCCGTGAGTGTCCGGCCCTGACTCAGGTCACACGATGGGGTCACACGCTGGGGACGGATGGACACGACCGGTCGGTGTCGGAAGACAGGTGACACCAGGTGACACTGACATTGACACTAACACTGACACTGACACTGACGGCGGGGAGTCGCGCCGGCCGGCCGGGCGACACGCCAGCGGTTCCAGCGTCGCGGAAAAGCCAGCAAACCGGTCCGACATCCACTCGGCACCGTGCACAGACGGCCAATCACAGAGGCGTTAACGAGGGTGTCGCTCCCACAACATGGCGCCCGCCCCAGAGATGGCCGGCCGCAAAAACGGTCCCCGCGCCGCGCTATCCGGTTATTCGGATAAACGAGCGCCTGCACGACGGCCGGCGACGCGTTACTGTCACTTACTCGGCCATGATGGATTATCATTTGGACAATGGCGAGTGGAGCGACCGGCGACGGGTGCGAAAAGGCGCGCTATCAAGATAGATAGCGGCGCGGCGCGATCGGCCTGTCGGACACGGCGTTAATTGTGGCCCGTATCGATCGCGACTGGGCGAGTGTTGTGATGGCGACGCCGCCCGTGAAGTGGATTCGGTCCATCAGGCCCGACGGTGGAGATGGCCGCGAGATTGCCCTCGCACCGGACGACGCGGCGGCGGCGACGGCGGCAGGGATTGGGGACGTGTTTGTGTTTGTGTCGTCCCCCCAGCCGCCGGACGGGTTACTGTCTCGCCAAATGGTATCAGTTAATGGCGGTGGGTCATTTCGCCGCCTAATTGCTGCCACTTGAGTATCTGGCTGATGGTTTTATTGGTAATTGGAGCGCGCCGGTCGGGGGACGCTTCCCGGACATCATCGTGGAGATCTGATACGGTGCGGCATTTTCTGCGCGGCCGGATTAACTAATCGCCGCGCCGATCGACATCAGCACATCTCTGCGCCGTGTCTGACGGCTGGCCGGCGGCCCGTTCGGACGCCGATTTGCTGTCAGTTGGCTGTATTTTGTCGGCGCGATTTCAGCTGGTGCGAACGCCTCGCCGGCCTCCCGGACCGGCGGCCAAATTCTGGCGACGACCGGCCGTGTCTCTTCTCTGTTGGATGGCGCTGGACGACGGCGTTTTGACAGGGTAATCTGGGAGACTCTGGGAAGACAGACGTCTGCTCGACGGCCGCCAGCGCTCTGCAGATCCGACGACAGATAGTGACCAGCTCTGTCGACTCGGCAGAGTGGCCGGCGCCAGACGATTGGACCCAGTCCTCTGCAGGACAGCTGAGAAGGGTGAAATCGAGCTCTGTTCGGGGCCCGTGCGACGGCAGTGACACTATGGTGTCTGAGTAGTGTGACTTGTGTTACTATAGAGAACAGCTGTTGCCTACGCATTGTTTGTCGGTCAGTTGGCTTGTAGGCCAGTCAGTCCAACACCACGGTTGATCGGTTGGTGCAGTCACCAGTTGGTCCGTCGGTTCAGTCGATCCAGTCGATCCAGTCGCTCAGCCACCCAGTCCAGTTGGTCAGTCGCGTCGGTTCAGTCGATCCAGTCGATCAAGTCACTCAGCCACCCAGTCCAGATGGTCAGTTGGTCCGTCGGCTCAGTCGATCTAACCCCTCAGTCACTCAGTCCGTCAGTGACCCGTCGTTCCCGGCCACCCCTGTCGGTCGACGATGACCGACCCGTCTAAAATGGCGCCTGAAACACGGCCGTCACGGTCACTAACGGCTGCCGGCGACGGCAACGACGCCAACCAACGCCGGATTAATGGAGTCATTTGGGAATTATGAAATGTGCCAGCCTATTAGAGGTCGGTGTATGCGAGTGGTTGACACGCCACCGCGGCGGCGCGACGGACAATCGATGCGACACGACCCCCGCCCTGCAGACTGTGGACAGGCAGCCGGCTGACCGCTTGCACTGCACGGCAGAGCTAGCCCGACCGATTAAACCATGGGGCGTCGGCCGTCACAAAATGCTTTCGCTTCACAGCAATGCTGGCAACTATTTTAGTTTGTCTGATGCAGTCAGCAATAGCGTCTTGGCGCCATGTTGCCTGACGGCTAAAAAAGTGTAAACCATCTATCTCCGAGGACTGATTTTCTACAATATTTCTAGCCCACCCTGTCCTCGCCAATGGAAGTCACGCAAGACCCGCCGCCGCCGCCGCCGTCGTCCGCGGCGTCAGGCGGTGCCGGTGGCCGGATTGATTTGCTGCCGACAGCGACTGCTTATCGTGGCGGCTGCTGTCTGTCTCCGGATCCGGCTGGGACGGGCGCACACAACAGATGCTAATGCCCCCGCCTGCCTGTCTGTCTCCGGCGGCTGCGTGCCTTCCCCTGCCCGCCGCTGCCACGGTTGCGGCACGGCAGACCCGACCCGCATTGTACGAGCTATACCTGCAGCTGCAACGCCAGTCATACGACGAACGGATGCGTGTGTAGGGTGGTAGCTACGAGTATACATATTGTTACTGCGTACTGGTCCCGTGAACTGAATATGAGCGCGATCGGCGTGGGACGTGGATAACATTTTCGAGAACAGTGAGCATGTGAGACGACTGATTTGGTTTGGTACCACTGATTTAGACCTAGTCGGTCATTTACTATGCTTGGTATGGAATGGATACAGCTTTAGCTCATAACTCGTCATTAATAAGCAATAAATAGATTTCAAATTAGCGTCGAATAGCTAAAATATCATGCAGCATAGTAATAATGTCGTGAGGCAATATGTTCACTTACTCATACAACCCAGAACGCTGTACGGATTTTGCATGACTTTGTAATGTGCACATATAGTCAAAAAGGACCATGATGTCGCCGAGTAGTAATAAAGCATTGTGCCTCAAGTGGTTAGCATTTAAACATACGGCGCTGGTGATTTGATGGCTCTTGATGTTGTAAATCCGAAAAGCAGCTACTTGCATATGCTGAACGGATTGAAATTATGCAACAAGCATGTCGCTTGAGCTGCCCAATATAGCAACCTCTTCTCCAAACACTGACTGAAGCGCTATGAGCTTATTATTTATTTATTTTTTTGAGGAAGCTTTCTATTGGGGGGGGGGGGGGCTGAACTTATAGAAATGCATTACTTATAAGCTGCTGTGTTCAACTCTTTACAATTTAGTGCTTATATGCGGGGACAAGCCGGTCATGCTAAAAACTCAGAGTTACATCGATTCCAAGGTTCAAGGTCCTTCTTCGCCGGCTAGTTTCGTGTATGTTGGAGCACAGTGCGCACCTCTGTGTGGACAGGGCTGTCTAACTGGAATGTTGCTCGCTGCACGACAGGGACAGCCAGCCGTTCACGGCGCACATTGCACTCTACAGAGGCGCCGTGTCAGACCGAGCTGGTGTCGGCTGGTGTCAACTGGTGTCAGATAGTGTCAGGCAGTGTGTCAGAGAGTGTCAAACGCTGTAGGCTCTTGTCGACGGGAACCGTTATACAGGGAGGCGCGACGGTACTGCTCGCCTGACCGTGTAGTGCAGTGTCCTGCTCTTGGCGATAGAATTGGTTGCCAGGTCGGGTCGGTACCGTCAAGGTCAAGTGGGATGGTTCCAGTTTGTCAGTGTATTAGATTAAGCATAGAAATCAGGCATCAATTTGCTTACACGGGGAGGGACGTTCTGTTTTAAAGTGACTGGATTTGCTGACGCCATCTTTTTCATGTTACTTGTGAATAATTTCATCAGAGTTTCATCAGCCAGTTTTACTTTCGTTATATCGTCGACGGTCGACGGGGATAAATGATTATGAAATGATTATAAATGAAAATAATTTGTCCAAGAAACATTTTTTTTTGCATTTTGTATTTTAACATATTATGTATTGTATTTATACGTGCAAGTGTTTTGTCACCAAAACTTTGCATGTAAATTGTAGAGCATAGCGTTGCAGAAAAAAAGTAGACGTCCTCTCTATGTATTAACCGGCACATTCTTATATGCCATGGTATAACATTTACTTTAAAGTAACATTTATAGCGACTTTACATTTATGCCACGGTTGTCAGTGACGTCTCCGTCTGAATGTGTTTCCTCCCTTCCTCCTGCCACATCGCATCGACCACTGCAGCAGAAAAAAAACACGATCCGCTCTATTTGCGCTGCAGTTATGTCGTTCAGTCGTGTTATTCACAAACTTTTTTGGCGCGACAATTACCGGACGGCTAGCGTTTGGAGCACATCGGTCACATAACTACATACGGTCCAGTTGGACATAATAGTAATGTTTGCTGCACGGACACACCTATGACCTATGCTGGGCGAATGTTTGTAATGCTTGTATAAATATCGTCTAGCCCTCAGACCTAATGAGGGTGCAAACTCCATAGATATAGTTTTCAATGGAAGCCATGACATTATCGCTTCGTTTTGTGACAGGCATGTTATTTTCTATTATGGAGTGCACGCCTTGGCCCGTAAAGACGCTGTCTATTCACAAGCGACATCGCCTAATATAAATGTGTAATTAAGAGGAGATAATGAATACACAACGTGAATGGAAATACGAAGCTTTCTAATGAATGTCGCTATTCGTATCTTGTGTCAAAAACAATTCATTGTCAGCGCTACAACTGTTTTGTTCTGTGCGTTCGCTTAGGGAAATGGAAAGGTTCAATGCTTACAATAAATAAACAAATACTAATAGTTAATACACTCCCTGTGCCGGGACACCTTACGACCAAAGCACCAGCTCCGAAAGGCGCTCATATCGGCACCGTCTTAAGTAGTCTAAAGCTATCAGTATCACTTATCTAATGAGGCTTCTTTGATGCAACACATTTATTGCCATATCTTTGCTTTTTGCGCGGTCTGTCTGTGCCTATAATAGCTCTTTCTTACCTCTTTCATGCCTCTTTCATACCAATACCTCTTTCAGAGAATTTATCTCTAAAACACTTTGAACTGGCACTTGACCTCTGCGCCCTCGGGACCTCCCTCTGATAGCTCCTGGGGTCATGGGATCATTGGGCCGCTCTGGGGGCAGCTGGGGGGTCGCCCCTCCCTCCTCCCCCGGGGCCCTGTCCGCCGCCCGATGGCGGAGCGATACGACGCTGCTGTCTCGGCAGTCGCCTGATGCGAAACCGATGGTTGGTCGGCGGCGATTGTCGGTGAACGGTGAACGTTCTGCTGCGCTGGGCGGGCCCGGACCGATCTGCTGACCACAGCCGGCGCGACCCGACCCCCCGGCGGCTGACGAGGGGGGGGGGCTCCCGGGCAATGCGTCATCGTCAGCGACGCAGTGGCCGAGACCGGGGCAGGATAGACGGGTCACGGCTCATGTGGTGGTCGGAGATGATCGCTGGCCGGCCTTTGGGGCACAAAAAGGAAAACGATGATTTATGTGTTGGGCTGCTTCCGAAAATATTTTCCTTACCTGTAGCTGATAGAATAGGTACATGGATTCGTATGGCGCATGTTTTATCATTTTGCCAGCCATAATTATTCTGAAGTGCATGTATTTACTACCTTCTAAGTCAAGCTGTGATTGCTCACGGCGCCGTTCGTTAGAGCTCAGGTGATACGCTCAGGGCAGGGTACCGCCCAGGCCGGCGGCATTTAACCGTGTCGGAACGGAAACCAGAGCGGGGCGCCCTCGACAGGCCGTCCTTGCCGCGGGGCCGCGTGCATAGCGGGGTGCGCTATGAACGTCTGGTGCGCCACTTTTTGTGAGTGGAGCACGCTGATTTGGCGGCCGGCCGGCGTCGGCACCCCGCCGTCCCAGCCGGGCAAACAGCGAGACCACCCCCGGAGGTCACTGGCGCCGACCCCGGCCCGGGTCAGAGGTCACCGGTGACACGGGACACGTGACACCGGCCGCCAGCTGGCGGAAGCAGCGCCCGGCGACCGGCTGCATTAGTGCATCTCATCAGATAATCGGCCGCTCGCTCGGCGCCGCGGCCGGCGCTGTTTTTCTGACGTCAGTCGGCTGTCAGCGGCGGCGAATTTGTCGCACGTCACTGTGACGGGCCCGACAGGACAGCCGGACCGCGCGGAACGGCGCGTGCAATTGCTGCCGCGTGCCGGGGCCGGCCCCTCACTTCTGTCTCCCCTGGTATCCCTGTGACTCCCACCCGTCTCTCTTCTGTATCTTGCCGATCATCTCTTTTAGTCGTCTCCTTTTCGTTTCCCTTTCCTCTCCCTCCACATTTCCACATTTCCCTCAAGTTTTTTCTTCCATCTCTTTTTTAGACTCTCTTTCTATATTCCTATCCTACCCAATCCATCACCTTTTTTCTATTTGTTTTCTCCCATACACTTTCAGCCTCTGCTGACCTCTCGTCTACCTTTCAGCACCTCTCCGCTCCTCTCGGCGTCTCTGGCTGCTGTTTCACGACACCCCACGGAGATGTGACGGCTGGACCGGTCGCCAGTCACCGGTCGCCGCATGGATCGATAAAACTGCGACGATCTTCGCGGCACCGCCCCGTGGCGCTCCTCGTAATATGCAGCTCCATACCCGGGCCACAGCCCGGCGAGGCCTGCGCCCGATGGCTGCGATTCGCCGAATTTGAATAGAGCCAATCCTGTTCGCCTTGCCCGATAAAATGATGCGAGTGATTGAATTTGAAAATTATGGATTTCGATACTGAACCCAGGCCATGGCCTGGAATCGGAAGGGTGATTGTTTGCTTATTTGATAGAATGATGGAGCAACAATGTTGAGCTGGGCTCAAAATTGAAAAGGCGTTTCTTCGTTGTAGTGTGATTTCGAGTGTTACGGCGTAGCGTTTCGCATTCCAATGCCTAACTTTATTGAATGCAGTTTTATAAAGGTTGCTTGAAAGTCATATGTCTACATTTTGGAGTCGGTAGACCATGACCGACAGTGAAGGTTGCATAACTTAAAATATCATAACTTATTACAATTCAATGAAGTCCAGGTAAGCATTACCCATACGCTCCCGTTTATTCTGCTTTCACACCGTTTTTAACTGTTTTTAGGAAGCCAATGACTTCATTCATTCAAAGCCGGGGAACTCACAGCACACCTGCTTGGAGTTATCAGGTTCTTTACGCAGCTGTGCAAGTGAACAAATCAGCTGCGATCGGAAATTCGCCTTACGGTGAAGCTGACTCACCATACCAGCACCTATCATCGGCTCGGGCACTCGCCAACACTGGGACACCCCAAGACACGCGAGCGGGGCGGGGCGGCGGGGCGGCTGGCGGCCACTCTTTAATTTGCGTGCGGCGCGTCCTCCAATGCGGGTCGTGGACGTGGCGCCGCAGGAAAACGCCCCGCTGTTTGCAGAGGGTGTTTGTTGGCGCGCAGAGGTGACGGCGATTCCCGTTATAACGGGTCGGTCACGGAGGAACCACCCCACACTGGCATGACACGGGGAGGGGGGGGAAGGAGGAGATTGGCTGTGAGCGGATAACGATGGGTGTTCGCACATTGCAGGCGGCAAAAAAAGCAGTGGTGAGGGAAGCACTCACATGACTGTTGAAAGCGAGACAACATTACTATGTAGGCATATAACATATAGGTACACACTAGAGAAAACGAGATATGTACGTACACCGTAAAAATGTTTACTTATTTCCTAGTTATCCGTCCATTTTTCACTAACAAAATGCGAGTAACGACTTGAAGTCTTGTAGCATTTTGTTAGTGAAAAGTGAACTCTACTCGCATTTTGTTAGTGGTAAGTGGCCGGATAACCAGGAAATTAGTAAACATTTTTTTACAGTGCACGTAGGGATATATGTGTTTGACATTCGTCTGGAAACGTGCCAGCCCTGCGTGTCTTCCATCTTGTATTTGTTTTTAAATATGAGCTCTATCATCTGTTTTGATAAGAAATCGCTCTGGAAATGTCTGTTGGCCATGGAACAGCTGACTTGAAAACAGCGTGTTCCTAATTACGTCTGATCGGTTTATTTTGTACACGCGGCAGACGGCGGTGAAAATATACACCAACGTCACCCCGTCTCCAGCTGAGCGGGACACGGGTCAGACCAAAGGGTGAACGATGTTTATTTTGTCTCATAACTGGCCTTCTCTTTTGAAAATCTTGGGAAAGATAATGGATTGTGGAATGGCATCCATCAAACTGGTTAAAATATGGGCGATAAGTGCTGCGATAATATTTTACAATGGTGAGCTGTCATTTGCAATATCGAGCCTGCTACGGTTTTACTTGAGTTTCTATTCCTGGAGCAGAAAAGATATTCTAATGGAATATAAATTTGTGGAATTAGGTTTCCGATTCGCCACGGGTCTGCGAACTTCCCACATAAACGATCAGATTTCAAGATTCCTCGCGTCTATCGCTATCCATCTCATCAATCAAATCGGAAGAGCAAACTCGACTACATCAGCCCCTAAAAGTCAATCAGGGACACATTCGGTACACCAGGATTCCCTTTCAGGCCTGTCATCCGTCGAATTACGGCCTATGCATAAAAACTCATAAATCATATCCTCCGGCCGCCACGGTTGTCACCGTAATACGACAGAGAAATTCCGGATATGCGCTGACCTTGGCTGAATCAGTGACCTTGGCTGCTCGGACATACTCCAAATGGTTTTGTCGTGTCGCTGGAGTAGTTTTATATCGTCGCCGGGACAGGTATGTCCGATGTTATCGGTGGCGGCTTCTCCCGGCCGAGCGTAGGGACCGGCTCTGAGCCCGGTCAGACTGGCCCACAGTGGCACACATTAGCACACATTAGCTCACAGTGGCTCACGGTGGCCCACAGGGGCTCACTGTGGCTCACAGTGGCCCTTAGGGGCTCACAGCGCCGCCTATGGACAGACCGGGGGCAATCGTGGGAACATATGGACACGAATTGTCTTGTTGCCCACTGTCAAGATCACTAGGTTAACGCTGTTAGAGGACTGGAAAGGTCAGCGGAGCCGGGAGCAGGCTTTGGATATCACTGAAGAGTCCACGGTCACGAAGTTACTGGGTGGGGGAAGTTGACAAAGCATCTGAGGCCAGGACTATCAATGTTTGGTTTCACCATGAATCTATTGGCGAATTTTCGTGATATCGCCTTCTGTAATCCTATTTGACGTCACTCCATGTGATCTATTAGTAATTTCAGATATCAAATTACATGACAAGGCGGACAAATTGATCGAAATTGCTGGACCAGGAATATCCGCTGTGTCATCTTTCCAGCAGCTCTTATCAAGTTTCCGGTTGCTAATATAGGCAATCCGCTAGTTCCTAGCAGCTCCTACTGCTCTGAAGATCCGAGGGTCACAGGGTGACCACCTGGATCGGGCCGGACGGCCGGAGGTATAACGGTCTGTCCTTGTAGGCGATTTATTCGCACATGTAATTGTGTAAATAACTTCTCACAGGAATTTATATAAAATAAGCGAAATGGAGCAAGCTATTTCACTGCCATGACTGGTAATAGATTTATGCGTGATGGCTTGCGGCAAGTGCCAAACAAATTCAGCATGTCGGACTTCACACCACCTTACTCTATACCACGGTATATTTCACAGTTCCACGGAAGGCCTCTGATGTTACGAAACTAACAAGACACCGCTAGCCACTTCCTGGGACGCATGTCAAATACGGCCATGTGCTCCCACAAACACGCAGCGCTAAGAGGGGCCGCTCTGCTGCGTTTGGTATTCGCCGCGCTATTTGATCTTCCTCTCGCCAGGACAGCCCTAAGTGAATCAAAATGGCCCGACTAATGCGGCGTTTTACCGCTGCTGTTCACACCGCCGTGCGCTGGCTGCTCGCGGAGCGCTATCTCGGGAGGGGATCTCCGAGTCTGACACGCCCGTTTGTCAAACGGAGCCGGGAGTCTGAGATCCGACGGTCACAGAGTGACCACCTGGATCGGGCCGGAGGTAAGACAGTCCGTCATCAGTCTGTCAAATCTGTCACCAGTCTGTCAAATCTGTCACGGCTCGATCGGACCGTGCATGCCAGCTGTCAATAGAGAGGAGAGGGAGGAACCGTCAGACGCCGGCATTTAGGCTGAGTTATGCTCACTGGCAGCTTTCCGACGGACGGAAGTTGTCGCTGTAAAACAGAGTTATTTATCGCCGCTGGGATGTCATGCCAAAGGATTTGTGTTATATTCTGAGGGAAAATGATATGATGGTAGTCGATTTTCTGGTCTACGGGTGGATCGTCTAAGGATAAATGTGTATATTGATTTATGTATAATGTCGTTGAATGTGTCGACCGTCGGACTCGGTAGCCATATCGTTCAGTTGTTGATGAATGTGCATCTTTTGTCGGTCAAATTGCCTGCGGTGTCTGCTACTATGTAATGCTGATTCATGGATTTGTCAATTGTGCGAAATATGGGAAAGAGAAGCGACGGTCTTCGTTACACCAAGGTGACTGTTAAGTGTAAATACACCACCGTTACACCACCAAGTCTGCGGGTTATAAGTGTCACCAATATGTAATTGTGAAATGTAGCACACGCTACCCACCACACCACCTACCTATCTGCCGCCGGTACTGAGAGACATTTGTGAGATGACCGTCGTCTGTCTACCTGACGGCATGCAGCATTGCAACTGCTGCGGTACGACAGATGATGACGCCACCGATCCGTCATCCGCCGACCGTCATCAGTCACCACACGCCACCGGCGGCGGCGGGTCCGGCTCGTGCACCCTGTGCCGCGTCTCCAGGGTGGCGGGGTCGCCGGGTCGACCCTCCGCGGCACCGTTACGCTGCGGCCGGCCCGCTCACAAAGGGGCGCCGGTCGGCGGCGGCGGAGCGCGGCGGCCCACCCGTCAATGCGCCCCGGCAGCGCTGTATGGCGACGTCGCGGGGGGCCGCCGCCGCCAGTCGACACCAAAGACCGCCGAAGGGGTGTCGGTCGGCCGTCAATGGCCTCGTCAGCACCCCGGCGGCGGCGGCGGCCGTCAGTGGCGTCAATGGCAGCCACTGGAGGCGTCATCAGCCGCCGCCGCCGCCGGCAGAGGGTCATTGTGTCACCGGCGGGCCGCCGGCGGGTCGTCAGCGACCCTCAGGAGACCGGCGGCGGCCTGTCAGACCAGTGACGTCACGCCGGCGCCGCTGACGGCTCCGTCAGCCGGCCTGTCAGCCGCGACGTTCTCAGAGTGAGTGTGTGAAGAGCGAACCTCCGCGTGCCGCCAGCCGTCGCTCCGCCGCTACCCGGCGCCGTGCTGCGCCCTCAACAGCCGCCAATAAAAGCCGATCCGTGTACCGCCCCAGTAGTTTACACATAAACGACGCCGGTCGACGATCGTGGCGCAACCGGCGCTTTTGGCAGACCCGGCGCGGCGGCGGCGTTTCTGGCGCCTGGCGGCTCAGTAGCCGTCGGTAGCGGCGGCGGCGCGAGATGAGCGTCGTAAATAGAGCGGGGATGGCGGATAGCGACTCCTATTTTGATCAGCGGCATACTAAGCCAATAATAGCATAATGTCACTCAGCGTCGACAGGTTGAGGGGGTGCGTTAGTCGTTGCGGTGACCACAACTGGAACAATGTCCCGTCTAACAGCCTCCCTCTACAGACGGTGACTGCGCGCCCTGTGGGGAAGGCCAGTCAGGGACGAGGGCGGGCCGCGGCCGGTCCATCTGATCAGGAACAATTCGCCACAGCACAGGTGCCTGACGGTGAGGGGCGCTCTCCCCGGAGCCAGTCAAGGCTGACGATGATGTGGACTCCTGGACACCGCCGTCACCCTCGTCACTGCCAACCAGCCGTGACGCCCACTGGACAAGGTTAACTAGGGCGAAATTATCCCACATAACGCGGCGCGGCACCACCACCGCCGACAACAAATATAAACAGAAACCGCAGCGCCGGCCTGTTGGTTATTCCGGGAATTAATTACAGCGTTCATCTCTGTAATGTCTGTATAGCCTTATAATGATACGACCGAGGGCGGCAAATGACTGCACAATGCATGTCAAGCATGCTATATAATCTGGCCTTACATGACAGGAGATTGGTGATGATCATGAATTGGTTTCGATGAAATGCTGATAAGGAAAAGGGCTTGTAGGATGCTAATCTTAATGCATTGGTCTTGGAAAATATTGCGCTGTGTACTATGTCAAATATGCTTAATAATATCAAACCTTCATGTTTCCTTATAAATGTTAAAAACTTTTCACATCCGCAATGCGCAATGATTGTGAATGCCTCGAGTTGCCTGAGGCGATGTGTGATTGCGAGTGATTCGTGCAATCGTGCAATCGTGCAATCGTGCTCGATCTAGCCGGAAGACGTAAGCCGGCCAACGGCCATCTGTGCGTGTCAAGGTAGACACCTGTGCACACATACACATATGAGCGTGACGACTGACGAGATAGAAACAAAGGCAGCGACATCCCCGACGGCCATGTGACCCTAATAAGTGACACAAGTCAAACGTTTGGGGATATCGAATCGACATTCGATAACAGCAGCAAGCGCTAGTGTTTGAGTCAGCACCCATTTCAAGTGGCGGCTGAGTGGGAAGATGAGAGTAAAACTTATCTGAGAGTGGAAGAATTTCAATGTCAGTCCACCCTTAACAAATTTTTATGTGATAAATGCATATGTTTAGGAGTTTCTGTGAAGGTCACGAATGCCTCCGCTATCTCTTTTTAATAATATTTATGTACTTTTCTTAGATGTTAGCGAACCGCTCTACAAAGCGGCACTTTGTGACCCAGGATGAACTACAGGGAAAGTTGTGTTTTCCTATCATTCCTGTTTGCTCTCATACCACCAAATGTTATGCCGCCATCGGCCCCTGTTATCATGCGGCAGACTTATCCGCCGTCTGAATCATCCCTGCTCGGTGTCTGTTAGTGACCTGCGCCGTACTCTAGGGAGTAACCCGTGATCGGGGCGGTCACAGGAGGACCGTGTTCTGTCTGACGCTCACGGATCGTCACTCCGCGGGGCGGACCGACCCGGTCCGATGGCGGCCCCTTTGAACGTCAGTTATACGCACGTCAGAGCGGTGGGACCGTTGCAGCGCCTGGAGACCGCGTCCATGTTTCACCGGCATGCATCTGATATACGCACAGAATTCGGACTAGCTATCGCCAGAGGCGGATCCAGCTCAGAGTTTTTTTTTTTTTTGGGGGGGGGGGGGCAAATCATAACAATTTATCGATTCTTTCCATGCATCGTCCATAGGCGTAATGTTAAAATTATGCCGTTGGGGGGTGGGGGGCAAATGCCCATTTTGCCCCCCCCCCCCTGGATCCGCCACTGGCTATCGCCGGGGTGTTCAAACGTGCCGCGTCGCTGGGCCAGCACTAGCGGGCGCTGGTCAGATATTACAACTAAGTCCAGCCCTGCCGTCTAAACACATCAGCTGGTATCGCATAATGGGGCCCGAACTCAGAGTTTGGCTGAGCCATGAACCGTTAGGCGTACACACATAGCGCCCAGTTCCCAGAACTGGTCCAAACACTCTGGATAACTCCATGGGCCCGACGTTTGCACACAAGGCCCTTCGTATGACACTGTTCCTGCAACATAATCAGACTAATTGCTCCACGGACTTCCTCAGTCGTAAACAGTTCGGCAGCTGTAATCACAGAACAGAAAAGAGAACTCGATTAGCATTAACTTACAATACATGCATAACTTTAGCATTCTAAATAGAACAGCCGTTAGCTTTTCTCCGTCTTGACGCCAGGGGCTGTATAAGACCTCAGACCTGTCATCGGAAGCATATTTTCGTTGATGTCGTTCATTAGTGGTCGGCCATCCCCGGGGTGGTGCCGAGCGGCGGCGCCGGTTAGCTGTCATCATGTGGTCGTGACGGTGACCGGTGGCCGGCGGTCGCCGCTGCACGGGTCAGTCGGGCCGCCGGCCGCCGACCCTAATTGGATGATGCAGGGCTGGGAAACAGCGACACGCCAGCGGGCGGACCGGCCGGCCGGACGGACGGAGGGCGGTCTGCAGAGGCTGACCCGGCGCGGCCGCAGGACCAGCCGGCACCGGTCACACGGTGCTGACCGCAGGGGTGACCCGCCGGTCACCGCCACTCCACAGGGGCCACTAACGGTCCCCGCAGCCCTCCAGACCCGCCGGCACCCGCGGCAGCAGAGCCCTCCGCAGCCGCCAGCCTTTGGTTGGGTTTCCCGCCGCTTGGCTGCACACCGTCATTCTGAATACTATGGGAAGAGAGCGGTTGTAAAACGCTAATTTCCTCCCTTCTCTGCAGCATTATTGTTTTTACGGTCGGCGTTTCGTGTACGGTGTCGGTAAATGTTGGCATTTAATTAGTTGTATCTGAAACTGAGACACATTACTACAGGGTAATGGCATGCGGATGTGTTGGCGGCCATAACTGCAGCCGGCAAACGCTCAGCGGTGCGGCCCCAGCGCCGGGGCTCGGCATGATGAGAGACACCGCCAATTACCTTCATGGCCGATTCACCAAATAAAGTGCCTCCGCACAGGTGCAGGGCGCATGCGCGGACCCGCAGCTCGCCGGCTGGGTGTTTTTAGAGCTGCAGCGCGGCGGCTCCTCTCGGGCGGCGCGCCTATGACGGATGGAGCTGCGGTGGGGGCGAACTTTTAGCGCACGGTCATTGAGACAGGGCGGGATGCGGCTGTTTATCAACGACGGGGTCGCCGAGAGGGGTTGGTAAGAGAGGCGAGCTGCTGCGGTGTGCCCAGGCTATGGGTGCCTCTGTGGTGTCGCTATGAAATGGCTGTTTCGTCGGCAGTCACTGTCGCCCTGTCGCCGTTGTTCTATATACCCTGCTGTCGCCGTTCCGTTCACCCGTTATTACCAGCAAAAGGGAGTGGTGCTCTGAAGAACGAGTCACGCGCACACATTGACGACAAATCGACCGTTCAAACACTCCGGACGTGACGTCACGCCGGCAATGGCGATTTAAAATGGCGAGGACGACAACGTTAGGCCCGTAAGTGGCTGTTCTTTCTTGCGTCACCAAGGCGGACATATTTCATGAGGAGCAGGCGACCACATTGATCCGTGCACCACAAACTTTTAGCCACTCATTTGTCAGTTTCAGTGGTGAAACGTGTTATGGCTGTCCATCGGCTAAGTCTTGAAAGGGAATGTTTCACTTTGACATTTTCTTTGATAGGGTGCAAGCAAGCCCCTATACCTGTTCTTGCAAGTGGAAAGCATAGCTAATGGGATTTCTGAATGAATCAGAAACACCACACAGGCATCGGATCCTCCAAAAAGTTTATGAATAGCAAAAACACAGCGCTAGGTAATGTTAATGTTATAGGCACTAACTGTGATACGAATAGATAAAATATCAAGCAAAAAAAAGCAATTACTCAGTCACATCGATAAAAAAATGAACGAGCAAAGACATTAGACCCGCCCGAATAGCGCGTATTGCAACGGTGCCTTTTGATAACCTGTGCTCACTCCATGACACTTCGGCTCAGGCCAGACTGCTGCAAAGTGGTGGCATGATCCGTTATTATCTGCAAGTCCATGATTTTATAATGCATCCAACACCTGAAGGGTTTTCTGGAAAATATAAATGATTCTGAATTCAGATTCAGAGAGTGTCAATTCCGAAAGTGCCTACCAACGTTCGGCACATCTCGGATATTTCGACCTCTGTGCTCTGGATCCAATTGAGGCATGTAACTGATTTGCATGCTCAAAGATCTAAGCATCTGATCCCTTCAAACTAATGCTAGATTTGCGCGCGAAAGTTTGTGGATTGGTGTCTTATGAAATTCTACCATTATTTTGCACAAGTCAGGGTTAACTTTGACATTTAGCTCCAATGTATGCATGCAAGGGCCTTTTTTGCAGACGATGATAGCGCGTAGTAAAACCGAGCAGTCTTCAAGGCGCACGCCTCAGATGCGCACGTATGAGTGGCGTCGAAAACCCCATTTGTCTCAAGTGTAAAACGCTATAACCTGGGGAGGTCAGCACCAACAATTGCCAGTTTTCTTAATTATTCAACGAGGAAACTGCCAATAAACTAATGAGACAAAGGATGTTTACGACCATTGCTGGAATCCTGCCTGCTTAGAAATCCTATGATTCAAATGTGATTCATTAGTGTCTGAGTAGCAGGTTCAGCTCAAGTTAACACAAAAGCGGCGAGAATGCAAATGAAGGAGCCACGCTAAATGAATCACCTGCAGCGCCCGTAAAAGATGACGCGCGTCGCTGTGAGCACAGACTCTTGCTCAAAGGCGGGACCTTGGTGGTGTCCTGACTCATGGTAAAGGGCGATAAAGCACGTGGGCGATCTTGGCTCGGCGGTTATCCAGGGCGACGGCCCAAATATGGTTGAACAGTTCAAATTCAGCAGTTCGAGTCGGATTTAGTCCTCCATGTGTCTTGCTGTTTAGAATAGCTACGATGCTGTTATGATTTCATGTCTTGGGTTTATTTAACCGAATATACTTTGGTGAGAAATGTCAATGCTGCTCACCAAAGTATATTCGGTAAAATAAACTTGGCATTTCTCCAGCAACCTTCAGTATAAAAATATTCATTCGAAGCCCCAAATGCCGATATGCATGCAATTATAATTCTATTAAACAAACCGAGCAAAGGCACTTGACCAAAACAAGGCATGCGGGCCTGACAATATCAGCGCAAAAATCATCCTAGAATGTGCAGACCAGCTGACCGTCCCACTTACAAAAATATTTAACAACTCTTTGGACTCCGGTGTTTTTCCAGAACTCTGGAAAGAGGCAAATAACATTCCTTCATACAAAAAAGGAGACAAAAAGAATCCCATGAACTACCGATCGATTAGTCTCATCTCTCTCTTTGGAAAAGTTTTTGAAAAAGTAGTATATGATCAACTTTTCCGCCATGTGTCTTCGGCTCTATGTTCAGAACAACATGGTTTTGTTCCTCGGAGATAGTGCACCTCAAACTTAGCGGTGCATCTGTGCTCGGCGTGGGAAGCTATGTAGGAGGGACTTCAGACGGACGCCATTTATACAGACTTTTCGGCAGCGTTCCAAAGTGTCAACCATCGGTTTTTGATTCACAAACTCAATCAATCATACCACCTAAAACAGTCAGCGCTCAAATGGTTTGCCTCATATCTCTCCGGAAGGCGCCAGAGAGTTGTGGTGAACGGCAAAACGTCAGATTGGATCTCTGTCACTTCCGGCGTGCCGAAGGGTCACTTTTGGCTCCTTTGGCATTCGCTCTTTACATTAACGACCTTCCGGACAACCTGACCTCGAACTGTCTATTGTACGCTGACGACCTCAAAGTATATCGTAAAATCAAAGACTCATCTGACGCGCGGCTCCTGCAGGACGACCTGTGTCGCCTTCAGGAGTGGTGCGTCACATGGGTCTTAACTCTAAATCCGTCTAAATGCAAGGCCTTTACCACCACTCTTCGGCGCCAGCCGATTCAAGTGAAATATAGCATCGGAGGCACCAGTCTCGAGTCCGTCAAGAGCATTCGTGATCTCGGCATTGTTCTGGACTCAAAATTGACCTTTTCGGACCATATAAACCATATCGCTGCCCGAGCCAACCGGTCTCTCGGGCTTCTCATTCGCTCATTTCAAACCGGATCTAAAAAAGCCAAATTCAATACGAAATCTCTGTTGGCTGCGTACTTCGCAAACGTACGTTCTGTCCTTGAGTTCGGAACGGTCATTTGGGCAGGCGCAGCCACTTCCCACACAGTTCGCGTCGATCGGATTCAGCACAAGTTTCTCCTCTGGTTAAACCACCACTCCAACAATCCTTGCCCATCGCTTACCTATCCAGATTTATCCAAGCATTTCCGTGTCCCGTTCCTTTCCTCTCGAAGAGCCCAACACGACCTCCTGTTCCTAAAGGGTCTGTTCTCTGAGAAACTGAACTCTGAGATACTCTTATCCCGATTCCCCTTACGCGTGCCTATCCGACCGACGCGCACTGCAGCACTGTTTGCTGAGAGTCGCGCCCGAATCAGCACGGTCCAGAACGGGTTGGTCTGTCGTGTCGCGAGAGAGACAAACTCATTCCTCGCTCATTCCAAAGACGACTTTTTCACGACCAGTTTTTTTGCGTACAAAGCTCATGTTATCAAATACGTTGCGAACTTACCACCACCTCCGGGCTACTAGTCACTGTTGGTAGGTGATTCTTATTGATTTTATATTTTTATGATTTTAAATATATCTATTTTTAATGTTTTCTTATATTTTTCATTTCACTTTATACATTTTTACGTGTTTTTAAAGTACCTATACATCGTTTATCTCTCAGTGTTCATATTTACTGTTTGTTCAGCTATTCTGGTTTACCTTGTATCATGATTTCTTTCCCACCTTACATGGGATTTTAAAACTCATGCTCAGTGGTCGTTCACACATTTTTTTCTTTATATTTTCACTTCATTGCCTATTCCATTATATTGTTAATTGTTTTCTATTTTAGTTACATGTGTATCTGCGTTTTTATCCCGGCGTGTGTATGCTGCCTGTGTGTGCCATATTTATTGTTTTAATCTTGTGACTCCGTCTTTTAGTGGGTCAAGTGCCTGTTGACGGTCTGTTGAATAAATACAAATACAAAAAATACATATAATTAACTTTGGCTTCCTGAACTCGCCGATAGCTTTCATTTCGGAAGAATTTAGCGAGCTTTAGTTCCTTGCGCGCTCTTTTTCTCCCTTTCTCTCGGATCATTAATTACCAGTAACCAGTCTTCTGAGCAGATCATCATAAATGAAGGTGTACGCGGCGTAATCAATCACGGTGTTCCCCTGTTCTGTTCCCATTTTTACATGTGGCTCATTTAATCTGCTGATGGAGACATCCATCATATCCAGTTCGGGTTTAAACTTAAATTGATGAGCGACGAGCTGATGGTGAGCGCCGTTTCAGAAAACGACTACGGAGCTCCGCCTTGACGACAAAGTGCATTTTCACCTCCTCACGGTCGCCGTGAAATTGGCAGAGGATGCTATAACGGCGCCATGCATCGATACCGAACAGCAGCTACCAATACCATGCACTTTGACTTTTTTATAACTACGGTGCTAACGAACACCGGAAGGTTTCACTTTTAGTCAACAGGTGATAATTTCTCTCAGTCTTGAGCGGGACCTCGTTGTTAACAAGATGCTGTCGGGTCGGCAGAGCCGTCTCGGTCACTGGGTAGATGTAGGGCCACTTAGTCGCGGCACTGTCCCCGAGGCCCGTTCACAATGACCCGGTAAGATCGATGGCCGCTCGACGGCGTCTGTCGGTCACCGGACAAACCACCATACCCCTTCCTCTGGAGGGGTATCGGGTGGGAAAAGGAGGGGTATAGGAAAAGGAGTTGAGGTTTCGGGCACAGTCTGGTGACCGTCGACCTTCTGCCGTATACTGTCCACAGTCTCATCAGGTTGTAAGTTACTGCAGTGACTGCTTCTGTTTACTCGGAAATTATTTGTTAGACGCCCTGTCTCCAGCTTCAAAACCAGCACACATCTATTCAAGCAGTCCTCTGCTTCCGTCTCCGCGCGGCGACATTCAGCGTTCGCGAGAAGACGAGCGTCGCCCGGCTCGAGCGTACCAATTCAGCGGCAGCCACTCCTCGCCGCACCAAACACAATCACATACAAATTAGATTAATGATGCATGCTAGGGAGGAGTGTTTGGCTGCCAGCGGTGGGCACAATACCGCCCAAATGGCTGAGGGGCAGGTGGAAACTGGGCCAGAGTGTGGCACGCTATGGTGACGATTGGAGAGCTGAGAGGACTCGGGAGGCCGTGAGGGAGGGAGGTATGACGACTGACGTGTTGATAAGTCACTCGGAGGGGATGGAGTGGAGAGAGAGAGAGAGAGAGAGAGAGAGAGAGAGAGAGAGAGAGAGAGAGAGAGAGAGAGAGAGAGAGAGAGAGAGAGGGGAGGGGGCGATGCTCGGGAGTATCGATCAGTTGGCGTCCATCAGATGGAATGCAGCCGGTCGTCGATATGTGTCATATTGGACAATGGGGCGAACACAGGATGGGAGGTGGAGTGACATCAATGGCTGTAATCGTTCATAGAGATGGTCACCGAGATTATCTGACAATGTGACTCGAAACCATATTACGTTGTCAATAAATGGAGTCGGCATTTATTATTGCGTAACCCTCAAGTAAATGTATAAAATCATTTGAGTGAAGCACATATATAGGCGCCTGTTATTAAAGGAATCGGTCCGGTCAATTCTGGCATTGGAGTCGGTGTATAGTTCGTAGTAATTCGTAATAATATCTGGTACTCCTCCCGCATGAACGCTTCAGAACCAGCATTGATAGTCAATAGTACATATGACGATTCCAACTGGCGCACTCTTATCACTGATTCTATAGTGATGCAGATCACTTACAATCAGAACACGGGCTTACAGATTCTGACAAAAGGTCCAGACAATGCCGATGGCGGCAGCGATAGCCTTTCCTGTACATACAACACATTCGGACGCACGCAGAACGAATCGATACTCTCCTCTGAGCTGTTTACGGAGGCTGTCGAGCTCCTTCTAAGTGCGAATGTGAAGGGCTTGCTAAACACCTAACTTGATTTATCTAAGCCACAGCTTTGATTGCCGTGCTGTAGCTCTGTTGGACGGCGAAGTGCTTGAGAGGCATTTCAAGGTTTCGCTTCCGAAGCAGTTTAAATCTTTAGACATTTTTATATCAGCTTAAGTTTAGACGAGAGTTTCGGTGTATTGTGGTTGCTACTTGCTAGGGAAACTATTTTGGGGACGTCATTTCTGGTGAATTGATATAGCGTGCAAATGCGCATCATGCTGTATAATGGCTGTCTAAGTGATGCAGCGCTTGTCTACTGATGATATTTCTGTACACAGTTCGACCGAAGAAACGTTTTGTCACCATGAATATTCCAGCTAATATGAGGAGCGGATTACCTGGAGAGTGACGTCAAGCACGAAATGACGCTGGAACGAGGCGCGGACGCGCACGAAATATTCTGATCGCACGTGAGGTAAATGCGAACGGACCAGTCGAATATAAGCAATGGATAAAGGTTAAAAGTATAAAGGCATCATTTTGCTACGGGGTTATGATGCTTCATCTTAAGAGTGTTTACTAAACAGAAATGATTGCTGAAACATGGAGTGCACCATAACAGGATTGAAAAATAGAATGGATATACGCTCGCCTAAAAGGCTGCGGGTAAGTGCGTGAATTGCTGAACGTCAATGCATAAAGAAATAGCAGAATGTTCATAAAGAAATGTACCTGTGCATTGTTCACCAAAACATGTCTGAGTTAAGTACTTTAATCCACGAGGTCTTTACTACCCGTTAATTCAATGAAAGTTTCAAAGGATGCATCGAAATAGCGGACGTTACCATGACGGTCCTAAAGGCAGGCCTCACTCACTTTTACCCCGATGCACTGTATTTCGGTTTGTTTACCCGATGTGACTTTGTTTTGGTTTCAATGTGTCTAATTTTATTCATTTTTAAGTTTATTTTAATTTTGTATTTTGTTTGTTTAACTACAGCAACTATCCCAAGCCGTCAACACTTGTGGCCCGTATGTCAGCACTTTCAGCCACTGCAACTGCCCAAAAACCCTGCGAGCAGCCGCTCGGGCGGCCGGCCGGCGCCGTTTACAGAGCAGTAGCGGCACATTTGTCCTACTCTTACCAGACAATTTCTGAACAAACTCGGCCGGAATTGGCCACTCTAAGTGGCTGCCGTCTCGCAGATCTGCACATGAATCTGCCGGAGAGCCGCTGATGACGCGAGCCGTGCCTTTAAGCGCCGCGCCGAGCACTGTCACTGCGCTCTACTGCCGTACAGATCGCCCATTCCACCGCCCCTCTCCTCCCATTTACCCGATTTGGTGACGACGGAAGCCTTCATGAACTTGGCCGTTTATTCGATGTCCGTCCTTTCTCACCGAACTGCAGATGTCTACGGCGACGGAGCGACACGACGCGTCGGAGAGCGGCCGGACGTTCGTCGTCTCACGTCGGCCCCGTCACGCTGTCGTCGGGCGCCCTGACCGAACGGGGGCCATCATTCGTATGCCGCCCGGCCCGCGATGGCCCTGCCCTCTCCTAGCCTCTCGGCGGTGCGGCCTCCTCTGCCTCCTCTTGCTCCTCTCGGTCCATGCATCAGACACGCCGCGTGATCCCGACAGACGGCTAATGCCATTGAATGTAATCGGTACCGTTCGCAGACGATGGTGGCGCAGACAAGCGCTATCGCGGCAGACGGCCGGAAGTCTCGGCAGCTGCGCCCGGAGGTACGGTGCATGATTGATGACCGGTCAGTGTGAGATGACGGCAGAGGACTCAGTGATCGATCCACTGACGGACTGAGAGGGCTGACCGGGTGGGCAGTGCAGGAGCAATGAGCTACGGACAAACACACTGCAGCAGCGGGGTCTGAAAGAGAGAGAGAGAAGAGAGAGAGAGAGAGAGAGAGAGAGAGAGAGAGAGAGAGAGAGAGAGAGAGAGAGAGAGAGAGAGGGAGAGAGAGAGAGAGAGAGATAGAGAGAGATAGAGAGAGATAGAGAGAGATAGAGAGAGATAGAGATAGAGATAGAGATAGAGATAGAGATAGAGATAGAGATAGCGATAGCGATAGCGATAGAGAGCGAGAGCGAGAGGGAGAGGGAGAGCGAGAGCGAGAGCGAGAGGGAGAGGGAGAGGGAGAGGGAGAGGGAGAGGGAGAGGGAGAGGGAGAGGGAGAGGGAGAGGGAGAGGGAGAGGGAGAGGGAGAGGGAGAGAGAGAAAAAGAGAGAGACAGAGACAGAGAGACAGAGACAGAGACAGAGACAGAGAGGGAGGCGGAGTGTCAGTGGTGACTTCCCACCTCATCCCACCCGCCTTGTTCCGTCCGCCGTCGGTGATTCGATATACGAGGCCACCCTGACGATGTCGTTTCTGAACCGAGAGGCTGCCGACCACTGTGCCAGGCTCGCCGTGCGTCGGATAAATTTCACCCCGTCCTCTCTCGGAGGTGTGATTAGGAGGCGCACGGCTTGTTAGCGCGCCGCCGATTGTTCCAAGAGGGGAAGATAGCAGCCGGTGAGGCGCCCGGGAAATCTACACCCGTAAACGGCCGGGCGCGTCGAAAACGACGACCGGGCGCGTCGAAAACGACGACCGCCGTCGGGACCGCTCGGCGTCGAATTGTGCGTTTGTGTGCGGAGAACGGAGTGGGGTTAGAGTGGAGGAAGAGCGTCCGGTTTACCAGGGAGGTGTCCACGTGGAGTGTTGGAGCTTTGCGACGCCCATGTGATCACTCACCTGCCGGTGCAGTTGTAGTCTGTGATGTGAGACTCGGATCCCCAGCATGCGGTGTCAGCTGATATTGACGTCACTTTAAGTGGTGTCTCGCCATTGTCAGTGACATCATACATCGTAATGGCGATGCATCACAGACACAAACGTCTCCCTGTGGCCCATTCTGACGCCAATCCGACTCCATTCTGCGTGCTCCCGGCGCTGCCTCGTGCCCGTCGGAGCTTTGTTGTAGCAGTCGGGTCTGTCTCGGTATCTGAGGGGAAGCTGCAGGAGTTGTGAGCTGAGGAGCCGACCCAGGGCCGCGCGGGGTCCCCTGAAGTGGCTCGGAGGCGCGGCTGACGGTGCGTGCAGCGTGCGCTCGCAGTGCAGGTCTATCGGACAGAGCGGCTCTGTGCCCGGTATGTCGGCAGAGAAAGGGCCGGTGTGCTGCGGACGGTGGGAGGCCGGTCGGCCTGCACAGCTGACCGAGCGGCAGAGACCGGAACAGAGCCCGGCACCGCCACACGTGGCCTGCGTGTCACTGCGTGATCAATGTGTGCCCTGATCACCGGTCTTCCATCATCGCTGCACCACTGAGAGCATAGGCGGCTGTTTAAATACCGGGTTTGAGTCCTCCCTGATAAATGTTGCATGAGTGCGTCTGAGAAATCGGTAACAGATCCCTCTACTTGGAATCATTTTGATTAGCAAGTCCGGTGCATATGTCATTTCGTCATGTTTGACTGAGTTTCTGTGTCTCGGCGCGGTGGTTTTCGACCCACACGGCGCCGGCGGCGGCGGCTCAGTTAAGTGGGCGACCTCGCCCCGCCAATAAGGCACGTGTCGACGAGCTGGTCCGCTAAGCTCCGAGTGTGCCGGCGGAACGGCCGCCCGGATCAGCGGCATTAGCCGGCGCTGGGTCAGCCGGCGACCTAGCTTAGATAGCCCCGGGGCGACCCGGCCCAGCCAGCCCCGGGCACGGCCGCCGGCCGGGTCCAGCAGGCGCCGATTTCATGCAGCATAAACCGACACATTGGCTTCGGCCCGGTTCTGAGAGAGGCCCTAGTCCGTCTATCCTATTTACTCAGAAATTCTGGGTCACAAGGGTGCCTTATAGACAGCTCAGCTCGAGAAAAGACGCTGAGTTCCTTCAATTTGAATTAATGTAGAGCAGTTCAAGATATAGGTAGTTTAATAGTGGATGGTCGTCTCCGATTGAAGTTGTAATGCTGTTGTGCAAAACAAACATGGCGGCGTTCTTTTTTTAGAATTGGGGTAACAAACAAATGCCCATTCCCCCATAGAAAAATGTGTTTAATCAACCTATTTTCTGTCGGGGCCACTCCAGCATCGGCTACTTCGTATCGGACGATTGCTGGCCGCGAGCAGAAATTGAACCACTCGCGGCTGTTCACCTCCACGTCCGACCGATGCCCCCCCCCTCCCCCTCCCACTCGCTCGAGGGCGCCCACCCCCGTCCGAGGGCGGTGGCCTTTGCCAGGTTAGCTCTCGGTGCGGCGTCACGGACCATTTGACCGGCCGTAATTGGTGTTTGCCGTGCGCCGCTCTGTCGGTCGAGGCAGCTCGGTCACTGCCAGTCCGTCACCGGAGGAGAGGCGGCGTCACGGTACCGCCAACGCCCCGGCGCGCGCGTGTCGGTACCGCGGGGTACACAGAGCGTGTCCGTACCGTGAGGTACCCGGGTACAGGGCGCCGGGTACACCTGGACGGCGCGGCGGCGGGCCAACGGATGATGGATACCAATGGCCTGACGCCTGCCGTGCAAGAAGGCGATTTGTTACACTGCCCAAATGACTGCAATGAAATCAGACGGAAATATATGTGGTAGCGATGCAGCTTATTTTCATTATGAAATTAAAAAAGACAAAAGGTCAGACCGTCCGACATCTCCATGGAGCTTCATTTGTAATGCTCGGTGGCGGCGAAAAATGCAGGAGCCTGCTCTAAATAAGGAGCACTTTGTGATGCCGTTACTGGCCGCAGAACACGCCAGCAAAAATTGTAGATGAAGACCTACTTTTTAAACAAAGACGTCATTGATTCTCATTTCATCTCTTTGTCGTCCAGTCAAGAGGACTGACTGAACATTGAACTGATCACTTGGCGACTTTGATAACAACTGACCATTTACAGTGAGTAAGAGCTGCACAGTGCACGGGTAACCGGGTTAGAACATTGGGCTCTTGCAGTGCCCTGTAAGACCCGCCTGTCCGTCAGGCGTCAGCCGATGTAGCCTGTGCGAGCTGCAGAGAGCGATGGAATCGTTCGCAGCAAGCGGAGAGTCTACCGCTTCGAGTCTGCCCTGCTCCTCTGTGCTCTCTGGGACGGGTCAGGGCGTCTCAGAGCTGCTCAGGGCGGGTCAGGGCGTCTCCGTCTCAGACCGCGGACCGATCCGCTCACTAACAGCCGTCGACAGGTCCTGATTACTGGTTCTGTGCGGGTGGGACCGCCGGAGACGACTCGCGCGGCCCGCAGCAGGGGGCGTGCCCCCGTACGGGCGGCGCTCCATTGTGTGCACGTGCACAGGCACGCCGCACGGTGCACAACATGCCGTGTATGACGAGCGGTGCATGCCGCTCGCCGGGCGGTGCGCGGACCAACAGACTGGCGTGTGTGCTTTGTCGGGGACACGTGTCACCTTATTTAGAGGGACGACGGCGGTACGCTGCGCTCACGCACTGACCGGACACACAACGATGACCTCACGACCGACCCCCCCCCCCCCCCACCCCCCACCTCCAGCCCAGCAGGGTGCGTCGCCACAGTGCAGTGTCACGAGCTAACGCGACCACAACAGCGGCAGCCATTAGTGGGGCTGTGTGCACACGCCGCCACAGACACACCTCGTATGTCGCTAATCAGACGTGACGGGTCGCCCCCCCCCCCCCCCACCTCAACGTGATGGCCTGTCGTGACGCCATCCACTCGTCATCACACCTGCCTAACCTTCTTATAGCATAACCTTTCTGCACCAATATCCTTTTCCATCAACATCTAAAGATATCCCGTACCGACGGCCTCCTCATTTCTTGTTGCCGTCGCATTGCCGCGCACCATTGCTGGTGGTCCGTTTAGGCGACGTGCCAATATGTGCCATGTCGTCCCATTGCGCGCCGTACCAGTGTGCTATGTGTCACCGTATTTATGAGCTGCCCGGTACCATTAGCAGCGGTGGACGGGACGTTTTTCATCGGCGGGCAGGGGTATTGTGGGAGCCGGCACCTGGATTGACCCGGAGGGGGCAGTGGGGGCCGGGGAGGGGTAAGGTGACAGGTCAGGTCAGAGTGACTAATAGACGCACTGATGGTTCCGGTAAGGTGCACGGTGCCACGTCGACCAAACCTGCCGCGGAATTGAGTGAGCTAGAGTAGAATGCAAGGAGATGGTATCAAAATTCCGGAAAGTTTTGATTAGACAAAGAAAAGGAAGAAACTCGTGCGGTATTGGCGGATGTGGTCAAAGTTTCGCACACTGCCTGTGGCTCTTGAGAGGAATATGAAGTGTTCTTCCGACTGCTAGCATCGCCACCAGACAGGGTATGGGGGTTCACGGTTACTGCCGACGGATCCGTATTGACGGACGACGGGAAATATCTGGCATCAATGTCCCGTTCAACTAGTCAGCTTGGTCAAACTTCAGCGAGTCTAACAGATTGAAGTTAGATGGGATGACAGCTGAATTCAAGTTCACCGGACGGAATTGAGTTTGATCGGTCACGCCTGGTTCAGTTGAAGGAACGACTGGGCTCGCAGAAGCTATGCTGTCTATCAAACTTGCTATGTGTTTGGTGTGGATTGCTGAGCATAAATTTGTCTAATATGCCTATGCATAGACAGCTGCGTGCTGACTGCGACAGCTCAATGCTGTAAATAAGTAGATAACTAAGAAAGTCAATGATCCACGATCCAGGATTGAGCACCATCAACAACATAAATCACCCGTAAAGAGAATGCAAAGAAAATTTTAGCCTTACGCATAAAAAAAAAATACTAAAAGGAAAGATATCAGTGTTAAGTCGAATGTGCTAATGTGGTGTACATAGTACGGTGCGTTTTCAAGTTTGGATAAGCATAGGTATATGCTCATTGAGCATGTTTTGAATGCGTCTACTGCACCGTGTTCCTGCCTTTGCTGGCATTTCACTGCCATTCGGAGGAAACTAGTCTTGCCGAATATTGCACTGTACTTTATTTTCATGAAGTATATGCCGAGATTCATGAAGATGCATTGCAATTTAAAAGCGAAATGGCCTGACAATTTTTCCTGGGTTATTCGCCTGACTCCGCAGCAAGCGGCGACATCTAGGAAATTTATGAAGCGTCCGACTCAGAGAGTATCTGTGGCGTGTAGACGGTAATGAAAGCACATTCATAATGCAAGTCTGATTTACCGGGTGTGTTCCGATTCAATTTCACCTCGCCATGGCCGGCCCTGGGAAGTTACAGCTGTGGTGCCGCGGACAGATCATTCCCTTGTTGAAACCACGCACGCTCCCTGTCTCCCTCCCCCCGCGTATCGCACCAGCAGTGACTCAGAGATGTCAGCCAGTTTGGAGCCCTCTTGGTGTCGCTTTGTGCTCCTTTTCACCACATGGTGACTCGATTAGCCGTCTCCAGATGATCTGGAACAGCTATAGTTTTTATGGAAAGTCTGTAGTCGCAAAACTGCTCAAAGCTTTAAAATTAATGCTCGGCTCTGCAGTCTGAGCTCAATGTGTGGCATACCTGACTTTTGTCTGTTAGGGACGGCCCTTGGTTGAATCAGTAGTACTTTGGAGCACAATGCATGATTGGACAATTACAGCAACACCTCGGAACATATGTAGTTGGCTATTTCTGCTATTTATGTCATCGGAATCTATTGTCCAGCTGCTTCATTAGCTTAGCCCTGACGCTGCTTTCATGCCACCAAAACTGTGCTGTTTGTTCCTTTAATTTGCATGCAACATTTGGCAGTGCACCGCTCTACACTTATTTCGCAAAGCGATAAATTACAGTGACTTTTGCACTACCTTTAATTTCCTAACAAAGCGCTAATTGACATTTACCAGTAATAACTTCTCCAAATGAGCAATTACAATAGCAAACGAAACCGTTTCATAACTAAGGAAGCCAAACTGTTAAGAGTTGCATGGATGTTGCAAATAGGTCAACTTGCAGTTGGTTGAAAATGAGTGACATAAAGGGGTATGTATTATTTTACTTTAGGACATTTGTTGTGTGAGCATTTAATTTCAGGGACGAGCTTATTTGCTTTGTTTCTCTTCCTTCCTTTAGCACCTTCAGAGCATGTAATTTATTGGATTGTTTGCTGACATGGATTTTAGTCACAGCGTACAAATATCTCCAGGAACAAAACAGTTATTCTCAGTCCACGGGATTTAGCTGCGATATTCAGTAGACATGCAGTCGATTGGTATATCAGCATATTGCAGCCCGTCAATTACCGGGCCGAATTTCGGCCAAACAGCGGCGCCGTGTCGACAAAAAGGTCGTAAACGCGACCGATAACGCTGATGAAAATGGACCCGTCCTCGTCTATAATGGCCACCGGACGAGCTGCAAATGTTGCCGGCGTTTCTAATTCGACCGGGAATCGACCACCTGTGCGGCGCCCCCCCCCTCCCACCCCCCAACAAACCACTAACACTCGAACTTTATCAATACCGTTGACGGCGCGGGTGGATTTCGAACAGAGCCTCCTCACGGCGCCGCGGTCCCGCAGGAGGGTCTGTTTACAGTCCGTTCGGCGGCCGCGTAACGTCTGTCACCCTCGTCGTCTCAGGCGCTCCACAATGGGCTCATACCACCACCAAACGCCGCAATCAACTCGGCATCGATCCGGCATTAGCCCATCGGAATCGATGGCTCGTGTGTGGTGCCGCTAATGCGCGCCGTATTTTACCCGACCGACAGCGCGGTCGGCCATTAACATCGCCGACTAATGCCAATAATGCCGCGCTTAAAGCCAAACATACATTTTGTATACAGGCTCCCACAGAAAGTGGCGCTGCTCGGCGGGCGGCAGTGTCTCGGGCGGGGGCGGGGGCGGGGGCGGGGGCGGCGCGGTGTCGCCCCGTGACGTGGCCACAATGTGGGGTGGTGCCGGCCCGTCGGAACCGTCGACCGCCGCCGCCTCAGCACTGATAAAACAGGACGCCGAGCGCGCCAACCACTGATCGATGGCGATCAGACCCAGTGTCCGTCAATGGGTCCACTCGGGCCCGCGGGGAGGGGCCCCCAGCGGCCGGCGCAGTCATTCAGCACGAATGGTGCACGCACACATCGGCGCCGCACATATAAAAAGCAGACCGCATGTTTGGCGTTCGGTTATTGTCGCTGTTTTTAGGCCAATTAGCCCAGTGGGTGGACCACGGATATTTCCTTGTATAGGAGCACTTAGCCAAACATCCTACTCACGATCTAATAACAGCACATTTCCGCGTTCCCTGAATAGCCAAAAGTGATTTCCGTCCGCTACCATTCCCTGTAAAGTACCCTGGGCCTCTGGGAGCGTTGCGACACTTTCTTATCCCTCTCCGCCCTGTCACATAACTCCATTCCTTGGCCCTTTCCCAGCTCTCAGTCTCCGAGTTTGCATTCCGACTGCCGTCCGTCCCAGACGTCCCCACGCCGCCGACCGCTTACGCATTCTCTTCGAACCTTGCCAATATATAAGCTGTCGATAAATTTGAAGGGTGAGTCTAATAAGCCTGCTCTGGCACAGCCGCCGTCGACGTGTCAGCTGTCAGGAGGCGCCGACGCATTTTCGTCGCTGGCGACGCGACGGCACGAAACGCGGCGCCTCGAGCTGGCCCGACCCTGACATTGAATTAATTACGCGACAAGAGGCGTTCTTTTAAATACGGACGTTAAATTCGTCGTAGCGTTGAACTGCAGGGAAAGTTGTATGACATTTCTGCACTGCTGAAAACAGCTAGGTAGGACAATCGCAGTTGGCGACTAGACGAAAGAACAGAATGCATCCAGCAGCAGTGCGTTTTCTTTAGTCCGTTCGTTTTCCCTGCTACTGACGGAGGAGCGCCGGTGGCTCTGAAATTCACAGCCGTCCAACGCACCGTCGGGAGGGAAGACGAGGAGAGGAGTCAGAGCGACGAGAGAGGCACCTCCGCTGCCGTGTCGCCTTCATTATTTCCCTTTCAGAGCCGTTCTCCGCCGCTCTGCCTGCCTCTCTGCAGGGAGGGCTTTTGTTTGAAATCAGCCCGCCGGCCGTGGCCATTACTATTCCACCGGAGGTGCGGAGACGCCGCGGAAGGCGGTCGCCGGAGCTGAAATAACTAACAAAAAACTGACGCTGAATTTGGGCATATTTAATTTCAGAGAGCCCGCCATAAATTGTTTTCCGCATTGACATAAGCGTAGGAACCATGGGTGCAAGGGTGCAGCTGCACCCACAACATTTATCCAGTGGGTGCAGACAATGTATTCTGCACCCACAATAATCTGAACCAAAAACCCCTTTTTCATCAACACTACTTCCCATGCAGCACGGCAAATTCAGGATATGTTGCCTACTATCCATCTTTCGAAGCATTTGCTACTGTGATCAGTGATGGTCTTCAAAACTTACATTTGTGCTGAAAAAAGGGAAATGGAGCATGTGATTGAACACATACCGAACCGATGACCCACTGTCAAAAATTTTAGCCCGATATCTTCGAAAATGGCTAAGTTGGCCGCTTTTACTTTTTGCGGTAGTCAATAGGTATTGACAATATTAGCCCTCGAATGTGTGCAGCGTTTTCCAGCTTCTAATGTGTAGGGGGAGGGGGAGGGGGGTCGGTCGGACCCCCTGCAGTTCGGCCCCTGATCGAGCTAGAGCATCGCGGAAAAAACGAGGGTGTTGCCCGTGACGAGAGGAAGCCGATGATACCCAATTTTAAGGTCCTACTTCATTGGTTGACCTTCCAGGTCAGGTTAATATTCCAAAAGTCGGGAAAATCGGGACCTGCTAGAACTGCGTAAAATTAAGCTGTTATCGGTTTTTTCGGGGTGCTGATCACAAATATCTGATGTTAGTTTTGATCACAGATGATTTCTTCATGCATTTAGGCCAGATCGGGTCAGGTCAGGTCAGGTCAACCATTAGGCGTCCTACCGGCTATCCATAGTAGGTGTCAACTACCACTGACGGCGTCGTAGCATGTCACGAAAGCACTAAAACTACTTCGTAAACGTTCAAATGGATGCTAAATTCGAAATCAGCCCTATAAACTACCCTAGAAACATGTAAAACTCGAAAAAGTGAACCGAGGTCATCAAAGGTCAATGACCTGAACTGACCTTCAGGTTATCTTCACACCCACCGTGATGCATGGGAAGAACATCATTTCACATGTTTGGACGTCTACAATCATAAAAAGACTGGAGACGCACTGATAATGTGAGCTGACATACGCCAAATCGCGATTCCGGCCGAACATGGTCTCGAGAATCAGGTCACAGGTCAAGGGTCTTTTGGGTCAGGGTCATGAAATTTTTAGAGTAGGTGTAAAACTGATCAACTCGAGGGTACTAAAAGTTTCGTCGCGATCGGCCGCTTTTTGCGCGAGTTATTTGCGAACAACCATGGGGGGGGGGGGGAGTTCATCCGACCCCCCTACACATGCGAGGGTCAATGCTTCCAAATGCACTTATCGGTTGGTACCTTTTCGACATGGTACACCCTCAAAGCTCGTAACGAGCCTTCGCTCGGGTGTCGCCCCCCGCCCCCACACACTTCACCGGCCATGGCTGGATTTCTGCACCCATGCACCCACAATGTTCCAGCCGTTCCTACGCCCATGCGCATTGATTCCGCATCTATAGGATTGTATGAAAGCCACGCGGACAGAAATATTTATACCTATTCAGTGTAATTCTCACTGTAAGATAGACCTTAAAAAGCTTCCGGTGACTTTTTTCATCCAATAAATGTATATATTTGGCGTCTCCTAATCAATTCAACGGACACACCCTGCCTTTTAACCCTCGCCCTGGCAGGGCATTTTTCATAACACGGCCTGGCAGGGGGGGGGGGGTCGATGCGACCCCCCCCTCGCGATTGGCTCCTATGGCACCTAGAAACACCAAATTTGGTAGGTAGGTGGGCCCCCTGGAGTTCTCGCCCCTGTGCAAATTTGGTTGCTCTAGGTCAATATTTAGGGGGGTTTTGGGGGGTATAAATGCAAAAATTTCGCTAAAAACAGGTCAAAAGTTTTTCGCTTATAACTTTTGATCTAATTAAGATAGAGCAAAAAGAAAAGCACCAGTGAACTCAGCACGTCAAGGCGCGTCGAATGATATACTTTTTAGCTTGCTTAAGTGTACTTAAAGTTTTTCTCAAATTTTAAGTAAACTTAAATTAATAAATTAAGTTAAAGTTGACCAAATTGCATCATATCGCATATCATTCGATTCAGCTGATCACCAGGAACACAATGATACCATTTTTTAAGCTCTAGCGTCATTATGTGCCAAGTTATTGGCAAAAACGTCATTTGACCTCAGTTGACCTCATTTGACCTGACCCATGGATAAGTACACCAAACAAAGAAGCACCAAGTGACCTGCTGTTAAGTACTGTGGTTTCAAAGCACAAAAGTGATAGAACGAAGCGGATATCTCCAGTATATTCCGAATTTAGTATTTTCCCATAGGCTTAACCCTCGCCGGCCGAGGGGGGGGGGGGGCGGGTGCCGCCCCCCCCCATAGGGTTTTTTCGCGATAGCTCCGAACACGCTGGCGCTAGAGAGCTGAAACTTGGTATACCTGACCTTTGATCCAAGCCGCATCTTTTGACACCAACCGCATTTTTGGGTCAGGTCAGGTCACTGACCTATGACGTCATAAGTGAACCTCTGCACGGTCTTCAGATGTCGCAACTTCGCAACGCCCTCACTGCCAGAGGAGATGTCACAGGGAAATGAAACTTGCAGGATCTAGTATCCATTATGAGTCCCACAACTTGTATATCTCGGATTTTTCCTAAAGGTCATATGAGGTCAGGTCATTTTCGTGACCTCACCATTATAAGTCAATGGGGAAAAATGAAAACTGCTATTCTGGCGCCGGGATCGATCTCCAACTATCTCAAGCACACAGAATCGTGATTTTATGCACTCCTTGCAAGGTTAGATGCGTCACTTTTGCAATGTTGACCTTGTGTGACGTCATTTATGACGTCATCAAGGTCATATTAGTTTTTCGTCAATAACTCTTAATCAAATTGAGCTAGCGAGTCGGGAAAGCCACCAATGGACTCAGGAAGACCTGCCGGATCGAATGATATGCGACATGACCTCTTTCGAAAAACTTCGTGACCTGGGGGTGCTGACCTGACCTTGACCTGAGGTCAACACCCCAAGTTGACCTGACCCGGACAAAAAGTATATCATTCGACGCGCCTGAGCGAGACGAACACGATGCTGCCAAAATCGGCGCTCTGCGCTCGTTTTTTGCGAAGTTATTCACCAAAAACTGAACCGTACCTTGGGGCACTTGACCTGACCTCAGAGGTCACCGGTTGCCTAGGACCTTAAAATCGGGTACCAATCTCTGCGTCTCGTAACAGCGCACACGCTCGTTTTTTCCGCGACGCGCTAGCTCCACCAGGGGCGAAACGGCGAGGGGGGGGGTCGTACCCGCCCCCCCCCCCTCGGCCGGCGCGTATGTAGAAAACCAATAGGTCCGGCGAGGGTTAACATTACGACGTAATGACCTCTAACTGACCTCAGGTCAGTGACCTCAAAAAATCCGAACTATATGTTATACAACTCGGTGAACTTAGCACATCCTGAAAGTTTGAAGGAAATCAGTGCAAAACTGTGAGTTGGACAGGTGCAAAAAGAAAATCGAAATTTGACCATGACCTTGTACCGGTTTTTCTGACCTGGTGACCTGACCCAAGGTCACCCGGACCTGAAATTTTCAGGTCATATGTAAAAAGGTTGCCCCATAGGCTGTGCCAAATTTGGCGGCGCTGCGCGCCGCCGTTTTTACGCTATCTTCGAAAAACCTTAGGGGGGGGGGGTCGCATCGACCCCCCCCTGCCAGGGCGAGGGTTAATCTACCTTGGAAATGCTGCATCCAATGAAAAGCGAACATCAAAACAACGAACATCAAATTCAAAACCACCTTTCTTCATTGGAGCCAGCATTTCCCGTGTAAATTTATCTTTTATCACAGGCAAGCCTGTAAAACGGTTTATACCTTGTCGTTACTCCACCGTCATTTAGCAATACGACACCGGCTCCATAGCATAATGTTCGATGGGTTGTGATGTAGCTAGAAAATGATGCATATTACCTAGAAATCTTTGTTATAGTTGACCATACCATGGGTCGTTCCTAAGCACCTTCATTCACTTGACTATTCTTGCCTTGGAGTCGTTGACAGTGAACTCTGATTGTGCTATCCATAAAATTCAGGCAGGAGCATTGTACGAGGCTCACTTTCAATTATAATCTTCCTGTGAAAAATGCATGTCCCATGATGATAATATTTCTCGCCACTTTAAAGGTTCTAAAAAAGCCCCTCCGCCGCGAATAAAGCCCGCCGTCGTCGCGGTCCTATTATGGATGAGTGAGCGCGTTGTCCCGCGGTGCGGCGCGACACGACGTGGGTCATTACCGGTCTGGGGCCGCCGCTTCAGACCCGGTTTTGCGTCGCACTCCGTCAAGAAACCGCCGCAAAAACGCCGAAAAGTTGCGCAGATGGGCGCAAAATCGAGCGGCGTCGCGGCGGCGTCCCAGCCGGGGTCTGACAGCCGCTCTCAGTCGACAGAGGTGGTGGTGTCGCCGTCGGCCCCACCGCTCCGCGCGGCAGGGGGAGCGTCGACGCGCCGCCGGCGACGGGGCCGAGCGGCGTTCAGCGGCTCAGGAGCGACGCTGAAAATTGCCGGCTGCTGATGAAAGGATGAGCTGGCGGCCAGCAAAGCCGGCAGACTGCCATATAGCGTAACAAGCTTTGTGAAAAGTTTGTTTGAGCTCGTTCGCGAGAGGGGAGCGGAAAGGGATGCGGTCTCGTCTGGTGGTCGCGGAGATTTCTTTTGATGGCGAAAAGTGGTAGGGGAGAAGTGTGGATGTGATGGTGCTTTCCACTCACCAGGATAGGTGCTTTCAACGTAACCCCCTCAGCTTTGGAGAGTTCTTGTATCGATTTGGGGAGAGACGACGAGCCGTTACGAAGTTAACCCTATTATGTAGTGGCAGGGGGGTTGTTTTCATCCACCCCTCAGGTTTTTCGGGAATATCTCCGAAACCGCTGAAGCTACGATGCTGAAATTTTCTGACTTTTCCTAAAACTAAATTGGGCACATTCCCTGAAAATTTCAAGTTCCTAACTTTACCAGGGGCGGCTCCAGAGCACTGGGAATTGGGGGGTCCTATTCGTGAAGCGAGTCATTTGGGCGAAGATCACGATGCTGCACCAGTTTTACGAACAGTGAATGAAAGGTATCATGTGATAACATATACAGTTATTGTGCATCCTCTTTTGACACGTTTTTGCTATTATAGGCGGATCCAGGCGTCCAAAAAGGGGGGTTATGTTTTACCTCCCAACATAGGTGCCCTGACACCGCCTATGCATGACCAATACAATTGTAGTCGTTCTCTCATAAGAAAATTGTAACATAACAAAACCATTACCACCCTTTTTAGAAACAGTACCAACAAAAACCTTATTTACTATACTTTTTGTGTACCTACCCCCCATCTCAATGATCTGTATCCGCCTATGATTTTTGAAAATGCATATTTTTAGGATCCATGTGAATTCCTGGTTCATTCTCTATCGATTGGCAAAAGTTGCGTTAAGATTGGTTCAGAAACCTGGCCGTGATAAACAGTCTAAAATGTATCTGCAATTTGCCCGTTTTTACCTCCCTCTACCCCCCCCCCCCCCCATATTGACATTTTTTAATTTTTATTTTTTAGAAATGTAGATCACGTTGAGCGAAATCGAATGCCGTTTGAATTTTGAAAATCGGCCCGTTAGATCTCGAGATATCAAGGGGGGTCGTAAACAGCCCCCCCCCCCTGCCACTAATAGGGGTAGCCAGGAGCCTGCCACTAATAGGGTTAATATGCGAACAATATTGCATTCATCAAATCCCACACAAAAAGCATCAGTGTTGCAATATTGTGGATTTGGTTGAAATGAGTAGCTATAGCACGAAAGTGCTTTCGTATTGTGGCAGGCAGCAGTGAATAATTGGCTCTGATATTTGGCCCTTTTAGCCATGCTCGTTGCATGATAACAGTGAAGCCTCGTCATCATAGCAGGCACCAGTAAAACCAGTACATATATACCCTTGCACCTCTCTAGCCTGTCTGACTCCTCCTTCCGGCCAATAAATAATTCCCACACCCGACTTCTGTAGCCCCAGCAGCCATCAGCCAGCAGCTCTGCCGGCGTCTGGCACTTGGCAGCGCTCCCGGTGCTCGTGCGTGGCGGTCCCTGTTCCCAGACCGCCCCTCATCTCACCCCTCCACCGCAAACGAGCCTCGTCTGTCGCGCGGGCCGTGTTTTTCGTGATTCATCGGACATTTCATCTCATAGACGCGCCGCGTGTGTGGCAGGTAATTTGCCAGGAGCGTGGTTGCTGACGTCGCACCCGTTTTTCTTAGAGTCGCCGCTGACGGAGACACCTATGGTAGATGGAACCGCCAGCTGGGGTCCGCTCGTGGTCCGCGCGTGGTCCGCTCGTGGTCTCGCTCGGTCCCGTCCGGTCCGCGGCGGTCCGACCTAAACAGGGTGACGGTGGGGTCGGGAGGTCGGTCGGTCGGTCGGTACAACGTCGCTCTGTGTTCTCTGGGAGATGTCTCTCAGGCGGCGGTCCCTCGGCGGGGAGGGGGAGGCACCTGGGTCGGGGTGCCTCCCTACTGCCGGCGGGCAGGGGAGGCCCCTGGCAGTCACTCATCGACAGTGTGTTTGTCGGAGGGGCTGTGCGCCCGTGTCAAGACCGACGAGAGAGCTGTTTCGGGCTGTTTGGTCGCCCGGCTGGGGCGCTCGGGGTATGCTGTTTGTAAACAGAGCGTTACTCTGCGGCTGCTGTTCCGAGCCGCTGGGGGGCGTGGGAAGGTAGGCGACGCGCCGTCTGCTGCTGAAAATATCTAGACAAATGCCTCGTCTTTCAAAATCGGTGTAAAGACAACGTTCTCTCATTTACAGAATCGTCAGACAATGGAAATGACACTAGTCACTACATAGACACATCTTAGCTGCTAAGCAGTGACTGGTATAGGTAAACGTAGGTATCATCTCTTCCAGCGTGGTATGTTTCTTCGACTTTTGAGTAAAGAGCTGATCAAAAACAGCAATGAAACGTTCAGCCACCTAAGATGCATATTGCATATTGCATATACCATATATTTCAATAATTCATTTTATTTGTCTTGCATTCATCATCAAAAGCTTTTTTCACTAATCGGGGAAGCCAGGGAAATGAACTACATCAGGTAGGTGCAATACAATTAATTAAGTTGCTAAAATGTACACATCATGTGACACTGAACTTAAGCATTTGAAGGAGTTTTGTAGTCTTGTATGTATCGTAAAGCCCACCCAAATCACTGCAGATCAAACTGTCAGCAAAGTGGCGCTTTGAAAGCGCTTCGTCAGCGTCACTCTGCCTTGATGGATTCCCGAAACACACGCGATTGAGCAACCAGTCCGACTCTTCCCGCGAGCAGTCATTGAATTTTCTTGACTCTAACCGCGAGCTGGAGGAGACGATTTATGATATAAAATACCATTATAAAATACCATGGACTCTTCCCGGGAGCTAGGAGACGAACTCCAATTGGCACTCGGTTGGTAGGACGATTTTTGCACCTTGAATGCTCGGTCAGTGCATCTTTTATTTACACTACCGGGCAGTGGTCCTATACCGTATACGTATGGTGTGATCTGCATTCATCTTATGGGTGTATAACATCAATCTTTCCTCTTGTTTTCACCTTGCTCCGGAAGCTTTCAGCAATTGTATCTCGGCGGCATATCCATCTCGGAGCACGCAATGGCGCTCGTTGTTCATCTCCCAGTGTCTGTGTGCTGCGCCATGTTCGTCTGTATTGCGCTGCAGTCGCCTCATCCACACCAAGAGTGTCGGCGATTTACGTCCCGGACCAAGCGTGAATGCGGCCGATTGTTGGAGGCGTTTAAATCACGCGGCGGCTCGCGCCGCTCCTGCGGTGGACGCGGGATTATTTAGTGGCCTCGACCACCAGCGCTCGACTCTCATAGGACTGGCTGTTTATCATGCACATCGCCGCTGTTTTGTGTCCACGAGGCCAAAAAATATGAACGTCGCTCGTGGTTGCTGAAGAGCTGTGTGGATTGGGTCACGTGCTCTGAGCCGGGCTGTGAATATGCGGTCACGTGATGCTGAAACAAACAGTTTGAAACTGTAAATACTGTGAGTGTGAATGCATTTTGACGTGAGAGTTATACTCTCTTAGTCTACTTCCTGTACAACATGCAATACAATCTTTTTCATACCACACTGAAAACAATTTAACCCAAGGCCCGCGAGTAAACCGGTGTTTTGCAGGTACCCCTATCCGCAACCATTTTTAACCACCCTCCCAGGAGTACAGCAAGGTTCCATTGCAGTGTAGTCGTCCCTGCTCTCAGCGGACATGTTCGCTGACAGCGGTTATATCCGCTCAGAGCAAGTGCTACACCGCAATGGGACCTAGCACTACTCCTGGGAGGGTGGTTAAAGATGGTTGCGGATAGGGGTACCCGTGAAACACCGGCTTACTCGCCAGCCTTGGGTTAAATTGTTTTCAGTGCATGCGCATTACCCGCGATGCAAGGTGCAATGCATTTTGCATCGTGCATTTGGTTGCATTTATGACGCAAGGGCGTTTTTATACCTATGCCCCCTCCGAAATCCTTCAATCTGGATCACCACTGAACAACTGAACAGGCTAGTATGTTTCCAACTCAATGTTGTCTGATCGGCAGCCGGTAGACCACAGGACCGTTTTGTCAGGTGGCGTTTTTTGCCTGTTTGCATATCATACATGGCCTCGGCAGTTTGTAATTACCATCCAAGCCGCAGAGATTCCATGTCACGTTTTGGGGCGACACATGTTCCGCCTGTGTCATCTTTCCATTAGGATTCAATACGGGCGTATCGCGAACAAAGCGTTTGCACGTTCACATACCGGGAGTATTTTTACCCCGGTGTGGTCGGTAACACCTGGCGATGGTTCGCCGCCCCTCACGTAACCAACCAGGACCGTGACACGGTCGAATGGACATCAGTCATCACATTCCCGAAAACACAGTGCTGTTCACGATCTGACACCAACAGACTGTCTGGGACAGCGGCCTAGGTCGGGTCGGATCGGTCTCACTGAGGCATTTTCTTCCAGGGTCGCGTGTCGTGTCTATGGAATTTTCATTGATTCACCCTCCTTCTGGTCAAGCTTTAACAGTTGTCAGCCCTTCAACACCTCAGCAGTTGTCAGCCCGCCGGAAGTCAGCACCATGCGTCGCCTGCAGAGTCATTCTGATGAAGGAGGCATCACTCCACCACCTGTGGACGTTGCGATGCTGCCACTAGGCGTGTCACGGGCGGGCAGTTGCGGGGGGCCGAATGACATGCGTTCACTGTGACTGTGCACTGTGCAGTGTGCACCCTGCCCAGTGCCCACGCAGAGCAACCGGATCTGAATGGCAGGCATACCAGACAAGAAATGGCATGGGCACTGGAACTTTCCCAGCAAAATTTACCTGTCTTTATCGAATTGGCTGATTCCAAAAGCAAAACGCTAGAGAATAGCAGGCAATTTGGAACTGCGATACTGCATTCAGCAAATGTTCAACTCAGATACCAATGAACTGAGAACATCAAGGCGTTCGATTCGACGAACGCTGCGAATGCCGTTAACGTGCGTTGATTTTGCAGGTCTACGAACGCCTCACCAAAGTCGAACTTCATGTTACGTTGAACCTAATACATTGCATACCGCAGACTCTGAACAGACACAGACACAGCCGGCTGCTGTATGCGATTCTCAGCAGTTTGTCAGATGGGTCAATCCGTCACTGCTGAGCAATATGTCAGCTTCTGCCCGGGCAGCTCTGCGCGAGGTCTGCAGACGTCTCTGGTGTGTCAGTGTCGGCGAGTTATGCACAGAAATTACACGGTACGGCTGCAGTTCAGTTACAGCGCCCGTTTTTTGCGGAACGATCGCCGGCATTTCTCGGCAGCATTCTTGGGTCGTCGTCGGCGGCGTTTTTCGCCCCATAGGACGGGCCGGCCTCCATGGCCCGCTCTGCGTGAAGCGGGCTCAGGAATGTGTCACCGTGATCGTTTTTGCCTCATTCCTGTCATATTCGAATTATTGTTGGGCCATTTGATCCGCTTAGGGGCAAAATGCCATAACAAAGCCACCGGATGCTCCCTTCTCCTCGGCTCATTCTGCGCGACTGCCCACTGGAGACCGGGGCCGCTCTTTTCAGCCGGTACTCGCCACTCGGAGCGGGTTCGATATTCATCCTGTCAAACCCGGCACTCGGCGCTGTTGTGCAGTTGTTGAGAGGTCGCGGAGCCTCGTGACGCACGCCCAGCACATCTCTAAGCATCGCGTGCTTTATGCGCAGCGCAACGCACGACCCCACCTCACAGCACGGTGCAGTGCGTGAACCGACCCGCGTCCGCACACACCCGGCAAAAACACTTATTCCGACGGCCATTATGACCGTTCTTTTTACCACTTTTCACCGATTACCAATGCATATTGCCAGCACCACTTACCGTCACAGAGGATGTGCAAAAACCGTGCGCCACGCTTATTTTTTCCGTCCTTAGACGGGCCATAAAAAGGGCAATGCACGAGTGGACCTCACTCGTTTGGAAAACTTTTCCGAAGGAGTACACGGGCGTGATGGGACTATCGTCAGAGGGGGGTCATTATCGTCTCATATAACCACTCCGCCATGACAGAGGCGCCGGCAGAAACATCGGGAAAAACTCAATTAGCGCTCCGACAGGCCCGAATGAGCGATTAAGAACCACGGAGAAGTATTGATTGAATGTTGTGAGGACTGAGGAGCGAGCTTTCCTTCTGGCCGTTTTTGATCCACTTGTTTGATGAATGGCCGTCTTTCGATAAATCGTCGAGCAACTAAATGTCAAGTTGGTAGGTATTATCAGCACACTCGATTAGACATTTCGGAAAAATGTAAACGAGCCATACACGACTTCTAAATCCTTTGATAAAAGTTCCTAAAAGGTGAAATGTTTAACTTTTTGTAATGTTATTTTGAAAGGAGGCCTTGTGTTTTCTAGCTCTTTTCAAAGTTCGTCGTTTTCTTTAGCACTTCATTAACTCCAGAAACATTGAAAGAGAAATAGATTAGCTTTAATTAAGTTGGTAATGACATTTACATATTGTTTACCAGTTCGGAATGATCAAGCTTGCCCCCGCCACAGAAAACAGTGGCAGATAAAGATAAGCAAAATGAACCTCGAGTCACAGTCCATCTTCCGAGTTTTACAATCGACTCATCCGCTCGCTTGGACCACCGCTCTGGCTATTTGCGTACAAATCGGAGCCGGTTTTCAATATTGCCGGATGCTACGGGGTCAACTCCGACCAACTCCAGGACTTCCCTGAGCAGCTGCAGCGTTACGGCCACCCATTGCGTTTGTCCTGTCGGCGGCTGGAGCGCTGAATCGCCATCTCCAGCCTCCGCTCCCCGGCTAATGCAGCGGATTGCTCGCGATGCCGGAATTTACGGCACCTTTGTTGACGGCGGGCCCGGCGCACTCGGCCGATAAGCAGCCTGCCCCTCGTCTCTTGCGAGTCCCGCGCAGCCGGCCGGCCGGCGGCGGCGGCATTGTATTCTAATCAGGAGTCGTTCTTGGTCCGCCCAAGTGTTTCCTGATAAAGCGGGTATTAATTAATGATCAGCACGCTGAACGGCTGGTCGGACGTTTGGGAGAGTTACGGCCTGAAGATGAGACGCGGGTCAGCTCGGCCGGTGTGGAAAGGTGTGTCCGATTGTGGGAGGTCGACTGACTTGGAGGTTGGGTGAGGCGGGAGGTTAAATTCCGCGGAGACGTGACCTGACCTCTGCCAGGGTTTGCTGTTATTGGGTGTGACGGTGGACAGAGAGACCAAAAAGAGTTAGGGTATCACACACAGAGATCTGTGCGAGGGGAGACGAGCTTCAAGCGGAGGCTGGCATCAGTCCGAAATCTGCCCACCTTTCAGCCGGTTCTGGTGTGTCCGGTTCAACCTCCAGCTTATTTGACGTGGCCAGTGATACAGCTGCTGTCCGCTCGGACGAATGGCTGTTGAACCAACATAGCCGCGGTGCTGGCGGCACAGCCCGGCACTATAGGGCCCCGCGTACGGCCGGCTGGCCGCGAGATTTATTCCTTTCAGGAGTAGTCAGCGTGGGAGCTTCACGACCACGTGCCGGATTTATTTGTTTGATTATATATCCGGCTGCAGAAATAACCTCTCATTTTTCATGTGAGCCGCAAATGATCGCGGCCGTAGAATAAAATTATCCAGTGTTTCGGCCATTCGGAGTGAAATACCGTAATTTTTGACTTACGTGGTCTTTCTGTAGCAGCACGAATTGATTAACATCATTTTATCCTGCTTGGTGAACATGGATGAGCCATTTGAAATCAGGAGACTGTCGAGAGTAGCGGCTAAAGTGCGGTATGATATATGAAGTCGGTGGCGGGCGGCCGCCCATCGCCGCCGTCGCGCTGGAGGTACAGGCCCTGCCATCTATCGAGCGTAGGCTGAACTACTGCTCGACGTCGTCCAACTCCCAAGCCTCGACTCTCGAACGGTTGAGCGAAAACAACTTCAATGACGCAGTGACGAGTCGGTTAACTAAATCAATAGAATTATTATTTTGAGTATCTTATGGCGGCGAAATTATTCCTTTGTAAATGGTGAATCCGTTTGCAATGAATGCCTTAAGGTTCAGGAACCACATTTTCTTGCACCTATAATTTGGTGCAGAGATGGATAATTAAAAGCATGTGTAGGCATACATTTCAAGCATTTTTGTTAAATTCACGCATTTATTATTCCTTTGTAAATGGTGAATCCGTTTGCAATGAATGCCTTAAGGTTCAGGAACCACATTTTCTTGCACCTATAATTTGGTGCAGAGATGGATAATTAAAAGCATGTGTAGGCATACATTTCAAGCATTTTTGTTAAATTCACGCATTTAGGTAGAAAAGAACACTTTACTCGGTACCTAAGCATGGGCAAAACGTAATCGAGTGGTACCTAACTACCTAAAATCAAAATGAGACCTGAAATCAGACAGTCCATGTACTGTCTGATTTTATCGATTAGCGATTTACCTGTCCGTGAATTTTATCGACGCTTTTTTGCTAAATTCCGAACGATTACCGATGACTTATGCACCTTTCACGAGCGCGGAAGGTGTAATCAATTATCTCTCTCTCTAACTGGAGTGGTTCGGCAGCCAGGCGACATTTATGACACTTGCAGAGAAGCTTTGGGCGAGCGGGCTGACAGGTGACAAAAATGCACGGTTATTACCCGGATCGAGGTGACACTGAGCGCTGGTGTACAGTGGACACCTCTGCACCGAACTGGATCATTCAGCTGCGAGTGCTGGTCTGTGAAGGCGCTAGGACTTGATAAGTCGACACGAACTTGTTGGTTGGTGACCGTCACTATACCTCTCGTAAGCTACATCATGCATCCTGACTTATTAGTTTCGAGCTATAAACCGGCAACAATAAATGGTATGATAAACAAGTGTGGGCTTTGGCTCTGTTAATTCGTCCATTTTAAACATTCAAACTTAATTTATAAAAAAGTGTTGATCTTACATGGAAAAATTATTTATTTATTTATTTATTCAAATAAATCGCCAACAGACTCATGGCCCATTGACAGGCAAAGTAATATCATAATGAGAATACACACACAAAGTGAACACAAACATGAAGACACGTATACTCACTCATTAACAATACATAGATCATAGATGACACTGAAAAACACAGAGATCCATAAAAAAGATTCACAAAATAATATTATGTAATATAAAAGTGCAGAGTAAAAATAATACCTGTAAAAATACTGTAAAGATACCTGTAAATTTAAAATACCTGTAAAAAGAAAAGGAATACTACAATAAAAATAGAAGAGTACAGAGAAATTTTAAAATCTCTAAGACAAAAGAACCATTCACGGGCTAAACATTCAGTTATAAGTCGATTTTCTTCCCTAATCGATTCGTCATCAAACACTCGACGGATTTCTGCCACTATTAGGTATATGAAGCATTTTCCTTCTTTGCTGAATTAAAAAAACTTGTGATTTGTCACTCCCCGTCTGCTAACAAATGCCCTGAAAAGTAAACAAAAAAGGGCCAATTAACGTAGTGTTGCAATACATATCATGATGCACAATTCATGACAATGGCAGACAGCCGAAACTAAGGTGACGGAACATTGATTTCCTAAAATTTATCTCCCGAAAGTTTTGTATAACGGTGCTTTGAAAAGGAGCAAAAATAAATAAATCGGTAGGCGCTGGATCTTATGCCCATGCCCGTTCTGATGCCAACTCGATGTCGAAATCCACAGCGGTGTCATGCACTTGACGTCAAAACAGTCTTCCGCACATGGAAGGTCGCCACATAGGGAGAAACCGTCTAGTCTAAATTCCCGGTTACCACGTGCTTGCAAACCGTTCTTAGCTAAGAAATTACGTAAGAGAAAGCTGCAGCTGAGTGAACCCAGTACGAGCAAACGAGAAGGATTTGTACTTACACCTATTGAAGCCGTTAAGCTCATCTTCTAGGAACCGGAGCCGGGAGCGGATGATCGGAACACGATCGTATTAGCACGCGCCGCCTTGCAAGAGTGGTCAAATCAAATCACGCGATGATTGATCGGTGCAGAAAGAAACGTAAAACTTTCGCGCCTTGGCAGCACTATTCCGTATTGCTGCAATCACGTGGCACAGGGATGTAATAATTTTCAGTGCAAAAGCCGGTGGAATTATGTAACGCATTATGCGCATCATATGGTCTAAGCAATACCTATGCAATATGCACATCACAGATGGTGTTCGGTGATAGGTCCTGCGTCCCCCAGATGTAGTCATGCAGAAGAGATGCAGAAGTCCCCCAGAAGGGAATTATGAAACAAATCGGGACATGAGCAAGGCATTGCATGCCACAAACAACGCTATTTTGCAGCATTAATTGGTAAGCGTGTTATATTACAATGATCACTGGTCACCTATAAAAATAGCAGATGTCTATTTAAGTTAACTATTACATAATTTTAACAGATACCATTACTTTAGTTTGTTTCCCCAATTGTTGATTCATTTACTCCATAGCTACAACTTACAATTCAATAACTGAGATCATTATGAGGTACAGGTGTGCATGCACTCATTCGAATATTTTCGTTTTTAACAACTAATGTCTACTTAGTCACGCCTTTGTACTGTCCGAGCTCGTGCGCCTATGCATGTAGATGCCGAGGCCGGCCCTCCACCGGACATGTCCAGCTCCTCAGACCTCGGACGGTCCTCCCGCGGATCCCGTCCCAGCTGCTCGAGCCGTGGACGGTCCTCCCGCAGAGCACGTCCCAGCTGCTGGGGCCGGCGGCGAATTCCTGGTCCGATGACGAGCCCAGTGACGGGCACGGCCGCAGCTCAGATTCCCACGGTTCATCGGGGCTGGCGAACGGATGGAAAGACAGACGAGCCAGCTCAAGCTCTATCGATCTTCGCTTCTCATCTTTTTGCTCTGTTTTCCCTTCCCTGCTTTTTCTTTTCCTCATCCTCTCTTCTGTTTGCTTATCCTCATGTTTCTCTCCCTTTCCTTTCTTCTAATTTGTCCTTCTCTCCTATTCCTTTCCTTTTTCCTTCTCTTCTTTCTCTTTTCTGTTCTTTTTCTATTTTGCTCTGTTCTGTCTATTCTATTGTTATCTACACCACTCACTCCTCTCCTCTCCTCTCCTCTCTCCTCTCCTCTCCCCCGTCCGTCGGCGCTGTGTCACGCCCGTTTAGTGGTCACCCTGGCTGGCCGCCCGGTCAGTCTGCCCGGCGGCGGTTTTTCCCTCTGACCGGGAACAATGCGCCGTGGCCGCGCCGATTTGGCCGCGTCCGGCCTCCATTTCAGCGCGGCCATTGTGCCGCGCCGACCACCGCCGCCGCCGGACGGGATTTCAATTAAAATCCGATGCCGGTCGCAAATTAACGAGTGAAAGATGAAGGTGCGAACAATTAATTGAAGCATCCTTGAGATGGAGCTAACGATCTCTAATCGTCCAATCATTCTCCGGGATCTATCAAAATAGACTATTTATTCGGGTGACTCGGCAGGTTGCTGGGCGCCCTTAGAGAGCACGCTCAGCGGAGATGGAAGCTGCACGAGCCCGGCGCGCTTTCTGACCGAGCCACGTACCTCCACGTGGCACTACAGAGTCATACAGCAGCAGAAGGACCAGGAGACACCCCAACTCACATCCAGACGTATGGAGATGACTTCTGTCACATGCTGATATAATGGCTCCTGCATGTCCAGTGAACCGGATAGGAACGAGTGCCGCGCGGTAATGCTATGGAGCAATGCGCCAGGAATCCGGCAGTTGAGGCGGCGGTTGGAGTTGCACAAGGGTGTCGACTGCGCCCCTGGCCGGTGCTGAGGCCCGCAGCCGTTACTGCAGATCGGGCGGGCATGTGGGCGGTCCCGGGACGCGCGGAGAGTTATGTCTATTGTGCGGCGCTGAGCTCAAACAATGACACGCCCGTGTTCCTCCAGGCCACGTACAATTGAATCCGTGTGCGGCGGCTGTCGACTCGGTGGCCAATAGCCATGGCATGCTATTTCGGTCCGTCAGTTTTTATGGAGAGCATGGCTCGATCAGCGAGCTCCGACGTCCGACGACTGGTAATAATACAACTGGATGAAATAGCCGTGTATTGTCGGTAATTCCAGCCGTAATTGTTGTTTATTTTGACTGAGATGCTGAATGCTCATATGTGGGTCTTTCGAAGAAAAGTGCCTAAATGTGCAGTAGAGAATAATACCCACAACTGACTAGCTTCATCAAAGAAATGACTTTCAAGAAGCCATGAAAACAACGATCATCACTCGTACTTCCGATGCGGGGAGCTCCCGGCTCAGTCCATGCAGGATTTGGCGCCCCGCGCGGTGCAAGAACAGGTCGGCGACGGGTCGCCCGGGTCTCTCCGCTGCCTGTCGGGGTCCACCGGCCGTCAAGGGTCGGGCCGTTCACGCTCGGACAGGTAAGTAAGACGAAGGTGTCTGCGCTCATGCGATGTGCGGAGTGCGGACTGCGGCGCACCCGAGTACGGCCAAACCAGCGTACCGCTTATTCAGGGGCCCCGCGGAGTGCGATCGTGGATCCGGCAGAATTGAGATGCAAATCTTGTTTTACTATCACCCCGGCTGTGCTAAAATCATTCATTGTAGCATGAATTCGGCCATGATGCAGTTGATACGATCATAAAACGCAACGGGAAGGTTATTAATCCGGGTATATATTTCACTGGTGTGAGCATGACTTACTGGTGAATTTTACAGTTTGCGGCAATCCATCTGTCTCAATAAAATTCAGCGTGAAATTCGATCTAGAAATATTCCAATGAGGCATTCCTTTGCCTTGCATATAAATCACCGGTCTGGCTGTATTTTATAAAAAGCTTCTGAATAGGTCTCCTGTGGGGAGCAGCACTCTCCGGACTTTTATCGTCCAGCGTCCGCTAAATGCAGGCGAGTCATATCGCGATTTCGACACAAAATAGCCGTCCCATTCAATACCACAACGAGTGGCGCATCATTTGGCCGACGATAAACCGCTGAACGCACCCGCTGAAAGCCGGTGATGCTGGTCTCGTGGTGACGCCACAACAGCGTCAGCCCCATGAGGCGCCCGTGTGCCTCGGATTGACCGGTCGCTGTAGCTCCCCGACCGGCCAGCCGCGCCTGACGGCCGCCGCCGCCCCGCTTTATGAGTCGAGACGAGCTAATATTCGGGCACACCGCTGGGACGCGGCGCCTTATCACAAATCGCGCGCCACCCATCGCGCGCCACCCATCGACCACCTGCAGTCGCACTCGTAAAGCGCGCTGACCGGCCGGCGGCGCGGCGTGGCACGGCGCTGACCGGTCGTGATCCATGCATCGGAACGGCGACGACGGTGGAGGGTGAGCACAGCACTTCAGCAGAGACTGGAGAGTGGAGGTGTGCCGCTCAGGTCAGCACAGCGGCAGAGGGGAGGCACAGCGTTCAGAAGAGACTGAGGATGTGCCAGCAGAGGCAGAGGGGAGGCATGGCCGTCAGCAGAAACGGGATGACAGGGGCTCAGATCAGCACAGCGACTCATGGCAGCACAGCACTACTCGGGTCAGCACAGCGTCCGGCAAAGGGCTCGCCCAGCGACCAGAGGATCGCCGGCAGGCTGGCGCACTCAGTGGCTGGGAGTGTTGACAGCCGACCCTGTCAACACTCAACCTGACACTTACCCGACACCCAGGCATCGCTAAAAAAAGCTAAAACAATAATAACATCAGATCCACTCAACAATCATGATCAAACGTTTTTGTTCATGGTCACTTTCTCATTCCTCACGACAGCTTTGTAGACTTTTTTCAATTTATTTTAGACTGTCTTACCCGTGGCATTCTACGTTCTCACTCAGACAAGACTTACACTATATGCATCCATGATACAGAACGCATCGCCGACCACCAGTATCCGCCTGACCGGAATCCGGAGCACACGCTGGGGTCGCGGCCATACCATTAGAGACACCGTTTACCGTCTGACCCGGCGCCGTGGGTCACGCATTATTCTAACACTTCCCGACCGCTACTAATAACCACCGCCAACGGTATCCGCATGCTAATACCGCGTCGTTGCCGGCGCCCCGTCGGTGGCCGGTGGGTAGTGCGCGCCCACATCGTATCTCATCGGTTTGTCGGGCCGTTTACGGGTTTATTTGGGCCGCGGTAGGTCCGCGCCGCTCACAACCACCGTGGCCGTTAACGACGCCGTGCGATGATCTACGGGTGCGTAAAGCGGCCGGATAATTGAATCAAGTAGCCGTTCAAGCGCGGCGCGGTCGCCGGCCCACCGCTGAGCGCCGATCGTAACGAGGTGCCCGCGGCCTGCCGCCGCACCGCGCCGCGACCAAAACAAAAGACCGACACTAATTTTTCATGGTAAATGATCCGCCCGCGGTGCGGGGCGGAGCCAGCGCGGAGATTATTCACTTCCGAGCCAATCAGCGGCGACGAAGCGGTGACGTCAGCAGCCAGGTGTGATGGAAGACATTATTTTTTACAGTCGCGGACAAAGCGACGCGGTGGCGTCCGGTACACTGGCGGAGGGGCCGGGAGGTGGGCACGGAATCAATTCGCACGCCTCTCGACCGGACGCTGGCGTGGCCTCGTGTCATCCGGTTCCGCGAACATGGCCCGATCCTCACCGGGAGTTTCCGGTGGATGGGAGTGCGTCAGAGCGCCCCGCCCTACTGGCCGCCGGAGCGGCGGGTCCTCTTCTCACCATCCGCAGGTGGAATAGTTAGGGAAACGATGTGTGCCATAGTTTGATTGGATGCCAAGCAAATGTCAAATAAAAATACTCCAAAATATTAAATTTTGGTGGAAGTGTTCGGTTTCAGAGCTCGTGAATGGTATGAGAAATAGACGGTCATGATGAGATAAATGCAAAACGTTTGCCTGTTTGCTTGGATATCTATTCATTTGAACCCATCGTCCATCAGTAAATTTGTTCGGGCATTCAAGATGAATTTACTCATTTGTTTCTCATGTTTTAGAAGTAGGGTTGGCGATTCCGCTCAGTTTCGTACCCCTCCCTCATGTCCCCATTGTCTTCGGCCATGTTTACACAAAAAGGTTTGTCGGCGGCCCACCCTTTTCAATTAACGTCCCTCGTGGCACGTTCAGGTATTCACATTTTGTTTGCTCTTTCGATGCGCATAGCATGCATACTGCATGAATGGCTTTTAGTAAAACAGATCCCGATAATTCACAGCATGTCTGAACAAATACTACATATTCTCATTACCATCTACCAGCTCAGTGACTATACACTCGTGGACTGACTCATTTGACTCATTTGACCGAGGGGAGGCACGTCGTTTACAAAAAGTATACCATCTGTTGAATATACTTCAATCATGTGTGTTGCGTGAATATTCGGGCGCTGCGACTTGCTGCGTTACTGGAACAGGCTGCTGGAGCAAAATTGTTGCACTTACTCTACAAATTTCATCATCATTGTTAGTTACTTATCATTTTGCGGTTATACAAGCAGCATGAAACCTGAAAACGTCAGAAAGCATATTTTGTACATTATAAAACATATTTCCCCATAAAGCGTACTACGTGGAGTTTTATTAAGCTGACATTTCGTAGCATTGCACTCAGTAGCATCGTCGTTGCACAAGAAATAATTTCTTTTCAACATGGTTATCCGTAGTAGATTTCCGAAATCGCCGCACGTTGTGTTGAACGCACGAAATCACTTACAGGAGCTATGTCGATGCATTCGTCCACTAGTCAGCTCTATCTGGTTCGTGACCGGGGGATGGATGTGTCGGCATATGTCGGCTTTCAGCGGGACAGCTCGATCAAAGCGATCTGTCAGAGCACTCCGAGTGTTCCGCACGACCTCGTCTTCACTTTTGGACAGTGAGTCGGTGAGTCGGACAGAATGGCGACAGAGTAGACTCGAGGGCCGACTATTGACTGCGACGATCTACGAACCTGCTTATTCGTTGTTCTGGACGAGGCATTTCAGGAACTATCGATGACTGTTATCAGTCCACAGGAGCTGTTTTTGAGCATCACGCACTTTGAGTTTGACAAGGACTTAAAGTTCAGAGTTATTGCTGCATATTGTTCTTGTTGGTAAGTCACATGCACTGCAACGGTTGTTCGGGCAATGTCGAGTCCTTATGCGATCAGTGTTCGCATGTAATGATATCATAATTATTATTGAAGTTATTTGGAATTTTAAAAATATCAAAATTTCACCTGCAATGCAGGCCACTGACCATGCTTTTACTATTGACTAAGCCTAATTCACCTTGACCTATCGATCAGTGTCATAAGCTAATGGCCGTGGCAGACGACGGCCGGTCACTGCCTCCGCTGTATGTAAGACGGTCCTGTCCCGTCCTTGGCCAGTGCAGCGGTCAGCTGACATCTGTCGCAGATATGAGCACCGCGCTGCAGCGTGTATGTCGCCCCTCGCCGAACAATTTTGTCCGTTAGTTGTTCCGCGTATTTGCAAGGCATCGCCGCCACTCTGCTGTCATTTGCAATTGGAATTGTCGCGCAGCTGCGTCCGAAAACGCGACGCTCATGTCACCGGTACCGATCTGCCTGAGCTGGATGCTGTCTGCTGTGGCCTTCACAGCGCATACAGAGTCTGATCACATCTCGGTTTTAATTCCGCGGCGACATGCCGGCACCCGCCGTCCGGCCGCGACCCGACTGCCGGCCATCCTCCCTGGTTAGCGGCCGCCCCGGGCGTCGCAGTCGCCCTCTTTAATGACCGTCTTATCGGCCGCCGCCGATAAGACCCGTTGAGGGCTCCAGCCGCGACCGGCGGCACTGAGCCGGGGGACCGCAAACAGGACGGGCGGGCAATAACATGGGGAGCTCAGTCGGGGAGCGGCCGCGACCGCGAGAGGAGAGGAGTGACGCTGCGACACAGGGACCTACTCCATATTTTTTTTTCTCCCCTCCTCTTTTTCCTACCTATTCGTCGTGAACTCGGTGGCGGCAGCGCCAACGAGGGATCGATCATTATCACATTAGGGGTGTGGAGAGCGTCGACTCCGTTTCAGTAATGGCTGGCGTGCCGTGGCGAATTACGGGAGCGCGCTGAAGAGGCGTCGATCGCGCTCGGACACGCACCGAGACCACCCCAGGGCAGACCCCCGGGCCATCGCTCACCCGCACTGCAGCCACATAAATCCGGCATACCGAGCCGGCCTTGGCAGAATCCACGAAACGCCGATAAACGCAGGAGGAAGGCGTGCCTTTCAAGAAATGCCGTGATTTCTTAAAAGTTCGACCGACAAAGGCATTTTTTCAAAAACACGCTGGTCACATTTCTGTATTTTGATTTGCTTTTGGAATTATCAATTACCAGGATCTGTGAATGAAGGTTTCATCTTTTTTGCTTCGTTTTGGAACGATAATCAAAATTTAAAAACACTTCTTGCTATAGCTTGCAAAATAATAGATAAGATAAAATAAGTAAAGATACTCACAAGTCACATTCAAACTGTTTCATTATTTCTTTTTAAACTAAGACGCTTACAAACGAAACATTGCGGATATGACATGATTGCAATTGCATGATATCTCCGTAATCAACTGTTAGTGCCTGCCCATAAATATTGACTTGTTTATACCGCCGGCACTCGTGATGTCTGCCCGCTGCGGGTGAATGGCCCAGTGCAATCATGCACAGGTTGACGCGATTTATTGCTCTCTGCCGACCGTTTGATAATGCCGCCTGGACCCATATTTAATCGGGCTTCATAGATATTTTTGCGTGACAAATTATAATTCAGACAGTTTTTATCGTTCTGAACCTCACGTGATCGCCGCCGGCCATAATTCATTGTTGACTAAATGCAATTTCGTGTTCATTAATAACACTTAGGGCGTGTTTATTCTGTCCTAAGTCGCAGAATAAGTGTATAAATACTATTCACTAATGCGTTTAGATTTGTTGGGCGCGATAATTACCAAACCCAAGCAGTTAGTGTCTTATTAATTGCTTACAATGACCACGTTTATAATAATAATGCTCCCGGTACAACGGGTACAGCAACAACGTTACGCCCCGTCAATTTATGGGTCTGCAGTCTCCATAACTCGGAGGCCGGTCGGAGAGGAAGAACGTCCTACGGTCACGGTCTAACTCGCTAACATTCCGCGTCGCTAACGTATTGGACAGTTCTCAAATGTTCAGCACCTAACGAGCTTGTGATAAACCTTCGGTACAGTATAGCTCGGGTGGACCAAACCGTGCGCGACACCAATTTCTTACTAGCGTGTTCAGAAAACAAGAAAACGCGATGCTGGACGAACGGTCGGTATGGCTCTGAGCTAGTTAAAACCGTCACTGCCGCTAAAGAACCCTTTATATCATGTTTTGTTTGCCAGCATGTGACAGCATATCAATTATGCATCGATTAACCATAGGATACATGTGCTTGGCCTATAATTTTTAAGCCATGCGAAATAGCAATCTGCAAATAGGAATAGTTACCAAACATTTCAATAGTCCAAACATACCTACAAATATATCATAAGCCTGTACTCGTATGTGTTAATAAATTCCGATTATTTTTATTTTGTTATGTACTCGTATGTTTGGAAATATTTCAGGACTATTTATTGAGACCAATCAGCGGTACTGCCAAGTGATACTTTGCAGAACGTTTTGAACTTAGTGCCTCCGATAGACCGACGAATGTCATGTCCCAAAGAGTTTGAGACATACATTTTCCGATAAGCTTGCTTTTTGTGCGGCTGGCTCGTGATATCGATACAATTTACCTCAGAGCTCAGGCATGTATAGAATGTCTATTGGACGGCGTCCTTTGTGCAAAAACAGCGCAGTTACCTCGGGGCAGGTTCACATGCGGCGTGCGCGCAGGGTCGGTCGGCACCCCTTCCCTCTCTCTCTCTCCCCGGCCCACCCGGGCAGGCCGCCCAGTGTTTCTGAATTCAATCAGCGCTGTCGGAGCGGTGTTACACGTACCCTACCTGCCCACACCCGCCAATTAGTGAAACGACAAACAAGGCATTACCTAGGCATGACGGAGAGGTGCCCCTTCCCCGCCCTCCTCTGACCACCTGACCCCTGCCCACCTCGTTCTGACCCTCCCTCCCCTCCACCCGACTGCGGTCACATCAAAGACTGCCGATAAACGATCCTGGAACAGGGCCGATTTTTCCACTGTGCCGCTGTCACGCGCTGAATGAGGTGATCCAGGAGGCTAATCTGCTCACTCTGTGTTTTAACGATGGAACGCAGCGGCACCTCCGGGCAGCCTGTTCGAGCTGAGGTCGGCCTGACAGGAACACTAAGTCAGCGGTCATGATACACGCCTGAGAGCGTGCCAGGCCCAGTAGGAGAGCTATGATGCTAGATCACAGGAGAAAGTTCCCAGGATGTAGAGCTGAATGTGGCAGAATCAGAGCACTGAACACGATACGATATTAAACTGAACAGCTTTCATCTTTATGGTCCTTGGTCAGGTGTGTATGCCCGATACTTGTGGACGGTTTTTCTCTGAGAGCGAACCGCAGAGTTCTCATTATCTGTATCTACTACTGAAGACTCGGCCGTGCCGTCTCATCACGAGGTTGGTGTATCCTCTCGACTCGAGGACTTGTGTCCATTCTTGTCTTTCCTTGTCCCATGTCCTGAGTCCTATCCGATCAATTGACGGCGCTGTCATTATTTCTAGTCCTTGTCCGATTCCTGTCCTGTCTGCTCTTGTCCACTCCGTGCCTGTCCTGTCCTGTCATATGTCCAGTCCCCTCTGTCTATCCCCTGTCCTATCCTGTCCATCCAGGTGCCGCCTCCCAGCTCGCTCCTCCCGCCGAGCCGGGCGCCTGAGATGCCGGGTGGCGCGGCATGGACCATAAATCAGCCCGGCTAATGAGCCGGCCGCCGGACCGCACAGGGCCAGCGCCGACCGCCGGCGCACATGATGGCTCGTTGTCCAAAGTGGGGGTGTCGGGACGGGCGCTGATTATACGGTATAACCGGGCGGAGTGGCGGCACCGGGGGCGGCGGGGTGGCCGAGGGTGGAGAGGTGGACTGCGGGTGGACTGGGGTGGACTGCCGGTGGACTGCGGGTGGACTGCGGTGGACGCAGCTGAGGAGGACACCACTGACCGACCGCGGATGTGATGATGATGATGATGATAGACTAGGAAGAACGTTTTGCTGAGACGGTAGCAATGTGCAGAGCTTAAACCGTGCAATATGTCAAGTGTATGGTAGAGGTATTTGTTAAAGCATTCCAGCTTCCTACGCCAATGCATGGATAGGCTTTTCTTCCATCACTTTCCCTGATGGGGGTCGAATTGATAAAATCATCTGATTCAGTGATAGTTTAGCAGCCTTTATTAATTCCTTCACCAAGCAAATCCCAAAATAATGATTGGAATGTGAGCAATATCTCTAAAAATTCGTTTAGCGCTGGGCGAAATTGTCGCCATTTTATGGTTGTCGCCGTCGTACACTTGTCAGCGATGATGAATCACATTCGGCGTTACGCTCGTATCGATTTGTCATTTGTCCCCACGCTCGCGGCTCGGAACCCTAAAATATTTGATGGGCGGAACATCGATCATGTCACTACGAGATGTGCCCAGACATAATGGATACAGATGATAATGGCAGGGGCTGTCTTAGAACGCTCACGAGTGGTAACTGAGCAGACGCGGTCGGCTGTATCGCAGCTGTCGCTGGGAAGCTGCCCATATTTTGTCTCGCCGCCAGCTTTAGAGCGTTTTTCATGTCAACGGCATTGTGCCAAAAGCGAAGCGAGGATATCATAGGCGGCGGAACGGGGAGGACACCGGGGCACCGTGCCCCCCTTTGATTTTGGCATTTAAACATTGGCCCTATGGGCGTTGCATGAAAAGAATGGGACCAAACGTCGGCAGTGCCCCCCCCCCCCTTAATTGAAGGTGTTCCGCCGCTACTGGAGGATATCAATCGTCACTAGCTGTCATTAGAAAAGGCTGTGTAAAAAATAAAGCTAGTAACGAGAAGTGTTGATCTATTGAAAAATCTGAACATCGCATGATATGCTGTTGTAGCGGAAGTTCAAACCAACAGACCCAGTGTAACTTCAGACCGGACCGGACCACCGTTACCCTGCGGACCCCCGCCGCCGTCGGTCAGTACAAACCCCACCGCCTCCCGCTGTGACCAGATCACCAATCGGACCAGCTAATCTGCTGCGCCGTATCACCGATCTCTGTGTCATCGCCTTGGCCGCGGCTTGGGGAGCGGGCGCGGCGGGCGGCCCGGACCTCCGCGCCGGCGTTCAAACGTCCCGCCGGCCACCCGTCGGCCGGCCATATTGTGAGCGCCGCGGCGCGGGCACCTCCGACGGCGGAAAAATCACCGCCGATTGTTTTTGCACGGCCGACGCCCTGGACAGGTCCGGCCGAGACTGAGAGGCGGTCAGCGTGACTGATGGTCAGTTGGTCGGAAGATCAGAGCGCGACGGAAATGCTCCGGTCCAGTGGGCAATCACGTGCTGATTTGCCGTATCATTTGATCGGTTTTATCACATTGTCAAGCTGCGAAATACCAGGAAATGAATTGAACGGTGCTTTTACGCTGGTTTGTCACAAATTCAGACCTGAAAACGTTTATTGTCACTGTGACACGTCATTTGCGGAAAACAGCTCGCATAATATAAAAAGAAACTTCTTGGCGATAGTTATCATAGTAGCTTAGCCGGTAGCCGCTACACTGCAGCCATTGCTATTCCATCACTGCATGAATACCAAGAAGCTCGTGCACTTCGATACCCATCAACAAAACCATCCACACCATGTACGGACGCCCTCTGTGTCAGTGCACTTCTCTGCACAGTTCTCAAACACCGAGTCATGCACTAACGCGGTGTCGCCTCTGGTCTCCGTATCGCCGCCACTACCGACTGAGCGGTTCCATGAACCCCCGTCGTGATCGCAGTCGGCCCATTTCGGGGACAAAGGGGCCGATTTGGAGCGGTGGCCGCCACTCTGCACGTGCACGGCGTCCTGCCGGGGCGGTGAGCTGTCCCCCCTCTCCACCCAACCCCATACTCCGTCATGATCGGCTTCTCTGGCCGCCGACAGCACCTGTTGACCACAGCTAACAGGCCCGATCGCCCGAGAGCCACACAGCGGTGCGATGAATAACCAATGTTTTCTAATGGGATTTTTATGGCTCGCCTCTCCGCGGTGGGCTACCCCCCCCCCCCCCGACCGGTCCCTCCCGCTGTAATGGCCCCCGACCACCGCCGATGACGGTAATTGAAAATGAACCCCGGCCTCACCACAGACCCGCCGCCGGGCTGAGACACGGTCTGGGGAGCTGATTGGAACGGTTGGTGGGTTTGTGGAACGGGAAAACGGCGGGTCCGCGCTGAGCCATAGGCGATTGGCCTGATTCAAACACCAGTTGATTCATAGACAAAAAGGCGTATATTATGTTTATTGATTTATGATGAGATTCCTGGGGATCAATTCCTAGACAAGCTGGCACATTTTTTATCGTTGACACATAACTCTTTACTTTACTTTATCACGACAGGCTTAGGTATAAAACTTGCCCTTAGCCTGAATAGTTGTTTGAATGATATTTCGAACATTGGCAAGAAAGATTGAAAATATATTAGATATGAGTCGAAGAAACCACGTTTGTCCTCTGGTCAAAGCCACCCTTTTCCACAATGTGCCATGTTTAGGACGATGATTGATCAGGCGCAGCATGTGACGAGGAATGCCTTCTTTCTCCTATTGTTCTTAACCAAGATTTTATCAAATCCTAGAACAAAATTAACAGTCATACCACCACCTGAAGCGTCATAACCCCGGGCAATGCCAGAGCACCCCTTGCCTATAATGGATGTGCACCCGATTAACAAAAGCGACGGCCGTCATCATCGCCTGCATTCCTCGGTGTGACGCCGCGTTCGGGCCGGGGGGCGGCGCCGGGCACACACCCTCTCCCCGACCGATAGGTGCCCGGCCCGGCGGCGGGGGGTGGCACGCAGTCGGCAGTTTTTGGTCCGGTCGGAGACACTCCCCACCCCACCCGGCCGGCGGGAGGTGCAGTAATGAATCACGGTGCCCCGCTAAGGCGGGTTCACACCGGGGGCGGTCCCGTGGGTTTTGCGGTGGGTGCGCCGGATGCCCTCGCTGGTCGCTGAGGCATGGCTGGGAGCAGGTAGCTGCCGGTTGAGGTGTGTTTACTGTTCATGTCCCCGTCGTCTGGTATGGCACACGGCCACCGTGCAATACCGTGAGCTGACCTTGCATTCCCAGTTCAGTGGCAGCTGCCGTGCCTCTGTGCACGACTGGCTCAGTTTTTATAGTTTGTAGGTTCACTGGCGCGCTGTGTTTACAGCTCTGTAAATTACTGCATGATGTGGTCCTCTGTACATGCTGACATGCCTCGCCTGCTGGTGGGTGGCGTCTCGTGTTAACATCTTTTTCATTTGTGCATAGATTATGTAGGGTGGTGAATGACTACGCTACTCTTTCCAGGCTTTGCGTTTAGTTACGAACCGCTCCTCGACCATCCTATGCTAAGAGTACACTGTAAACTGCGGATGTGGAATCAAACTTTCTACTGGGATGCTTCGTGCAGGGTCATGCCAGGCATCCTACTCGTAAGAGTTCGAAAGAATTATTTCTCACTTATTTTTTTACGTCACGAACGGCGTAATCAAAATACGATTTAACCTCGTTCATTCATCTGCGTCCATTGAAGCCCACTCAGTCCCCTGTCAGCACCCGAATTCCTCGCTCGCTTCCCGTCCGTCCCGCCACCGTCACCGCCCTGAGGACGTGTAATCGTGAGAACCACGGGCGTGACGGGCAAAATGGCCGCGACGGCAGCACGTCTGGTGTTCACACGCACATCTGGCACCGACTCGGAGCCTTTTCACGGCCTGTCAGATGGCCACCGATCGCCTCTGATCGTCCTGCGGGCTGCGTGAGAGTCGTCTGTGACTGCCGAAAACGGAACGGTCACGGAGCGGTTGCGGATTGGTCGTGAGTCGGTTACGGTACGGATGTGAGCCGGTCACGGCTCGTGAGCAATGGCGAGAAATGAGTCGATGGTTGTGAGTAGCACATGAAATGACGAAGCGCACATGTGGTGGATGGAAGAGCTATTGTGTGGTAAGTGAATTAGTTTAAGCGGTCGTCATTCGTGAATCACCCGTGAGTCATAACTGAGTCACGTGTGAATTCGACATCCGTGAGTCCGTTCAGCCATTCTCCTTTCCTACCAACGGTGACGCGTCGCTAGGGAAAGTCTGGGAACGTGGCTAAAGACTGCCACGTCAATCAGCCTCAGATTCATGAATCCACGAGTAGTCATCGGATAACTGAACCACGCCCCGGGGCCTGACCGGACCTGGTAGGGGCTGGGTGAGGACTGAGGCTGGGGCCGGGTGCGCAGACAACGTGCAGACATCCCGGACAATCGCCCCTGTCTGACCCTGATGGTACCGATCCGACACCGCTGCCGATCGCCCCCATCACGACTTTGTTGCCGAGGTGTCAGAATATGCATACATGCATGCGTAATGCCGACGCTGCGTGTGACACTTTGACAGGGAGCTATGATGGGGAGCGATCAGAGCATCTGTACCGATTTCAGCGCCTGCTCGGTATGCACGGCTCCTTAAGTTGAAAAACCAGAGCACTGCGAAGGGTCATGCTCTACGCACCTGCAGTGAACAGAATGCGGCGGCGATTTTGTGAAATCGTGCATCTGATCCGGTCATCGGCTGACGGGTGCGTGTGGATCGGACTGATTGTGAGAGCGGAGGTCACCTCAACCGGATATGATGGGGGCCCAGGAACGGCTGCCATCTCAACCAGTGGTAGGCTGGTGTGCGCACTGCGCATATGCCATGAATGTTCGGAAAATATGCAATAGTTACGTTATTTTCGCTTTTCCTTCGCTGGAATGGATAATAAAAGATTTTGTGCAAGATGCGTTGCTTAACAATACCGTTCTCACTTGTATTTTGTGTAATTTTTATGAGTGTCACTCATCGTTGTCCCTGGAACCCAGGTGACCCTTTTCACCATAGATCATGCTGAGATTCACAACACTCACACTCCCCCTTTGTGAATTCAACTCGGCTGAATTTCTAGAAATCCACTTTTATTGGGGAAATCAACATTGCAAGCTCAGACAACGAAGCCATGATGTCGATGCATTTCAAATGCATCGCTCGCCTTCCGTCCATTTTAAATCGAATGGACGCTCACCGAGCCCAGTTTTCTATGATCGTTCGATCTCGAATGTGACAGGGGATATTGTTGCCCGTTTTGGCCGCTCTGTTTCGGACAGCCGGCTGCGGGGAGTCATTTGGCGGCGGCTATGGCTCGATGTGCCCGGTGGCCGGCCGTTGATCGTAGACTGGCTTCGGTGGACCCGGCGCCGGCTGATGCATTTGGACGGAGCGATGCCGGTCGGTGCGCCAGCCCGCCGGAACCTGTCAAAATCCATAGAGGAACCATCGGTCAGTGGGGCGTTCGACGAACCCCGTCTCCGGGCGATCGGCGCCGGGTGAGGGGCATCTACTACCGCCGCGATGGGCAGCCGCCGCCGGCCGGCCGTTTTGGGATTTCTGAAATCTGCGGCGCCAGCGGAAACTGATCCGATCTCACCGTCAGACCTGTGAAATATTGTGACGGCGAGTCAAAGAGATGCGCCCTGCTCCTGTATATTCATAGCACTTCATGGAAGATTCAGGACGGAATTCGTCGAAACAAAAGAAAAATGATTCAGGCTAATAAGGCTGATAACTCGCTGAAGTTCCTCTCATCACGATGGGATCTGCGCGGGGTGGCTGGTGCGGGCTTGGTCAGCCTCCCCGCGGGGCCGGCGCCAGCTTTGTTTTGTTTGTTTGTTTGTTTTGTTGGGTTAGGCCCTTTCGGTCGACAAGACCATTGCAGAGCCGGAAGGATGATAGGAATTAGGGGGAGACATTGGTCTGGGCAGGCACCCTAGAGAGTCGCCGGGGCTGAGCCCGTCCAAATGGACAGGCCGACCAGCCCCCCAAGCACTCTCTGCACCCGGCTACGGGGTGCAGCTCCCTCGGGAGCAGCGGTGCCGCTCCAAGGGAGCAGCCCGCATGAGATAAAGTTGCCTGTCCAGCCCGGAGGGGGGTTGCGGCGTGGAGGAGAAGGATTTCTGTTTCCTGAGGATAGAAGCACGGATAGGTGACGCCAGCTCCGGCGGCCCGCTCTAATGGGGGACCGCGGGCGGCGCGGTGGCTGTCAGGCCCGCGCCGCCGTAATGGCTCGCCGCGCCATGATGCCGCGCCGGCGGCGCTCCGAGCGTCTCGGCCGTCTGGCCAGGTAAACAGACGTGCCGGCGGACAGGAGGCGCCGCTAACCACCGGGCCGCCGCGCGACAAATGAGCGACCGCCGCCGCCGCCGAGCGCCGCCGGCCGCCGCCGCACCGCGCCACCCCACTATTTGTAATTGAAATTAACGAGTGCGTGCTGCGTGGTGGGCCCGCCGGTGGTCAGTTGGTCTGTGTCGGTCCGTCGGCCTCTCCGGACGGCTGAGAGGACCCCGGGTCAGCAGAGAAGGGAGGGAGGGCAGGTGCCCCAGGGACGGCCCCAGGCGGGGGAGGGCCGGCTCTAATGAGGATGAGACGCCACCGCCGCGCCGCCGCCAGCGCCGCGTTTTAGGCATGCTAATTTGCTTTGATGCATGCGCATAAAAAGGACCCTAAATCAGTCGGCGACGAACACTTCCGACGTTTACGTGTTGTTCTCCGTCAGAGCGCCGTGTGAGGACGTGCAGCCTACACGAGACGGGCCGGCCGGCGCGCCGCCACACATGAACTATTCATGACTTGCATGCAAAGGGACACAATAGAATAACCCCTAACTCAAAAGTCTTTTGCGGTAATTGAAATAATGCTTGTAGACAGGGCCTGTTCCCAGGGCCAGGCGTTGGAGAATTTCTGTAATACATAAATTATGCCCACTTCATTTAGGCATGAAAAGATGGGCGGGTCCTGCTATGGGGTTGTGCCGGGTGATCTTACAGCCTCGAGTGCATTATTATTTGGTATTATAGGGGCCTCACATATCGGACATTCCTTCTATTTAGTGAAACGAGCACTTGAACGGTACCGATCTAGGTGGACGGAATACCAAAACTGGTGCTCTGAACCGTGCAGCCATGTATTGAATTTTGAAACTGCTCCACTGCGCCCCCTGACCTGGCAGTGACGGGCTCGGTCAACCTTCTCCTCTGCGAAGGTCAGCTGATGACCGTAGTCGTCAGCTGATAACGAGCGTCGTCAGCTGATTACGAGCGCCGTCAGCTGACTATCAGCAGTAGCCATCTGATCTGATGGCGGCCGGATTCGGGGGCGGTCAGCGTGGCCCATCTCGTCACCCACATAATCACCGAGTGTCGTCAGAGGCGACCGGAGGGATGTCACCCGAGGTCACTGCAGGAGGTCACCACTAAAGGTCACCATCGCTCTCCTGTGGTGATGGGGCGGCATGGGCGTATGGTGACGTAGGGTGGGTGACCATAGTCTGCAGCAGTTTTTTTTTTAAATTTCATTATTAGGATGGCAAAAGCTGAATGGCACTTGGCTGAAAACTACGCTGGTCTCGATAGATAAGAATATAAAAATGAAACTTTTATTTGAATGGATATTTTACAAATGTTTCATAATAATTTTGCACCATACAGGAACCTTGATAAAATCTTTAATAATCAGACGTTCTGATCAGTTTTCCGTCGGCACCGTTAGCCATCATTGGCGCCCATGGCGGGCCGGGTCGGCTCCCGTGGAGGCGCCAATCGGTTACCGTTCCGGAGATTCGGTCAGTATGGGAAGCGATCACGGGCCAGATGCCGTCATTCATCGACGATGATGGCGCGCCATGCGCCGTGATAGCCGCCCGGACACCGGAATATGCCGCAGGTGGGACACAGCACGGCGACGGACGCTCGGACGATCGGAGAGACGGGTTAAAAAGAAGAAAGGTGGACGGGATGAGAGCAAAGGGGAAAGGGGGACAAAACTGCTTAACCCGGCAGGCGGTGGGCCTACCAGCCACCTTCCGCGCGGTGGGGGGGGGGGGGGGCATTTTTTGCCCCCCCGTATCTCCGAAACTACTGGACGGATCCGGAAAATTCAAACGGCGTTCGATAGCCCTGTCAAATTTGTCGAAGGAAACCAAATTCCATTGACCTCAGGGTCACCGATGACGTCACAGGTCAGGTCAAAGATAAAATGTTTCACCGTTCACGGGGCTTCTGGGGAAAGCGCTATAACACCGAGTAAAACGCATTTTGTCGAAAATCAGCGATAAGGCGTCAGTTTTCTAGTACATATGTTGCTATTAGAGGTCACTGGTCATACCAGGTCAGGTCACAGGTCAGGTCACCAAAGGTCACCAAGGGTCACCACATGAGCCCAACTTTACTAAGGTTATGCGATGCATGTTCATGGCCAGTTTTTCATTTCCAACTCAATGGTGTTGGTTATAAGACCATCAGGTACGGTTGAGGTCACTTTCTGGTGGAGGTCAGGTCAAGGTCAGGTCAAAAAAGGTCAAATTTCAAAGTTGATATTTTTGCATAAAATGGGTATCGATTCGATGCAGCTCGTCACGGGGAGTCTAATGGTGGTCTTTGTTTTGCGCTACGAGGTCTGGAATTGCTAAAAATTGAGTTTGAAAATTTGACGTCATCAATTTTGAACAGTTTTTTCGCTATAACTTGGCCAAAAAAAGAGGTATCGATCTCAAATTTGGTATGTAGATAGAAGGCGGTAGGGACTATCACATATTCCGGTTTTCCGAAATTCAAAAAACTTTTTGGATTTTTGGCTATTATATTCAAAAAATCTATTTTTTGATTTTTGGGGGTCAAAATCCAAAAAATTCGAAAAACCGAAAAAGCATTTTTGTAGCCCTTTTGATTCCACACCTTTTATGTCTAAAACATTTTTCTGTATCTCTAAAGCTGTAGGCTTGACAGCTCTTCCCGCGAAACCTTTTTTTGGGTCGAAAATGGCAAAAATGACGTCACTCTGACGTCATTAGCGGCCAACCTATCATAGCCTTTGGAAAAAAAATTTGGTCACCATGTGCGCTAGCTGCTCCCGGGAGGGTACTGAAAGTTTGGTGACGATCGGCGCAGCGGTTCTCGAGATATATCGAAAAAACTAAAGGGGGGGGGGGGCAAAAAAATGCCCCCCCCCCACTGCTTGGAAGGTTAAGATTTGACAGGAATCGGAGATCTGGGGTAACCTGGCTGCGATGCGTGTGATATGCCCGGACAGATCTCCGATTTTGTTGCATTTTCATGACATGCCTTTCAACTAATTCTAAAACGCGTTCAGATAAAGTTGCTTCAGAAAAGTTGATAAATGATTAGACGGCAGTCACAACATTCACGTTCCAGTGAATTGACACATACAAGCACGCTTTCAATTAGGCACGATCATTTCGAAAATAACTGTTCCAACGGTGGGTTGAGGGAGCCAATGCAACTTGACAAGTATTAAGTTTTGCACGATTTATGAATTGGACAACTCTAATAATATTTCAAATATTTCTCTTGTAGTTTCCTTTAAAACGCAATTCCATCAGCTTTCCAATCAATCCTATGCCTGACAAACCAGTTAATGCACCATTAAATACAGCTCCAATGGGGATTAGCCGACTCCAGCACTGCCCCGGCCGCTGCACGGTTCCCGTGCCCTGTACCGCGCCGGGGACTGCGTTTCCGGTGACTGTTTCCGGCCGGTGCCGGGATATTTCCGGCGCGCCGTCGTCGGAGCTGGTGCCGATTTACGGTCGAATATTATGCAGAGGCGAGCGGGTGGCCAACGGAGCCGCCTCGTAAAATGGTGATTCACCATCACATAAATTGAAATTGGCTGTAATTTTGAACGTCTCTGTCGCCGATGCGCACCGATAAGGGCCGGCCCGGTCCCGAGATGAGGCCGCTGTGGTGACGAGCGCGCGACGATCGCACCTTCGATCGTCGAGGCGCCGATCGGCCCGTCCGCGGGAGGTGGCCGCCAGGAGAGCTCCGGGCCATTGGGGTCACAGTCGCCGCGTCGGCCCGCGGCCGGCGCTGGTCGACAGTTTACGGTGGCCGCGCCGGCGATGCATTTAACCCTATTCCTGGCGGGGGGGGGGGGGCCTCAGGAGCCCCCCCTGAGGTTTTTTGGTTATTTCTCCCAAACGCGTTGAGCTAGGAAGCTCAAATTTTCTGACTTTTCCTAAAAGGCTTCTACGCAACATGTCTGAAAATTTTGAGTTGATCTGACCTCAGGTCAGGTCACCAGAGGCGGTTTGGTGACCCTACCTCAGAAAAGTTTGCAATCATGCCAGAGCTAGAGTTTTTGACCGATCAATTTCTTCTCTTCAGGCTTTAGTTAGGGTACCAGTATGTGCAATTTGTATATCTCGGAATTTTGATATCGGTGACCTAAGGTCAGGTCAGTTTTGCGACCTCCCCATTATAAGTCAATGGGAGAAAAATCAACTCCCTGTTTTTACCACTAAAACGGGTCGGAATGGCCCCATATACCATACATGACTTCATATACGATCAACCTTCACTACCTTGAGGTCTGTTTTGCTGTTGGGCAGCTGTGAGGTCATGTGACGTCATCAAAGGTCACCAAAGGTTTTTGGCCAATAACTCCGTACAGGAACAAGATACAGACGCGTGGATGGTCTCATTGTGTTCAGTTCGTCAAGACGCATCGAATGATATACATGATGACCTCGAGGTCACGTGACCTGAGGTCAGCCTTTGACCTTGACCTTTCGAGGTCAATATATATATCATTCGATGCGGATTGACGAGAGGATCACGATGATGCCCTTAGTTTGTTCCTATCTTGACTAATTCGAAAGTTATTCGAGAAAAACTCTCTCCATATCTAGCGCCGCCATTTTGACTTTTTCGACCCCTGTGACGTCATCTTTGACCTGACCTGAAAATGACCTTAGTAAAAATTGTAGATCTTGACCGTGCGTATCCGATGCCGTTTACCGTTTGTCGCTATCTTGCTTCGTTCTCGAGATCTCAGGGGGGGCCGAATCGCCCCCCCCCCCCGCCAGTTTCTTGTCCCGGCGGAGCCCGCCAGGAATAGGGTTAAAGCGGCGACAATGGCGGCGCGCCGGTGACGATTGTCGCCAGTGGCGCGCTTTATGGGCGCGCCGTGATCGCACGGCGCGCCGGATTCGCCGCCAGCCGGGCCGTCGGGGACGCGCGCCACTCAGTCCCTCGGGATGGCCCGCCTGCCAGAAAAGGCGCCGACGCTGCACCGTTGCAGAGGAGGCGGCCGACTTTTGACGGAGAACCACCTCCTTCACTGGGGAGCCACTTTGGCTCGAAACTCTGAGTGGAGCGATCTAAAGAAGTGCCGCTGTCTTTGGAGTCGGCACGTCTCGCAGAAATATTAGCGGAAGAGATGCTGACGATGATTTTCGATACTCCACACAAAGCTCGTAGTCGTGCCGACCCCCACCAAACACGATTTGGCAGCACTGTAATGACGTCTGCTGGGCGTGAAGTTTTCCCTTCACCATAGGGTTTACACACAAACTGGTCAAAGTTTGAGCCAGGATATATTAGTCTAAAAATGCAAAAAACGAACAAATTTTGGCATCAATAGATTCAGCATTTCATCGTGAGCCTCAAACCGTCCATCATTTGGCCTCAAAGGAGGTAAAAATTGTTCAAAATCGAAGTTGAAAAGATGCTTTCTGAGCACATAATCTGGTAGCAATCACGTGACCTGCTATAAGCAGCTTATCGATAATTTACAAACAAAATTATTAATATGCTGCTTTAACCCTATTCCTGGCGGGCTCCGCCGGGACAAGAAACTGGCGGGGGGGGGGGGGGGGCGATTCGGCCCCCCCCCCCTGAGATCTCGAGAACGAAGCAAGATAGCGACAAGCGATAAACGGCATCGGATACGCACGGCCAAGATCTACAATTTTTAATAAGGTCATTTTCAGGTCAGGTCAAAGATGACGTCACAGGGGTCGAAAAAGTCAAAATGGCGGCGCTAGATATGGAGAGAGTTTTTCTCGAATAACTTTCGAATTAGTCAAGATAGGAACAAACTAAGGGCATCATCGTGATCCCCTCGTCAATCCACATCGAATGGTATATATGTTGACCTCGAAAGGTCAAGGTCAAAGGTTGACCTCAGGTCACGTGACCTCGAGGTCATCATGTATATCATTCGATGCGTCTTGACGAGCTGAACACAATGAGATCATCCACGCGTCTGTATCTTGTTCTTGTACGGAGTTATTGGCCAAAAACCTTTGGTGACCTTTGATGACGTCACATGACCTCACAGCTGCCCAACAGCAAAACAGACCTCAAGGTAGTGAAGGTTGATCGTATATGAAGTCATGTATGGTATATGGGGCCATTCCGACCCGTTTTAGTGGTAAAAACAGGGAGTTGATTTTTCCCCCATTGACTTATAATGGGGAGGTCGCGAAATTGACCTGACCTTAGGTCACCGATATCAAAATTCCGAGATATACAAATTGCACATACTGGTACCCTAACTAAACCCTGAAGAGAAGAAATTGATCGGTCAAAAACTCTAGCTCTGGCGTGATTGCAAACTTTTCTGAGGTAGGGTCACCAAACCGCCTCTGGTGACCTGACCTGAGGTCAAATCAACTCAAAATTTTCAGACATGTTGAGTAGAAGCCTTTTAGGAAAAGTCAGAAAATTTGAGCTTCCTAGCTCAACGCGTTTGGGAGAAATAATCAAAAAACCTCAGGGGGGGGGGGGGGCTCCTGAGGCCCCCCCCCCCGCCAGGAATAGGGTTAAACAACATTAATCATACATTTTGAGCTTTCAGTTAGAGATGCCACAAATTTGCAATTTCATTACCCGCCCCGCCCCGCAGCTACCCCTTGCCCAACCACAACTACCCGCAAGCTGATTTTGGCTGAGCCGAACCCGCAAAAACCCGCAATTTTAAAAACCTGTTTTTCTAAGAAAAATGTTGGGTCAATGCTAGAGCTATGTATATACCTTTTTTTGCATCTAAAAAATTAAAAAAGGACTTTATAGGTTCTAAGATCTGACCGCCAAATACCCGCCACACGACTAAGATTTGCTGCTTGAACCCGCCAAAAACCCTGCGGGTTTTGAAAACCCGCAGAAAGCGGGTTCGCGGGTTCAAAAGTGGCATCTCTACTTTCAGTACTTTAAATAAGGTCAAAACATCGCAAAACACAAAAGTTAATACAATAGTCACGTGGGTGTCAGGAAATGTCACAGGTGCGTCAAATTTGTGACTGGGGCTTTACTTTCAAACATCCATCAAACATCGGATCTACCTGTTTCTTATAGGTATCTTGAGTCGTGCAACGAAATTGTGCGTCTACGCAGAAAGAAAATTTAAAGGGAGATAATGAGCTTTCTTTTTTCTTAAACAAAAATTACTCGACATCTATAGGTACTATTTCTACTGTAGTTTCTATAAAATATGAAAATTTCCTAGCACATTTTCGTATGTGAAAAAGGTTTTTATTTTTGCAAAAAAGAAGCAGTACTTGCAGTACTTGTAACACCCACCGAAATGCGTTGTCCTTCTCTATAAAAAAAAGTCGCAGTATACGGCGCTTTTGTTTCAAACAGCGACGCTTGGGTTTTTGTTTATGTTATCGCCTTGTCGTTGCTTGGTTGTAAGGATTCTAATTTGAATTAGTTAATTCGGTTTAGAAGTAATTAGATTCTAATTCGGGGGTACATAGTGCCTAGAGAAATGACACTGTTTACATTATTTTGCGCCACAAATGAACGGCATGCGCCAGAAACGCAGCCAAATCTTGCGATTGCGACTACGAAATTCATTATTTTGGCGTCAGAGCCTGAAGCGAAAAATACAAGCATATTTATTTCAAAAAGACTTCAGGTTTGTCGAACGGTGTTATGAGAATTTTGATAACAGTACTGCATAAGTTTTTCAGTGATGCCGCAAAAGTGTTGTATCTATCTTCTTTTATTGTGCAGTCGGCGGGACCGATTCAAAATTGAGTCGTTGCTACTAAAATAGCAGCATATGGCGTCAGATGATGAACAGGAAAAATAGTTGCGTAAATTTAGACATAAACCACCCCCAAACCATGAATATCTTTTGAAGGCACTATAGACGACCATTAACTAACTAGATGTGATGAAGATCAAATGTAAGGAATACGCTCATTTTACAAAATTACATGCAAGTACCAAAAAGTGATGTAAGTACTTATTCAACGGTCATTTTCAGCGCTCCCCGCCAACGTGACTTCAAGCTGAGATATTTGCGGCAAGGTACCGAATTGAGCAAAATGGTTTTAATTTACATTATAACTTGTTGTGTTTTGTCAGAAAATGGTCCTAACTCAGATTTTGTGGAAAAAGGTCATTATCTCCCTTTAATGCCTTGAGCATCACCGCGCGATTTAAATGAAAATAAGCAGGACGTAAATTTGCGATTGGCATATAAATAACATTGCATCTAAATTCAAATTCGTACACGAGATAACTTTTAACTTTGAAGGCTGACGTTCATAAATACCTAAGCCTGAAATCAAGTTTTTTTAATGGCCCGTGGCATATCCCATTATCTCACAGTGAAAGTGTCAACACCTTTTCAATAACGCATGTGTCTAGAGCCGGTGGGCCATTTTTAGCCGGTGGGTTTAGTGTATTGTAAAGCTGGGCTCCGTCCAGGGTGTTTCACTGCACAGTGCATACTAGCTATGCTCCGTTTGATCCGGTCGAGGTGTGTCCGCCTCTGTTGGACCTGCGTCCGACTCTTTTGGGTTCTGTATCCAGCCAGGTCCGTCCGGTATCTAGCACTGATGGTCCGGTGTCCGGATCCGTCCGTCCTGTGTCCGGCTCTGTTAGTCCACTGTCCGGCTATAGGTCCGACCGGTGTCCAGCTGTAACAGCTCGTTCCCCGAAGTGGTGGCGTGCGGTGACACCGTCCGTCTCTGCTGACACGGTGTCACATGTCAGCGGCCATCTGATACGCCGACGGCACGAGCTAAATACCCCGCGGCCACGCCGTAATTGGACCAGCCGCGCCGGTTGACGCCGCTCTGTGACAGTGGTGACGCTACTGCGACTGAAATGGTGCGCCGCGTCGTGATCCGTTTGACCTGTCTGGTTTGGGTCAGACTTCCCTATTGATCGCCACCTCTCGGCCGTGATAATCACATTCCGTTGTCGACACGGCATTGTTCTGCCCTCAGCCGCGCACGCTAAAATTACAGGTCCTCGGGCGGAGGGTCAAAAATGAACACCCTCCCCACCAGAGACGAGACGCTCCTGACGCGGCGGCGGCGAGCGAGCGCGGCGCACTGACCGCGCCGAAGGCCGCGGAGGCACCTGGCTGCCGCTTTTCGGCCTGCCTGCCGACCTCCCCTGGTTTACTGTTTTCAATTAGTGGCGGCTGAAATGCCGCAAACAAGCACTTGTGCATTCCGGCCTGGTGAGACAGAGCAGGGTGCCTCCCCGAGCTTGGGCCGGGCAGAGGATGGGGTGAGAGCGACGGACGGACGGACGCCGTGAGGAGCCCACTTACACGCGCCCCGCTCTCGATAACGTGTAATTCAATGACCGCCGACAAAGCCAACGCTCCGGTTTATCGGGCCGACGCTGCTGGGGAGCGGGGACGCACAAAAAAAAACTTTCAAAGCCGGCGCAACATAATATTTTGATAGTCGGCCCGATACGCCGCCGCTGCCGGCCGGTCACTCAGCGCCGTCATTCATGGCCGGTGGAGTGCTGTATTTGGCGGAGCGGCGCGCTCCCCGGATACAGGGGCTGACAAAGCCCGTCACGTACCACCTGCCGATGGGAGGGCTCCCGACGGCCCGTGGGCCACCCCGTCCTCGTCCATGGCTCATGTGCTGGGCCGCCTCTCACGCCCTTCGTACGACCACCTGCGCGAGACTGAAGTTCGACGGCCTTCGAGATTCAGCGGACACGACGGTAGTGATGGTCTCCGGTGACGGGCCATCGACATTGCCTGCTTCAGAGGTGGTCCGTGCTATGGTCCGGAGGTTAATCGAAGAAAATGTTTCCTGATGATGGTCTTCGTTTGGACACATTTCATTGCTGGATCTTGACTTGTTACCTTTTTGACTGACTGCGCGGGTCAGAGATAAAACTTTCTGGTCCAGTTTGTGATGATGGTCCTGCTCAACTGACGTGGTAAGTGGTGCGGCCCAGGGCTGAGATAAAAGGCTGTTTTCTGCCCCGCCTGCTGACGTCCGGCTAAGTAAAGTACCGGGTTCCTGATGGAGCTCAATCTCTCCAAAATAGCTGAGCGTGACGGCCAAACAAGTTTTTGCCGTGGCTGTCACTCTCGCAAGGCGATGATGAATTTTGGGCCCAGAGGTGCGATAAAGGGAAAGACTTTACAGTGTCCAACACTCAGCTTGAAGATAACAGCAGAAGACTTGCGGTCGCGCTCGCCATTGTTCGTACATTTTTTGCAGGGTGTATTGATATGCTAATCACTAATGCACACTGCGTGCTATTTCTCCGTTTGCTCAGCGAATTATTGTGCTCCTCAATATTTTACGCTGCCTTCTCGTGCGTGAAGCCTCCGGAGTCTTATCACATCTTGCAGCCACATTTGAACTCGGTCTTTGCGTATCTATTCCGCGTACAGCTAGGTAGATAGATTGTGACGCCAGAGTTATGCCGACCGTCACCGCCGCTTACAGTAGGTTCAGACCACTGATTTTTGGTCAAACCAATATCGGTGTCGGTCTTACGGTGACCTGACCCATTGACCACAGTGCCTGGCTGGCCGGAGCAGCTCCACCCCTGACCCGGGGTCGAGTAGATCGCTGCTACGTCAGACCAATCAGTGCGGATCGGTCATCCATCGGCTAACTCCCGAAGCTTCCGCAAGCGTCAGTGCTCTGTTCGGACAACTATTCAGCAAATTGATACGCTGTGGGGTAAATTGATACTCCACTTCCTCTAATGTCGCTTCCCTGAATTGGAGAGCACCCAGAGGTAATTAGTTACAAATACAGGAAATAAAACTGACTACACTGTAATCTGCTATGCTTCCCCGCTCCCTAATTTTCGACCACCATTCGTTTTAATTCAGTTAGGCCTTGTTAATACAAAACGTGACAGAAATGGGCAGCCGTATGGTATTTTAGTGTACTTTTCTCGTCAAGTCAATTAAGGTTATGTGAGGGGAAGATTGGACGCATTAAAAGACACCTCCATTGCTGGGTTCCCATGCTTCTTCTCACAAGTGTTGCTCTTCTTCAACTGTAATGCTACGCTGCTCGGAGTCCCTCCAGGATATCGGCTGCGAGTTTCAGATATTCGTTCGAACTTCCGAGTGAGTTAACTTTACGGCTAGTTTTCCAGTATCACATCGAGCCGACGGATTTTTTCATTTATTCGTAACGTCATTTTTATTGCTTAGAATTAGAAATTCGGTGGAGATCGATACCTCATTCGGCTCAACAGAAGCGGAATTGAATGCGGGAAGTTGTTTGTCTTCGGGGGAATGCCAGTATCAAAGTCAAATTTGCTTTGTGTGCAAACAGACTCAGTTGTTATGACGCCCAGCATTTGCAGAATGACTACCGTGTTGAGCGGATAATGATTATTCCTTTCCATAACGTAATATCCTCCTGTTGTCCGTCTCCGAAGTTGTATATGTGTTTATGTGGTATGTGACGAGAAGACCCATAAAATGTGTTCCGCCATTTTATGTTGAACTTCGTAAAGCCCCACGCAGCCTGTTTGGCGCATAACATAAACATTCTGGGTGCGTAGTTTTCACATTTGTCACCATTTCGCGACGTACTGTGCCATTCATAACTGTTATTGGCAAACTTTCCATCTCGGTAACTTCAAGTTTCCAGCAATTGCGTTGGATTCAAGTATCATTCGAGGCGAGAAATTATCTCTGATTACTGGCTTGGATAGAGTAATGATGCACAAGTGCAGATCAAGATCCACCAAAAGGAACATTAAGGGCACTTCTCCAGAAATGTGCATGCATCATTAATGAGTTTTTCCACGGCGGTCCTTGTAGCTTAATTAAGGAATGCGAAAATTGTCTACGTGAGACGTGCTGTACGACTTATAATGACATGCAAACGCATATTCATGATAAAAAGCTGTCGGAAGAAAAAAAAATGTTGGGAAGATGTACCATGAAAGCTACTGGTCTGATGAGAAGTTCACTAAGCACAAAGGGCTCTACTAACGGTGCGGTCACCGTTTACTATGCTATATAATTGCGCATTGAAAAAGGCTCCTCAATGGGGGTCGAAATATTTGCCATCATTTAAATAGAAAATACATGCTATGTACTCTTGAAACTCTGAAAAGTATACCATTAATTTATCAACCTGAGTAAAAGTATATAAGATGACTCTAAAGTCCCACAGAACTAGAACTGATAATCATCCAAGTGGAAAGGTATTACGACAATAGGATACCCTATCGTGAATTAGTGCACTTCTCACTCGTTCGCTCCATCATGCGTCCGAACCTCACCTTTTGGCTGTTAAAGGCCGTACGTTCCCGTCGCGTGTGCGCATCCTCCTTGTGAGCGTCTTACTAAAAGCGCCTTACTATAACCCCACACGCTAAGGGAACGACGACAGGAGAAAAAGGATATATTACTAATTTCCCATTTTCTCCCGCCATGAATTCCCATTCACTATTTGAAGGACAGGAATAGCGACTCTGCCAAGAGGAAATGCCTTTCATAGGCTCGGTAAAGTTGTCACATCTCCGGCCACCACTCTGTTTGTTTCCCAAGAAATAATGGTGAGACATTGTCCCTAGCACTTTATTGCTCGGAAAACGTCGTTAGCTCCTCTGCCTTCGCGCACAATCTGCATAAGTTGCTCCCGCCCCCTTTGACAAGCTCTGTTGTCCCAGATTTGGCCGCCAACCCTGTTTGTCTGGTGCTTTAGACCTCTGAGTTGTTTTAAAGTAGTGGCCATAATGCATTTTAGAGTTCCTCCTCCTATGCCCAGAGTGTTCTGAGCATCTCCGCAATCCTTTGGCTGGCTGCACCCAGTCGCAATGTCCCCAGCCCCCCTTCGGTCAGTGCCGCGGCCTTTCTCTCTCGACAGATTATATGCACAATCTTTTTCTAGCGACCCTTAATTTTTCCCTCGGTCGTATTTAGTAGAACTTATCCACAACTCCGCACTCGTCTGCTCACGCAGAAACGCGACAACTGTGAGAAACGACCCTCGCCCTGCTTCCAAATGCACCGTAAGCAATTTCGCACAAGGGCCGTTAATTAATTACGATGCTATTCAGGACGGTACCTCATTGCTTGTGGAATGGTAATGAGCCGTCAACAGAGGTGGTCCCTTGGCTTGAGACAAATGAATGGGTTAATGATGACGGTGTTTGACAAACACATTGATGTGCTGTGCTTGTGCGAGTGGTTGTGCTGACGCCCTATCGAAATGGCTAATGTGAACTTCTTGTGCTAATTTCTTCGATATAAGTTGTAGTTACATTCACGATACGTCATAATAAATAAAAAAAAAATATTAACAGTGCGTATGTATTGAATGAAGGACAAAAACCTGCAAATTGAGCAGCCGAAAGCTATGCGAAGTCAAATTAAGGAAAAAGAAGGACGTTCATAAGTCATAACCTAATTGCATGCTCTTCCATTCTACAGACCACCATTTAAGGATCAGTCTTCCTGTTTTGGATCGACAACTGTGAGCGGTTTGGGCATTAAATAGGTAAAATAATATTCAACTTACTAGACTAGTGAAAATAATGAGTTTCAAACATCGTTGTGAATTTCGGGCCGCCAAAATGCACCGAAACTAATGCATTCCTCAGCCGCAACTGTCAGCCGCACCCCTCTGACGCCGCGCCGGATGGTTCGGGTTGGGGTGAAGTGGAGCCGAATGGGCTAGAGCTCGGGCCGGGCCGCTGCGACCGCGCTGACTGCGGGTCGCGGCCCGTGACCCGCTGACCCGCGGGCCGGGCCGGTCGCCTTGCAGCGCCCCGCCCGGCCGCGCAGTGGGAACGCCGACCACCGGCTGGGAACCACCGCGCTATCGGAGCCGCATAAAATGTAAATGTGCCGCGCTGATGGCGAGGCGGGCGCGGCGGCGACGGCCGCTCCAGGATGTCGGCGGCGGCGGGCGTCGTCTAGCGGTTTGGTCGCGGCGGCGGCACGACCTTGCCGGTCGCGTGGCGCCCACTTGACTTCGTTATGGGCTCAATCAGTTACGATATATGGGGATGAGTTATTTTTATGTGGGAGAACAGTGCAATTGAGAGCGCTGCCGTGATTAAGAGGTCGTTGGAATCAGGACAAGGCAGTTTTTCTGGGAAGAAACTGGGACGGCCATTCCGCTTATAAAATAAATCGCGATCTATGTAAGTGAAAACTGTTCAAAATACAATTCAGTTTCCGGTTTTGATGACCTAGCAGTCACCGATGCTTATCTATTTTGCTAAGTAATTGGAAAATGGAATGTCCCAAATGTCCGCCTTCAGACACTTCCACAAAAGGCAATTTTTTTTTTGTCCTGTTTGCTTAGACATCCTTACCCGGTGTCATTCCGGGCACCCACATTTGGTGCCCCACCACCAGTCCACACAATGCCCCATACGTCCTGGTAAAACCGACTCCACCTCGACTTTCCCCAGTAATCACCATTTCACGTCACATTAGGCCGGGAAGGACTCCACTTATCCTAGCCACCCATATAAACCACCAGTATTCTGGGGCTGGGAGCTGCCCACTTGGTTACAACCTCCGCCTGTCAAGACGGCGGTGCTTCAAATAATCAAACCCCTCATCCTCTTCCCGCTCTGACCACAGTCTCCCCATAAGTTTTCCCATCTCACCCACCAACCCTTCCAGCCACATCACTCACAGTTCGACCTCCATACTCAATAGCAGACGGACAGTCCAGTCGCTGACACATTTTTTTCTGCACGCTGTGTTCCGCGTGTCGCCTTCTTTCTGTCAGCATTCGACCGTTTCTGCCGATTCTCCGCAGTCCGCAGTGCGTCACGCCCTCTGCGGCCGGCGTGCGGTAGCTGCTACGTTGATGGACGAGTGCCCCCCGGCGGTTGGCGGAGCGCCCCAGGCGGCCCTCCTCGCGGTACCGACAGGATGTGATGTGCACCGCAGACAGCCACAGAAGCCGTGTGTCTGTGGGAGCCGCCTCCGATCCAAGTCGTGGTCAAAGAGTCCATCCGGTCACCCCCCTCAGGTAGCTCCGGAGACGGGGATATAAAACTGTGACCACAAGCCAATTCGGTGAGATCGGATGTGTCCATCACTCTCTTGACAACTCTTTAGGCAAACATCCACCGACGTAGGAAACGGAAACTGTCTTTATAACATAGCAACATCAAATTCATAACTATTGAGGTTAGACGGCTTCCGTTTATCTATTCTGGTTCTCAATTTTCCATGCCATAGTCGTCATAAAAATAAAAGTTCCCTCTCAGAACTAAGGGCACGATAAGAGAAAGACAGTGTTCTGTAAAAGACCGTTTTCTGTCAGTGATCAGACGGGCGTTGGAGCCTGGGTGGTCGGTTGTATCGTTAGCTGAGAGACGCCGTAAAACGTCCGCTCCCAATTTGTGCAAACTGCAGAGGTCCCTGGAAAAAATCTCCCATCGCACGGCGTTCCTTCGGTTCCCTGTTCTGCCTGCGCCGAGCCCCGGACGCGTAGGAATGTTTCCCTGCCGCCTCTAGCGTCTGGCGCAGCACCATCAGCGGAGGTGCGTGGCGCTCCGTCCTTCCCCGAGGAGGGTCGACCGCACGCACCCGGGGAGCCGGCGGGGTGCCGCACACCCGGCCATTACCCCTCACCGGCCGCGCGGCTCCTTATTACCACCTGCCAATGCTGGAGGTCCGAGCCGACTGCTGGTAAGGGGTGACGGCCGCTGACTAATTAGCAGACCGCCACCTCTGGAGGGCCGCTGACGCACCGGGCGCCGCGCCGCGACCGCCATGGGTATGTATGAGGAGCCTGAGTGACGTCCAGCGCCGTGTTAACACTGACGGAACGGCCGGGGGTCGGACTGGGGCCAGTCCGGCCCGCTGACTGGTCGACCTGTCGGAGGGCTGGCTCGTTAGCGGGATGGGTGATTATACAGCCGGCGAGCCGGGGTGGTCGCTCGGAGATGACGGCGCCACCTCGGGGTGATGGGAGCGCCGCCCAAGGTGATAAGAGAATCACCTCACCTTGGGTGGTTGGAGCGTCATAAAGGTGATAGGAGTGTCACACATGATGATAGAAGAGTCACATGATATACTCGTATTGATACGAGTGTCAACGGCGCATGAACTAGCACGCGTCAGTGTAGTTAGAAAAGCTTCTATCTAGTAAGTTTGAGTCTGAAGCTGCCATCAGAGCCTTGAATGTTAGTGGCCTATTACCTACACAGATTCAGATTTATCAATGTCCTCGACCTGGTGCGGGCTTTTCACTGTGTTTCTTCAGCTGTTGTGAAAAGACCAGAGCTGCATCATAGTGACTCGGGCACGCTGTGCACTGGCCGGCTCCGTCCGAGGGTGACCAGTCGCCTGCAGCCCGGGCGTATGCTCCGCGGGGTGGTGCTCTCCATCTAGTCCGTGACCGCTGCACAGCGCTCACTGTCGGCATTCAGAGCTGCCAGTACTCAGTGGAGTGACACAGCCGCTGTCACGAGTACCCGCTCCCAGTCAGTCTCTCAGACCGCTCCGACTACCCTTACATCCCCGCCCGCCACTCGACTGTCAGCTCGACGGTCCGCTCGCGGCGGGTTACGAGGAGCGCTGCGCCTTTACAAGCTGTCTGGGACGCGGCATCATTCGTCGTGTCGGCTGGCCTGCTCATGTCTGACCACCAGCTGATTTGTACCGCTGTCTGCGGTCGGTTGTCTGCACCCAGACAGGACATCACCGTGCAGCAGTCCCCGCTGTGACGGTGAATGTCGGACTGGTGCAGTCGAGTGGGCGTTGCCGTGTGACCCAATCCTCCCTGCCCGTGGCCGACGGCCGGCATCCGCATATTGCATTGCAGAATGTGCAAGAGAGGGCAGGATTAAGCCAGCATGCTAGCGATGTGTGCCAACTGTTCAATTACATACATGTATATGTTGCACAAATGCACAACAGGTCAGAAACACTGTTTTTACGTTAGGAAGGGTACCTACTAGTTATGAGTCCACGCACTTTCATCTGTTCTTCACACTTCACTGTTTTGCGGTCGTCTACCCCAGATCGGGTTTGGAAACTGGGGAAGAAGCAGCTCGAGCGCATGTATTGCCTGAGACTGGCTGAGGCATTTGCGATTGTAAGTAGGGTCGCTGATCTTCCGCGCTAAATTATGCTGCATTTACACTAGTGGAACCGACGTTGTGTCCCGGTATCTTGTTCCGATCTTGGGCCACCCACGAGCTCGAGAAATACGCTCGATGACCGATATGGTGGCGCTGAAGTTCGAACGCCAGGGTCCAGAGATGCACTGTTGATGGCTGAAAACTGGAGAGTCACTCCGTGTTTCGTACATGTATCCTCAAAAGGAAAACCAGGTAGACTGTGGTGAGCTTTCAAAACAAGATCTGACTGGATACGATATATGAGAATGGTGATAAACGCATACCGAGCGCTGATCAATCCTCAACTGTTATGACGCGCGCTTACGTGAATGAAGCATGTTTGAGCAATAAAATTACGTCTTTAGATCTGGAACGATAACGCTGAACCACATATTAATAAACATTGGCTGATAGCAAGAAACAGCCTTGATTTTGAGAGATACGAGCTCAGTGTCAGCGGCTGTCTGATCAATGGGCATTACTCAGTTCGACTCGGTGGGCAAGTGGGCGGTGGAGGCCCGCTGAGGTAGGGGAGGGGGGGGGGGGCTACCAATGAGTCAGTCGCCTCAGACGGGGAGCCATTGGACCACTGCGGAAACGGTCCAGCCCTGCGCCATGACCGCATGAGCCGACCAACCAACGGCACCTTGCCAACGGCTCTAATCGACGACGGTCTAACTATTACCTTCGGGCCGATACGGCCTACCTGTGTACTAAGTGACGTCACAGCAGCGTGTGACGTCACTGGCAGTGGGGCGTGTCATCGCCGGAATGCTGGGACAGGGGTATACCAGTCAACTAGCCGTTGAACACCATGCTTCCGAGATTCGGGAAATGATAATTGGAAAAATCTGGGCGGAAACTGTTGAAAAAGCAGTCGTGGAGTCAACACATGCATGTGACGATAGGTGTATTCAGCTTACAAAAGAAACACAACGCTCCTACATGCCTTCTAAGCTACCCTGCATTGCTGTCTGCGAAGGGCAGCGCGCCACAAAGCTGTGCCGTTTTCGTGCGTTATGTTCGTAGGATTTTCTTCACATGTTTGCTACATCGACGTCAGCAAGTGTCACAATCCAGTCAGGCCAGCAGCCAGATAACGTTGTTCCTATATTGATCTATAAATGCACCGACCCACATATAAGTTATTTGCTTTTATCATAAGTGATTAGTGAATATCCGAGAGAAGCAAATGAGTGCAGAATATTCCAGTTTTCAGCTGAATTGTAGCTGATTTCGTTTAAAGCAGCGTGCAGCCGGCAGTCTCCTCAATGCCCCCTAAGCAGGACAGTCGCCAGCAGTAGCGGCGGAACACCTTCAATTAAGGGGGGAGGGGGCATTGCCGACTTTTGGTCCCATTCTTTCCATGCAACGCCCATAGGGCTAATGTTAAAATGCCAAAATCAAAATCAAAGGGGGGCACGGTGCCCCGGTGCCCTCCCCGTTCCGCCGCCTATGGTCGCCAGTCGGTATTGTGGCCGAGCATGGGACTACAGCCTTGCCCTCCCCCACCCGAACCGTTACTCCGTCCTCTGACACCGATGCCGGCAGCTGGAGACTGTAACGTCTCCATCGTTTACTACCCTTGTTTTAGCATACAAGTAAAGTGACGTCATCGGCTCAAAGTTGTCTCCTTTGTGCTGCTTTATTGCCATCATTAAACTGCGCCGAGCGGCACGGGCGAACGCGAGCTTTGTTTGGTAGTTTTAACGTCTTCTTAATTTTTAATGGCGTCGCATCTCGGCAAAATTTGTGAGCCGTGCACAACACATGACACTTGGTGGAGAGTTTAATGCCGCAATCTAGTCCTCTTGTATGCGTAATGGTGACGGGTTACGACAAAATAAGCCAGCATACCTAATGAGACAGGCCATGGAGCTCGTATAACGGCCCTGGACCACTTCGGGCAGACAGCAAATTTTCCAAATAGTCGTAATCGCGTAACATCCCTCTAATTTTGCGCACGTATTTTGCGGTATTATTTTTCATTTATCATTGACTTACTGGATGGGAGATTTTCATTGGATATTTTGAAGAACATCATTAAGCCATTACAACCGCAATTCGCCTTCCTGAGTTGGCAGTTGTTGAAACAGAATGTGCCAACAAAGGGAACTTCTCGGAAAAAGTTAGACAACTTAAAAAGTAGAATGAAAAACAGACGTAAGATTAATGACGCGGATCCGCACAATCCCCAGCAAATATGGGTTTATTAGTTCTCTGCTTTCATCATCATTATCTTCATAAGCCAGGCCAGGGACCAGGCGCGAAAAGAGATGATGCCTCGTATGGAATGAGGGCTCAGTATGCTTGCATTGCCTTCTTGTAGCCTTGCCTACCTTTACTTGTATTGCACGCTCGTGCCAATAAGTGGCTAAAGAATTGATATTATCATCATCATGAGAAGCAGCAGCAGCATTATTCCTATTCCACGACCTACATATATCATCATTGACTTCATTATCATCATTACTAATAATTATCTAAGGCTATAATCCACAAAGGTACCTTTGCCTCATCGGCCTGATTGAAATTAAGTTTTTTACTTGCTTGTGGGAAAGGTAAAACAATTGATCGGTATTGAAACGCCTGGCGATAGCAATGTGAAAATTTTGCTCATGCAAGCTTCTTCGCTGAGTAAGATATACCTACCTGTGTTCATCAATACGCTTGGACAGCTTGTTAACCATTTTTTCAAGATCCCACTTTAACTCTTTTTTTGCAATGTAAAATGATAGGTACTGTGCATTTTATTACGGAACCGCCCTGGCACACATGTCCAAATACTTACAAACGGCATAAGAAGCTACGGGTGGGCACTCTTGTGTCGCTGGCAGATGGAAAAACAATGCAGTTATGAATAGCAGTCCGGGACATTGGAATCAAACGGCAAGCATAAAGTGCAAGCAAAAACAAAACTTTATGCATCGTCGGTATCATATTTGATAGGCGCTCTTTTGGGCCTTCACAATCTGTTTTATTGGAATTTTATGAAGTTCTATAAGGTAGATCGAGGGCAGAGCGAAGAAAATACTAAAACAATGCGTGTAACTTAACGTGTTTCATGTTTCCTGTTTCCATAATGCACTTGTCTTCAGCGTTTCACTTTGAGTGGCTGTCCGTCTTGCCTTTGTTTATTGCATCTTGATGGTGTCTGGCAGAGGGCCAGGAAATGGAACATTGCAAATTGCAATAGTTCTATAATGCTCAGCAGATGCAATATTAGCACATCCTAAGGCACGACACAGGGTCACATTATGAAAAAAACTTGATAAATAAGTATTTTATTTTAACTGGCTTCATTTAAAGCATAATAGCACAGCAGTGGCGTGAATCATCCCAGCAAAATTAATACGAACCCGTTTATATACATGTCATCCTGAAAGATTGCATGGTCATAAAACCCAGCATCATCGTGCATTTATTTCACGAGCCCCTTTATCATTGGCCGGGAGCGAGGCGCGCAGCCTATAACTAGGGCCGTACGGGAGAGTCGATCACCCGGCAGTTGAGGTAAAGACCCTCTGCAGCATCCATCGGTGCAAAACACGGCAACGGGGTATCCCGGGAAGCAATAGTAAACATGTTTAACACCCACCTTTCCATTCAAATGGTTTTTATTTCAATGTCGTCGCAAAAGCAGAAATAGGACCACTTGTGCCGTGAATTATAATTGAATAACTAAAATGACATTGCAAAATCGTCCTTTTCTTCTCGTATACTTTATTGGGTCTCAGTGGTATACTGGCCGCTTTACCGTGGGCTCTCTCCCCTGTGGAGGGGGTGTCCGTCAGTCCCATCACGTAGCTCGCACGGTGCCGACACCCCGGTCATTCGCCACAAACGGTCGTAGTTCGCGGCTCAATACGGCGTCATTTCGCTCTCTGGGCGCCGGATTAGCTGCAAATAACGCCGGCCCCGTTCAGACGACTCTGGGAGGCACCTATTGCGCCGGCGGCACTCGTCGTGGCCCTCCTGTCCCCCCCCCCCCCCGCACCGGCCGGCGATCTGCCGTGAATCCACTCTGGCCCGGCCCGGCCAGAGCAGCTCAGCGGGATTACTCGCTAATGCACGCTAAATCCCTGCTATGATTGTCAGACACTTTTTACTCGAGTAATCGGATTTCTGCTGCAGAGCGGGCGAGCGGCCAGTCGGTAGTTCGGGCGGGCGCCTGTAGGTGGCAGCAGCAGACGGAGCGCCGGTGACTGTGCCGCTGTCACCATCTTGTCGGGGTTCCCAGACCGTAATCGGCACACCGTGCAGCGGTCATGGAGCCAGTGAGACGCCCACATGCATGGCTGCTGCTCCGTTCACAGCATGTAGTGCATGGGTTTGAATCCACATTGTTTTACGAACGTCGAACCCCATCCTAGATGAAATTTTAACACCGCTGGGAACGAGAGGGGCGAGGACTGATGTTAGCAAACTGAGCGAACGTTCACGTTTGTGAAGCAAGACTGTAATAATGCAAACTGATGGTTGAAGTCTGGTGCGAACACATCACCTCACACAGAATCTCACTGAGCAGAAGCGTGTTCTGTTAAAAACCATCCAGTAGCGGCGGAACACCTTCAATTAAGGGGGGGGGGGGGCACTGCCGACTTTTGGTCCCATTCTTTCCATACATTTTGACATTTCCTAATGTTAAAATGTCAAAATCAAAGGGGGGCACGGTGCCCCGGTGCCCTCCCCGTTCCGCCGCCTATAATTAACCATCGACGCAGTAGCCATCTACCGAGATGTTGAAACAACAAAAACTTATGATTAAATAAAAATGTGAGCGCTTTTAACTTAATTCAAACCTAATTTCCAGGTACCTACTAGCCCAAGCGCCAGGCTATTGACCCACACTTGCAGAAGATGTGGCCATGGGGCACAGCCCCTCCGCGGCCACCGGCCCACATCACATCCCGGGCGAGACCATTGCCTCATGAGGAACGTAGGTAAGCAATAGGAACGGTAACTATAATGCATATATGTTGAGAGATATAAAAATGGCGTGAAATGTTCTGAATCTAGAGCTGACTAAGACACTAAAATACCCCACACGTAGAAGATCTTCGCACTCCGATGAGAGAAGTGCATATGGTGTGGAGCTTCGATTCCGGTCGATAGATGTCACTAGTGAAGAGCGCCTGCAGTTATACTGTGCCGCAAGGCAGCCAGCTTGGAAGGTGCTTTGCTATCACCAGGGTCTTTCATAATGAATGTTACTTTTGAAAGAGCTATTTCTCAGGACATATATGTTCCTCATGTAATATGTACCATCACATGAAACAGAAACACATTAGCGTTTTTGCACACACAACTTTCATTTTAATGCTCCTCAGGAATTTTCCACTGTATCGCCCTTAATTAAGGCACACGTTTCGGCCCTCTGACGAAAGTGTCGACCCCGCGCCTCACAACGTCTGGGTCCAGGCTTCCAGTAAACCTCTCCACTGTGGTTCACAGTGGATGGCTGCAGGAGGGTTTTGTCTCAGATCTGCCAATGCGACTCCCCAAAGCCAGTAGTCCAGCGGGGAGAGGTCAGGACTCCGTGGTGGCCATGGTCGCTCGGTGAGGCGGCTGATAACGCGCTCTTCGAAATTCTCGATCAGCCACTGGCGCAACAGCTGCCATGGTGTGCACTGTGGCACCATCCTGCTGGAACCACAGGCCGTCTCTTTGAACCTTGTCCCTGACCTGAGGCAGAAGCATTCCTTGAGCAGCCTGAGGTAAGCCACCCCGTTCAGTGTTGACCCAGGGGAGAGCCAATGGATGAAGACTTGTCCGTCGACCGTAATCCGTAATGCGTTTTAGTGGTGTCGACATACTCTGCTTTTCCGTGAAGGAAAATTGGCGTTGTGAATTTTTTATTTTTTGGGACAAAACCCTAATCAATTTGCAACAATACGCACATAAAATTCACGCGGAAGTGATAAATTAAGAGCTCCTAACTAAATGTTCAAAAGTAACATTCACTATCAAAGACCCTGATATTCAATTACGTAGGTATCCGAGAACGGTCAACATTTTAGGACGCTGGCATGTAGGTAAGCGACCAAAGGCTTGTCCGTTTGACATATGACGCATGGCCAGAGTACAGGGTGTCTCAAAAGTTCGTTCACACATTTCCCATGCCAATAAAGCATATAAGAACCGGCCAAAAGTATAAGGTTTTGGTGTCTGTGTGTACACTAGACAAATATGCATGCTTTGACAACTGATTAAGAAGGTTGGAAACCAACCCCTTTGTTGTATCTCCAAAAATATTTGCCCATACCGATTTTTGTTGCTCCGTCAGCTGCCGGAGGCTGATAAAAGGTTACCAGCTTTCAAGCTCTTGCAGGGGAATCCCCTGCAGTTTTTGCGTCGGATTTAGTTTTGACTAGCTCCCCGGCAACATCTGATTTTCCCTGAAAGCCGACAGCTTGCATCGGCACCATTCTTGAGTATTTTGTAGGCATTATCTGGCGCTAACTCCTTCATGAATGACTGGCGCCGACATCCCAAGCGCCATTTTCCTTTTCAAAACGACCCCAGTCCTGAACAAACGGGAAGTACCAGGAGTAAATTTTTCGCATCATATGGTAGCAGAATGTGTCGGACGTCTGTTTCTCAGACACATTGTGCAAATTTTGCAAATTCCAAGCGCTCGTCATTCCCCATGCCAAGACCTTCGCTCGGTTGCGGAGTGTTTTACTCGGGAGATGTTCTGCTTTGTAAACGGCCCAAACCTGTCCAACGTGTGGTTTTATCGGGATTTTGTGTTTAAAAGAAAATTATTCGCTGCAGATCTGCCTCTTGAAACTTCGTTAGATAAAATTTTACAATAACTGACACTTTTGGAGGGTCAGGTGTCCTTGGCATTGACGATTTTTGTGTTATTGTCCCCAATAATTAGCGTTATAGATATTATAAACAATTTTAAATTATAATTTGTCTTTATTTTACGATGACCTGCACTTTTTGAAAATGGGTAACCTCTGTCTGTGACCTTCTTGCCAGTTTTCCATAGTTATGACCGCATTTTCAGCTGCTTTCCGGAACACGAGTCTGCTGTCGTGCGAGGGTCGTTCAAAACGCCGTTAGTCTCGCATGGTTTCGTCCTTCAAAAATTTTAGCCACCGTTTTTATGAGATGATCATCATGTTGCGCTCATCCTCGCCGACACTTAGCCATGTGTCATTTCCGACTTAACCATTCCCATTACTCCTGAAACAGAGAGTTTCACAACATACCCGACTTTGCAACCTACATTTTCGTGCCTGATCCATGGTCAGAGGTGAACCCTTTTTGTGAGCTCATGAAGGGTCGAATGCACTTGAAAACAATGAGACTGCTTGAGGAAGGTTGTCACCAATGCCCATGCAAAATTTCGACTGTTAATTTCTAGTTGATTCAGAATTATTGACAAAAAAGCATGGCTGGTACCTGTGAACGAACTTTTGAGACACCCTGTAAGTATTAAATCAATGAAAGATGCTATACCTACTTTCTGCTTTCATCTTTGAATTCCACTACCTATCCTTTTCCATGTTGTGTGCTTTAGATAATTATCTTTTAATCCTCTGAAATGAGCGATTCTGAGGTAAAAAGATGAACGCCTCAACTTTCACGCAGTTGAAGAGGATTTTAAAATCATCTGGTCACCGCAGCCAGTCTTGATTTTAGGGTAAGGTATGCATTAGAGATGTCAATAGGATATCAACTTTTTGGTATATCGATACATGCCGATACCAAACCGATAGCAGCTTGGCATTTGGTATTTCCATTCTAAAGTTTTCGGTATTTTGTTGGTATTACGAATCCTGGCTAATGTATAAGAGGCTGTGAATTTGGCAAAAAGTTGGTATTTCCCCGTTATTTCCAAGTTGGCTCGGTTTCGGTATTCTCCCATGGTTTTGGTTGGTATTTGGTTTGGTATCAGTATCCTGATTTTCTGTAATTGACATCCCTAGACTATGCACTGTTTTTTATCATATTGGTCTATGAGAATACCAACATGACAGATTTGACAAACGATAGAATCGAAGCTAAGGGATGGCATTAAGCAAAAAGCATTGGCAGATGACTGTCGGCAGATCCTTTCTTTGCTACAGAATATATTATGAAGCTGGTCCACGGTTAAAGATCTCGATTTCAAGTGTGGACGACTAAATAAAAAAGTTTTAAAAACAGGAATTCGCAATGATGCAAACGAAAAAGTACAACTCTATAAAGTACAAGTCTATAAAGACCGATGTATTCTAAGAAAATTCGTGCCTATGCCTTATAGGTACATAAAGTATTGATTCGCATAAAAGATGCTCTCGGAGATGGGGTAGCTAAAACGTCCCGATAGGGCTCCAGCGAAGTCTCGTCGTTATTTCGTTTGCCGGTGCACCCGCCGGCACCGGTGCGACCTGACATCCCTGCCGCTCGGCAGCAGCAGCAGCAGCCCATTTCCCGGCCTTCATTCCGGTGCCGTCCGTTTCCTATCAGACTCCCGTCGTCTCGCACCGACCGCTTTGTTCGCGCCGCCTCTGGAAATCTGAAGCACGTGTCGTCTCCCCGCGGCTATCGAACTGGAGAGGCAATCGTCGCTGTTGGGGGGGGGGGGGGGGGGTTGGCTCCTCCGGCCACCCCTCGACACTCGGCACAGGGCCACTATCAATACCTTATCTGGCCGCCTATTAATCGTCGCGCCCGCTGCTCGCCTCGCTCCCTTCCCCTGCCGGACGATTGTAATCAATAGTGGACGGTCACTCGGGCGCCGAACTACACCCAGAAGGAAGGAGCTAGAGACATCAGGGTGGCTGACGGTACGTAGCGGACGGGCGAGAGACGAGAGGGAGACGAGAGACTAGAAGAACCTCAGAAGAGTGACGGATGGAGACGAGAAGAGACCATGGCGAACTGCAGGTGACGGCAGGACTTCAACAATGGACGGTACAATCATATGTATGTACGCATCGGGCAGGCGAGAGACGAGAGGAAGATAGTGATGGTGAGCTGCAAGTGACGATGGGGCTTGGTGAATATTCGTCTCGGTGGCACGACTCAGACAATATTCATCTCTGAAGTGGTTCCGCTGTTCCTTGTCTGTTGTTCTCTGGATGGTGCGGCATGTGATCGATCCCGATATTGGTCTCAGCAGCTTGTGCTGAGGGCCGAGGGGACTCGGCAGGTCCCCTCGGCGTCTTTTGTGCGCACTCAGCGTCTGTTGTTCATTTCGGACGAAATTGTCTGTGTCTGATCCTCGGCCATGCTTCATCAGAGAACTACTGGTTTATAGCTAATAAGGTGAAATGGTCCGAGGGGAATATTACCTAGCTCTGAAAGAAATATCGTAACGGAGGAGGGTCCGGCCGAAGATTCTGGGCAAAGGCAAAATAATTTGACCAGTTTCCTCTTCGAAGCGCATTTCTTCTTTCGCGTCTCATCGGTATGGTCTGAAAAGGAGTCATACTGGAGGCAGGGAGTCATGCTGTATCGAACCACACTTTTCCGAAGTTCCGGGGCCCGCTAATGCATCCATAAGAATAAGTCCCCGATAGTCTGTAGCGGGGGGGGGGGTGACAGGGGTGACAGGCTGTGCCAGGGCGCCGGGCGGCACCTTTTCCGACCCGGTTCCCACGGGACGGCGCCGGGCCGGGATGCGTCGCTCGTGGACCGGCACCGGAACAATGCGTCACTCCGTCTGCGGCGCGCCGATCGCGACGCGCCGCCGACGCCGCCGATGACCGATCGGACGTCATTGCTCAGCGCCACTGACACCTCCAATTCGGCGCATTGATACATTCGCGCCGCGAATAATCGCCGCCGCGGAGGCGGGAGCGGCACGGCTCTCAGCGCTGAGCAGGCCGACTTTGTTCCCGCGTGATGGAGCGCCCCCGAGTGCAGAGAACACCGTGCCGGCAGCACCGGCCGCGCCGCCAGGACCATATGCCGCACATAGGATGCATAAATGACGAGCACGCGTGAGACTGAATGCGTTTTTGTTCGCATCAATAATGCGCAGACACAAAAGTGCGTTCCGCATCGAGAGAAAATGTTGCGATTTGGTGACAGAAATTCTGAGGATAAAAGATATGCAGCGAGTGTGTAGTGCCTGTCTCTGGTCTTCTCAATGATATAAGAAAATTATAACTGAAACGCTGAACTACCTACGAGTACATGCGATACTGGTTAGCAAACAAAGTCATTAAAATTTGTTCATTTTTCAATAGCACCTTTCTGATGACCTAACCCAGGATATCATCGGCGAACTTTGAAAATCTTTAGTTTTGAGTTGAACCAAACTTGAAAAAGCATTCCGACCAAAGAATACAAGTATCAATCCGTCAAGACACACAATGCCATAACTCACGCCGGCAGATCCCCCGGCTGCACGAGCCCGCGGTGCGCCAGTGCTGCGTTGTGATCAGGAGAGTCGTGTTTGTTGGTGTGATCGGGAAGGGTGCGCCGTGCGTCACAGTCCAGAGATCTATTCCCTTCCTCTCGCCAGCCGACCAGGGGAGCCCACCAGCCTGGTTTTGTGCCGCTGACGAATGAACGTCACAAAGCCTGCCGTCACCGGCGCGCGCGGCAAAAAGGCAGCGGCCGGCGCCAGAGCAGAGCGGCACAATGCAGGCCGTGTCAGTGGCGGCTGAAAAATGCTCCTGTTTGGTGCTCAGAGGGGTGGGGGCAGCGGCACCCAATCGGGACCGGTCCGCGCCAGATGTCCGCAGGCCTCCACGTGGTTATTGACCGCCTGACGTCGGCTTTCATTGAATCATGAATGTCATGGCATTGTATCACAGACATGCCCTTTAATTGTGGAGGGTGCTATGAGCTTTTTTGCACTCGCTATCATGTTTCTTGGTTCGTTACTCAATAGTTTACAACAAAAAATGTACATCAAAATGCACACAGTTGATGCAACTTTTTTATGAATATATTTCCTTTGTATGGAGCTTATAAGTTTCTTGTGGTAGACATGGGAAGAAGTTTTAACGTGAACCCATAATAACGTCATCAACAGAAGACACTGGCACCTCACAACTTATGTAAGGTTTCTTATAACTTATAAGTCTTCATAATTCCACATCCAACACAAATCCGATAGACCAAACTTAGTGGCGACTTTACCTCACACTGACTCTGATCAGAACTCGGAGAAAGCGTCTTCCGACTCGACAGCGGGACTCTCGTCCTCTTTGAGCACCTCCATCAAGGATGTGCCGTCCTTGCTCTGCTTCACCACCACCGAGCCGGCGCAGTGCTTGGCGAACCAAGCATCCTGTCTGATGCTGTCCAGACCGGGCCGCGCCGGCATCGGCTTCAGAATTTTGACCAGCAGGTCCCGGAGTTCGGCGGATGCCTTGAGCTGGTAGGCGTGCCGTGCCGGGAACACGGGGCCCGCCATCACCTGTTTGATGAGCGTGCGGTGGTTGTGGTCGTCGAACGGCAGCCGGCCGAACACCATGGTGAAGAGGATGACGCCCATGCTCCAGACGTCGGCCGACGGCGGGTGGTAGGCGATGCCGCGCAGAATCTCCGGCGGTGCGTACGGGTAGCTGCCGCAGAACGTGCTACTCGGCTCCATCGCCTCCTTGGGATCGAACACGCGAGCGAACCCGAAGTCGGTGATTTTGATGTTCTTGGCACGGTCAAGGAGGAGATTTTCACACTTCAGATCTCTGTGAACGACCCCTCGTTTGTGGCAGTAATCGACGGCGCCTAGGACCTGACCAAACCACCTGCCAGCGTCCGGCTCCTCGATGTGTTTGGAATCTCGTATCGCCTTCAAAACGTCACCTCCATCGGCCACTTCCATGATAAGATACACGCGGTTGGTGGTCTCGATGGATTGAAGGAAGCATATGATGTTGGGATGCCTCAGTATGCGTACGGCATCAATTTCTCTTGGTAGGAACTTGTGCACATAGCTTGTGGGTGACTTTTTCTTAGAAACAATTTTCACAGCAACTTTACATTTATGCCGCGAGGAGAACGCCATTTTAACGGTAGCATAGGAGCCTGTGCCAAGGATAGTGCCGAGCAGATACCCATGTGCCTCCATAACGCTAACCTTCTTTTCTTCTGCTTCCGATGGTGCAGCATTTTTGGCCGCATCATCGGCGGTTGTTGCTTCAGTTTGGTCGGGCACCGTCTCATCTTTTGCTTTATCGATTTGTTCGTCAGCATTCTTCTTGACATCATCGTCAGCGGACGGCTCCAACGATGCAACGTCAGATGCCATGGCTGACCGAAACGTGAAGCAATTCAGTCAGGCCATGCTGTTGAATAAAACTTAATTTGCTTAATATTATTTGGCGTTAGCACAATAAATAAAGTTGATAATTTACGGTGAATTTAAAATATGACATAAGAAAAGCCAAGGAATCCGGTGAAATTGTCGAAATGCGAAAAATGCGTTTCATTTGAGCCGTTTCGTTTCATGCCATTCACGCACGTTCCGAATTTCTTTTGATTCCTCTCTTGACGAACACCATATCCGCTCTATAGCCCGATCATAGGTTGAATACTGGATGTAAGATTTTGATTTTGCTCTTTTCCTTTGGCATATGTACTAGCATCCCGTGGGGTGATGGCTATTTTTTATTCAAGTTCTTTGGTTCTCATTAACAGTCCTATAGCCCATTAGTAATTAACAATAAGCATGCTATGATACTTGCGTACCCGTTTCCCCCCTCGAGAGGTCTCCAGCTGCTCTATCACAAAAATGCGTGATCTAACCATATGTTTCGAACGGTAAGTCCGTACCGTAAGACCTGCACCTAGCCATTTACCCCGCAGTTTCCAGGGCATTCACTCGCACCCGGCCGAGGCCTGGCGCCGGGCCCGGCCCCGCTGCCGACAATGGGCTGCTCTCGTCACACTCCGGCAGATAGCGCAGAGGCGTGCTGCAATATTCATCGGACCATTTAGCGTGCACAGGTGCGTCCTTCCCAGCGGGAACCATCGGTCAGGGCGGCACAATGGAGCCGGCAGCGGGCGGGAGCCGCTAATTGGACCGGAACAGCGGATCCGTCAGCGGGGCCGCTAAAAACCGACACCCGCAGCGCCCCCGAGACCTTCTGTCCCCTCTGCCGGGCGCCGGCGCAGCATCGGTCATCCCACATAAAGCCGCTCAGCCGACAAGCAGGCACTCAGAAAAATGAAACTGAGGGGCGGCATATGCTCAAAACAGGGAGCGAGCGATTGGTTAGTACATGCTGCACCTGAGCTCGATGCATCCCACCGATGAGATGCTTTAATCGCATCTGTTCTGTTTCCTGGAAATAATGGTAAGTACGGACAAGCTAAAGTTTCATACATGGCTATGTTCAAACTTTCAAAGTTGCATAGTACATGAACTTTATAATTTTGCGGAGTAGGTACCTATGGCCTTTGTACTTGTTTCACAAATGCATGTTTCTTTCTCCATATTTAGAACACAGTCTTTCGCCTAGAGTGAAATCGATAGTTCCAATAATTTCGTTCGACGCAGATGTGAAACTTGAACAACTGTCCGTATCATAAATTAATAAATGTTGTGTTATGTAAGCACAAATGTCCGAGGATGTTGAATGATTGAACATGAGAAAACAGCCTCGAATACATCGGGGAACGACGTGCGAGAAATAAAATACAATCCGATGCAAAATCCATTCAACTTTCACACGCCACAATGCATATTTCCTACACTAAAACCAGAGACGCATTCCTGCCGGACAGGCCGGATAGGACCGATCAACCTGAAACTGACGACATGGAGTGATGAACAATGGTCATTGAGTAATGCCCGTGTATAATCTCTACACTTTTGACAGGCCTACGTGCTGTTTTCCCAACCACCTGGTCCCATGATTGCTACTCTCATCATACCTTGCTACTCTCATCATATCTCGGAGGGTTAGATTTGTACCTATCCTAGACGTTTCAATAAAATCTACAGTTCAACTTTAATGCAGGCATTTAACTAAACCAGCACAAGGTCTTTGTTGTTAGGTTGGATAAGTCTCTGTTGATACATTTAATTAAACCATTTTAAGGCTATGAAAGGAGAGTATAGAGATAAATCGCTGCGCTGAGTTGACCACCGACTGGTGTGCCGCAGTGGCTGAGCCCTGCCATTGGGACGGGGATGTCGAATGGCAGGCCACCAAGCTCCCAGCCCTTCAGTTACCGCGGAAGGACATGTCTCTTCTGGAACTGTCCTTTCCGGCTGTCTGGTGGCCGGGTAACCGTCAGCCCGAAATAGTTGGGAAAGTGCGATCAAAGATGAAGAAGGGTTGGTTCTGAAGATGGAAAGGACAGATGAAAAAGGGCAGATAGAAAGGTCATGGCTAGTGCCATATAACCCACTTGCTAGGACCATTCCGGCGCGAGGCGACAGGCTGGATCTGGAGTCAGTTCCGAGCCAGCAATTACATCTGGCGGCAAAAGGACGAACTGCTAGTACATGCGATTGACGGCATACATTTCAGCTCAGCCCGATTTTTCAGGATGCCGTGTTCTCTTATGGAAGAAAATTTAAGTAACTTAAGTTCGCTATGATATCCATAACTATGACAAAGACTATCGGACAGGATGACAATATTCAATAACAATGCCGGGTGGATACACCCAACGCCGCTTTAGTTTTCAGTTCACTACCTCACCAGGTTCAGTGAAGGTGCGGTACCAACCAACTCACCAGGTTCAGTGGTCCGGTGGTGGGACTACCAATACGCTGATATGATACGCTGCACCACCAACGATAGGTCCAGCTTCAAGGTGCATCTGAAATAACAGTAGTTAGAGTACATTCAATCATTCAGCGTCTAAAGCTGCTTCGGCATCCGAGTAAAAAGCACTGATATGCCGATCTTATGTTCGATCGCACTGAATGTTAATTTCTAGCATATTTACGCAAGGTCGCTCATACTAACTCAACTTACCTTGCTTCGCCAGACATGAGACTTCAGGAGAGTCTAGAAGTCCTCGACTTTCCGACGGGCGACATCTCAGGTGACTGGCGGATGGACGGAGATCCCACCGGTCCCACGGTCCCACCCCGATCTCCGATGGAGATCCCATCACAGCTGTGTGGGACAGAGGTCCCACCGGCACCGCACCCCTTCCAGCATTGCTGCACCTGTCGGCGAGATGGCACAGATCAACTAGAGCCAACACTCCGACAGAGAATGGCAAGTTGGACGGTGTGAGATCACGACGGTGCTCGTGTATGGCTTTATCACTGCAAATGTCGTACAAACAAATTAATGAATTGATAGAAGATGTGATGTACGCGAAACATCCACTATCTATCACTCACCTCTCGCAACTTACACACGCTCTTGCTTTCCGTGTCTAAATTGAGACTGTCGTCTTGCGTTAGGAGTCGTCCGGCAGCCACCCTTCACAGCAGACAGTGCAGCGGCAGGGCATGCGCCGGGACTTCTTTGGTGAGGTGACTGGCGTCACCCGATTGACCGGGTAATTGTTGACCAAATGAACACCCAGCTATCGTCACACACTGAAAGGGGAGGAGCGTTATCGTGGTTATTTACCGACACTTCTCAGCAGATGTTTTTAAAACATCTGTTGTCAGGAAGCTGGTGTCTGAGCTGATTGAGCATACCCATCCGAGGCGATCACTCGAATCGCTGTTTGGTCTGTCTAACGATGGGCTCAGCTACTGCGGCGCATCAGTCGGTAATTGGCTTGGCAGTTGGCGAAGTGTAGTGTCATCCTGTTATTCAAAAACCTTAGAAAAAACGAATTAATCGTATACTATCTATCTATCATGCTAGGTGCGTCGTCCGTAGCAGTAGATCTCATTTAAATTATTTTTCTTTCCTTAGAGTTATTGGGTACCAAGTAAAACAGCACAATGCATGCGACAGCAAAATAAAATTGCAACATTTAGCAAACGCATTACTTGTTTAGGGATTGATTGCTTTTATCGGTATACTAACACCCTGAACCAGGGCGTCACCTACTGGCAAAACATCAATACTAGTGGTTGTATAGTCGTCTATAGGTGACGCTTTAATCGTTCCAAGCTCTTGGCCGTCCCCCTGCCACATTGGCTGCCCGTTGTCATGAGCGAGCGTGGGTACTGAATACTGAGAGAGTCAGCTAAGCACTCACGTCGAGTCATCGTGCAGCTTTGGCTGTGGGTGGAATAGAGGTCTACTTCATGCATCGGTGGCGAATGTCCGAGTGTCGAGAGGTCCCGTAAACCTATGTCGATATTAGACCAGAGGCCAGTTTTACCCACAGCGTGAGAAAAATAGCCGCCTACCGTAATTTTTTGTCGAAAGACAGCTTCACATACGGAGCGTAAACGGTAAAGCCCTATTAGCTTACGCGCCAATCGCATTTACGCTCCGTATGTGAAGCTGTCTTTAGACAAAAAATTACGGTAGGTGGCTATTTTCCTGTTGGTAAAACTGGCCTCAATTGATAAACTCGTAACTCGTGTGAGCTGTGAGAGGGACATACTAGACCCAGAAAGACGTGGTGCGTTCGTTCTATCCACGTAAAGCATGCTAAAAAACGCATACCATCACTAGTGGTAAATCGGACACCGGTCTGGCCTGTGACCACTGACAAAGGTTCGAGATGACTATACTATCACGACAAGCTCATCAGTCACACGTGACACCTGGACCCACACTATGATGCCTACCCCTCGGCCCTTAATAAGCACTCAAGACAAAAATAAAATAAAAGAGCTCACACTATTCTTTTTTCCAGTAACATTTGTGTATTGAGCGTCTGAACCACTGTGTATTTCAATTGCCTTCACCCCGTGCTATCCCATGAACGACACCGAACCGACGGACTTTGGTCCAAACGAACCACAGGCAGACATATCTGGTCTAAACGAACCACAACCGGACAAACCTGGTCCAAACGAACCACAGCCGACCGGGCCACCGACGGTCCGACACAGTGACGAGCGAGGTCCGATATCGCCCGGACCGGCCACCCTCACAGCTAGCTCCGCCTCCAACCACTCTCTGGTATAAACCACGGTATATACGGTATATAGGTATAAACTGAAACTGCACCACCATAGCACAGCGATGTCAGGTGTGAGCCAGCGTGACGTCGCGTCACAACACACGTGACGTCACAACGGCGGTACCCCCGGAACGGTGACAACGGTTTACAGACGGCTGGACGAACATACCTACTGTCTATCAAAGCAGTGTCAACGAAGGTAGCAAGTAGCAAGTAGCGACCCGTGCCCAAACCGAATTACAAGCCAACTCAAACAAAATCAGTCTGACGCGGTGGTAAAGCACCCATGATCTGGGATGCTCGCCGATGGTAAACACTTTTGAAACGCTTCTGGATATGAGGGTCTTGATGTGTATTGTGCCCCGTACAAGGCTGCCGACGGGACACGGTGCTGCCATCTGTTGTCGAGTTGCGACACTGCCGCCGGCACCGGAGCGGACGAGGCACCGGGAAGCTAGTCGTCTACCTGAAGTTACTCAAGCATATTTTGCTGCCGTTGGGACGTTCAGTAAGCTTGTCTAATACAGACAAGGGGATATAGAGATTGATGGTACGGATCTGGCCAACGTCACATCCCAGTTCTGTCTCGTGCAGGGCGGTCAGGACGGCCTGGCAGTTTTCAGTTGAGGATCCAATGAACAGTCTATACAGTTTCCTGCAGGTCACTGCCATCCTGCTGACCGCTGCCACCTCTGACTGGGTCAGGGCAGGGATGTCCGTGGGAGACCGTTTGTCTAAAAGCTCCAGAGTATGCAGCAGGGAGCAGACGTGGAGGGCGGCTAGCACAGTGTCGCAAATGACGCCAGGTCCGCGAATAGTGACGTCTTTCAAGCTGGTGAGGGCAGTCAGGAGGCGTCCCTCCGCTTCCGGTGTCACGGACGGTGACTCACTTATGAACAGCCCTGTGACTGTGCGGGTCACCAGAACAGCCACCTGGCCCAGGAGTACGTCCGTGCCTTTCTGGATTGCCACATCTAGTCCAGACGTCGGCCATCGGGCGTGATACAATGGTGATTCAGTCATTCCTGATCCAGTGATGTCCAGCCTCCCCAGCGACTTGGGCAGCAGTCGCAGCCACTTGCCGGAGCTGTCCACGGGTGGGCTCACATCGAGCCGCTCCAAAGCCTTCAGTGGCTCCAGCAGCGCCTCCAGCTGCCAGTCGCTGACGCCGGCTGGCAGTGTCAGCTCACGCAGACAGGTGGCGTTGGAACGCGCCAGCCGGCGCAAGGCAGAAACACGCAGCTTGAAGTCGCGCAGGTTGGCCTTCTCCAGACCGTGGCAGGTGGCCGCGACCAGTCGGAGGTCGGTGTCCGTCTCAGCGGTCGGCGCCTGCAGTTCGGTCATCTTCGGCTGGTCCTGCACCTTCAATACGAGCTCTAGGCTCGTGGCCGGCGCAGGGACCTCTCCACCGCGGGTTTGCTGATCGGTTACCTCTCGTCGACAGCCGCTAACGATATCGTCGAAAGCGGACCGCCACCGACGGCAGACCCGCCTGGCGCGAAACATCTCCCTGCAGTCCATCTTGCTCAGCACCATCTTCAGCAACTCGTGGTCCAAGAGATAAATGGCAGGAGCCCATCGCGCTGCAGCCTCTCGCACGTCACCGCCCGCCGGCCCCGCCTCCTCTGCAGTTGGGGTTATGATGTCACAGCCACTGATGACGTCACACTTGTCACAAGTGTCGGTCTTCAGTGAATCCACCTCCTCGCCGTCACTCTGCGATCGGTCAGATGGCGCCGCTCGCCGGCCAACCTCCAGTAGAAGCTCCTCCACAACAGTTTGGTGAGTGGTGCGCTCTTCGAGGACAGCCTGCCGCAGGCGGACCACCTCTTCACGTAGATGGACCACCTCCTGACGCAGTGTGGTGTTGTCTCCCCTCAGTGTGCTCAGTTCCCCATTCAGACGGGCAATGTCCTCTTTGTCCTCTTTATTGCGATGTGTCAGTTCCTCCTTCAGTCGTGCCATCTCTGCTTTCATCTGGATAAACTCCTCCTGCAGCTGTCCAGTCTCCATTTCTCACCTCCACGGCCGTACTGCCGTCTTCACCGTCCGTATTTGTCCGTCTCCACTGTCCGAATTCCCGCCTGCGCCGCCACACCTCCTAGCGTCACTGGCAGTCCCCGCTCACACTATTCTTGTAGGTTCAGTGTAGGCTGTAACGCTGTTTAATGGATTACAAATTTTACATCTCCATGATGAATGTTCACAATGTTGGTCTTAACTTCACATACTAATTACCTACTGTAGTTTTTTGAGCTGTTGGACATACATTATTTTTAATTTATATTCCATATGGCATTGACTGCACATTGCACAAAGTCACTCTCAGACCTCCCCACCATATCTTTTCACCTAGTCATAAGTGTGTGTGGGGGGGGGGAGAAGGTAAGCAGCACATCTTGCACTGCAACCCCCCTCCCCCCATTGGCCTCCCTGTATGTTTGAACTAGATTTGAGGGGACCCTGTGACGTGAACAGTCATAGAAACATGCATAGTAAAACTAATGAGTCAAAAAGTCAACAGCAAAGGTAAGAACCTATCCCTCAATAGGTATAAACCCTTGGCCAGTTGTGATGCAACATTGAAAATAACATTTGTGTGAGGTATTTTATGCATGTTTTCCTGCTCGTTATAGACACAAGAACTGCTTAACAGTCAACTGAAGCTTATTTTTCTTTTATTTAATTGATAGACTTTAATGGTTTGCTTATTTGAATAAGTGGAATGGACAGTTCCTGGGCCATCTATGGACCATGGCGGCTCTTTGACAAGTGTGCTGCTGCAGACACAGTTGAATTTAAACTAAAACAAAACCCACAGCATTGTTTTCCGAATGATACACAAGCATTTTAGCAGATGGGTATGTAGAAAACAAGTTTTATAAAAAGTGTTAAAAATGTGCTGCTCAGGAAATAGCACGCAAGATTTGAAAATTGTAGGGTAATAAATACATATACCCTGAAAAATTGTATTTTTTATTCTAATTTTTCAGTGTCTGACGTCTTCTATCCTAATTGCAATAATTGATACCCCAACGAAGTCACAGTATAGGACAAAAGAAAATGGATAAATCACCTTCACATGAAAAGAGGTGCGATGAATCAAATAATTCCAAATTTAGCATGCACAATACAAAATAATATCAAATTTCATCGAAATCAATCGAAATAAAAAAAAAAATGCGCGTTATTGATTTGCGCCTTAAATGTATAACCTGCGCCATTTGACTACAGTCCCCTTTTGGAATTTTCATTACTCATTAATTGATGCTTTAATAGTTGAATTTTGTTTTTAATTTATTGTTAAGTAATAAATTACACTTAACATTAATTCTTCAGTATTTTACAAAACACAACAATAATACAAGCAGACAAAACAAAAAATCATGGAAATAAAAAAAATTAACGTCATCAAAACTCTTTTTATGCCAACGATCCAATGGCGACAAACTGACAACCTTCGAGAAAACTTTCAATGGACCGAAAATGCCTCAACGCTTGAGGCAGAGGTGAATGAATGGTGGAGAGTGCCAGCGCCCAGTGGTTCGGAAATCTCAAGAACGGAAATTGGAAAACCTGATTAGACCTTGTCCTAAGACTTAGGGATTCCTGCAGGGTGTTTACTGGTCTGTTTCAGCGTGCATGGTCACCCTAAGTATATAACTGGTACGTCTTTCACCCTGTTTTAATGCCCTCGTTTTGATGCTATAGTTAGCATGCTATTCCAATTCATTTATCATTTTCACTAGAGAATTTGATATGAAAACTATAGTTAATTCTTACGTATTTTATTTCAGTCTTTTTTATCTTTGCTGTTGTCAATGTTTTTGCATGTCAGCATGTCCTGCTTTTATTTGATTGTACGCCATTCCGGCTCTCGATTTTGCTTTGTGATGTCAATAATGTAGGTATGGGTAGTTCAGGCAAATTGTGTTTTAGCTGCCCAGTGCCCAGTGTTTCATGATCTTACAATTGTTCATTTTTGTTTTGTTTTTGTTTTAGGCACTAGGCAGTGCAGTATAATAGGCTAATGATGGGAATTGGAAATAACACTTGAAGTTTTATATCATAGGTATCTACTTTTGATGCCCGATGCCCGATGCCCGAATGACGTGGAAGTAGTCCACGTCATTTATTATATTTTATTGCATTGGTGATGTTGATCACGTAGGATTTTGAATGGACTACCTACACTAAATATGCTAGATATTAAGCTTGTCCTTCTTGGAGTGCTCTTTTTTGGTGCAGCTGCCACACCCACACCCTATCTTATTGTATTGCATTTTGTATTGTCCAAACTCTGGTGAGGATCTGGTAAACTTTCACTGTTTTAAGGCAGCTCTTACGCAGGAAGGAAACAGCCAAAGTACTTTGAAAGCATGAAACAAAAATCTGAAATTCCTTTAAAGGAGTAGGTAATAGGTATCTCTTAAGTCATAAATAACAATTTTTTTAATTTTTAATCTCTTTTTTATCTCTTAAAAAACAAGAGTTTTATGTGTATTGTTGCAAAGCTTAAGTGGTAGCTGGTAATGTTTTCAGGCATCTGCCATAGCATATATTTTGCTCATAAGATGTTTGCCTAGTGTAAGTTATGCTTAGAGGAGTTGTCTATGACATACATGGCTTGAAAACTTTGAATGCTATGTGTTGTGCTTTTTTAGTTAGTTGGTGCTTCTCTTATTCCATTCTTAACAAACATTTAGCCTGTACATTTGTAATGAATATTATATTACCCACACCATTTATATTTTGTCCTTAGCTTTTACTTTGGTTCAGCCATGCCAGCCTTCTGATTAATTACTGAAGTGACTGTCTATATGTTATCACAAAGTAAACTGCTCTAAATCAACAAAAATATTTGTCTTTCCTAAGACCATAGATCAGCTAGGGTGATTGATTAAACAAATAAATATCTGATGTATTTTACACCTTGTGGTAATGCAGGTCCTCTGCTTCTGCACCAGATTAAACTGACTCCAGTGACACCAGTGTGCTACATGGTGCTACACCAGTGTCTGAATTCTGATCTGGTGATAGTCACAAATTTGGTACTGGTATCTATGGCACCTTAAGATTTTGACCTGCACAAGGTCACAAAATGGTGTAGATACTCTAATGGAAGCTACTTGCCACCATTTTTGAAGGAAGGCTGTGTTGAAAGTTTTCATTCTGATACCCAGCCTCCTTAGTTGTAGCAACCAGTTTCTTACTTCCATCACTGATGGCTTTGTAAATAGCTATCTGCAGCCAGGACAGTGGCTGTCAAGCTGTGTGTTCTTCAACCGAAACCGTTACAGAATTCAGAGGGGACAGGCGATGTGGAAGCGATTCTCTGTCGATCTGTTGACCAGCCCGCAGCCACGCCACTGCTCTGAGACCGGAGACGGGAAGGCAGCGTCCCGGGCCCGACTCTGCGTCGGGCGGCGCTCTGCGGTCTCCCCGCCATGCCGCCGCTGCCGTTTGTTTATGATCCGAGCGCGAGGTGACAGATTGGGCTTGACGTCTACCGGGAGCGGTGGGGACGTGCTCCCCGTCTGCCACCGGGAGGCCATTCTCTCCGAGCGGCTCGGAGACGCTCTCTGCCGAGGGCCGGCGGGCGCGGTTCGCCGGGAGTGTCCGGCTGGAGACGCCGGGGGGCGGGGCCGGCGCGTCTCCGCCCGGCAGCCGCCGCTCCGGCCCGGCCCCGGCCCGGTCTCCGTCGCCGGGCTCGCGGAAGCGGTGGCCGGCCGTGACGTAACGCGCGCGTGATTCAGCGTCTCACGCGGAGTGCACGCGGCGGTGTGCACTGGCCGGTGGCTCGGCGGCCGTCGGGCGCGGCGCAGCGCGGCAGTAGTGGTGCGATGGCGCCCAGCGCGGGTGCTGCCGGCCGCCAGCGGACCCAGTCGCAGGCGGAGTCGGCAGAGGCCAGTGCCGGGTGAGTGGGGCGCGGCGCGGTGAGGCTGTGTAGAACCACACGGAGGGTGTGTGCGGACAGAAAACGACCTCTCGTTGGGGATTCGTGACTGAGGCTATTGAAGTTAACGCGTTACTCCCATTGGTATCGAGTGTTCACCGAAGAAGCTGAACAGGAGCCAGGGCCGTATCATTTTTGTCTAGTTCACTGCGCCAGACGGGTGGTTTTTCAAGGGTATTATTTTTTCTTCATATAATGACACAATTGGCGGCTGGCGCTTTATCCTATCCTCTCGTTTGGCGAGGAGGTAAATACCGTTTTCCAGCAGCATCTCCAAATCACAAATGACAAATAAAAATGTCTTTGGGCTCTGGACTTGTAATAGTTGCCTATGTTTCGCTGGTCATTGCTTTTTCTGGCTCAAACAACCTTCATCTATGTGAGTGACATCTTGTATTAAATGCAAGTTACTTTGTTTCCTTTTTTTCTTTTCAACTGACACACGTGTCCGCTCAAAGTCCACCAAGAAATGATGAGTTTTTGCTTGGCTCTCCCCTTTGTTAGCAAATATCATAACAGTGAGCCGCTGTCACAGTGACAGCTGTGGCTGACTGCAACTCTCAGTGAGCCCAGCGGTAGCAGTAGGTAGTCCAGCGTTGGCTGCTTGCCGTCCTCGGTCGGCAGGCCCAGCTGTACTTAGTAGATCGACTAGTGGCGGCGTGCTGCTCGTCGGTCGGCCCAGCTGTGACAGTTTCAGCGGTGGCAGCGCGCTGCCATGGCTGGCCCAGCTGTCAGAGTTCCAGCGGTGGCAGCGCACTGCCATGGCTGGCCAAGCTGTCACAGCGGCAGCATTGTAGTGGCTGGGTGCCGCCCAGCTGTCTTAGTTCCAGCGTTAGCGGCGTGCTGCCCCTGCCAGCCCAGCTGCAACAGTTCCAGCGATCCTTGCCGTGCTGCCCCTGCCAGCCCAGTTGCAACAGTTCTAGTCAGCCCAGCTGTCAGTGGCAGCAGCTGCCGTTTGCTGCCCCTGTCGGCTCCCGCCGAGCTGCCCCGCTGTGGCGCCGGCCCCGGACATCCGCTTCCGCCTTCCTGGCGGCTAAAAACACACGCCATAATCTCCCGCTGTGAGCCGGCCTGGAGGAAAACCGCCACCGGTGCCGGGTTAGTGAGCCGGCGGTCATACCCACAGCCTGACGGCGGCAGACCTTCGGCATCGCTGTTCAGTGGTCACTTATAACAACAGTTCAACGGCTCGGCTGTCCTGAAAATGCAGATCAGGCGATGGCAGATCAGCGCCTGAGCCTAGGTCAAGTCACGACCGGCCGGCGGCCGTCCCTCCCGTGTAGCCCGGCGAGGTGTCGTGACTGACCAGCTGGTCTGCCGGCTGTACGGCTGCCATTATGCAGCGACCACCGACGCCCAGCAGGGCACATTATGGACAGTCGTGACGCATTAACACTGGTGTCAGTTATGCTGTCAGCCGGATCGAGTTAGGCTTACAGCTCTGACAGGTCACGGTGAATTAAAATGACCCCACCCCTGTGTCAGCGGTACTGCGCCTGTGTGAACCGACAACGGTATATCCATCCGCTTCCGTCGTTAGCTTACAGCGTCAAATACGAAACTTTTTCCCGCTACCTATTCAACCATTTATTATCATGTTTACCCGTGTATCCCTATCATCTCTACTATCCAGTCCTGTCATCAAATTCGAACAGGCCCCGGTGACATTGGTTCTACATTTCTCCTTTGCTGCTTTTGTGATCTCCTGTCAGGAGATATGCTATCTCACCGAACCCCCTCTATACTCCACGCCTCCTGCTGTGCTCGTGTGTTTCAACTTTCAACTGGTGACCCATAACTGAACTGCACCGTCCCCTGCTGTACCCCTTTGACCGTATTTCTCTCATCTCTTTCTTCCAGGGGGACCGCAATGAACCGGTCGGGCTCGTCGGACAGCCGCTCGTGGCGGGTCGGCACCCTGGGACGCACCCTGGGGCGAAAGGACGCCGCGCACAAGCCGCCGCCGGCCCAAGGTAAGAAGTCGGCACAGACCCGCCGTCCGGGGGTGGTCAGGGGATTGCCGTGGTAGAAGGAGATGTCACGTGTCTCCTTTCCTGGCTAATAGCCTGCGAATGTAAGAGACATTGTGGGAAGTTCCAAAGCACGGCTCAGTCTCAGTTTGAGGTAAGCGGTTATTGATGACCAAGAAATGGTTGCTTATCGTCTAATGGTGGATGGCTGCTCAGCATATGGGTGTCCACAGTTCAAGTTGGGATCCAGCTATAGTGAAAATGCCATCAGCTGTACTTTCCAGTACCGCGACGTTTCCGCGCTGTGCAACGGTTGAACCACACCCGTCCATATGTCATTCCTACACCATACCTATTTCATGCCTATTTCATGCCTCCCCTGTCTGTTTCCCGTGAGGCTGCCGTGCCGCCCGCCAGTCACTCTCGATTCCCAACCGTAACAGGCGGCTGATGCCAGTGTCATGCCGACAGTCAGTTGAACGCCGCCATTGTCGGTCGGCCGTGAGTCACGTGGTTTGACGGCAAACAGTGACGATGACGCGGTGACGCGGTGACGCCCCTCTGTAGTGATGACTAGTCCCCCCCCCCCCCAACCCTCCTTGTCCAGCAATGCAGGGTGTCCCTGTGTTATCCCACTTGCGCCGTTCCTAGATATGCTGATTGGTGACGATATATCTGTGTTGTTCTGAGAAGGCGGCCTTGATGGGCGATGCGCGTTAATTTTCAGATGGTTAGCGTCATTTGCAGAGCAGTTTCATTTTATCCAGCCAGGGATGACTCAGTGGGCTTAGTGCTACACATGGATTAGCGATGTAGGCCGAAATGCCAGCGATAATTATCAAATTTGTTCGCCCATGCAAACATCCTTGTCAGGCGATAATCTTCATAATGACATATGTTCATTGTTCAGCCTAGCCCGTTTCCGCGAGTTCCTCAGTTTTGGTTGAAAATCATGCTAAGAAAATTTGTCGCATGTGCTTATGCTATATCATATATGTCTTGGGAGCATCTCGTCATCATCTCGTCTTCGTCATGGGAGCGAGCCCTCATCTGATGCGCAAACACATTTCACATTTGTATGATTTAGTTCTTATACTGGTCAATGAGCATAGTTAATGCTGAAAAACTGCGAACATCTGTTTCTGAAAGTTTAAAACTGATGCTCGTTTACGTAGTCACTTATATCATGACATAATTCCCTTCTACCTACCAGCGAACAGATGTTATGCCCGATTGACATCCATTCTCTGTGCGAACTCTCTGAAAACGGACCATCACGTTCCAAATCAAAATGCATCATTTGAGCGGTTTCGGCCGTGTCCTGAACTCTGGCTCGGTGGCTCTGACCGGCGCGTCCCGTGACCCTTGACCTTAGCGGCGTCCTGCGCCGGACCCTGGAACCCTCCCAGCCGGCCGGCCGGTGACGTCATCGGCCCGCTGACGACTCGGTTACTGGGCTGGGTGACCGACGGGCGGCTGTCGGAGCGACGGATGGACGGGCGGGGTCGGGTGCGGTCACAGACCAATCTGACCCTCAGGAGTCCCCCAGGTCCCGGCCTTTTAGCCGACCTCTATGTGCCATGTGGAGAATCGGAGACTATGGCCTCATGGGATGCGACCTCTCGACGGTCTCCTGGGTTACGTATTAGCGGATCAGCTTTTTGAGCTGTGATGGGTCGACTGACTCATGATATTCGACCTGGCGGGGCGTGCCCTCAGTTCGGCACCGTCCCATTACGCTGCTCCGCCCTCTCATACTCAGCAGTAGCACAGCCTCGATGGGTCGCCCGAGGCCAAGCCGGGCGGGACCGCTCCCCTGACCAGCCGGAGGGAATCGACCGGTCGTCGCGTCGCTGTCGATGACCTCGCGCGGCGTCACAGGGCTTCGTCGTTATCGACGGGACGACTGCGGTCAGCCCGGACAGGGGGGCTCAGACAGAGGGAGGGGGTCGCGTGCCCGCTCCGCTGCTGGAACCAGCTGATCACATGCTCAGCTGATATCGATGCCGAGTCGAGGGCTTCGCGGGTAGGATAGCACACAGGACGGAAACAATAGGTGGTGGGGCAGCCCGTATTCGGGAAACTGCTGACAGACATGATACCGAGATGAATGATGGTAGGTGGTGGTGAGAGATGCTATCGTTCAACAATACCAGGACAAAAGTTTCGAGTTCGGGCACGAGACTAATGCATTTGCAATAAAGCCCCATCTAGCAAGATGCCAGTTGCAGTTAACACGAAGACTCAAAGAGATAGTTTGCTTTATAGTAGCCTCTCTGTTTAGTTTTGCCATGGTCATTTATGGATACTACATCGGTGTGTAAGAGGCTATCCTCTGTGTGGCGATAGCCTCCCTGTAGACAGCGCTCGGCGGCAGTGAGCGGGGCCGCAGAGGTCAGTCGGGTTGGGCGGCGCTTCTGCCGGTGCCGCTGAGACCCGCCTGTTGACACCAGTGACACTTTCTGACACGGCCGGAGAGCCGCCTGGTGACAACGGCTGACACGGCCGGAGAGCCGCCTGGTGACACCAACTGACACGGTCGGAGAGCCGCCTGGTGACACCAGCCGACCCGGCCGGAGAGCCGCCTGGTGACACCAACTGACACGGCCGGAGAGCCGCCTGTTGACACCAACTGACACGGCCGGAGAGCCGCCTGGTGACACCAGCCGACCCGGTCGGCCGCTCGAGACATCCATCCGAGCTAAGTGGACTGAATCGGTCCGACAGCCGGGCGGACGGACGGTGGCGGCGGCTCGGACGTCTGACCTTGATGGCCGCCCGGCCCGTCTGCTGCTGCTGCCGGGCGGCAGATAGCCGGCTGATCTGTGCCGGAGCCGGGCATCCGTGATCGGTGTGTCGTCCCGCGCGCCCCGTCCCCCTCTGCCGGGGCTGCCCGGGCCGGAGGACCCGGCTGGCGGCGCACCCGGTAGTGTTGGGCGGCCTACCGCCTCCGGTATTCGATCGGCGCCCATCAGCCGGATGCGTCTCTGGCCGCTGGGATACCTGCCGGCTGGGGGCGGGCGCCGGGACCGGTCAGGGCGCGACCGGCGGGCCATATGCGGTGGTCATCAGGGTCACAGACCCGCTGCATCGACCCGGACAGACAGGCTGGCCGCGGCTGGACCAAACAGACGATGAGGAAGTGGTATGCACGTGGGTCACGCTGGGGAACTACCGTTCGGCTTTCGCTCAGCATGAGGTTCATCAAGTTGTACATGCTGCTCGCTTTGTTGGGCCGTTGGCCGTATCTGTCCAACGTATGTACTGTGCTATAATTCGGTACTGATTTCGCTTTGAAATACATTTGCGGTTTTTTGATATGCAGTGTTACACAAGCTGCACAAATCGTACGATATCAACGGCCCTGCTCTTGCACTACTAGGCTCGTTTTTAGAAAACCATAAACAGCGGGTGGTGTTAGACGGTCAAACGTCTGCTTGGACTCCGGTGATTTCGGGCACGCCGGAGGGTAGCCTGATTTCTCCCCTCTTGTTCATTGCATTTATTAATGATTTGCCATCGTATGTTCACTCAGAATGCCTGATGTACGCTGACGATGTGAAGATTTACCGGGAGGTACGCACAGATGCAGATGCCGTGCTGTTATATGACGATCTCACCCGCCTAGTAGAATGGTCGTCATCCTGGAGATTAAAACTAAATGCGTCAAAGTGCAAGTCATTTACCATCACTCTCAAACGGTCACCCATCATCAGTCCCTATAGAATAGGTGGAGTGACGTTAGATCGCGTCACCACTATGCGCGATCTGGGAGTTACTCTGGACCAGAAACTCACCTTCGAGCGGCATGTTGATTCGATTGTCGCGGCGGGCAATAGAGCACTCGGCTTGTTGATTCGGTCACTCCAAGCCGGAGCGAGAATTAGGTATGACACTGGCGCTATCACCTCAGCATACTTCGCCAATGTACGTTCGGTTCTCGAGAACTGCAGTGTTGTGTGGGGCGGAGCGGCGAGAACACATACGGATCGCATAGAACGAATCCAGCATAAATTCCTTATTTGGCTTACAGTTAACTCTGTCACCAACTCGGATTCTCTCTCTTACGAAAATCTTCTTTCGGCACATTCTTTCACTTCTCTGGCAGCACGACGGGTGCAACATGACTTGGTTTATGTAGCTCGTCTTTTCAAGCACAAAATTGACTCCAGTTCCCTGCGATCTCATTTTGGCCTCGCCGTCCCGCCTCGATCAGTTCGCCGCCGTGATCTGCTCGCCGTGCCGTTCGCCAGAGTCGAAACCATCAAGAATGGGCTCTATTGTAGGGTGCCGAGGCTCGCAAATGAATTTCTGCGTGAAAACAACCAGCTAGACCTGTTTACGGACTCCTTAGCCACAGTGAGGAAAACAGCTAAGTCTTACGCTGCTCAGCTATCCTCCCGCGCCTTTCCCACAGACCAATGATGTTGCCGTGTGTCGCAAGATTGCGGTCTGTTTTGTATCATTTACTGTATACCTTTATTACGTGTTTGTATGATCAGTGTGCCTATGCCTATGTGACTTTACCCGTAAATGGGCTTTTCCCGTGGGTGATACTGTGAATAAATGAAATGAAATGAAATGAAAGTGCTACTCAGACCAGCTGATGCCAGTTTTCCAGCAGGCTTTGCAGAATGCAGCTGCGACTCGTGACTTGTAAATCGTTCCGATAACACTGCTCAGATCTGCACACTGAGCTCCCAGCGTTGAGCTCGGAAACCATACGGTTTCGGAAACGTGACCTGAAGCCGAGCCCGAACTATTGTTCCCCGTGGCACCAAACCGAACTCCGCCCACCGCCACCGCAACACCAGAGGCTGGGAGAATGCTCGGATTTCCTGACGCCGCGTGCCGCCGATCCCACTGCAAGATTGGGCGGCGGGCGGCTGCGGATTCCGCCGAGATTTCGGTGTGCGCGGTGGGGAAATTCGGCCTCACTTCCCGTCTGTGGGAGCCGCTGTGTGCTTCCTGTCTCCGTCTCCGTGAGAGCGAGGGATAATACACCGGCGTTGGTGTCGAGAGCACCCACCGCCACTGAGCCCTGTCATCCCGTTGAACGAATCGCGCCGGCAGATTGCGTGATCGGCTCGGATACGCCCTGTGGCAGCGGGGCGCAGTGCCAGATCACTGATCAGTCGAGCGGAGACATCGCACCGACGCCACGGATGCGCTGACGCGGCAGAGGCCGGGAGGGCACAGAATGAGCTGGCTGGTGTCGGTAGACCGGCACGGATGGCTGTCAGACCAGAGGTCAACGTCGTTGGATCAAGGCAGTCGGCGATGATGGTCCATGGTGGTCCTGGTGGTCCATTGTGGTCCTGATGGTCCATGGTGGTCTTGCTGGTCCATGGTGATCCCGCTGCCAGTGATGGTCCTGTCGGTCCATGATTGTCTCACCAGCCATTGATGGTCCTGCCGGCCTGGCGATAGTCCCACCGCTCGGTGATGTTCCTCCGCCCCTGCCGGTGGGTGGTCCGGTCTGTGGCCTGGGTCCGCCGCATCCTCCTGTCGTTTCCTGCGGCGGCCCGCCGGCTTCCCGTGCCGACCGAGCCGCGTCCGGCAGCCTTCGGACCGATTGAGCTCGTCTGGCCGCTGACGACTCTGGTTTCCGCCGTTTGATGCGGTCGCCGTGGTTGCCATCGTCAGGGGCAGATCGGTCTTTATCAGCGCTCGTCCGGCGCTCCCATGTGATCTCCGGCGGACTGGGTTGTCAGAGTTGGCGGTCCGTCTCTGTACCCGTCCATGCGTGCCGGTCTCTGTTGATTCGGTTGCTCCACGCCATCAGCGCCCTGCTCTGTTCTGTGGTACCCGAGTCGGTCGTAGATCTTCTCGAAGCGAAAGATCTCATTTAATAAGTCAAATGAATCGTAACTGAATGTCAGCTCGGTCCACTTCTCTGTCGTCAAAAACGTCGAAGCCCAGTGTCTGAACTCTGATACCCAGGCGTCGGGTCAGCTCGGGTCTGGGAAGTGGGAAGCCTGACGAGCTGCGAGGTCAGCCACCTCTCCTTGTCTGCACGCGCGGGAGGCGCGTCGCCGGCCGCTAGTGCCGTGTGAACCCTGTCTGTTCCGCACGCAGACGGGCGCGCCGCTGAGCGGCGCTGACCCAGTGCGGCGCTCGCGGGCCGCGCGGCTCCCCCGCCGGCGCCGCGCGCGGGGGCGGTCGATGGGAGTCGGTGCCGGCGGCCGGCCGGCACGCGCGATCAATGGCCCCATCGATTGGCGCGTCGGCGGCGGGCAGTGGCGCGCCGGCGGCGGCGGCGGCCGGTGTCTCAGTGGTGGCCGGCGCCGGCGAGATGTTCGAGGCGGCCGGCTACGAGTCTCTGGGTAGCCGGCACACCCTCCGACGGCCGCTCTGTGAGTACAGCGCCGCGCAGAGGGTGCCGGGCGAGGCACCGGGGGGAGGGGCGGGGCGGGCCTGCCCCGTGTCATGGCGTCAGCGGTCAGACGTCATGGCGTCAGCGGTCGGACGTCATGGCGTCAGTCAGCTGTCGGCTGCCGTCTGACGCCGCTGGCAGGCACGCTGTATGAGCTGGTACCGCCTGATGAAATGTGCCCTGGTCTCCTTCAACGGACACTGGTCTGGAGTCGACCGTCAGTCGCTGCTGATCGGATTACAGATCACATTAGGTCACTTCCGGCCGGTCGGAAACGATGGCTGTTGAGATATTGATTGATATTTATTGCCTATTTCCGTCCTTTCCTTCTGCTATATTTCCTCTCCTGTCAAGAGCCTGTTTTTGCACACCCGTCGTGTTGAGCTCCCGGAAGTTGGTCGCTCTCATTACCGCTGTACTGCCAGAGTCGCCCGTACGGACGGGTGTCTGGTGTCCGTCACCATCACGTCACACCATTCTCCAACGTAAACTGCGCTCTGCTGACGTTATGTAAGGAGGGTGGTGGTGGTGGTGGACGGGCTGTTTCGCGGCACCCATCGACCGGCACGGGGTTGGGTCTGACGGGTGTACCGTGGGTGTGTAGCCGCGGGGTTGGTTGTGACGGATGTACCGTGGGTGTGTAGCGGCGGCAATGGGCTGAACTGAGTGACGGGTACTGGAACTGGACTGTGGCGCTTAGGGACTGGAATGCACCGCTCTGAGTGGCAGGGACTGGACTGGGATTGGACTACGTGACTGAGTGGTAGGGACTAGGCTGCACTGCACCCGTGACTTTGCATTACTGACAGCAGCCGGAGTGGGATTAGGCTGCGCCCCTGACTGGCCGTGACTGCTTCTGGTACTGGACCACGCAGCTGACTGTCGTCGGGCTGGACTGGGACTGCATTGCGCTGATCACCGACTGGGACAAGTGACTGGCAGCGACCCCGCCCGTGACTGACAGCCACTAGTCCTGGAACTGGAGTCGCGGAAACCGGACACTGACGCTGTGTGAACTGGCGACTGACGTCAGTGATTACAGGCACGCCATTCCCTAGAATCGCGGCCGGTAGCTCTGAACGAAATTTACATTGGGTGTGGCGAGAGTGGTCGCTTGGATTCACGTTTTTTTTTGCCATCGTGATCAATTAATGGTTCAGGTTGTATCTTATTGTGTTTTTTATTGCTTTGCTATTTACTTGTGCTTTTTCTCTGGTCAGATATTAATAATGAAACAGTAAGACCTGTTGAAGGGAATTTATTCGGCTTCTGTAAATGTTTCTCGTGATTGTAACTAATTGGATCAGGTTGATGGTTGCGGAGACCTAGAATGATGATCCTATTAGGGTGGCATGACATGCGGCGAAATATTACCACGATTCCTGCTCGCTAGAACAATTTAGAACCAGAATACTGGCTGTTGCGTGAGCATTTCTAATACGTGCATATGACGGACGTCTCCATCGAACTATTTTGTTCCGACGCCCACATGTTTTTCATGACTTGACAATAAGTATCAGGTATCTGTACTGACTATTCCTGAGATGACAGTACCAACCGCTGCTATTTCTCCGTATCGATTAGTAACCAGGTGGGCTGCTTGGTTCGGGAGTTCATGCTTCATGCAGGTCTGACGTATATTGCATGCATAATGCCGGGTCTTATGCAGCCTGGGACGCTGTGACGCTAGTGGAGGCGCCCTGGAGTCAGCAGTGCCGTCATAGGTCGGTCGGCACGGTAACAGGCCGACTGGTCGACCTCTGGTCACTGAAAGGGAGTCCCGCCGATCCCACAAGCCTACATTCTATACGATACCTTGACAGTCACACCGGTGGTTGACACTTCTCCTGCGATCTGTTACAACTCTCCCCCTCACTGAGTGCCGGAGCCTCTTACTTATCGGTCCACTGCACCCCGCCCACCTGTCTAATCCACCTGCTCCCCGCACCCCGCTCCGTCTCTCCCCTCACATTCCCACCCCGCCTCTCGTCTCATCGCACCCCGCCTCTCTCCGCCTCTCAGTCCACCGGCCCCGCCTCTCCTCTCTACCTTACCCTACCCTCCAACACCGTTCCTCGCTCCCCGCGGTGCCGCGGAGCGCTGCAGCTCCACAGCTGTGTAGCGTGCCGCCGCTGCGTGCCTGGCCCGCTGAGGTGAGGTGGCGGCCTATTTCCGACCCGGTCACCTGTGTTGTTAAATGTCGGTGGCTCGGCCGACCGCCGGTTACCACAGCAAAGTCAGGTGTCAGGGTCAGTTCACCTCCATCGGCACAGGTCGACCGACCACTCCCGACGGACGGATGAGCGCTCACCCTCATCAGGAACTCTATCACGAACATCAGGAACATCAGAATAGACCTAGCCGAGCTCAAAGACCCAAATGGGCTGACCTGGCAGACCCAGATAGGCTGTCCAACCCAATCGAGTGGGAAGACCATACTGGCGGACAGACCCAGGCGGCAGGCCTGGCCCACACCCTGGCCACCGGATGGCTGTGTTAGAGTGTTTCCGGTAGGGACGGGCCAGCGCCACCGTCCGTGGGCCGTCTGTCGGCCTGTCCAGTTTCCGGCGGAGATGAGTAGCACGGCGGAGTGCGCCATGGTTGGTCATCGAGAGCCTCTGGCCCTGGTCGCTCTCGCTGTGTAGTCAGTCAGCCGGCCGGTCGGTAGTGCCCCAAGCTCTCCTGGTTGACTGGGGCTCCAGCTACCCCTCCCCTATCTGCAAACAAACCACTCAAATGGAGGGGGGAGGCGATCGGCTGGCCGTGTATGTGTACAGTGTATGTAGGAGTGTCCAAGTCTTCTGATCGGACATGCTAGGTCGACCGATTGTGTATGTCTCGACTGCCGATGTAAGGCCCGAGGTCCTTGATCGTGCGGCGGCCGTCCTCCACTATCTTCGCGTATCAGCCGGCGCGGCGCCGCCTATTGACTCACGTCGAGAGGAGGACAAACGGCAAAAACACGCCCCTCCGGCGGACACACGTTTGCGCGCGCACTTCGGTGGCGGCAGCGCAAACATGTTTGCGGCGCAGCCGCCGCCTCCGTGCCGCCGCGCCGTCCTTGCGGCTGATGCAAGAAGTCTATTTGGCACCGGCGTCTGCTAATATTAGGCGTCGCGCGGACAGCTGGGTGGTTTTCAGTCGGAGCTGGCGGAGCTCGGCTGCGGACCGGCCGGCGCTGACAGCTCTTTGACTGGCGACTGACGACTGAAGTTTGCTGGGACTGGGGAGTCACGTCGACCCCAGGCGGCGGCCGGAAGTGACGTCATACGCGTCACACGAGCACCGGTGATTACCGGTTGGCCTTTGACACCCCTGGCTGATACAGGACGTGATGACCCGGGGCGCGGTCAGACGCCAACACTGGTAAACAAGTGATCACTGATCTAGTCATATCCGCAACCTGCGAGCCTCGGACCTTAGAGGGAACAATGAGGACCGCCGTCTTACCGTTGTTACAGCAATATCGTACCGTCTCTGGACCAGACCATCACCGGACTACCAGACCCACAGCAGACCGTCCCTGCTTTCGCGGTCCAGCAGTGCTGCAGGCCATCTCTCGGCAGCTGTTGCCGTGCAATGGGCCCACCCCTCCCCTCCCCTCCTCGCCCCGGGCTGGCCCTCCGGGAACCCTTCTGCAAAATGGATGAGTCGTCGTGATTGATCCAGCGGCTGGCGGTCCGATGGGGCCCGCGGCACGGCCCACCACGTGGTGGCTGAGGAGGGGTAGGCGCAGGTCACGTGACATGAGAGGTCATGGTGGGTGTCGGGTCACGTGACTGGAATATCATGTGTTGGGTCACGTGATTGGAGAGGTCATGGTGGCTGTTGGGTGGGATCATGTGACAGGAAGACCGCGATAGATGTTGGGTCACGTGATCCGGTGATCATAGATGTTGGGACTTGGGTCACGTGACTGGAGAGGTCAGGATGTTTGTTGAGTCACGTGAGTTAGGGGTCATGCATGACGTATGTTGGGCCACGTGACTAGAGGGTCATGGTGCATGAAGGAAGCACGAACTTCGGCATAGCTTTATCTGAAAACCACATGATTACAGATTCAAACTACTTCCTCAAACGGTTTTTCCTGCTTGCCATTCCAGCACGGCGTTGAGCATCCGGTAAGCCGGAGACTATAGGCTCAGGATGAACGGTCAGCGGCGGAACGTGTTTCTATTCCGGGCAGTATTCCCGGTGGGGATTACGTGACTGCGGAGCCGCAGCAGTGACTGCTGAATGGCTGACTCGCCACGGAGAACGGAGCGAGTGGAGCCACTGCGGGCCTGTGGATGATTGTGGGCTCGCGTGATGCAGGTTGGAGTTCGGGCCACGGTAAGGCGAGCGGCAGGTGCGGCCTACCGCCGCGCCGGCCGGTCGGCTGGGCAGTGCGGTATCACGGTATCGTACGCGGCACTGCGTCACAATAAACTGCGCAACGGTGCCAGGCAGTTCACCGTCCCCGGTGGGGGCAGGACAGGGGTGATCGGACCAACACGCTCACATTGCCCGGCTGAACACTCGCCCCATGTCCGCCGACTGAGCCTCGGTGGCCCAGGACTGAGCGGATGAACACTGTTGAGTGTTCACACTGCATCGCCTGGCTTAACGCCCATGACCGTCGTGCTGGGACCGGTGTGTTAAAACATGGACGAGCGGATGGGCGCCACTGAACGCTCATGTCCGCCAGCCCGGGACCGGTGGTGACGCCTCCGCAGAGGCTCATTCAGCTCGTTGTGGGCCGGCCTCCGGTTATGAGAACAAGCGATAAACCGTGGCAAATGTCGCTTTGCATGGCAGTCGATTGCGACTTGCGAGTACTCCATGGAAGGTACTATTGCACTTCCCTGTCATGCAAGGAAATAACAATTGTATATCGTTTTTAAATACATTGATTATAAATAAATAAATGTATTATTATTTATTACAATTAATTTCGTCTCCGCCCAACGCCCACGCTTGTCGTTATACAGGCAGCCATCCAGCGTAACTAACAACTTTTGATCCCCTCTCATGTTGCTCGACGACCGGAATGCAATATCGTTACCTCCCAGTCGTAATAATGCACTGGCTGGCGCCTGGAATCCTGCTCTGTTCAGTGTGTAGGTGTTGCCGACTGGGCGGCGGAGGCTCGCAGGACGCGCGCGGCTCTGAATCCCAGCGTCTGTCCGAGCGGGCGGCCAGACAGGGCGGGCCGCCGTCTCACTAAGTATAATGGACCGTCAGACCAATGCTGGACGGCACCCGTCTGATAGGTGCGGGCTGCAGACTGACTGGCTGGAGTCACTGGAGACACCCTCCAGATGAGTGACACTCGTGACACGGGCCGACACCTTTGACACGGACTGACACCCGTGACACCGCCCCACACCCTTCGGACACTGGTGACACCTAGAAGTGACACTGAAGTGTCCCATTGGTGGCTGTGACACAGATGACACCTGCTGGTCCATGGGCGCCATGTGGGCAATGTTCATTAGCAATGTGTAACCTCTGTCTCAGCATGATTGGCCTGTGGCGTGGCCGTGACTCGTCCCTGTGAGCTACCGCAGCCCACAGCTGCCTCTCAGCTGTGCCATGCCGCGATTCTGTCCACGCCGTCTTCTCGGTGATAAAGGGTCTCGCTGGGACCGTCTGCCCCGGGCCAGACGGGTGGAGAGGGCCCCTGGGACACCGGCCGGGTCACTAGGTTACCAAGTCACCGCGACGGACGGTTTTGGAGACGACGGTGATTGAGATTTTTAACCGCGACCAGAATATCCACAGTCTGAAATCGTGGCCTCACCAAGTTAGAAGTAGAGGCTTCAGGCTGTGGCTAGAAGTAGAGGCTAAGAAAATACCCTTGTAAGCCATTCTGGTCAATGGAGATATGCGAATTGCGAATGCATACGATGGATGTATCGATTTGTAGAAGCAATATTCATTGGAAATAGCGGAGATGCGTGCTACCCACACCTTCCCGGTGTTATTTGCCGGGTGATTGGATCCATACTATCTATCCACTCTTCATCATCTGGAGCCTTCAGCTCGGAGTAATGGTGTGGGCGGCGTCTGCTACCTGAGAATCCCCGCCGATCTGTGCCGTATTGATCTCCCGCGTATCGCTCTCCGGATCCCATCCCGCGCGCTGTCCACCCCCCACCCCCACCCTCCCCTCCTACCTAGCCCGGGGAGGCGGTCTGGTCTGTCAGGGCTGTTGGCTCTGGCAGCGCGGCCGCCCTGGGGGAGGCGTCACTCGCCACCGCTGTCACCCATCTGCCGGGCGGCGCCGGATGTTTTCTCTGCGGCGGTCGCACGAGACGCAGCCGGTTGGTGACGGATCTGCGGCCGGCGGCGTCGGCTCGTCACTGGGCCGAGTTGATCACGACCTCCCGGCGACAGACTCGCTCCCGGACGGCCCGGACTGGCACCGGGCGCTGATCCATAATGCATCACGTGCCGGGCGCGCCGGCGAGGGGCCGGGTTCCGGCGCGCCCGGCGGACGGCGCCGGGGCCTCCCCGAGCCTACGGCGGCCGACATGCCGCCTGCAAGGTCGCCCTGCCGGTCCGGGCGGCGGCGGGGGTGGGTGGATCCGGGCAGCGCAGTCGTCTCCGGCACCGGGAGCTGCTCTCGCTCCCGGAGGCGGCCCGGATCCACCCGCGCCCCCACCATCTGCATAGGGGGACGATACATATAGGTGGGAGGGCCGCCGCCGGCGCCAGTGTGGGATGGTGTCGCGGTGCTGAAGGTGGTGTGGTGGTGCTGTGTCGTGGTGTTGTTACCATGGAGGACGAAGAGCCGCCGCCGCAACAGATGACCGGTAGGTGTGCGCCGCGCTGACAGGTGTCATCTTTATCCACGCACTTCCCCGACGGTGGATTTGGGAAGAGTCGGTTCGTTGGATTATAGTTGCTCGTCCCATGAGGTGGATAATAGCACCAACCAGTATTTTATAGCATACTACCTGCAATAAATGTAACTGCATTAGCAACTACGCCGCCGTTCCCTGAGCTGCAGAATAAGTCTGCGGTTAGCCTTTGTGTGTGGTGGAAATGATTGCGCCGGTTTCGTGATCGAAGGGTAGAGCACCCGGTTAGGTATGCGGCGGCTGTTCACCGCGGCCGGAGCTGCTCGGGACCGGCTGACGCGCGGTCTGTGGTCAGCAGCCACGCGATCACGTGAACTGAGTGGTCGGCCGGGAGGTTTCGCCAGCCGTCCTCTGTTCGAGCGGCTCGGTCCTTCCGTCCGTCCATCGTTGGTCTACTCACTACAACATCCCCTCCGTCGGTCGGCTCACAGTCGATCCTTCGGTCCACCGCCAGTTCGTTCGTATTAGTCAAATGTCCATCCGTCGGTCCATCTTGGGCGCCGGTGATCACGGCAATCCGGGCGCCCTAAAACCCCAAATCATCAGCGTCATCATCGGTCCAGCTCGACATCTCCTTCGCCTACATCCGTCCAGCGGGTGGAGACGACCCGGACGGATCGCTGGGCCTTTTCAACACCACCCCGTCAAGCTAACAGTGGGACGCCATCGGTCACCCCTCAGTGGTCTCTGCAGCCGACAGCCGGCGCCGGCAGTGACGGCCGACGCCGCTCGACCCTCGTTATACAAACAGCGTGTGGGCGGGGCGCGCTGTGCTTCCCCGAAGCGGCGCTGCCGAGAGCCCGAGGATGGCGAGCCGCCTGTTTGGCCAAACACCGCACCGTGGGGACTTATGCCATCCTAGCACGACATAAGTGGCAAATACGAGTATTTTGATATCCACTTTTTTGTCATCCATTTCACGTAGAATTGCCCAGTGCATCCATTCCCGACCTTAAATCCTTTCAAAAACGATTGCTTACACCTCAAAACACCTCTCAAAGAGTAGCATTGCGCTGACCAGCATCCTGCTTCCCGGATATAGCGAAAAAGCACATGACAATGAAACGCCCGCTCACTCGTTTCCCTGAACAGCAGCTTAAAGTTGCGATATGTTTTCATTATCTGTGTTTAATGAGGAAGATGATGGTATACACGAAAATTTCCAAAAATCAACCAAAGGTATCATTTTCGAAGGAAATGCTAAAAATGTTAAAATGCTTTTGATTCCGGGAGTTGAATCAGCAAACTGTTACCCTACAAAGTTTGATACGCGGTGGTACGCGTGGAAACACATATCAAAATGTTCTCCAATAATTTCTGCATCGGGGGCAACTCTCATTTTTTGCCGAAATTTGCCTAAACTAGTCACTATGAGACATCAAAGCAGACGGTGACGCGTGGTTTCTTACGCCCCGCCGGGCCGCGCCGCGGCGGGTTACCCGACCGCGGCACACCGCCTGGGGGGTTTCCGGTTAGTAGGGGTTGGGAGGAGGGAGGGAGGGGGCGATACCATGTTGACCTTGTTATTTTCCATCGCCAAATATTGTTTTTTGATAAAACAACAACGCTGTTGCAACGCTGCGTCTATATTACTGGCTCCTACAGCCAATGATCACCTTATGAAGCTTCCGTTATAGAGCTTTGATATAGGAAAATCGAAAACTGATATAACTTCGTAAAGTGGTTTTGGGGGTGGTGATCACGAATTTCATGTTAGTTTTGATCAATGATGATCTTTTTCATGCAAGGTCGGGTCAGGCTAGGCCCGACGATTAGGTGCTCTGCCGCCTATCCATAGTAGGCAGGTGTCAATCACTACTAATGGCTTCGTAACAGGTTACGTAAGCACCAAAACTTCTATTGAAGGTTTTAACGGGTGTTAAATTCGAAATTATCTCCAAGCACTCATCTAGAAAATGCTTACTCGGAAAGGTTAACTAAGGTCATCTAAGCTAAATGACCTCGGCCTAACCTTCACATGACCTTAAAAATGCCAGGAACAAACAGTATTTCATATGTTTGAGCGTTAGCAACCACAACAAGCGCCGATAATGTGCGCTCACATGCGCCAAATCGATAGCAGCCTAACCTGGTCGGGAGAAACAGGTCATATGTCAAAACTTATGAAAGTCAAGGTCATGAACTTTTCAGTTCATGTACAAAATTGACCGACTCCAAGGTATAGAAAGCCTCGTCGCGTTCCACCACGTTTTGCTTGAGTTAGTTGCGAAAAACCGAGGGGGAGGATCTGTTCGACCCCCTCCCCTTCAAGTGCAAGGCTTCACAAGATTAAGTCCGGAATGCCTTTTGATTATTGGGCTAAGCATGAGCAAATACCTATTTCTAAAAACAATTGTAGCTTCATTTCACTTCTTGAACGTTTCCACGCCCACGATGCATTGCTAGCCGAAGACGACTTAGCGCTAAGTCTATGGGGAGGGGTGGGGGAGGGAGCGATGGATGCAACAAGGGAGCCAATCATGTTGTCTGGGATCAGTAACCATTAGTCCAACCATTTGACGGCGAAATAAAGCTAGTAAAAGTAGCGTAGGGTGCGATATGAATTAAGTCGTGCTAGGATGGACAAAGTCCCCACAGTGCACCGCCCGACGGTCGGTTCGCCGTAACCGTGACAAGTCGGTTCGACCGAATCCGTTCGACCGGTTCGACCGCCGACGTCGGCGTTGTCCGCGCTCTTTGTGTCCTTCGTCCTTCGGTCGGGGTTTGACTCGATTTCACAGAAGCTGGGTCACCCATATGGCGCACAAACAACGCTCTCAGGAAAGCGTGTATCCTGTCTGAGACGGAAAACCATATGGGTGACGACCAAAGGTCGCTGCGCCACCTGTGAGTGACGGGAAGATCAGGTGCCGTCCGCGTGACACTGGGACCCGTGAGCTGAGCCGGATTGTCATGGCATCATTTGCTGGCGCTAGTCTAATTTTCGTTTAGGTTTCGTCCATCGTACCGACCACCTTTCTGGTAGGATTTGCTTACAATGTGTCATTCACCTATTCTAACCCTGTCGCTCTGTGACTTGTTCTGGATTGAACCATGGTACACTTCCATCTGTCTAATCCTCTGGATACTCGTATATCTGCAATCCTATCCAACCGTACCCTTTGACCCTCAGTATTCCATTACATGGTATAACTTACAAAGGTATGTCACAAAATGTGAACTCTGTGACCCTGTCTGGCCCTTCGTAACCTCTTATAATCCTCGATGACTCTCTGACCGTCTATGGCCCCTACTGACCGTAGTTGACCACGCATCGTATCCCAATCTGATTTTATCTGACCCGTTCTGACTTCTGACCGTGCCTTCTCTCTCTGTTTCAGACCGGGAGCGGTACGACCCGCGCCGTTTCCAGGGTCAGGGCGTCACCTTCAAGGGCAAGCTGATCGGTGTGCTGGCCGTCGGTGAGGCGCGCGGTGACCGCATGTGTCAGGACGCGCTGGCCGAGCTGAAGATGGCCATCCGGGCGGCCGGCGAGCACAAGCAGAGGATCGTCATCAGCGTCAGCATCGACGGACTCCGGCTGAGGGACGAGCGATCCGGGGTACGTATTACGTAACAATACTCCCACTGAGGGACGCGCGATTCGGGGTACGTAGCAGACGGATTGAGGGACGAGCGGTCAGGGGTACGCAACAGAGCTCCTACTGAGGGATGAGCGATTCGGGGCACGTAACAGACGGGCCTCCGGCTGAGGGACGAGCGATCCGGGGTGCGTAACAGGGCTCCTGCTGAGGGACGAGCGATCCGGGATACGTAACAGACGGACTAAGGCTGAGGGACGAGCGATCCGGGGTACGTAACAGACGGGCCTCCGGCTGAGGGACGAGCGATTCGGGGTACGTAATAGGGCTCCTACTGAGGGACGAGCGATCCGGGGTACGTAATAGGGCTCCTACTGAGGGACGAGTTATCAGGGATACGTAACGAACGGGACGGGGTACGTGACGGACGGGAAGGTTTGTAATTGGCGGAACGGGAAGACTAACGCATGGCCCGAAGACACGGAGTTGGTGGTTTACATACATAATGGAATATCCGGGATACGAAACCGTCGCCACGAGTATGTGACGAATGACCGGGGGTAGCGTATAGGGCACCCAAGTGTCCGAGGACTGAGCGTGATTTGGTCACCTCACAGTAACTGCAGAGATGAGTGGTGACAGACTGAATGAGTGGGTCGTGTGTAGTGGTTTGGGTGTCAGGGTTGATAGATTAGACAATCGAAGTGATTGACGAAGGTTTGGACATGTATTGTGGTAAAAACGGTCATCAGGCTAGGTTCATGTTGATAAATGCGGCCAAAGTTCCGGTTTAGGTAAAATGTTATCCTCTTGACACTTGTACGACAGGGGTGCTACTATGATAGGGTCCTCAGGGAGCCTTGTAGGATTTATGGCCCTTAAAATGATAATACATGTTCCACCATCAGTGTAGTGAGAGAATAGGGGCAAACTCTCGGCTGAATGATGATCGTAGTGGCTACTCCGTGGGCCACTAAGATATTAAACAGCGCCATGCGCAACGTAGGTCTATAGTTATATGGCCGGCTGCGCGACGGCGATAGACCTCATGAGCTCATAGCTGACACCACGTTACTCAGACACACTTCAGCTCTGGCAGCTCGGTGAGGAGGGAGCAGATTGCGGCGCGGCACAGCAGCCCAGCCCAGAAATGGCCGGCGTCAGCTGGTTTTCAGCTGGTTTCCATTAGTTATTTCCAGAGCGAGTTTCGTTTTGTGCTGGCCGAGCTCCGGCAGCAGTCTGACGAAAAAGCCGTGACCTTTCCCTGACCTCTACATCAGAGGCCGCTCTCTGCGCTGCTACGTTATACGTTTGCAAAGATCAACGCACTCTCCTGGGAAATAGCCGGATTTAATAAGATAATTATCAACGCCAGGGAGGGAAAATAATCGCATTTTCCAGATGAACTGACTAATTTGACGGACTGGCACTCACCTGTGATATTCCACTTAGCTGCTGTATCTACACTGATTAGATTGTGCAGTCATCAGGTTATATAAGCGCGTGCGAGATTGAATAGCCAGGAAACTGGCGTGCCTTGGGGATTGGTGTGTTACGGTATCTGCCTGATCCGACGGACCGCTGCTACCGGGTCTCCCCTGGACCGGGGCGCCGCGCTGCCACCGGTTGGACGCGGGTGCTTCCCCTCTGCCGTGGCGCTGCCTGTTGACTCCCCCGGCTGTCGGTAATGCTATCCGTCCGCTGCTGTATGGTTGTCGCTGCTGAATGCCTGTGAGTGACACGGACGGGAGCTACTCAATGTGCTGAGCAGTACCGAACACAACGTCTCACAACTCGGGGCGTCCCCCTCCGCCTCCACTGGCGGATCCAGGGGGGGGGGGGCACGGGGGCCATGGCCCCCCCCCCAAAGGCCTAAAGTGGCCTGTTTGCCCCCCCCCCCAAAACGCCAGAAAAATTGCTAAGAAAATATACCTTGATGGAGGTTTTTAGCCACTTGGTGAAGTAAAGCTTTCCACAGCATAATATGGAAGCAATATAGTAGCAGTGAGGGGCGTGTTTCTTTTTTCCAACCAAAGGAAGGCGCTATACCCGAAGATGCTTCTTGGTAAACAAACCAAACAAAAACAAACATAACCTAACCTCACCTGACCTAACCTACAACCTACAAACCTACAACCTACAACCTAACCTACAACCTAACCTGCAACCTAACCTACAGACCTACAACCTACAAACCTACAACCTAACCCACAACGCGCCAAAAAGTTCGGCCGGCGGCGGGGATCGAACCCTAGTTATTAGATTACGGGGCGAGTGTGCTCACCACTACACCACGCTGCCAGCTGGCCGGTGAGAGGTGTAAGTCACTTTTATATAACGCAATGGGATATTCTCCGTATAGCGCCTTCCTTTGGGTGGAAAAAAGAATTACGCCAGTGAGGGTCAGTCAAAAGTTGCGCGAGCGGAGTCGACCTTAAAAAAAGACTGTTGTTGGCACGTGTTTATGGCGCGGCAGCTGGTAGTTGGCGGTGTTTCGCGTGGTGTGGCATCACTGGCGGATCTGGGGGGGAGGGGGGGGGGCACGGGAGCCTGAGGTGCCCCTGACAGGCCCGTGGTGCCCTTGCTAGGCCTGTGGTGCCCCTGGACCCTGGCAGGCCTGTGGTACAGTCCACAGCAGAAGTAATGTGGGGTTTCAGTCATGGGTATGTTCTGCTTCTGAAGCTTAGGAACGATTAGCCAGACTACAATGAAACTTTGAATGTAGCTTATATGTATCGTCACCCTTGCAGCTGCAACTTTAGCTATTGACATCTTCTTTTCAATCACTTCGCATTAAACAATCGCCAGTCAAAGCCAACCGTTGAGTTTGGTAAAACCCTACATTACTTTAGCGGTGGGCTGTACCTCTGGCGGGCCTAGGGTGCCCCTGCTAGGCTGCTGATGCCCCTGGGACCTGACAGGACTGTGGTGCCCCTGACAAGCCTAAAGTGCCCCCAACAGGCCCGTGATGCCCCCAACAGGCCCAAGGTGCCCCTGCGTGATGCCGTGATGCCTGCGAGGCCGGTGGTGCCCCCTGCGAGGCCGGTGGGGCCCCTGACAGGCCCATGGTGCCCCTGCTAGACCGGTGGTGCCCCTGGCAGGCCTGTGGTGCCTTTGCTAGGCCGCTGGTGCCCCTGGGCCCTGACAGGACTGTGGTGCCCCTGACAGGCCCAAGGTGCCCCTGCAAGGCCGGTGGTGCCCCTGTAAGGCCCATGGTGCCCCTGCGAGGCCGGCGGCGCCCCTGGCAGGTCTCTGGTGTCCCTGACAGACCTGGGGTGCCCCTGACAAGCCTGTGGGGCCCCTCACAGGCCCGTGGTGCCCTTGCTAGGCCTGTGGTGCCCCTGGCGGGCTGGTGGTGCCCCTACTAGGCCGGTGGTGCCCCTGACAGGCCTGTGGTGCCCCCGGGCACCAAGGAGGTCATGACCCATGTGGCCCCCCTTGGATCTGCCACTGATGCATAATATATTGATTTGTAAAGGCGTTATGGCTTATGCAATATGCAATTGCAGGCACTTGGTATCCCTCACTTATCCCTCATTGGGGCTCTGGCGGGCTCCTGAGGGCCCACGTCTATCTCCGGGAGCCCATATAGACAGGCTCCTTTGGGTCCTTTCAGTACACTATAGCATAAGAGGTCTCCATGCGAGTCCTATACATACATCTGAGGGCGTACCCTGATGTCTGAGGTACCCAACTGCAGCTCCAATGGTCTCTTCTTACACTGGCGGATCCAGGGAGGGGGCATTTAGGGCCATGCCCCCTTCCCAGAGGCCTAAAGTGGCCCGTTTTCCCCCCTCCCCCAAACGATAATGAAACATAGTTCAATCAGGGCGTGGCCCAGGAGCCGAGTTAGACAGGGCTGTTTTACCACCTCCCGGCCCGCAAAGGGACCCAAGCACTGACTGGAAGCGGGTTAAAGAGACCCTCCCACCTTCAAAAAAGTTAATGAATTGGCATGAAAGTGATGTCGCTAGGTTCAGAAAGGGCGAAAACGAATATCTACCAAATTTTATCGAAAAATATTCACCGGTTTTCAAGAGATTAGACTTTTATTTTTGTTTACTTTTTGGGATATCCGCTGCTGTTCCGAGCGACTTTATTTGAAAGTGCGGCATTTGTTGCGCGCAAAGCAGCCTATACCACCGCATGCTACCAAACGTTTTAATAAAATATTGAAAAATCATTAGATCTCCGCTGACGTCACACATTCAGAGGGGTATCCAAAAGCATTAGCCCCTCTGAATCAAAATGCTGCAATTTTGAAATTCAATATTTCCGATTTAAGGCATTTCTCGATGTTGTGAGTGCGTGCCGAAACCGGTAATTGTGAGCCAGGGACCCCATTTTGGCTATCTCAGCTCAAATCTAATGTGTAGGTGGGAGGGTCCCTTTAACTGGTCGATAAAAACAATGGTAAGTGTTTACAAAGTAATATAAAGGCATGGGTCGGGTGGGCTACCATTTATATATTTTTCTTTTTAGTTAAAAAAAAATTCATAGTGTCAGGGCTGTGACGAAAAATAAGTGGCCTAAATCCGATGAGAAAACAGGATTTGGGGGTACCCTAGGTTTGGCTCCTGCATGAGTTGGCCCCCCCCCCCCCAAAACGCAAGCCTGGATCCGCCAGTGTCCGCCTCTGCCGAGTACGCATGTGACGAATCAGAGCAGCGACCAGCCAGTGTCCCCCAGTCGCTCTTTCCTCATCTCGCCCGCTCTTTTGACCTACCAGTGACCCCCGAACCTCTCCTCTCCTCGTCTCACCGTGTCTGGCGAGCGCCGGTTCTGCGACCGTCTGCCCCCGCCGGCCACCGCAGCGCAGCCCTCATTGAATTTCACATCATCTGCAAACTTCAGGCCCATAACTCGGGGGAATTGCACTGCCAACTTTCCTCGAGGCGTATTCAACGATAGGGCGGGTTTTCCCATTACAAGGCATCGCCGAATCTTCCGTCCGACTTCCCAATGTGGCCCTAAGCGTGTAAAAATGTTCTCTCTCGCTCACTCCGGACATCAAAAGTTTGAACTCGCTATCGCCTTAGCGTCATTAATTTTTATCGGGATACTAAACGCACTAATCGGCTTGACACGAGGGAAGCTGTTTTCTTTGGGGAAAGCATGCAAATAAAACGGTTTGACACTCTGATTTATTGTCTTTTACACTAGTTTGACGTATTTCAGCGAGCTTACTAGACATTGCTTGTTTACTAATCGCATAGCTGACTAGGCGAATTAGGTAGGGCTCTCCAAAGCAACTGGCTCGCACCAGAAGCAGCATGCCCTTACGATCAATGTTCCCATCCATTTACATCGACCCCGTGCCGTCTCTGCCGGCTCCCCCTGGAGTTGGTGTGCCACTGTCGGCGGTGGCTGACTGGTCTGGCGCGTGCCGTCCACCCAGTCCTTCTGGTCAGCCCTTCTGGTCAGCCCGTATGGTCGCCGCTGATTGCCGGCCTCATTAGAGACGGTCTGGTCACCGCACCAGGCCAGCGGCAGATGTGACAGGGTGTCTGGAACACAGACGCGCCTCTGGCCGGAAAGGGTAGTGACCGGGGCGGCTGGCCGACGGCAACAAATTAGGGAAACGATACACCGTCCTACCCCTGGTGAACCCTACAGGCGGTGTTTGTGGGGCAACTAATTGGGCGCCATGTGTCGCAACTATATGGACGTGTTTGCATTGCACGATACACAACACCATCGAAATGTAAATCAATACTCTATGACCGTCGGCGTTTGCGGCGCTGATAAATGATTTTGTCTAAATGTTTTCGTGACTCATACTGACCTTTGCGTACAATCGTTGATCATGACCGGTTTTTGTTTCCCCCAGGACTGCCTGTACCACCATCCGGTGCACAAGATCTCGTTCATCGCCCAGGACATGACAGACAAGCGGGCGTTCGGTTACGTGTTCGGCTCGCCGGACACGGGACACCAGTTCTTCGGCGTCAAAACTGAGAAGGACGCGGGACAGGTGGGTGCCACTGCCGACTGCTGACTGCGAGTTGGCTGGCCCTGTGCTGCGGGTGTCGCGCAGGGCATGGGAACTGATAATTCAGAAACGGCGGCAGTTGAGGGGTTTGGGTGTGATAAAATACGTGATATGTTTATATCAACCGTCAATGGCATTGCATCGCTCGAGCTACCTGTGTTGGGTTGATGTGATTTGTTATGTGGATTGTTTCAAAGTGCCTGCACGGCGCGATTGCGCGAGAGACAATCCATATGTTTGTCTCTGAGCCCGGTCTGCAGAGAATAGACAGTCTGATTGCCCGTCTCGGGCCCGCTCGAGTGAGCGCTGACCCGGGCGGTCTGTACACGGCTGTAAACGCAGATAAGGCGGCGCTTTTTGCTCGTTTGTTGGTCGGTTCAGTGTGGTTTATAGGTGCGATAGTAGCCGCCTCGACGGCCGGACAGGGAGCTATCGGGTCGGATTGGGCGTGTCCGCCGGCTGCCTCCGAGCCGCCGCTCTGACTGCTGATAGAGGCTTCCGGTGGATGGAGAGGGGGGGGGGGGCACAGGGAGCCTCTCAAGTACCTGACAAAGTGTATCGGTATTAGAGGTCGCAGCGACGGCGCGTGTCAGTCGAGACCACTCCAGATAAAACTAGTTATGTGCGACGCGGTATCAGGCGCCTATTCATTCAGTACACTACATTCCAACCCAGTAAATGTATGTTATCACATCACTTAAACCATTTGACTCTCATTAACCCCGGCTTGGCATTGTTCTGCCGTCACTGCGATTCCGTTTTCCTGGGCCCTCTCGGACATTTATCAGGGAAGCCGTCCAGCTCCACGGCAGATTTATCGCCTTCTGACGCTAGGTTATCGCTCAAACCCATTCGGTTCCACTGACATCCTACCACCGTTCCCAGGTTGTCATGGCAATGCGCGACCTATTCCAAGTCGTGTTCGAGCTGAAGAAGCAGGAGATGGAGAAAAAGAAGCAGCGAATAGCGGAGGACCAGCAGCGAAAGTCGGGCGCCACCTCCTCAGCGCGGGTGAGAGCCAGGGCTGTTGGGGGGGGGGGGGGGGGTGAAAGTGAGGATCAGCGCTGTTGGAATGGTGTGGGGTAGGGCTGAGGCTGAGGACCAGAGTTATCCGAGGTGGGGGATGGGGCCGAGGCGGCCCGAATTGTCTGGGATGGACCTGTTGGCTGTTACCTTCTCATCGGTCTCATCACCTTCTCATCGTACGTGTCTCCCGCTGTTTTATTACTGTCTGGGTGAGGTCTGGCCGCCGACGGATTCTGCTTCTCCCCGTGTGTTCCGTCTTTCCGGAGGTGTGTCTTTTACAATCTTCCGGTCGCGAGTAACGGCTGTATGTCACGCACCGTATCTAATCTGACACCTTGGGGCTCTCCTAACCGCCTCTCGGCGTGCCCTAAGGACCCAGGTGTGCCGTTCGTGACTAACCCCGGTCACTTTCCGTCGGTGGCGGCGTGGCGATCGTTTGTCTGACTCAGAGTCGGATCTGCGCTGAGTCATTCCACTTCCGGGCGGGCCGAGCCGCGCCGCACGACGCGGCGGTACCTGCCGCCCGGCCGAGGGGTGGGCGCGGCCGGTTTACGGCCCGGCAGTTCGCGGCCGCAACCGCTATCGGTCGTAGTGCTTCCAGTCTATCCCGCTGGCGCCTCCAACCCAGCGTGAGATACCATTTAGCGTTAGCGTTACAGTGTAATCGTTAGTGTACCCGAGCGCTGGATTCCTCGCTCTCCAGTGACCTATCGCGTCCACGCTTCGTTACAGAGCTCCACAGGCAAGTCGACCAGTCACGTGACGGGCCCGACGTGGGCGCTGGGCAAGTCGGCGCTCTCCGACTCGGTCTCTGGACTGTCGGTACACTCGGGACACAGCGTGGACCTACTCGACCTGCAGATGGAGATTGAGAACATCGAACAGGGCATTAGTCAGGTGCGGAACGCGGGTCACGGATGGTAGATGTGTTTGGGTACCGATTATCTTCGCAGTTGGAGCGCCCTGAAAACCTAAATACCACCAGATAATGACCGGGCTGTGTGGCTGCAGTTGATGATGCCGATTTGTATTGATTGTCTGTTGCGATGGTAGCGCAATAGTAGCGTTCCTGTAATACTGTTTTGCCCTAACAAGCTCACGTGTCAGGTTGAACAACGTTGATGTATATTACTCGGCTTTTACTGCGTATTGTGTCGCGATGCCGCTCCTCTTGCCCGCCTGCCCCGTCCCTCTCACTGACATCCCGCTGTGTCGGCAGATGGACCGCATGTCGCCTCCGATGGAGCCCGCCGCCGCCCACGCCCCCTCCCCCGCCCCCGCCGCCGCCGCCCACCCTCCTGCGGCGGTCGCCCGCGGCTCTCCGGCGCCGGTGCGGGCGGCAGCAGCAGCAGCGGCGGCTGCCGACCCGTTCGGAGACTCATTCGTACCGTCCCCGCTGCTGTCCCGGCGCGGCCGAACCACCAGCTCGGGCGGCAGCGGCTCGGGCGGAGTGCCCGTGGCCATCGCGCCGCCGCCGGCGCTGGCCAAGAGCCGCCACAGTTCGTCGGGCTCTGGCCGCGGCGCCGGCACGCCGCAGCCACCGCCGAGCGTGCCCAGCGCCACCGGCACCCCGGCGCACGCACCGGTCAGTAGAGGGGGGGGGGGGATATAGGGGGCTGGGAAGGGACTGGAAGTGGAGTAGAGAGGGGATTAAAAGCTGTCGTATGGGCATTGTCGCTACCGTTTTCTCAGAATTCACCATGTGTTCCATGTTCCATGCTCTTGTAATTTTGCCTGTTACATCCTCAATCTTCATAACTAGTCGTGACTGTTTGTCTCGCTCATCTCACTCAGTTTGTCATTGTGATGGTAGTTGTGTTGGTTGTGTTTGGTGAAGTGGTCTGACCGCTGGTCTTGGTCTGACTTGGTGACTTTGTCTGACCGCGTGTTGCCCTCCCCACAGGTCGGCCACGCGGAGCCGGACCCGGCGCCGGCCGTCGATCCGTTCGACCTCTTCACCGACCTCGACCCCCTCGGCTCGGGCAAGGCCAAGCCGTATGTCGACAAAAAGGACTTCTTCTCCGACCTCAAGAAACCCAAGCCGCGCCTGGACGGCCTGGCTGGGGAGGTGGCTCCGGTACCGCCTGCGCCGGCGCCCGGGCCGCAGGGCCGCCGGCCACTCGACAAACAGACTCTGATGGAGCTGTACGAGAGCGAGGAGCGCCGGAAAGCCGAGAACTCGTTCGGTGATGACTTTGCCACGGCAGTGAACGGCAATAGCCAGGGATTCGAGTCGAGCTTCGCGGAAAGTGGTGATCATTCGAGTGCGATACCGGCGGCGCCAGTGGCGGCAGCGGCCGCGCAGCCGCCGGCCGCGTCGGCAGTGACTTTCAGCACGGATTTCTCGGTGTTTGACTTTGACTCTCTGCGGACGGAGGCGGCGGCGGCGGCCGGCGGCGAGCCGGAGCCGGTGCGTGCCGACAGTCCGCCGGCGTTCTCGCCGCCGCCGGTGCCGCTGCCGCCGCCGCCGGGCCGGCCGCGCACGGCGGCCAGCCGCAGCGGCAGCAGCAGCCCGGCGCTGCTGCGCCGCGGATACCTCAAACAGACCAGCAACGGATCGGACACGACCCTCTCTGAGCCGGAGCCGGCCGAGCCGGCGCCCGAGCCGCCGCCGCGGCCGGCGCTCGTCCAGCCGCCGCCGCTGCCGCCCAAGAAGGCGCCGCAGCACGTGGTGATGAAGCCGCCGCCGCGGCCGCCGCACACAGAGGCTCGCTGGGACGTGGCGCCGCCCGGCTCGGTGCCGCCACCGGCGCCCCAGGACGCGGGCGCGGCCGGCTCGCCGCCGCTGCCGGTGCCGGCGCGCCGCCCCCGCGTGTCCCGGGAGCACCCGGACCTGACGCGCGCCAGCAGCCTGGGCGGCGCCGCCGTGCACAGGAAGGCAGCACGCGAGACGGCCAGCCTCGGGTTCAGCTCCCTGCCGCCGCTGGTCGGCGAGACTGGCGAGGCGCCGCACCCGGCTCCGCCTCCCGTCAACCGCCACACCAAGGACCGGGGCCGGTCGGGGGCGCCGGCGCCCGCTCCCGGTCCGGCCGCCGACGAGCCGCCGGCCGCCACCGACACCCTGCCGCAGCAGCTACAGAGCACGAGTCTGGTGGATCTGGCGGCCAAGCTGCACATCTCCGTGAAGCGGCTGGGTCAGATGTCTGTGATGGAACTGGCGGCGCATATGGCTGCCACTGGCACCGCGCCCACTCTGGAGACGGCAGCGCCACCCGCCGAGCCCCCACCGCCGCCGCCGGCGGAGGAAGAGTCGCAGGAGGAGTCGCCCAGCGAGGAGTTCAAGTCGCTCTCTCCCATCTCCAGCCCGGAGGTGTCCATCTACAAGAGCCCGCAGCTGCACCGGCGGGACCTGGAGCGCGGCGCGGCCGTCCGCTCGCCGGCGGCGCCGCTGCGGCCGGTGGATGCGCTCTCTGCCGTGTCTCCCGCAGCCACGCCGTCTCCGGTGCCGCCGCTGCTCGAGACGGTTGATGAGGACGTGTTCGCGCGGTTCGACGCCAAGTTCCCGCGCAGTCCGGTGGACACGCCCAACTCGCCGGATGACTTCCACTGTGAGTTTCCCGAGCCGTCGGTCGCTGCGGGACATACCTCCCCGGCGCCGGCTCCGGCACCGCCGGCCGCGCCACCGCCCGAGCCCGAGGACAAGTACGCGGTGTTCCGAGAGCTGGAGGCAGAACTGACTGGTGAGAGGCACCTGGCCAGTGCCGGCAGCGCGCCCGCCTCGGACGATAGTGAGGCAGAGCCGGACACGCTCGGCGCGGACCCGTGGAGCGCCGGACCGTCTCCCGCGCTCAGCACTCACAAACACACCTTTGACGACGATTTCGGCGCGTCGGGCGAGCCGGCCGCTGCCGATTTCGCGCGGTTTGACTGTGAATTCGGCGCCACGGCGGCGAGCAGCTCTAGTGCCGAGTGGCCTCAGGAGGAGGCACCGGCTCCGGCCTCGGCCTGGGAGCGGCCGCGGCCCGGTGGCGGCAGCGGTCGCTCGGTTGGCTCCTCTGCGGGCTGGCCGCGGCCGCGCGCCGAGTCCGTCCAGTCGACCCAGTCGGTCCAGTCCGGACAGGGCTCAGAGACCAGCTGGGAGCAGCCAGCGCGGCCCGACCCGGACCCCGGCGTGTTCAACGCGGCCGCCTGGGGCCGGCTGAGCGGCGACGGCGACCGGTTCGAGCCCCCGCCGGCGGTCCGCCGGTCGGCGCCGCTCCACACTCAGCACAGCCAGTTCGACGACGACTTTGTGACGGCGACCGAGGAGCGCGGCAGTCTGGCCGACGAGGTGTCGTTCGAAGAGCGACGCCGCTCGCCGGCTGTCGTCGACGATCCGTTCACCTCGACCGACCCGTGGGCGACGACGTCTGAGGTGCCGGCGCCGGCGGCCGCGCCCTTCCCGGCGCCCGCCGTCGATCCGTTCGCCGACGACGAGTTTTTCCAGTCGCCGGAGGGCATTCAGAGCGACCCGTTCAAGCAAGATCCGTTCGAGCGCAGCTGGGCGTCCGAGTTCAACGCCACACACGCGCACCAGCAGTAGTCAGGTACGGGCGGGGGTGAGGAGGGGAGGGGTGGAATTGGGTCCATGGGAAGGTCAATCAGGGAGGAAGGAGGGAGGAGCTCAGGTGTGCGTGGGTTGCGACGCCGCTTTTCGGCTGGCAGAGCAATGGAAGTCTGCGGTAGCCGGTAAGGTGTCATTGTGTCAGTAAAAGTGATGCTGTGGTGTATTGACGAGTCATGGTTTTGCTGTCACAACACTGCTGTAATATGGCACGATATTGCAAATATTTATCGCGAGTGGGTCACAATCACAATCGGATTGTCTCGGGGATTTTCACATTTTTTGTGGTCAATGAGTACACTTTGAATCAATTTTAAGTGTTCAGTTACATTGTTCATCAATCAGTGTTTACATTTACATGACAAGTGCATGCATGACATATTGTGTTGTTGCCTTTTACTTTACTGGTAACTCTGCCGCAATATCAGAAATATATATGTTCATGAAAATTGCGATTCTTTCGCCAAATCGAGCTGTTCGACGAGACAAAATAAGTTGAGTTGCAAATGTACCCTGATTGTGGATCACAGGCGGTCAGTTACTCGATGATCTTGCACTGCCCCGAGTAATACCGCTAGTAACGCCGCGTCTGACTCTCAGTAAATGCTGTCTCCCCCTTTGCAACGCGGCAGGATGCACTCATGACGCCCGTATGTTGGCATTGGCCGATAGGGTCGTGTGGGAGGCAGTAAACGTTCTGCTGTCTATAAAAGCTGAAACAGACTCCTTCCGCAGTAAGGAAATCACACGCGAGAGCCTTTTCAAATACATTATATCACGCTCGCATCAGTGGTCGCAATCGCACCTTTCGCGTGCGATTGATGCGAGCAGATTTCATGTATTTGAATAGGCTCTCACATATAGTTTCCTGACTGCGGAGTCTGTTTCAGCCTTAAATGTGGGGGTCCTGTTCTGTTGCCTATTATGTCGCGCTTAGGACATTCGTGTGTTGATGTCGGCAAGCCTGAATGATGCATCATCAGTTTGTCTGGTCCACTGCCTGTATCTGTACTCTGTATGCCTGTCTGTCCTGTTAATCTGTAGCTGTTTGTGGTCGCGTTTCAGCCGGACTCTGGTCTGCCATCCGCCGCGGCCTGCCCCGCTCGGTCGTCTGTGGACAACGGAGGGTCGCAGCCTGCCGTCACCGATCTCAGAAACTCATACTCGCGTGTACCTCTTCGTACAAACTGACAAGTCATTTTCTCATAGCTGCTCTTGCAACTGCAGATCTGTTCATTGTGATAGCGTCGCTCGGGCGGCGCGCGATTGGACGTCGGCCCTATGACGTCACGCGTGCGGCGGCGGTGATTGGCGGCTCGCCGGTGACGTCACGCCGGCGGCGGCCGGTGATTGGACGCCGGTGCTCCGAGTGGACAGTGGTGCTGTGCTAGTGTCCTGCGCACCCGTGACACTGTGACGTCATCATATTGTGTGTGAGTGTGCGTTCGCGCTCGTGCGGTGACGTCATCACCGCTTGGTAGCCACTGTGTGGACGCGGCGCCTGCTCGTATCGTTTATGCTGTCTGACTAAATACTAAGCAATCCAGTGTATTTTGTGTTGGGGACTTGTGCGCTTGGCGTTTGTTCAAGTGTCCACGATTTGCCTTCTTTGAATGCTTCAGCCAATATAACAGCGGTCATGTGAGAGATTGTTTGTCCATAATTTCTATGATGGACTGATGAGTGCGCGATTCACATTTATATTTTAAAGCAGGGGTTCATGTATGCACCTATACGCTGACCTGAGATATCATAGATATTAGTGGTATAAAATGAGCTGAAATATTGTCTTCGTGACTGAACGACTGAACGTACGTACCTAGGCAGGTACTTTAACTCTTGTGCAATATGCAACTTTGATGGTGAGTAAGAAGGGAAATTCGTCAGTGTGGAGGTCCATATTTGCGTAACGTACGCAGACATGGAAAGGTCGCATGGGGGTGTTCATCGGTTTCATATCAAACATGGTCCACACGGCACACACCGCCACAACTCACCCTTCGTGCAGAGTCCAGAGCACGCATCTCCTTTTGGCGCACTATCGCTACCTAAAGGTATGCTCGTATACAGAATTTCGTCGCACGGTCTTCGGCGAACATAAAGATGTAATAACGATTAACGCCCTCCCTCCCTTTGCATGGCTCCTTTCTGTCTGAAAGTAGGTAGGTACTCTGAGTTTTATATGTATGTATCAATATAATGCAAGGGTACCTATAGTTTTCTATATACTCTACTATGAAGGCTTGAACGTCATGCTCAATTTATTGCTCTCCTTTAGACGTTACAACTTAGGTACTTTGGTAAGAATGTAGTATGTACCTTATTTCGGGCCCAAGTAAGACCAGTTGCTAAGAATTGCAAGCAGCGCCTTTTATTTATCTGTCAAATACCTACTACTAAGAATTATTGAAAGTTGTTCTGTTGACTCGGTCTCGGAGCACGGGTTCGTCCACTTGACTGTGATTTAGACGTGACAGTAAAACTTTGTTTGCTTTTTCTGCATGTATTTAAAAAATTTCGCTCTTAGCGCAATGTGTGGTATTTTTTGTAACCTTGGTGGGGGCGACGAAAGCGCCGCAATCGGCAATCAATCAATCCATCCCCGCGTTCGATGTCTCCCGAGCGACGAAGATTCTACGTCATTCGGCCAATCATGTTCCATAACCGCAGCCCAGCCCCCGCTGACCTTGAACGTGATTGGCCGGACGACGTAGAATCTTTGCCGTCCGAAAGACATCGAACGCGGGGCATATGTCTTATGAAGCGATGTTTAATGTCAAATGTTAGCCTAGTTCAAGATTCTTGGCCTAGGTTATCTTTGTTTTCTTATTGCTCGATTCCTGGCTCGAAACAGTAAAAGATAAATTTGTCCTTGAATCGGTGCAGCGGCGCAGAGTCAGAGTGGGCTCATGGCTTTTGTGACAGGAACCCGCCAGCTGAGGGTACATCATGCTGGATACTTGTATGTGCGTGATTACTACAAGGAGAGCTGTGACTCAACCTACTACAAGTGCTCGCTGGCATCACATTCTACAAGGAAGTGTCATGGCCGGGGTAAAGTACGGGGCGCAATTTATGTGAATGAGTTTGAGGTCACTCGAGAACACAACCATGAGGCTGATGTGCGTTATATGGAGAATGGGACGACCAGAACAGTCATGAAACAAATGGCAGAGATAAAAGAGGAGTCTGTGAACAAGATCATGGTGACCACTCAGCAGCAGCTGTCTCAGTCTAAGTCTGATGCCACCCAAGCTGAATCTGTCTTGCCGAGAACCTCTGACCGCATCCGTCACTCCAAGTCCAGGCAGCAGGTAACTGCCAACTTCTGCAGACTGGTGACTGCCAGGCTGACCTGGCAATGCCAAATGCCATGAAAAAGCATTTCTCGAGGTATTTCATGTATCTAAAATTGTATACTATTTGCATTGCTCTGCTGTTATGCCTTATGACAGCGAGCAGGTTTAGGGATATCAAATTGCTTAAAACAACTGATGACATATACCCAACTGATTTATTCATTCATGTATTCGGTTTTCCTTTATATAACCATTGCCTTTGAATGTGATTTTCAAATTGAGAGGCTGCTTTCCTTCATGCACCTGCTTATACACAGATGTTGCATGCTAAGTTGTTTGAGTAGAGTGAATTTACATTTCTACAGACCAAAGTTTCATTTTCAACTTCTTGTGCATGTTAAGAAACTCTATTTGTGGCCTTTTCAGTGTGATTTGTCTGCAAACACTGGCAATGATGCTGTCTGGCAGTCTGAGTGGCAGAGCTGGATGAATGCTGCAGAAGCTGATGTTCTGGATGTTTGCTGCAAGGTAGGTGTATCTTGGGTGTATCCAAGCAAAAGTTATGGAAGAAATCAGGGGCTATGCCACGGGGGGGGGGGTCACGGGGGTCCGACTCTGACCCCCCCCCCCAATAATTTACTGGGGGGAGGTTAAGTAATCTTGGGGGGGAGTACGGTACCCATAATATTCCAGATACCTATAAGCTTGTTTTCATGATAAAATGTCTAAATCATTCACAGCATGCATTTTGAATGTGTTGATAGTCGTATAGCTAAGGAATCGAATATCTAGAAATGTAGGGAACCCTTAGGGGCGTTCCACGACAAATCGACAAATAAAAAAATAAAATTGCACCCTCATATTTTATTTTTCGTTGAAAACTGGTGTAAGGGGTTGTGATGGGCGGGGAAGCCAGCTGTGGCAAGGATTTTTTTCTTCGAACAACGGTTTCCGAGATATAGCCTCGGGCAATTCCCGGAGGTTGCGCTGCAGCCCTATGTTTGGCGGCCTATAACTAAAAAACTATTGGTTTTCTACGATAAAAACTTAATATGGTTCAACTCACAATCAACCAGCAAACATTTTGGCTATCTCGGATTTTCAATTTTTGAAAATTTTGATCACGTGGCCTTTTGACCTATTTTTCGAAGAGTGACCTTGATATTTTCCCCACTGAAAGTTGCAATTTTGTCTGATGACGATTAAAGCCTTATCAATTGTCATTCATATGCGAAAATAAAAAAGTGGATATCGCTCTGCGTTGACCTCAGGCCAGGTCATTTTTATGACCTGTCCATTATTACGAGCGGGAGCGACAGCGAAATCTCGAGAATAAAGCAAGATAGCGACAAGCGGTAAACGGTGCAGGGTACACACGGATAAGGTCTATAATTTTTACTGAGGTCATTTTCAGGTCAGGTCAGAGATGACGTCACAGGAGCAAAAAGGAAGTCAAAATTGCGGCACTACATATATATGAAGTTTTTCTCGAATAACTTTCAAGGTATCCCAGCTAGGAACAAACTAATATCACCATCGTGATCCTCTCGTCGATCCGCATCGAAACATATGTATGTTGACCTTTCGACCTTTCGAGGTCAACATACATAGGTTTCGATGCGGATCGACGAGAGGATCACGATGGTGCGATTAGTTTGTTCCTAGCTGGGATACCTTGAAAGTTATTCGAGAAAAACTTCATATATGTAGTGCCGCAATTTTGACTTCCTTCTTGCTCCTGTGACGTCATCTTTGACCTGACCTGAAAATGACCTCAGTAAAAATTATAGACCTTATCCGTGTGTACCCTGCACCGTTTACCGCTTGTCGCTATCTTGCTTTATTCTCGAGATCTCGCTGTCGCTCCCGCTCGTCACGTGACCTAAGGTCAACTTTTGACCTTTCGACCTTTCGAGGTCAACATACATATGTTTCGATGCGGATCGACGAGAGGATCACGATGGTGCTATTAGTTTGTTCCTAGCTGGGATACCTTGAAAGTTATTCGAGAAACACTTCATATATATGTAGTGCCGCAATTTTGACTTCCTTTTTGCTCCTGTGACGTCATCTTTGACCTGACCTGAAAATGACCTCAGTAAAAATTATAGACCTTATCCGTTTGTACCCTGCACCGTTCACCGCTTGTCGCTATCCTGCTTTATTCTCGAGATCTCGCTGTCGCTCCCGCTCGTAATAATGGACAGGTCATAAAAATGACCTGACCTGAGGTCAACGCAGGGTGATATCCACTTTTTTTATTTTCGCATATGAATGACAATTGATAAGGCTTTAATCGTCATCAGACAAAATTGCAACTTTCAGTGGGGAAAATATCAAGGTCACTCTTCGAAAAATAGGTCAAAAGGTCACGTGATCAAAATTTTCAAAAATTGAAAATCCGAGATAGCCAAAATGTTTGTTGGTTGATTGTGAGTTAAACCAAAAAAAAGTTTTTATCGTAGAAAACCAATAGTTTTTGAGTTATAGGCCGCCAAACATAGGGCTGCAGCGCGACCTCCAGGAATTGCCCGAGGCTATATCTCGGAAACCGTTGTTCGAAGAAAAATCCTTGCCACAGCTGGCTTCCCCGCCCATCACAACCCATTAGACCAATTTTAAGCAAAAAATAAAATATCAGGGTGCAGGGCACTTGTCGATTTGTTGTGGAACGCCCCCTTATAATGTCGTGACACACGAAGTACTCTCCCCGGTCTACATGGGAGTGTTTCCACCATTCAGCGGCGTCACCACGGTTTCAGAACTTTTAAGCTCTAAGGACATTTTTTCCAGGGCAACGACACAAGCATTTGCCTGAGTCTGGTCGCCAATACCCACCTACACTCAAATCTGCGTTCCTCGTTGGATTTCGGCCACTTTAATTTAAAACCGAGGGAGAATAATTAATATTTATTTGAAAAAAAAAAACGAAGAAGTTACGCGGTTGTAGGCATATCTTCAGATTATGAAATGCGTGCTCACGTCCGTCTGCCTATGCATGTGACACCTTGGTACTTTCATAATACATTAACCCTCGCCGGCACAGGGGGGGGGGGGGTGACGCAACGCCCCCCCCCCCCCAAGGTTTTTCGCGAATAACTCGCGTAAAAAGCGGCCGATAGCGACGAAACTTCCAGTACCCTCGCATTGATCAATTTTACACCTACCCTGAAAATTTCATGACCCTGACCCGAATGACCTTTGACCTGTGACCTACTTTCCGAGACCATGTTTGGCCGGAATCGCGATTCGGCTTAGTGTCGACTCGCATTAGCCGCGCGTTTGCAAGCTTTTCGTAGTTTCAAACGCTCAAACATGTGATTTGCTGTTGCTCCCATGCATTAGGGTGGATGTCAAGGTCACCTGAAGGTCGGGTCAGGTCATTGACCTTTGGTGACCTCGGTTCACTTTTTCGAGTTTTACATGTTTTTAGGCTAGTTTTTGGAGCTGAATTCGAATTTAGCAGCCATTTGAACATTTACGAAGTAGTTTTGATGTCTTCGTAACATGTAACGAAGCTGTCAGAGGTGGTTGACACGTACAGTGGTCTCTCTCGCGGGTTTTAAGCGTAGGTTTTGCCTTTCTAGCTATATCTTTTCGTCTTCAGCTTTGAAGGTTTGAAGATGCCTGGATGTAGCCAGTCGAGTTCGTTTCAGCAATCATGCTGGGCACCTGCAGAATCGGCTCGGGTGTCTCCTCGGGTGACTGGGAGACAAACTCGACCAATTTCTCGGATGAGTGCCGGCCTCCTTGACCAATTTCTCGGATGAGTGCCGGCCTGCCGTATCCAGCTTTACGGCGACCACACACACGTGCCTGGAGGGTACCGTCACATCCGTAGGGAGGCACACCGCTCGGGGGCCTTTTTATTTACCGTGGCGATGTTGTCGCGACTGTACGCAAGGCAAAACACATGTGTTCAAACTCAGAGCTGAGCAAGTTGCGCCATTATCGTGTCCCGGGTTCTTTGCGTCTCCCCAGTAAAGGGAGCTCCAAATACTTCTAGGAGTAGGGACAGTCCCTAGTAGTTTTCGATTATTTCAAAACTTCTAGGGACAATGTCCCTAGTGTCCCTAGTGGTGGTGGTGACGCCCATGCCACCATTGTTGTCACTACTAGGAATGCGTTTAAGATCGTTAGGATTAGCTAGGTATGCTAGAATTTGGCTTTAGTGTTGTGGGGGATGGGGGGGGGGGGGTCAGCTTGCAGAACACAGACACTAGGTACCTACCTTAAGAGAGCTTCAAGTCGATATTAGAATCCTCTTTCCATGTGAGGTCATCCTAGAGTCTCAGGGGGGGGGGGAGGGGTCCAAGTCGGTCTTTCAGCGCCTCATACTAGCCTAAGCAGCCTCACAGTTCACAACATCCTGAAGTAATCTGCAATAATCCGCATAGGGCTTTGAATGCAGGTTCATAGAGGTAGGAGTGAACATCCACAAGTTACAACCCCAACAGGATCTTCATGACCTGACCTTTGTCTCTAGTCTCTAAGGACCCACTGCCTAGTGCAGAGTGCTATATGAGGACAGGGCTTCTTCAAATCCCTCCAACAACTGCTAAAGTCCTGCGCTTTCTAGAGTGCGCTATCTAGAGTCTACATAGATATATGAGGGCCTACGTAGGAATTCCCAAGCCTATGCCAGTCACTGGGAGCCCAATGCGTTATCTGATGGTAAACACCGCCCTTGGAGCGCGCAGCGGCAGCCTCCATTCCTCAAGAACGTTGACTTGAGAGGCCGCCATGTCGGTGTCAATGGGCTCCGCTCCTCGTTTTTTGATTCCTTATGCAATTTGAACTTGCCTGGATTTACAGTTTAAAGCATGCTTCTGCCAATAAAAATTGTTGTTTCTTTGCACTCTAGAAAAATGGCACAATTTTTCATCTATTTCGGGCGCTGCGGGGGGGGGGGGTGGACTCGCCCTGAATGCCACCCTGGATCCGCCAGTGAGGTTTTGGGTGGGACCCCCCCCCCCCAATCCCACGCGGCGGAGCCCCTGGAAGAAATGGGCAAGTTTATCGAGAAGGCTTCTCCATTCAGAATTGTGAAAAATTATCAATATGAATTTCTCCATTCAGAATTATAAAAAACTATTAATATGAATTTGTACTTTATTCTGACTTTCCAATCAACTTAACATATAGAAAGTTCAGCACTGGATGGTAGTTGCCATTCACTTCAAAACCTTAGAGTTTTTGGTACCTGTTGCTTGAACATATGCTTGAATATATCTCATGATTGACAGTCTGCTTCATAAGAGCTTTCTAAAAGTCGGCGCGCTCCTAACCCCCAACAAACAAACAAACAAACAAACAAACAAACAAACAAACAAACAAACAAACAAAGTCTTAACATGACCTCAAATGGCTTATTTGTGACTGACCTGTTTTGTGTTGAAGTGGTAGCCCTTAAAGAAGAGTTAGAAAACCATGCGATTATACTATTTCCCTTTCTTTGTGTCAAGTGTAAGGTCAGGTCATAGTGAAGGTCATGTCCAATGCAGCAATGTTTTGGTTTTCATGAGCAAGGTGATGATTATATTATGTACTGCTTTCTAAATGTTGATTGCTGGGCATCCCTCAGAAGTTTCATTGTCATTGTCCAATTCCACCATTTCCTTCCACTGTATTAAACTGAGCTGTATTTCACATTTTAAAAGATCTTTTTTTATAGAAACTCACTGATAAGTTGTGTGTCCTGATCTCCATGCTCGACTGTTCTCTTTCTGTGTTGTTTAGCTATGTGTAACCTCTGTCCTCCGTTCAGACTGTGACCGGTCAGCTGCACAAGTCCCGGCTCGGCTCGGGGGGCCGCGGACGCTGCATTCAGCGCCATGGCGAGTGGCTCACGCCCACCGAGTTCGAGGCGCTCAGCGGGCGGGCGCAGAGCAAGGACTGGCGGCGCAGCATACGGTGCGTTTCGGGGTGGATATTTGCTGTGGATATTTGTGTACCTGGGCTGGGGAAACCATGCTGAGGCAGAGCCTGAATGAAAACAATCACCAGCTTAGATAGATAGTTGCTAAATTTGCCCCGGGGTGGACTCGTGGCAGCGGAAGGTACGATGGGGCTCATTGGTCGCTACTTTTGGGTACCCCAATGACTAGTCCGACCAAACATTCAAAAGCTGAAACAGACTCTTCCCCCGCATTTAGGAAATCGCATGCGAGAGCCTATTCAAATACATTTTAATTCTGCCCGCATCAATCGCATACGGGAGGTGCGTGCGATTGATGCGAGCGTGCTTCCATGCATTTGATTAGGCATAGATAACAGTAGAACTGTCATCTATGGATTAGGCTCTCGCATGCGATTTCCTGACTGAGGAAAGAGTCTGTTTCGGGCTTAAAGTATTCTTTAGGGTTTAGTATTGTGCGAAGGTACTACAATAGTCAACTGTATAGTCAATAGTTAACTGTATAGAGCTGCAAGATCTGGGAAATATCAGGCTGCGTGGAAGAGCTTAGGGGGAGAGCTGATTTAGCTCGATGTTTCCTCAGCTGAACCCGCGTTAGGATAATGGCCCGATGATCGGCCCGATCGTAACAAATCGAGGGGGGGGGGGGGTACGTTGTTCTTACATTTTACGTTGCGTTCATAGAGCGTGAGCTTATAGAGGTGGAACACAGCGGATAACCATCGATAGCTCTTTTTAGGTCTTTCGTGAATGAAATGTTGTATTTGACATGTACGGTTTGGCTTTCAGAGGGCGAAACCGTCGCTACGACGTGTCTATCAAAAGTTGTCAGAAATCTGCCGGTGGCCCTTCATGACCTAGCATAACCTTAGTGATATAAGTTGGGGCCACGGGTGCTTTGTTGAATGCGGGAAGTTGGTGCCATTTAATGATTCTCTTCCATCGAGGCACAGGTGATGGAAGGCTTTCGAGTGAAATATATTTCATAAATACAAACATGGCGGAACATAGTGACGAACGTCTTACATACCACGACAATGATGGGTTCAAACACAATCAGGGAAGACTAATCATCGTAGGGATAAAACATTCCTAAGGGAAGGATGTCCATTCTGTATTTCTAGACCTATCTTACCGCCTGAAAGGCCGTTAGTATATGGTAAATTGAGCCGCATTTGGTACAGTGCGCTGTGTTAGCACGGCGTGGCGGCGTGCTGCTCAGACCCGAGTGTCTCATATCACCAATCATGTCGAGCTGAAGTCGTGCATCACCTTTGGCTCCGGTATGAACCCGCCCGTAATCTCGTGGGTCACGCCGGTCGGTGGCTTCGACGCGTTCAGATAGTAGCTCCAGTAACACATATTAAACAACACGAACATGATGGGGTACACGACGATGGACACCTTCTCGAACTTGATGGCTCGCTGCTCGAGTCTCTCGGAGACGTCGCCGCCGGGCGCGGGCGGTACCTGCAGCGGGCCGGACTCGGCGGCGCGCAGCTGCTGCGGGCTCACCAGGGCGCGCGTGGCAGGAGCCGACGGCTCGGCGAACGACACGCGCTTGCTGACCAGGTCACCCTGCACCGGTACATCGGCCATCGACGGGCCCGGCTCGGGCGCGTCGCAGTAGACGGAGGGCGTGGCGTCGGGCCCGTCGTCGGCGTCGGTGTCTCCCTCGGCGCCGAACAGGTCATCGAACACCTCTCGGTTCTCGACGAGCGCCACCGACACGGGCAACAGGAAGCTGGGGTTCTCCTGTTTGTACGACTGTGAAACGACAAACAGCAGCCGGATGTCCACCAGGCAGTCGACAATGGCCACAAACACAAACAGGAAGCAGCCCTGCATCCAGACGTCGATGCCGCGCAGGTACGAGGCGGACGGCGAGTGTTTGCTGATGATTGAGTTCAGCGCGGTGAGTGCCAGCAGCGTGGTGATGGTAAGGATGATCCGACCCTGGGCGTACGGGGGAGGGATGAAAAACGTCAGCCACGAGATGATGACGAACAGCACCGTGGGGAAGTAGATCTGCAGCAGGTAGAACGGCAGCTTGCGGCTGAATACCAGCATGAAGCCGATGCGGGCAAAGGATCCTGTGTCATACTTGACCTTGTTGATCTTAAGGACGACGACGTGCAGTGAAAACTGGTCGATTTTGTAATCACTCAGCAGGCCGATTGGGTTGTCTGGATCCCATATTAGGTCCTGTTCGGTGGTTCGGATACGCCAACTCTCCACATACATGGGACAATATTGAACGTCCAATGGGAAGTTTCTGAAGTTCATCTCGCAAGATAGCTTGAATTTCCCGAACATCGTGTAGCTGACGTTACCGAACTGATCGATGCGAAGAGCGTCAGAGTTTACCAGTACCTTTGAAATGTGCAGTTCTTCTACTCGATTCAAATATACGTCAGGAAACCAGATTGCCTTGGTAGCCTCTTCCGGTAGATAGCGCACTGGACCGTTGCTTAGCTTGTTCAAGTTGGGACAATCGTCAGTGAACTCGGGCGGTGGTTTTAGTCTGGTGTCTGTCCAAAACTGCTTCAGAGTTAGTAATAGCACGATGACTTCTTCATGTTCGTTGACATCCATGACCCGAAGTATGTCCACGATTATCCGAATAATGATAGGCTCTGCGTGCTTGTCAGGCGAAGAAGCCTCTATACTATCAGTTGGCAGTGGCTGGAATATTTTATTGTAGTCTGGACCAACGAGAGAACTTTGGGCACATTTCAAAGCATGCATTTCTTCTTCGAGAAGTGAGTGCGAATGTTCAGGCTCTTCAGTGGTTTGTAGAAGTGATGATCCATTTGTTGAAACTGTGATGTTTGGATCCTCCGCAGAGTGGCCAATGTTCACCAGGGCGAAGATAGTAATGCAAAGATAATCATACCTACAAATATTAATTCGCTTACACATGCTCTTCATTTTTATGTAAGGTTGTGTTTGCACTTTGATGGCCAGACAACTTAACGCTAGGACAGTGACGTAATGAACTTAGTGACAACGTATTTTTAAAGATTACTTAATGATACATTTATGGAGCATTTAGCGTGGGAAACACTTATAAGGTGCAGTAGGGTGGGAGATAAGCGCCAACGAGCTTGGACTGTGGGAAAGACACTTATGCACATGCACGGAACTCGTGAAGGGAAAAGCGAGAAAAGGCAAGGCCATATATAGTAGAAAAGGAAAGAAAGGAAATACTCGTTTTGTCTTGGTCAGAAAACAAGTTATCCAGCGCGTGCACGGTAGGCCAAGGGTCTATCATAATTGCGTATATTCAATAGAGTGAAGTGTTTCCTCGAGGTGTATCCAGTTTAGTGTTTGGAAGATGAAATTTGGATCACAGTTTGAGAGGAAAAAAACATTCAGGGCCAGCATTGCAAAACAATTTTTGGTCTTAAATCACCAAGTTAAAAATGACGCTAAAATATCATAATGCCGTGTAATCATGATGATGCCGTGTAATCATCAAATGTGGTTAACTGAAATGTAGGTACTGTTGAAATGAAATGGCATGCATGTCGTTATTATAATAGTACCGCAAGGTTCCAGCTTCTTGGTGCCCGTGCCCAATCGGCCCCATCCCCCCCTCCCTCAGCATGCATTAGCCGCTGTACAAACGCCATTAGTCAGTGGTCAATTCATGGCTAATAAGCCTCGCAATGCTAAATCCTCGCGATCCAGGCATTACTGTCTGATAGTCTTGTCATCATTTTGACCGTGAGTCGTATTGTATCCGTGAGTAATACCTCGCATCCCGTCGTCGTTCTAAGGCCCTGTGCGACTCTTTTATCTCAGGCGCTCTGCTGTTTTCTGACAGGTTCGAAGGTAGGAGCCTGCAGTCCGTGATTGACGCCGGTCTGCTGCTGCCACACGCCGCCAGCTGCGCGTGTGCCATCTGTTCCGACGACCCGGCCGTGGTAAATACGTCTCCGGGCATAGCTCTACATATACTACAAGTTGTTTGCAAACTGATCGGTAAACTTATGCTAGATAATGACTTAATTGTCAAGTGAAAACAAAACTCATGCAAAAAAAAATGTTATTACTTTCATTTATACCAGCTCTTCGTAGTTCATGCTCATCGACATATTTTTAATCGTTTTTAGATGAATGCCCAAGGGCTTATTTTCATCATGCGTACTGCGTAGTAAACAAATAATGCAAAATAGCGTCTTGTATGTACAAATGTAAGTCTTGTCACATAACTCTTATCTCCAGGTCTAGTTGAAGCCGTGTCTCTTTAAATGCCCCAGAGAGCTCAGAGAGCTTTAGATATCCGGAGGTCAATAAATGCCCCCGGAGATCTGATCATGTCTGCTCTGTGCCCCAGTCGGCTCCGGTGCGGCTGTTCACCCCCTATCGGAAGAGAAAGTTCCGCGCGGCACTCGGCTCCTCGTCACCGCCCCCAGCAGAGCCGACCTCCGGTGAGTCGTCAGAACATCTGCCGTCCCGCTAGTCATAGTCTTTGATTGAAGGCCCGCTGTTTCAATGCTCTCTTTCTTTTGGTTGGTATGGAAAGGAAGAGAGTTTGGGAAGGCATGACCATTAGGGCTGATTGATTCCCGCTATGCGATAATACCTGCTCCCGTGCACGATTTGCTGTTTGTTATGCTTTGTTTTTGTTATTTCGCTGGCTAAACCGTTGCGTTTCTTTCACCATCGTCATGAATTCTAGCTCAATCAAGTAGTTGGCAGATGACGTTTGTATCATGCTATAACCAAAACGCTGTTAAACATAACCACTCTCCGACATGCGTCTCCGTCTCAGACGCCGCTGGTGGACTGGACCTGCCTGACTCGGGCCCTGATGAGACGGAGCTAGCGGAAGAGATCAGCGCCCTGCCTCCTGACCGCATGTGGGAGAGACTGGAAGAGGTAGGCACACGGTACTCATAACTCAGATCAGCCGCAGCGCCCTGCCCCCTGACCGCATGTGGGACAGACTGGAAGAGGTAGGCACACGGTACAGGGGTACAACGGTACACGGTACTCAGATCAGCTCCCTGCCCCCTGACCGCATGTGGGACAAATTGGAGGAGGTGGGTACACGGTACAGGAGTACAGGGTACACGGTACTTAGATCAGCGCCCTGCCCCCTGACCGCATGTGGGACTGGGCGGAAGAGTTAGGTACATACATACACACGGTACATACACGCCCACGACTTTTGCCATTTATTATTTCTTCACGACTTATGATTACCACTTATGCTATTCTGCTGATCGTATCTCCGTACTGTGTTGACCAAGTGTGTCGCAGGCTCCTGACACTCACCCTGCGTCGACAGATGTCCTGGTCGGTGCTGCGCCAGGCTCTCACCCTGAAGCAGATTATCAGGACCTGTCGCGAGCGGCAGGCGTCCACTGCTACCTCCAACGCTGACGGAAGGTACGACGGAGATGGCCGGGCTGAGGATGGGGAGGTGGCAGACTGACATGTTGTGCTTGGGTGTACTGCGGCCTGTTAGTCGTCGTCTGCTCGCTCTAGGCTACTCCGACATTTTGATGATTTTCACTGTAAATATTACATAGATAATTATAAATATAACTATAAATGCCATATTTTGGGACAATGTATATTATCACCATATCAGTTATCAGGGCAGCAGCGGCTCGCTGTGCTGTGGTTTCTCTGTTACCGAACGTGGTTCGCTAGTCATTGTCGTATCTCTCTGTGTGTCTGACCGGGTCTATGTGTGTCGTGCAGTGGAGCTGCAGGCGAGGAGAGGAGCTCAGCACCCACCCCTTGCTGCGTCCAGCTGGCCAACGAACACACCATGGTGAGAACACGACTGCCGTCGTATCGGTTTGGCGCGATACTAAGGCGATACGGGGGGCATGCCAGCCTCTTCAACTGGAGTTTGATCATTCAACTGTATTTTTCCCATTTAAAGTTTCTGTTCTTTGACTCCTGTCAGTCTGTTGTCACGCAACAGTTGCGTCGTTTCACTGCTTTTTGTGTCAAGGCTAGTCTGTCTGTGCCTTTTTCCCTTCTAAGCGGCTGTTTTTCCTCCATGGCTCTACCTTCTCCCTGCTCGGCAGTTACGAACCTTCGATCTCCCCAATGTTCTATCCCTCTCCACTACATCAGATGCTAATCCCTTTCACGCGTTGTCTTACCGCTAACCCTCCCCCCCCCCCACACACACACACCACCTGACAGTCCCCTTTCCACCTATCCGCAGTGTTGCGATGATAACCGCTGGTGTTGAACTGTGCGCTTGATTGTCCCTCTGACTGTCCGCTCTGTCCTTCTACAGTGCTCCAACTGTAACCGTCCGCCGGAACTGGAGTGTGGCGCGTGCCACAGCGCCACCTACTGTTCCACGTTCTGCTGCCAGAAGGACTGGGAGAGCCACAGGGGCGGCTGCCACCCGGCTGAACCCGCCACCGCCACCGCCACCGCCACGGCCACCGCCACCGCCACCGCAGAGGAGAGCACCGCAGCACCGCCCACAGTCATGTACATAGTGGCTAACGGCACTGAGCACGTCGTCACCGTGTCTCAGACGTAGTGATTGAGGTGAGGACTCGGTGAGGAGTCGGGTAATGGATGAGGACTCCTGGACTCAGTGAGGGGTCAGTGGACTCTGTGAGGACTTAGTGAAAACTCAGTGAGAACTCTTGGACTCAGTGGAGTCAGCCAGGCGAGGGCTCAGTGAGGTTTGGATGGAGACTGACTGGCGTGGACCTAGTGAGCGCTCAATGAGAGCTAATTGAGGAGTGAGTGAGGTGTCCTTCTGAAGCTACAGTGTGCTTGGTGGACGGGGACCCTGCTACAGACAGAATGCTGTCAAAACTGAAGTTACTTTGTCATTGCATCACATTGAATACATTTCAGTTGGAGAAACTACGAGGCGCCGAACTAAAATTTGGTCAGCCAATCAACGGCTGGAGTGGGCGGGGCGATGACCATATCGACACCTTTTTTTTAAACCCCACATTTGCTCTCCCGTGAAGTTCAGACAAGTTGTTAAGAAATCTTCAAAAAAGGTACAGTCACTCGATTTTTCTCAAGTTTGTCTGTCTTTGCAGATCAAGCAATGCCAGAGCAAGCTTACGAACACACAAATTTGATCAGGATCGGACGATTGGACACTTCTTAAAAGAGCTCTTTCGTGCTTCCCGGAAATTCACCGGAGAACAGATGTGGGGTTTAAAAAAGGTGTCGATATATGGTCATAAAATCAGGAAATTTCATCTTTTCCATGCATCCTAGCATTCAAATGAAAAAAAAATGAGGCATAAAAATGTTTTTAACCACACAAGGCCTACACTCACTCGGTGCACGATGCACTGGCAGCTCTAAATCGCAGAGTTACAATACAAGGTCAAACAGTGATTGGCAAATATGGCAGATTGAAATAGACGTGCCAAAAAATGTAATCGGCACCGTGGTTTTAAAATGTCATATTTTTAGTATTTTGTATATGGTTTTTCCAATTGTGGTCAAATCATTATTTTAAAACATAGACCTCTACATACCCTGGGCCAATCCGTCCCAAATTTTAATACAGAGGTCACATCAACCCACCGATTCGGCATGCCAAATTTCACGTCGCTACGCGGCGCCGTTCCGGCGCATTAACCCGCGACCTGGTGGGGGGGGGGGGGCTATTTTTTGCCCCCCCTCCAGACTTTTCGATATACCTCCAGACCTTCCGGTAGACATTTGTAGTGAACTTGTTGTCCTGTCTTGTGATCATGATGTCTAGGTAGGGCAGTCGTCGATTTTCTTCGATCTCAGTAGTGACTTTGATGTTCTGGAAGGCATGCACCACTAACCAAGTACCGGCCTTCAACTCCTATACAGAGACGCGCTATCTGAGATCAGCCATCAGATCTGACTGCTTACGTGCCATCCGCTACTGCTCCTCCGTCAAAGACCGCCTGCAAGAACTTGATTTTATACGCAAGAAATTCCACCGACACGGCTACCCTCTCTCGTTCATCAACCCGATCCTAAGAAGAACAGAAAAGGACCTCCAGCTGAAGGCCAGGGCTCTGCCGTCGCCACCGAACCCCAGCCCGCTGCCTGCACCCGTCCGGCTCTCGGTTCCGTTCGCTGGTCCCTGCTTCTACCAACTGAAGCGAGAAGCCAACAAGATCGGCATTCAGCTCGTGTCGAAGCCGTCGCAGACCATCGGGACCCTCCTCTGTAGCCAAGCCAAGCACCGTCTACCCAAGCAGCAGGAGAGCAATGTCATCTACTGCATCGAGTGCTCCTGCCGGGTAGAAGGTGACCCGGTCGTCTACATCGGAGAAACGGACCGAGAACTTGGAACCAGAGTCCGCGAGCACCGAGAGAGCTGGGCTGGCTCGGTCCGCTCCAGAGCCAACGCTTCAGCGTTCAGCACGCACCGGGACTGCACGCCGGCCTTCGACGACGCCAAAATCCTGAACCGTGCCTGCCACCACCAGATGAGACTCCTTCTCGAATCGGCCTACATTCGTACCGTGGGACGGCGGGAAGCCGTCCTAGTGTCACCCAATGACGCGAATGTGAACCGCAACTCTGGTGCCCTGCTGCAAGACAGGTGGCTTCCCATTATTCGCCGTTTCTGCCGTTAAAAAGTTCATTTATAGAATTTATCATTTTGATATTTTATATCTTAGTCTAGTTTACTATTCGTGTTTTTGTAAAGCTTTATCTCTGCTTTAGGTACTGTTTGCACCTAATCTATGCAATTTTTTACATGTCATTAACTGTATTTTTACCTACCTGCCTATATTTTTGTATTAGATATTTTACTAGTGTGTTTTATACCCATTTTACAGGCTTTTTTTAGTAAGTGTGCATCCTGTTATTATTCACGTGTTTTCCCAGTGTTTGTATGTTTATTTCAAGACCAACTAGTTGCCTCAGAGACCCTCCTGTCCGACCCAAGGCCCTATATGTCCGACCCATATTTTGTTCGATCCGCACTGTACCTTCGATTCGATCTTAACATCCGATACGACTCTCGCTGACGAAGAATTGTAATACAATTCGAAAGCTCCGACCCAACGAACTCTTGTGGAGTAAGTCCGATTTCATTTTAATTCACAATTCATCTCCACATCATGTCTTTAAATCTACAACAAGTAGTTATTGCGATATGCTGTTGTGATGGTAAGGTTTTCCAGACTGACAAGATGTGCAGAGCCAGGGCCACGGTTTAATGTGGTTAGATAGGTCTGTCCATAGTGCGCCTTATTGCATTGTTTCTATTGAGAGAAGAAAAAAAACGTACAGGAGGCAGGAGCATCAACCCCCCCCCTTCACGTCGCCGTTCAAAGCCGCAATCAAAGTTAGGATTTTCTGCAAGGGCTATGGGGCAATTATGTTATGAGTTTCTGCCATGGCGACCACGTTGAAAACAGATAAAATCAAAATGTAGGAGCATCGAAGCATATCAGCCACTAAATGAGAAAAGCTCACATTAGCGGGATCCATGTAAATAGACTTTTTTATTATTACGAGCAATACATTCCTGTTTATTACTACCTTGTAAGTTGTAACAAGACATTACACGCCATACCCATGAGCATTCACTCATTGGCACGAAGGCTTACGTCGCTTGAATTTATCATTGATCAACTCGGCAGTCAGCAGTCAAACGATATAAAAGTTTGCGCATGAGCATAGGCGGCACACATTTAGAGTTCGCTTCATCGGCATCAGCGTAAGTACGCACAATGTAGTATGTACATACATCTGCCCAACATCTGCCCACGGAGATGGCCCACGCTGGAGGCGACATCTAGCGGTCGAAGTAACAGAGCGTTGCGGTACAGCATGTTGCAGGCGTCCGATTGCAGAGCCATCTAGGGACTGGAATGGAAATTACCGAGCTCAGCGGCACAGCATGTTCCAGGCGTTGCCTCTAGCGGCATCTGTTGATTGGTAGGGATACTAAAGCACCTGATTAGCAATTCGCTGAACTTGACATGCCCCTGGTATATTTCTACGGCAATATAACCTGGAAGCTAACTTAATTACTGTACACCGTTCCGTGCTTCTATCCTCAGGATACTGAAATCCTTCTCCTCCACGCCGCAACCCCCCTCCGGGCTGGACAGGCAGTTTTAACTCATGCGGGCTGCTCCCTTGGAGCGGCACCGCTGCTCCCGAGGAAGCGCACCCCGTAGCCGGGTGCAGTGAGTGCCTTGGGGCTGGGTGGCCTGTCCTCTAGGGTGCCTGCCCAGACCAATGTCTCCCCCTATATCCTATCATCCTCCCGGCTCTGAAATGGTCTCATTGGACCGAAAGGGCCTAACCCAACAAAACAAACAAACAAAAATTACTGTAACATGCATGATGGTCACCTCTAATTCGAAAAAAAATAATCAAATATTGATATTGAAGACACGCTAGTCAGCCGTGAGACATGTTTCTCGCGGGCGATGTGGTCACGAAGTGTACGCCTGACGTTGCCATCAACACACTCCATTCAGCCTTTACGAGTTCTTTATCGTATGCAAAAGAGCACAACACTAGGCGTGTGTGAAACGGGCCATCTGTTACAATGAATGGACAATTACTGCACGTGGTCCGCGGTGCCACAATAGCGGTCATCACATGTCACTGGCCGAGTGCAGCGGCGGCCAACGAGTGCCTGAGTACGCGCCGTTCGCTCACGCAGGCCGTACCGCCCACCAATTACGCCAACTGAATGTACTCGCGGAGGCCACCTCCCATTCAGCGCTCGGACAATACGCTGTCGTCTCGACTCGCCGCACGCACTCCTCGGCACGTGTGGCCTCCCACGGCCCCGGGCACCTCTCGCTGAGCCAAAGGCCGCGCCGCTCAGTGGGGCCGTGACCGGCGCCGACCCAGCTGTCACCCTGGAGCCGGACCGACAGCCTGTCGCACGGCGTCGACAGCTGCAGTCGCCGACGGCAGGCGACCGCTGGCAGCCGCCGCTATTTGGAGAGACACTGAGCGCCGGTGCTGACGGCCGTCGGTCGGGCGATAGGTAACGGACACGACGGAGGCGAAACGACGCCAAAAACTCCGTCAAGCACCTCGCCGGAAGATATCAATCAGAGACAACCAGCCAGTCAGCTATCAGCCTTACGGTCTTCTGTTTCGGGTTCAACTGTCTTCGTTCGCTACCGTTGGCAGCAACAGCTTTGGATAAGTTATTCGTGCACTTAATAATTTAATCGTTGAAATCACACCAAACCGAAATGAAACAGCATTAGCATACCGTTTCTGAGCCGGTTTCTCCGCTCCGTCCACCCGAGTACCGCACCATGGAAGACTCTAGCAGCGCCCTACGCACCGTGTTCTACGCCTGCATGCTGACCGTGTGTGCCATTGTCTGCGTAGTGCAGTGCGTCAACCAGCTCAAGCTCTACTGGAGCGAGCCGGCCGCGATGACCGTCACCATCCAGCAGGACGTCATGTTCCCCGCCTTCACCGTGTGCTCATCGCGAGAGTTCAGCCGCCGGAGGGTGGAAGAACTCGGTCTGCTCAACCGGCGCGGAACGGATGTCGACTGGAAAAAGTTTCCGTCTAACGCCAGCGTGGAGACCTTCTGGCGAGAGGCCGGCACGCAGCGCCAGGAGCTGATCGCGAGCTGCAACCGCGGCGCCTGCTCCGGAGACGCCAGCGGCGAGGCGCCCGCCGGCCGGTGGACGCCGCTGATGGCCAGAAACGGCATGTGCTACACCTTCGTGGCCAACCAGACGTTGGTGATGAAGAACGAGGAAAAGCTAGACATCACCTTCTATCTCTACACCAGAGATTACTTCAACAAAAAGGACAAGTACTTTGTGGACGTGTACTTCCACGGCAGTGAGCCTCCGATCGTGCAGGCTCGCTACTTCAACACGCCCAACCACCCGAAGGTGAAGGTGCAGGCGGGAGACATCACCACCGCAGAGGTTACCGGAAAGGTGGCCGTCTTCAAGTCGCTCACAAGGCGCTACTGCGATACGAGCAAAGGGTGAGTGGAGTATTTTGTCGGGAGGGAAACCGCGATGCCCATGAAAGAAAAATTGTAAGTGATACAGATATGATATGATCTGATGAGGCGAGTACCCATATGTTGTCTAGCATAACGTACCATTTCATGAAATGTTAGGAGCTGATGGAGCATGATATTTGTTCAAATCTTATGACTGCTACATGGTAAATTGAAAGAACTCTCTTATATAATCTCGAGCATCGCTCGCGCCGGTTTCAGATACACTCAGGACAAATGTTACGAGAAGTGCATGTGGGCGCACGAGTCCCAACTGATCGGCTGTCGCGCCCCGTGGATGGTCGGCCTGGCCCATCCTCTGCCGCTCTGTAACACCAGCAAGCAGTTTTACAAGATGCAGAGTCCTCCGGCTATCCCCCGCGGCTCGGTCTCCTGCCCGCACTGCCCGCCGTCCTGCAGTCACGAACGCTACTCCGTACAGGTGAGCTCGGAGTCAAAAAGCGGCCGGGCGGTGCCGGGTTCCGGGTTCAATTACCGGTTCCACCCGTTCCGCGGGCGTCGTCCCCGGCTGCGTTACCAGATGTGGGGTAGACTCCCTCTTCAGCCGTAGCCCGGGGGTGGGGTCGAGGACGAGGAGAAGCAGGTGTTCTCTCCTGTAATTGGGACATGAGCCCGTTGGAGAGAGATTCAACTAAATAAAAAAAAGATCAGCCGGTGGGACATTTGGGCTCCCAGATCTGATACTGTTCCATGTAAGTCACAAATGCTCAGCAAACAGCTTCGTCTAGCTCTCTGTAGCCGGAACCGCAAGTTGTTTGGAATAGACAAACATTATTCATTAAAATTGTGTTTTTCTCTTGAAAATAATAAAGCTCTTTGTACTGCGGCAATGTTTGTGGCTACTCCTATTTCTGAGCTCTACCTAAATCATAGTGCAAAGTTTCGTCACTGATCACTGATCGTCACTTCGTCACTGATTCGTCACTGATTACGGAGCGAGCGAAGCGAGCGTAGTCTTTCCTTAGATTAAAGGGACCCTCCCACCTTAACATTAGTTTTGAGTTGAGATAGCCAAGTTTGCGGCCAGGCTCAGAAACCACCATTTATCCTGGTCGCAACCCCCGCAGCTTTATGGTGTTCAAGAAATTTCTTCCCTTTACTTGCAGGGTGGGACCAGCGTGGTCCCTATCTCTTAACCATTACGGGAGTCTGATGACGTCATCAGGCTTTCGAACGTCCGTTAAATGTTTGACTAAAACGTTTTGTAGCACGCGGTGGTATATGCTGCTTTGCGTGCAACAAATGCCGCACTTTCAAATAAAGTCGCTAGGAACAGCGGAGATCCCAAAAAGTAAACAAAAGTAAAAGTCTAATATCTTGAAAACCGGTGAATATTTTTCGATGAAATTTGGTAGATATTCGTTTTTGCTCTCTCTGAACCGAGCGACATCACTTTCATGCCAATTCATTAACTTTTTTGAAGGTGGGAGGGTCCCTTTAACGGAAATTTCTGAGTATGAGCGGCCGGCCGGCCGGCCGGCCGTGGTCACGCTTTTGCGAGGTTTATATCTCAGCAACCACTTGACCGATTTACACGCGGTAATTTTTGTAGGGTAGCTTCATTCCTTCTACCAAGTATTGGACTATTCCTGATGCATGTGGGTGACCCCTTATGCACGTGCCACGTGCAAAACGAAGAGGTGTCCGTTTTGTAATTGTTGCAATATCTCGGTAACTACTTGGCCGATTGCGCTGAAAGTTGGCATGTTGGTAGGCAGTGCACCCACTAGGCACTGCCTATACATGTGCCAGAGTTGGGGTGCTGCTGCACGTGCGCACGTGCAGGGGTCGTTTCCAGATCTCGGGAACGGCTGGACCGATTGCGCTCAAATTTGGTACACGGTTAGGGACCGGTTAGTAGGGTGCCGTGCACAAGTCAGTTGGGACCCATTTTGCACGTGCGCACGTGCAGGGTGCCGCTTCCAGATCTCGAGAACGGCTGGGCCGATTGTGCCCAAATTTGGCACATCGCTAAAGACCAGTTAGTAGGGTGCCGTGCACAAGTCAGTTGGAGGTACCCCCTCGCAATTTCGCACGTGCAAGGCCCACCCTCTCGCTCGCTCCGTTAGTCGCCCCAAAAGGCGTTATACTGGTTATTACGGAGCGAGCGAAGCGAGCGGAGTCTCATACTGAATTAAGGGAAAATCCTGAGTATGAGCGGCCGGCCGGCCGGCCGGCCGTGGGGACGCTCTTCAAAAGCTAATATCTTAGGAACGGGACATCCGATTGACAAGCGGTCTTCTTTACTGAATGTCACTTGGACGTAAAAGTTCTGTGGTGTGATGGCCACCATGCGTTCTTGCCAACCACCGCACGTGGCGCGTGGTAAAGTTGGACATTTTTTAAGAACCCCCAAAATTGCAACCTCAATAACGGCACAACGGCTGGGCCGATTGAATTGAAACTCGGTACACAGTTAGGTCTCCATCAGATAATTCATCTGCATGTGTTAAGGTTGGGGTGCTGCTGCACGTGCGCACGTGCAGGGGTCGTTTCCAGATCTCGAGAACGGCTGGACCGATGGCGCTCAAATTTGGTACACGGTTAGGGACCAGTTAGTATGGTGCCGTGCACAAGTCAGTTGGGACCCATTTTGCACGTGCGCACGTGCAGGGTGCCGCTTCCAGATCTCGAGAACGGCTGGGCCGATTGTGCTCAAATTTGGCACATCGCTAGAAACCGGTTAGTAGGGTGCCGTGCACAAGTCAGTTGGAGGTACCCCCTCGAAATTTCGCACGTGCAAGGCCCACCCTCTCGCTCGCTCCGTTAGTCGCCCCATAAGGCGTTATACTGGTCAGTATTCGACCTCCACCCGCCCCCCGACCGTTCTCCCTCAGGTGACGACCACAATGAACGCCGCTGGCATGGCTCGCTCGGGCATTGCCAAGCTGATGGCGGTGTGGCCGTACCAGCAGGAACTCTCCACCGAGGAAAAGACCTACGGCCTCAGCGGCCTCATCTCGGACGTGGGCGGCAACATGAGCCTGCTGCTCGGCGTCTCCGTCATCAGCATCGCCCAGTTGATGGAGATGATGCTGCGTGGTGTACGCTCCTGGCTGCACGGCCGTCTGAAGCACGCCCGCGCCCGGACCCGCGGCGTGGCGCCCTCCGCCCTCCCCACCCCGGTCGATCATTACATCTACACACCGCCGAGCAAGAACGTGACGCTGCCGTCAGCGGATATTGCCGGCGCTGCTGGCACGCCGCCGCCTGCGCAGTATCAGTCACCGCCGGCGTCCATGAAGGAGACGGGTATGCCGCGGGTGGTGAGCGGCAGGCTCCGGCCGCCCTGGTCCGCCCACACCCGACCGGTCACTGCACTCCGGAGCATGCTGGAGTGATGGTGAGAAGTTGTAGTGAGCTGGCCTCTTTGTAATTGTGGCCCCGTAGTGTGCATGCAAAGCGGCGGGTCCGCTCGTAATAGGTGTGCGATAAACATAGACGTAGAGGAAGATGCCAAAATGTTACAGATGAAGGTTCAAAGTGCGCAGATAATTATCGGTTCTATTGTATAGGATGGATAGATAGACGAATGTAACGTTCAACGTCAAATAGCCTGTTATAAGAATTAGAGGTTAACGGTTAAGTAACATAAATGGATAAGGTAAAGCATCAGAGCTACATAAGAGATATGGAAAACGGCAGTAATTTTGAGAACAGGTTATCTGGAGAATATTGATGCCTTGCGTCTTTAATTGATTTCACCATTTCCCCCGGTCCTCTGTGCTACCTTTATCAGCTGTGTGAGAGTGTCACGGTCAAACAGTTCTAAAACAAAGCCAGCCAAAAACAGGTGAAAGAGACGCAGCCGCGAGGTCCTTTCAGTCCTTAGACAAAGCTATTCTTTATCTGTCTCGGCGTTTTTATTCAGCCCCACCTTCCTTGTTGGTTTGAAATGTTTACACGTGTTGATTTATCCCGACTGCAGTTTTCCTATCTAAGGTCACGCCAAATGTGGCCCGAGATAGCCTCCCGTGTCTGAGCAGCCACTGCAAGGCTCTTTTCCTCTGAATCCGCAGCTATCTGGTCGAGCTACCCCCGGCAACAGAGTCTCCCTGGGGTCTGGGCTCGCTGAATTCACACCTGCCCGGGGTATCACGGCGGGCGCGGCTGATCCTTCGGGACGGGGGCCGTGACGTCACCAGTCTATTCCCCGCTCGCGGCGGCCGATGACGACAGTCCGGCTCGGTCGGGCCCTGTGAGTCAGGCGGCAGAGAGCTCCGGCCTCAGGGACTGGCGCGGTTCCGGCGCCGACTCCGGCCTCAGGGACCGACCGGTTCCGGCGGCGGTTGCCTGTCCCTTGAAGGCGCCTTGTATAGCTTCGCTGCAGGCGAACGTGTGCAGCGTGGTGGGGCGTCGTGGCAAAAGCATAAGTAGCAGCGGTAGCAGATGTAGCAGACGTAGCAGATGTAGCAACAACAGCAGGCAGCAGTAACATCCGTAGTGCAGCAGCAGGAGCCGCAGCATCAGTCGTAGCAGCAGAGGTTGCATTAGCACCGGCAGTCGGCCCAGCCGGGTGCGTTGAGCCGTCGCCTCCGCTGCCGGTTTGTTTATGGCTAGACGATTGATTGGTGGTGTGACTGGAGACGGTCCACAGCATAGATCGAACACCCTGCACTCGGAGCACTGAGTGAACGGCTTGGACAGGCGACAATACATTAGCCGAGTTCGCTAGATGTTTATGTTTGTTTTGCATGGCGTGAAATCTTGCTTGATCATTCACCATGTCTGCTAGGCGCTAGCTCATGAGCGATGAATAACCATAAAAATAAAGTTGAAATCCCATGATTATATTGAAAATTATCACATGTAGAAGCGATCCGCTTAACTGTTAAGTTGTAGCGGAGCGATGCGATATGTTCACGACACGGCGGACCTCGTCTGGACTCTAGGCGTCACTGGGGACTAGATCATGACTCTATCTCTGGGTCCATGACTCTAGGTCCATGACTCTAGATTGTCGTCATCCTGGCCGGTCGGTCGGAATAAACACGGCACCATTAACTCGGTCCCCGGCTGACCACGCCGATCAGTCGTCCCGTCATGTTACGTCGCGCCGACCTGTCATCAGCTGTGTAAACTTTCCGTCAGTTGTCGCCGATCCGTGGTAATCCATTGGTCCTTATGGGCTCGCTGAACAAACTTATAGACAGTAGGCAGTAGGGGCCAATCCATCAATTGACGTGAACGCCCGGAACGGGCTATTCTAGGCGCAGCATTTCCCCTTGATAATTTTTTTTTCCTCAACTGAAACAGATTCTTGGAATGGATATTGATATTTGAACAAACAAGAAATGCAAACGACAAACAAGTCATACCATTTTGAGCCGTAAATTGCTCCGACAATTATTTATCAAACTTATGAAAGTACTGAAAATCGGGAAACTACCGCACCCCGTTACCAGCCAGTGTTTCTGGGAGCCGAGCCGATGATGTCATGTCTCGGCGCTGGCTGGGCGGCCCGGGCGCGGCTGCGCCCGGACGCCGGGGTGCTGGCCGGCGGCCAGGTCACCTCGCGGGGACAGCACCGCCGCCACTGGGCACCCTGTATATTTGTCGGCTGGGAGGGAGGCATAAACAAGCACGACGCTGGTCGGAGAGGTCGCCTCCGGTACCGCCGGCCTGCAGCGGGACAGCGCGGGTGGCGTCAAACGGTGGGGAGGAGGGTCAGATGACGGTCTGACCGGGCCTGGAGGGTCGGGCTGGGTCGGGCCGCACCTCAGATGGGACCGCATCAGTCACCCGCTGCAGGCGAATACAACAGTCGACATGTGCACTGAACACTGTGCAGTGTGCACGCCGGCGCACATACAACCGCGTGCACCGTACTGCGTGCACCGGCTTTGGTGTGTTGAGCGAAATGTCACGTTTGTTTAATTGGCAAATGTAAGGTGACGATTTTTATGCGCTAATTTGTTTGTATGGAGCTGTTGTTAATTGTGGATTCGGTCTGGACTCTGGAGCCTGCGCGACAACTGCAAATCTCAACTTAAAAATAACTTCTTTGGTCGTCGGTCTCTTTTTTTAGACAAATTAATTGTCTATGTTTTGGAAGACAAAATAAAAGTGAAACACCGCTGCAATCCGAAGTGCCTTTGCCTCGGAATGGCGCCTGGCGGTTACTGATCAACAAACCGAAGTGAGCGTTGCGTTCCATTCTGAAACGGTATCCTCGACCGTCCCTGGAGCCAGCAGCTCTAAACAAAGCCGTCACCGGCGAGTCATTTAGCCTGTCCCTGCTCACCCTCGCTGCCGCTGGACCGCGCCGTTACACTGACGAACTGACTGATGTTCATCGGCAGTGACCGCTGCATTGTTTGGTAAATACGCTGACGTGATTTACTGGGTCGTTTTCACCGCTCGTTCAGCGGGAGCTGGTGAGACGGTGATCCATCTTTAGCTCGGACTGCGATGACGGGTTGAGTTATGGAGAGTCCGGTGACTGAGTGCTGTCGGTCCGGTGTTGCTATAGCTCACGATCTCGTTCCGAGTGGCATTTTGCGTTTGGAGGAACCGAGAAGGGTGGTAGGTATATCGCGCGCAGCGTTTGTGTGATGTCTTTATTTCTTTTTGCAGGAGCCCGCGTCTCGAAGAGATCGTGCATAAGACTGCAGCTCCGTCGCTGTTTTTTCATGGGCTGTCCCGATTCCTCACACTTCCCGGTCGACCCGTCACTTCTGCAGCCTTCCCCGGTCCGATCCAGCCCCGGCGGCTGGCACAGCTCCACCAGTACACCCCGGGACGAGCCCCAGTCCCGTCGAACTCCGTCACCCCACAAAAACGGCTCACGGCCATACCGCCGCCGCCCGGGCCGCGTGGGGAGCGTCACGCGATAAATTGTTGACGTCCCGCCAGGTGACACCGGCTCAAACACGAACACCGGCTCACGTAAACAGACAACAGAGCTGCGGTTCACGCCTCACCAAACACGAGTCGACCGAGCGCCGCCGCCAACGTCCATAAGCACCGGCGCCGTCCGTTTACGTTTGGCAAGAAAACGTTTCGCAATCGGGGAACTGCAAGATCGTTTGGTGTGTTCAATGACTTCAAAGCCAAGGTAACCGGGGGAGCGAGCCGGGCTGAGCTGTTTCTTTAGCAATTTCCGCCAATCTTCAGTTTCAGAGTGGAGCGCGACTGTTTGAAAAGTTTGCATCGCTCGTCGGTTTAGCCTTCGAGATGCCTCCGTCCGGTAGAAAACCGTATGTTCTCTGATGTCGTGGACACCCAGATGCAGACGAAATTACTGCACACTCTCTATTTTTTATGATAGTCAAACATCCAGGAACAACTTAGCCTGTCTTGTTTTATAGGGAGGATGCGCATTGCCTACGTACGCGATCAAGTAACTTATCGGATGAGTACGCACACACACAGACACACATACACAAACACACACGCAAACATACACACCGACCAGAGCGGGGTCGGGGGCTGGTGCCGGTGGCTGGCACGCGCCACCACGACGGTAGGCCTCCCCCAGCGGGGCGGCGGAGGCGGCACCAACTGCAGAGCCGGCCGGCTATTTCGGTCCGACCGGCTCGTGGGTGGCTGGTGCTCCCTTCCCAACCGCACCTTCCGCGGCTCGGGTTTCTTCCAGAGACGAGCCCCGCCGAGAGCGTGTCTGAGAAGGGCACCCGTCGCTGCGCCGTCTCGGTTTTAGGCGAGGTTTAGCCGTTCCTCTGATGTGTTCAGCGGCAGGTGATATCATCACTGCTCAGACGCCGTCGGCGGCGCTGCCCCGGCGCGGTCGGAGAGTCGTTCCGGGAACCGTCGCGCTCGCCGGCGTCTCGTTTGTCGACGGGCCTCTCCGAGAGCTGGCCCGTCGTCACCCGGTGGCCGGCGGCCGCCGCGGGCTCTGCTGCAGCGCCCCGTCGACAGGTCGGCCCTCGGCGGCCGGCAGGAGGGCGCCGTCGGTCGGAGCAGCCCGGGGCGGCCGCGAGCCGAGCGCCCCCGGGCGGCACAGCGCCGCCGCCACCGGCGCCGGCTCAGTCGCCTCTGCAGCCGGGGTGCCGGGCTGACCGTCCGTCCTGTGTCCGTGTGAGACGAGGCGCGCCTCCAGTGTGAGCGTCGGCCCCGGACGGAGTGTGAGAGTGTGAGAACGGTGAGCTGTTGGAGTGAGTGCCGCACGGAGGACCGGTAGATCGCGTGGTGTTGCACGGAGGAGGGAGCAGTCACGCCGCGGCTGAAGGAGGGAGCAGCGGGCGGACGCCGCCGGTCGGAGGAGCTGCGGCCACGCGCGGTGGAAGGATCTCCAGCGAGCGGAGGTCAGTGAAGCGGCGCCCGGCTTACCCGACCGGCGCCCGCTTTGTTTGAAGTGGCACTCCACTGAAGCAGTGAGTTGTTTCAGCTGTCGTTGTAAAACGACTCTGTTACAGTCTATTTTCCTTGATGGATGTGCTGGTTATAGAAACAAACTTGGGATGCATTCGTCCCAGTGGTATAATTAGTACGGTTCAAGACAAACAACGCGACCAAAACAAACCTAGGATATGACCTCAATTGCACACAAAGTTTGCTTCTTATTTGGGTAGCGAGAACCAGTCTTCAGTGGGATTTTATTGACGTTTGTCCTTTGAAACGTCAATGCGTATTAGGTGCGGAAAACGATTGGACTAACTGTTGCCTAATTTATAAACTAATGAATAAAATTTAGTAGTTGATGAAAGATGACGAAGTGTTATTGAACATTTATGGATGTCTAGCCCATAGGCAAACTTGCACATGCTTATAGCTATTGTATAGCAAAATTAAAACAATTGGTTTGGGTGTATTTATTGTCGAGATGTCCGGGTGCGTTTGCGAAATGCAGACGGATAGGGTAGGCATTTCAATATAAAGTGTAAAACATCCGCATGAGTTATAGTTTCGAAGCCTCAGAGCACGTAATTTTTACCATTAACCCTCGCCCTGGCAGGGCATTTTTCATAACACGGCCTGGCAGGGGGGGGGGGTCGATGCGACCCCCCCCTCGCGATTGGCTCCTATGGCACCTAGAAACACCAAATTTGGTAGGTAGGTGGGCCCCCTGGAGTTCTCGCCCCTGTGCAAATTTGGTTGCTCTAGGTCAATATTTAGGGGGGTTTTGGGGGGTATAAATGTAAAAATTTCGCTAAAAACAGGTCAAAAGTTTTTCGCTTATAACTTTTGATCTAATTAAGATAGAGCAAAAAGAAAAGCACCAGTGAACTCAGCACGTCAAGGCGCGTCGAATGACATACTTTTTAGCTTGCTTAAGTGTACTTAAAGTTTTTCTTAAATTTTAAGTAAACTTAAATTAATAACTTAAGTTAAAGTTGACCAAATGGCATCATATCGCATATCATTCGATTCGGCTGATCACCAGGAACACAATGATACCATTTTTGAAGCTCTAGCGTCATTATATGCCAAGTTATTGGCAAAAACGTCATTTGACCTCAGTTGACCTCATTTGACCTGACCCATGGATAAGTACACCAAACAAAGAAGCACCAAGTGACCTGCTGTTAAGTACTGTGGTTTCAAAGCACAAAAAAGATAAAACGAAGCGGATATCTCCAGTATTTTCCGAATTTAGTATTTTCCCATAGGCTTAACATTACGACATCATGACCTCTAACTGACCTCAGGTCAGTGACCTCAAAAAACCCGAACTATATGTTATACAACTCGGTGAACTTAGCACATCCTGAAAGTTTGAAGGAAATCAGTGCAAAACTGTGAGTTGGACAGGTGCAAAAAGAAAATTGAAATTTGACCATGACCTTGTACCGGTTTTTCTGACCTGGTGACCTGACCCAAGGTCACCCGGACCTGAAATTTTCAGGTCATATGTAAAAAGGTTGCCCCATAGGCTGTGCCAAATTTGGCGGCGCTGCGCGCCGCCGTTTTTACGCTATCTTCGAAAAACCTTAGGGGGGGTCGCATCGACCCCCCCCCCCTGCCAGGGCGAGGGTTAAAGCAATTAGCAATGTCACAAGCATGTCCTTACTTTTTTGGAAGCGTGCAATCTTTTTATTGTAAATGGTGTAAAATTATGTTGTTATTTTGTGCGCTCGAGCACGCAAAGCGAGTCTTCGTGCATCAATGAGAAAAACGAGTGCCAATTTGAAGCCGGCCGGCCTTCCGTGGTCAGGCTTTTGAGAGGTCCAAATATTATAAGCGAGATTGAGTATCAAACAAGCAACTGTAAGGACGATTGACAAGCACTCATCTATGTAGGGTGTCACGTTTTGAAGCAGAGCAGCGTGTCAAAACTGCTCCGCTTTGTAATAACTCCGAAATAGCTGGGCCAGTTGCGCTGAAATTTTGGCCTATCCTGTGAGGCAGCCTGCCCATCGCGGGCAATGCATTTCTGTTTTCTACAGCGGGCTGCTTCTGACTACCGTATGGGCTTCCGCACGTGCTGGAGCCACCTCTTCAAGTCTTCGTGCAAGAACGACTGGGCTGATGGTTTTTAAGCTGGTGCGATGATTATCTTGCTCGTGCGTACGTGCAGGGGTCGTTTCTTCATATACCTATTTAAGGCTGCTGGTCCTTGCAGTATGCAAAAGCATCTGCTACTTGGGTCTGCTTTTGAACTGAAGATGTAACCAACTTTTGACGAAAACTATACAAGGGAAATGCAGCCGATTTTCCCTTCCCCGAAGCGAGGCGAGTCCGCAAGTGTCACCGCGGAACGTCTCGAGTTTTTGCCAAAAGTTCGTAAATAAATTGTGCTTAAATGAAAAAAGTTTGTACGTTCGTTGAGTAGCACTCGTGTCTGAATGCCGTTTCTCGACAGTCTGTGGCCATGAATCATAATTTCTGCAGCTGCCGTCCACGGGGCCGCCGAGTTCACTGCCCGGGAATGTTGGCTCGGCCCCCAGTGACGCTACTGATCATGTCTAACTCTCGGGCCGCTGAGAGCACCGGCTCTGATTGACTCTGACCTGTTCGGGTTCCACCCGGTCCGCTTCAAATGGTGCCGATCTTCACATCTCCCTCCTGGCCTCCCCTGGTCCAGAAGGACCACCGATGACGTCATGTTCAGCCACTATCACGTGACCCGGCGGCTTGCCGACCGGCCGGCGCCGGATCGAGCAGAGGGGCTCGTTTGCTTACCGAGATGCCTACACGGCTTCAGTTAACAGGCGAGGTGTTTGAGCGTGAAACACGGCCGGCCCCGGCCCCGGGGATTTTCGTCGCCGCTCAACAGCCCTTCACGTGTCGGCCAGTCTTGGATGAGCTGGTAACCGACTACTTTGGCGCTTCGTCTAAACGTGCTGCAACTCCATGACAAGCGGTACTTCAGTTCAGTGAAAATACCGAACCAGCAATTTCAAAAAGTGACTTACAATACTAAGCCCTGAAACCTTTCAGAAAGAAACCCATGCAACGGATGCGTCATGCAACCGTCGTGCCGTTGTTGTGATTTAAAAGCTCGCATGATCGGTCAGTGTTTCCCAATTAGCAGGCGTTATTCACCCAGCGTCACCCGACAGCCCCTGTTTCACCTCAGAGGACACAATCTGGGTGATTTATACGGCCGGCTACTGGGGCGACATAAAATAGCAGTAGCCTGTCAGCGGACACATGGCGGCGTCTCGGGGCTGTGGAATCATCGCTGACGTGGCCACTCCGTATAAACTGAACTAGTGAAATATGCAAGCAACCTGCAAGAAAATAATCAAAATAACGAAAGGAAGTAGCTGTTTTGTTTGAAGTGAAGAGCACTGAGCAACTTGCATTTTACATAGATGGAAGGGTCATACTCGCGCATACATTGATGCGTTTTTTTATTGAGCAGTTTGCAAGCTGTCACAATGCGTCCATAAGGTATAGTCATTTAAAATAAATGTTTGTAAATGTCATAAAATATCGATGGAATAGCCACTATTTAAGATATAGAATAAATGTCGACGCATCAAAAAAATCAGCGCATGCTGCATGGCCATATATTTGTCTTCAATCAGCTCTTAAAATTGGTTCAGTGATTCTTGGTGGCAACCCCAAATTGCAACAAATGTCGGAATAGTCAATGCCGACACGAGACTAAAATTAACACGTTTCTAGGCATACCGTTTTGAAATTGGGAGCAACGATAAATGATGCAATGAATTACCTTTTATTAGCGCGTGAAGACATTAATTCTTTGAATAGAAGAAATATTTCTCCATTTCCCCTCAGTGCGTCATGTTTGTGATATTCAAATGTGCCAAGTTTTGGGTTCAGGAATGTCTATGGGTGCAAATTTGTCACTCAGTGTACGCATATCTCAGGTCGGCTTCTGTATTTAGCGGTCCCAGCTGCTCGGTTCACGTTCGTCATGGCCTGCGGCCTCGCCACGTGCCGTAGACGTGATTCCTACCTACCAGCCAACGGGGAGGAGCGGTGGTTATCGAGAGAACAAAAGGAGGGCGTCGCCAAGAAAATATTGTCTTATCAATGCGGATGGAGGCATATGTCTTCTGTCATAACTTTTAAGGACATTTAACAATGCTAAAACTTCAATAATTTTTAAGAATTCCAAACATGTACTAGCAAGTGACGGCAAGTCAAGCAGAACACCTGTTTTAGTGACAGCCCAGGGAAAATCGAATTCAAATGGCCACATCTTATCATCACCAAGGCGTAGCTCTTGGCTCTGCTTCCGTAGTCCTATCGTAGGTCGGAGCTGGCGCTATACAAGACAGTTAGAACTGATGTATTCCACTGCAGACTGGGTCTGAGTAATGACGTGGTCTGGGAGGCCCGCCGGCTGACCGCCACAGGAATTGTCTAACCGGGCCGCCCCGATGACAGTCGGCCAGGAGAGGTGACGCCGCGGGGGCGGCTGGGGCCCGTCCCATTGTCACCGGCGCTGGGCCGGACGTGACGGCCCCGCCGCCGCACAGCCGTGAGGAATGCGAGTCGCTCGACGTCGGCCGACGATCGGCCGTGCCCGGAGGGGCGGCGACGGACTGGCTGACAGCTCCGCGCCGCCGCCGCCGGGCAGAGAATGTGACCCGCCGGCCGGTCAGCCGTCCGTCAATTACCGGGACCGATATTTGTCAGGACCTATGACTGAAGGCCGAGCGGCCAACTAAATGCGCCGCCGAATTTGGAGGCTGTTGGCCGTGCAAGCTTCACTATTTAGAAATATAAATAATATAATCAAGAGAAGGGTGCAGATGCAAATTTGTCAGCTTTGTTTTGTTGAAGCTATGTTTGCCATTGACCTTTTATTTAGGAGATGACTTAATCTTGCTGGGATTTAGAGGAGTCATCAAAATTCAACTTCAGCGACTCAAGTCACATTTGTTATGATGAGAAAATGGTTTAACCCGCGCCGGGCCGGGGGTGTTTGAGCACCACCCCTGCGGTTTTTCGCAGATATCTCAAAAACGGCGGCAACCCGTTTGTGCATCTTTTCCGCACATGTTGTGAAAATTTCAGACCCAGGTCGCCTTAGGTCAGGTCACCAGGTCACGCCAAGTGACCTCACCTCAGAAAAAAAAATAAGAATGCTCGCCATAGCTACACCGACTGATGGATTGCGTTGAAATTTTCAGCGATTGATTAGATCAACATTATCTATAAAATGTATATCTCGGTATTTTGATATCGGTGACCGAAGGTCAGGTCAATTTTGCGGCCTCTCCATTATAAGTCAATGGGAGAAAATTGAAAAGCGTCTGTTTTGCACGAACGCTAATCTAGACACTCTCAAACATCGAGATGTAGGTACAAATGACACACTGAACCGGAAAATGGCAACTGTGACCCCTCGTTATGTCTCCGAGGTCATCTCAGGTCACGAACAGAATCTAACAGTTTTTCGCTAATAACTTCTAATAGAGGCGTGCTAGAGCGCTGAAAAACGCCTTAGATGTGTTTGGCTCGACGTTGCGTATCGACTGATATGCGACATGACCTTTTCCAGTCAGGTCATGACCTTGACCTGTGGTCAAATTTCCAAGTTGACCTTTCAAGGTCAAATTACTGTTCATTCGACGCGTCTCGACAAGAGGAACACGATACTGGCAAAAGTAATGTCATGACTCTTTTGAGTCAAAAGTAATTGCCGAAAAACGCTTTTCGTAAAAACGGCTATTTTTGGAGTTTTTGCCCTCTGGAGGCTAAACCGCTGACCTGAGGTCAAATCTGAAAGCATTATTCAGAAAGGTCTGTAAAAGAGCTATCGAATGCGCTTTTCCGCGGCGCTGTAGCTCTATCGGTTCCCGAGACAGCCGTCGGCAGTTTCCAGAATGTTGAAATAGTCAACATTTTACCTTTGGTGACCTCTGGTGACCTGACCTTTGACCTGACCCAAAAATGACTGAAGTGTTTTCGTCCTTATTTTGGACGTTCTTTCGATTGCCGCTTACCGCGTGTCGCTACGTGGCCCAGGAGCCGAGTTAGAAGGGGGGGGTGTTCAGACACCCCCTCCCCCGGCCCGGCGCGGAATCTCGGAGCACCGGCCCGGCGCAGGTTAAAGCTTCCAGCTAGATGTCAAACATTACCTATTTCCTGGCTCACATCGTTCAGGCTGTATTTTCTACATCAGAAACTAAGCGCCCCTGGATGTTGAAATAGTCAACATTTTACCTTTGGTGACCTCTGGTGACCTGACCTTTGACCTGACCCAAAAATGACTGAAGTGTTTTCGTCCTTATTTTGGACGTTCTTTCGATTGCCGCTTACCGCGTGTCGCTACGTGGCCCAGGAGCCGAGTTAGAAGGGGGGTGTGTTCAGACACCCCCTCCCCCGGCCCGGCGCGGAATCTCGGAGCACCGGCCCGGCGCAGGTTAAAGCTTCCAGCTAGATGTCAAACATTACCTATTTCCTGGCTCACATCGTTCAGGCTGTATTTTCTACATCAGAAACTAAGCGCCCCTGGACCATTGGGTTCTGAGTTTATTGATCGACCAACAATTTAGGCAATAAGTCATTATATTTTGTCTTTCAGACTTGAATGTTATTTGTTTGACATTACAAATAGGCCTATTCATAGACCTCCGTAAGCCGGTGTAGGAGGACCATGGTCGTTTTGCTCCCTACATACAACGAGCCCACCGCCCACTTCCTTCGTTGACAATGCCACTGCTTTGCTCTCAACTGCCTCGCACACCGGACATCCGTTTCTCCAAGCATCCGTGTGTTCGGGGACGGTCAAGCACACCTTCATCCGTTCAGAACAGCCCTCCTTCCTCAGAGCCGCCCGAGCTAACCTACCTTCCGTTCCTCTGATCATCCTTGAGCTCGTGGCCCACGGTCCGCCCGGCCGGCCGGCCGGCTGCCAGGAGGGCCGTTACGTCACCTAGGTCGTCCGTCAGCCGGCCCGGGGCGCTCACAGACAGCCGGCCAGCCCCGGATGCGGTAACGACACCGGCCGCCACGCTCTGTTTGGCTACCCGGTGCCACCGGCAGCCGACCTTTGACTGGGACGCCCTGTTTATCCCCGGCCTGCAGAATGGCGAGCTGACTAAACGGATCCCATATCGCGTTGCATGACCTTTCGGTATTATTTACATTCTCTGTTGACTCGTGCTTTCCATGCGTCATTCACCAGACGACTGGAACGCATAGGTAAGTATTTTTGCTTAGTGATTGATTACCTGAAAATTAATGAAGCTGCCGTAATGTGCGTCTCAGTCTAAGCTCGCAAAAGATCGTATCTTTGACACTTTGCCAAAGGTTAACGGGCCGTAAAACTCGTTTCACACAGAGCGTGAAGATCGCAGTGGGCCCCAGGAAGAGTCAAATAAATCATGCGTCTTTGACCCCGTTCATTGACAGGGTGTTGGCATATTTACGTCTTTATTTCTTCTGTTTTATTTCCCTCTGATGACTTAATACAGCAGCCATAACAATTCTTAAATATCATTTCTGGACTGGTTCGTGAAGTCTGACGATGCCAAGGAATCCGACGATGCATTGGCCTTGAAAACTCATTCTGTTATTTTGGCCATTTGTATTCGCTCAAAATGCATTGTACCACGCTTCTATTGACCAATATGCTTCCAACTATATAAAGTAGACGTAATGAGACAGCCGACACTGGTTTCAATGTTATATCACCGTTGATTTGATAAAAGAAAAAAAAACATATGTTATGTGAGTACAGTTATTGTTTGCAGGCACACCGTTTCCACAATAACGTATTGGAAACACTCAATCATGAATCGGACCAATCTGTCCAAGAGCTCTGTTCGCCGAAATCGGTCCAGATTCACACACCGAGTCCAGTCGAGTTCAGAGGGCTGAGCCGTGGCCGGCTGTATAGTCGGTCCGGGAAGGGAGGGAGAGGGGAGGAGAGCTGCACCACTGGCCGCGCGGCGGGTCACGGGCGCACCAGCTGACTGGCTGGCTGCCCGCCCAGCCCCCCCCCCCCTGCTCCGGGGACAGGGGAGGGGAGGGAGGGGGCTGGCGTCGGTGCCGACACTCTGACCGCGCCTGGAGGGCGGCTGACGGGCCGGAAAACACGCACGCCCCGCCGGTCAGCCCGGAGATGAAGTCACAGCCAGCGGTGAAATAACCTCGCACCTGTTCGGCAGCAAACACTAACGGTCATGGAAGGAACATCGTACAGTACCCAACTAATCTTTTTTTTAAGTTCCTTCTCTGCAGCCAACATAACAAATATTTATGTCAATTGTAATCCATGAAGAATATCAAAACACCAAAACAACTTTAAAGGGACCCTCCCACCTTCAAAAAAGTAAATGAATTGGCATGAAAGTGATGTCGCTCGGTTCAGAAAGAGCAAAAACGAATATCTACCAAATCTCATCGAAAAATATTCACCGGTTTTCAAGATATTAGACTTTTACTTTTGTTTACTTTTTGGGATCTCCGCTGTTCCTAGCGACTTTATTTGAAAGTGCGGCATTTGTTGCGCGCAAAGCAGCATATACCACCGCGTGCTACAAAACGTTTTAGTCAAACATTTAAAAATCGTTAGATATCTGCGCTGACGTCACACATTCAGAGGGGTATTCCTATGCATTAGCCCCTCTGAATCAAAATGCTGCAATTTTGAAATTCAATATTTCCGATTTAAGGCATTTCTCGATGTTGTGAGTGCCGAAACCGGTAATTGTGAGCCAGGGACCCCATTTTGGCTATCTCAACTCAAATCTAATGTTAAGGTGGGAGGGTCCCTTTAAATGAGGTGGTTAATGTGCAAAGCAGGCTTGCCGAGATCTGAGTGAGATACTGTGCCGCCGTACTCCCGTGCTCGACGGAACAGTATATTCATTTATTCAAGCAATGGTAAATGCAAGCCGATAGTTATTACGCCGGGCTGCCCTGGTGTGACCCAGACATATTTTGTTTTTGTTTTTCCCAGCATGGCACTTCACTTGGTAATTGAAAAGCATTGTCATCATGCTATTGGCTATTTCCGTTCCTGATTCCGTTCTGGCTTGCAGCACATTCAAAACCCCTTTTACCTGAAGTCACAATTCGCCTGACTGAATATTTCAAAATAAATTCCACTTGAAGACCCAGGGGGTATACTGTGGGAGGGGGCATTTGGGGTAAATGCGCCCCCGCCCCCGCCCCCGCAGCGCCCGAAATCAGGCAAAGTTTCTTTAAAACTAGTGTAACTTCAGCCGTGCGTAAGGAATCGAAATCCGATGAGTTTTCTAAATTTGGAGAATCTTTTTTGGGGGTGTGCTCCGCAGCGTCCAAGAGTCTCCCTGGATCCGCTAGTGATAAATTCACGTGGTATTCATTCAAAAGGAAGACGCTGGACGGACAGGGCGGACCGGTTATAACTAACTTTAATAGTTATAGAAACATGCATGTTAAGTGCGCTCTTACATTGATCCGTAAATCGTCATTAGTCACCCGTCTTTTCCATAATGAGAACTGTCCTTTGCGAACTCAAGTCTGTCTTATCATCTACCCCTCTTTTGAGCCATGGTGCTGACCATTCCCAGCAGACGACCGGAAAGCACAGGTCCAATAGAAGTGCATGTGGTTGTCTTCTCTATATGTAGGGTCACCATTTGCGCGGCTTGGTTGCTCCTGCACAGCATGTCAGATGTTAGACGTGTTACAACATTTCAACACCCATTACCCCGTTTCCACTGGACCCGAAACTGATCATTGAGGAACGCCGCTGCAGTTAGTTGCACAGGACTTGAGACGCTCTTTGTCACCCACAGCAACTGCTTGCCATCTGTCCCTTAGGAAATATCTAAGCCATGTCAAAACTTTTTCATTTAGCTCCATAACTCTGACCCGCCGTCGCATCTCAGTCTCGGGCCGAGTCTCAGACGGTGACGGGCTCCGTAGCTTAGTCTCGGTTCCGAGTCTCAGACGGTGACGGGGTTCGCGTCTGACCGACTGACGTCTCTCTACCCTGCTGCTGCCAAACTGGGCGCAGGTGCCGGGATCTCTCCCGAGAATCGCGGCGGTCGGTTGACTCAGTGTGACAGAGGGGGTCGGTGGGACGGGCCACTTCCCCGTATACCAGGCTTCTTCCGAGCCAAACCGGACCTCTGCGGCGCAGGTGCGGGCTCATGTGGAGCGTGCAAAGAGTTTTGTAGACACAGGCCCCTTGAGTCAAAATAACCTCCCTGAATGAATGCATGGCCCGGAAAAGAAACTTTCTGTCTCGGGTACTGACTGACACTTAATTTTGATTTAAGTGACGGGTGCCACGTGCATATGCATTAGGTGCTATTTGGAGGCGTTTAACAACAAGTTGATGGCACCAATACAATTCAAATGTCACTAAAGTCATGTCATTGCAAAGGGTTACGCCATTGCAGGACACGGGTGACCACTATCTAATATTCAGGCAGCTCAGTCCGGTGACCGTGCTTGTCATGGGTCTCATTGTTGATCCGCTCAAAGTCCGGGAGCAAAGAGACGTGACGAGTGCTGTGAATAATATTTACGGTCGTCGTCGCCACTTATGACAGCTATCGGTGCAACAAATCAAGCATGGTTTCTCATAAAACCTGCACCACCACACAACCACCGGACGTGAAGGATTGATGGCCCGTTTTAGGTGAATTTCTGAGTTGGATTGAGTTCAGTTGGACCGACAGTCGCGAGGCAACTGTTGACCCTGACAGACTGAGTTATAGTTGAAAGGCTACGACAGTTGTCGAGTGGATGCGATATGACGCATTGTCGAAATTGAAAGCCGAATCGAAATCGAATGTCCAAAGTCGAAATAGCAGCAGTTTTTCGGGAATCGGAGACGTGTTGACAGAATTTGGGACCTTGGAGACAGAGACGCAATACAAGATAGAGTGAAAGGCGCTGTATAATAAATATGACGTCAATTGAAGTGACAGATCGAGACGTTATAGACGTAAGGGACGACGCCATGTGCAGCTGGTGGCCTTTTCCCGTCCTTTGGCTTGGCCTGAGAGTTACAGATCTGCACATATGACATTCACAGAGATCATAGACAGTAGACACTGATTGTCGTCAGGGCTGCGGAGTCGGAGTCGGAGTCGGAGTTGCAGTCGGTCGGAGTCGACAATTCTGCCCGGAGTCGGAGTCGAAGTCGGAGTCGCCAAAATCTTACCGACTCCGACTCCGACTCCGGAGTCGGAGTTAACGCTGCATGGCTCCACGTCATGCACTGCAGTGCACCTGTTGAATGTGCTGAATGTGCGGGCGTGGGTTCATAGGCGGCGGAACGGGGAGGGCACCGGGGCACCGTGCCCCCCTTTGATTTTGACATTTCAACATTAGCCCTATGGGCGTTGCATGGAAAGAATGGGACCAAAAGTCGGCAGTGCCCCCTCTTAACTGAAGGTGTTCCGCCGCTACTGCGTGGGTTAATTCTGAATATTGTTTTTATGCATATTTGCAACGCAAAGCCCTGGAACGCACAAAGGATCGTTTCAGGCAAGATAAAATATATCCATTATGAGCTTTAGTATCACGATATGGATTTTAACCCGCGCCCTGCTGGGGGTCCTGGATTTCCACGCCCTGCTGGGGGGGGGGTGTTTGAACACCCCCCCTTCTAACTCGGCTCCTGGGCCACGTAGCGATATGCGGAAGGCGGCGTTCGAAAGAGCGTCAAAAATAATGACGAAATCACTTCAGTCAATTTTTTGGTCAGGGCAAAGGTCAGGTCACCAGAGGTCATTGAAGGCAAAATTTCGCCGATTTCCAGGTCGAATGTCGAAAATTTCCAAGAAGCCAACGCATAACTCGGGAACCAATAGAGCTACAGCGCCGCGGAAAAGCGCATTCGATAGCCCTATTAACGCTCTTTCTGAGTAATTCTCTCAGATTTGACCTAACGTCAACGGTTTTGCCTGCAGGGGGCAAAAACTGCAAAAATAGCCGATTTTTTCGAAAACAGTTTTTCTGCAATAACTTTTGACCCAAGCCTTGTACGAGCTTACTTTTACCGCCATCGTGTTCCTCTCGTCAAGACGCATCGAATGAACTATAACTTGACCTTGAAGGGTCAACTTGAAAATTTGACCTCAGGTCAAGGTCATGACCTGACCGGAAAGGGTCATGTTGCATATCAGTCGATCCGTATCGTCGAGCTGAACACATCTAAGGCGTTTTCATCGCTCTAGCATGCCTCTATCAAAAGTTATTTGCGAAAAACTGTTAGATACCATTCGTGACCTGAGATGACCTCAGGGCATAAACAAGGGTCACGGACACCATTTTCAAGTTCAGTGTGTCTAAAACACTTGTAATTCGGTGTTTGGGAGTGTTTATAATGTCTTTCATCCAAAAGAGACTCATTTCAATTTTCTCCCATTGACTTATAATGGGGAGGTCGCAAAATTGACCTGACCTTAGGTCATCGATATCAAAATTCTGAGATATACATTTTGTACATGCTATTGCCCTTAGCAATCGCTGAAAGTTTCAAAGCGATCGGTCACTCGGTGTAGCTATGACAGACATTGAAAGTTTTTATGAGGTGAGGTCACTTCAAGTGACCTGGTGACCTGACCTTGAATGACCTTGGTCTGAAATTTTCACAACATGTGTAGAATTGATGTATGATAAGGTGTACCAAAAACGGCGGCGCTCCGCGCCGCCGTTTTTGAGATATTCGCGAAAAACCACAAGGGGGGGGGTGTTCAAACACCCCCCCCCCAGCAGGGCGCGGGTTAATAGAACCGTCCGGAGTCGGAGTCGGAGCTGGAGTCGGAGTCGGAGTCGATTTTTAAAGCCGGAGTCGGTGTCGGAGTCGCGGTCACCCTAAAATCCATTGACTCCGCAGCCCTGATTGTCGTTAATCGTTATTGTTATAATCCTTATTTAATAGTCTTTAACAGTCACTCAGTCTTCAACGTGTGTGTGGTGGAGTGTCGTGCCTGTAGGGACGAGACGCCGCTGGCTGTACCATATCCACTGCACGTCATGCGTCGCAGGAGTTCATGTCAATATGTCTGCCGGGAAGTACAAGCCATGCAAAACGCAAACGATGGTTGCTTCATGCGATCTCATCGTCACATAAACAAAGATATGGGAGGTCACCAGAGACTGCATTGTTTCATCATTCACGTACATGACAATGTTTGCAAAGATCAGTTGTGCGTGCAAGTTGTCGCTGACAATCTGACAATCGCTGACAAACCATTCATGTATGTTCCCACAATGTATGTCTAGTTGTGTGGCGTAGTTTAATTATATAATCTTTAGGTCAGGGATTCGTCTTAAAAATAAGCTTTAAGGCCGCCGTCCACTGCGACGGAATTCCGTCCGGAGTCCGTCCGGAATGTCGCCGCACGCTGGCCGCATCCTGTCCGGATGCGGTCCGGATGCGGTCCGGATGCGGAGAGCTAATAAATGTTTCCTATCACTTATTACCAAATAAAATATTGCAAGTAACCAGCAGCGAATACTCTTGCCATTCTAAGGAAATAATTTTTACTTACTTCATGATGATCGAGTTCCAATTCTTCGTACAATTCACAATGTTTGCCTCCGATACGGCCCCAAACCACGTCTGTTCCGGACGTTCCGGATGCGTTTTTAGCAGAAAAGTTCAACGCGTCGGACATCACTCTTCCGTCTCCGTAGCAACCGCATCCGAAACGCATGCGGAGAGCTGACGGAAAATCAACAGCTGATTGCCGTTCGGATGCGGTCCGGACGGAGCGCACACGATTTCCGTACGGACCGGATGCGCCCATAGGGTTCTGTGTTAAATTCCGTACGGACCGCACGCGTTCCGCACAGTGGACGGCGGCCTTTACGCTTCAGAGCTCAAAAAGCCTGGCTTTAAAGTTTAAGTTAAAATAAGACGCCGACAAGTCGCAGCTCTCCCGCCTGTGGACGTGACTCGCACGTGTTTGTATTCGCCGGGGAGCCTCGGCTTACTAAAACAGCACCGGCTCCCGGCCAATGCTTACAGCCGATCCTCCGGTCGTCTGCGACAGGTCGAACAGAGCCGTCATTGAGACGGCGTGCCTGAACGCCACCGTGACGTCGCTCTGTCGCCGATGACGTTATAGGTCATAGCTGCCTTCAGTGGATGACAGACGGGTGTGGGCAGCACCGCTGTCCGGTCAAAATAGCCCCGCGCCGGTCCTGATCATCCGGTCAGGCCCAGACTTATTTTGGTTGTGAACGATCTGGAATTCGGAATCGTCCTGACTGCCTGGTCAAGCCAAACCGGTGTCACTCTGTGAAATCTGAGTGTGTTTGGATGGTGTGACGTTTACTAGGAGCCGCAATTAACCGGTAGAGTCGGGTGAGGTCAGCCGTCGATGAGGTGCTTTATAGTTGACTCGTGTTGACTGAATAACCAAGAACATATTCAGACAGATGTATCCATATCTATTCATGAAAATCTACCTAAATGGGATTTGGCTTATGTGGAACAGCAAAATCCCATCGCATATTGATCTGAATTCGGTGATAGAGGGGCGTCAGCTCAAGCACGCCGTACTGGGCTTAGTGATGTGTCTTGTGTGATCAGTTGATCAACATTCACCAGGGGTCATCATCGATCCCCTCCCTCCCCGCCAGATAGGATGTTCCCTGCGTAACCTGTCGAAACCGAGGGTGAGCAGAATGCAAAGAGCGTGCTAGTGAGCTCAGTGCGGTTCCGATGCACGCAAGGCTGGGCTATCAGATCAAAGTACAGGAAACAAGACGTTACGCCAGTACATTCTGTGATATCTTCAAACGGCACGCTTGTTTTTGCCATTGCAATTTCCATCGGATAGTTTCCGGAATTCACCGGCTCAGTAACCTTCATAGCGGAATAATTCCGGTAATCTATCGTGTTTCAAGAGATTCCTTCAGTGATGAAAAGCAGGTGTAGCTGTCGCGCAGGCCGCCAATATAGGATCAGCTCCACACAATTGTAGCTACCTATTTTCCGATGCACCGAATTGCCTCGGTGTTTTTATCTGGTCGTCACGGATCTCCAGTTCTTCCCTTGGCGCTCGGTAGAGCACTTCACGGATAGGCTTTTTAGGATCCGGCCCGGCCCATATCCGGCAAGTCACACTCAAAACTTTTTTACTACCTCTTGGAGGGTTCATTTTCATCAAACCAGCAAGATAAGAGTATATTGAAAGGGTAACTCTTTGCTACCATTATGTGCATAGTAACGGTACGTGGTTAATATGAACTTATTCGCCAGCGAAGAGTATTATTACCATGTAAATATCAATATTACTCTCGCGATCCAGAACATCACGAAAACTCTTTCCTTCTGGGTATCGTGACTCGTGTACAGATAGTCGTTTCATGCGTGGATCTTGTTTACCCTCGTGAAGATGATATTTGAAATGGAATCACTCAGCCAATCAGAAATGAGATCGGCCGTTTGCGGTTTGAAGGCCGCGCGCATCTGTCAGTTTTCGGCCGTTGGTCTCCGAGAGCGGATGTGAGCAGTGTCGGTGCCGCGCGGCGTGGCCGTTGGTGATTGTGCTTGCGTGTTGTTCATCGCCTATAGAGCCTCTGCATGGACATTTTATTGTAAGTACCGATGTGCTAGAGCATTGCATGCCGTTGAGTGGTGCTAATTTGACCTGGTTAACAGGACCCCGTGCACGGCCACGTGGCCTAGGTTGTGAGTACGTACATTAATTTTGTTGTGATGCTACAAGCTTATGCATTTTGTTGGTGACTTCGAAAAAGCCTTGCACTGTAGTGATCCAGTCTCATTATCTCACGCAGACGGGCGACCACCCAGGAACGCCGTCGCTCTCTTCAAATATTGTGCGCTGTGCCTTATCCAATGTGAGGGCGCTGAATGTCTTGTATTCACATTCAAAGTGCATTCAAGTTGTATCGTGGTGTTTATATACCGCTTGTGCATTGCTGAACGCTTCGTATAAATTCGTATGCATAAGTGAAGAGTCTCACAATGTTCATGGCTGGTGTGCCCCTCGTATTGTTTGTACGGAAGCCAAATATACATTGTTGCTCTTGAAGCATGTTTTTTTAGTTGGTGAGCTCCGGTTAACAGAAGCTTCGTGAAGCTTCTGAAGCAAGCGTCTGTGAGTTTGTTACCATCCTCTGGGGGGTTTACACTAAAGGAAAGAGTAAACATTACCATGTGACAAAGGGTAGGCCAGAAGATAATACTCTCTGTAGGAGGGTAAAGCACAGAGTAGATGATGCGTTACTCCCTAGAAAAGGGTCCCGTTTAAGATTTACCCTTTCAAAGAGTGTAACCCAAAAAATGTTACACTCTAGACAAGAGTAAATCAAAAGAGTTTACCATTCAGAAGATGGTAAAAAACGTCTGTGTGTCATGTTACCCCTCCCTGGCGAGTTTACTCTTCATGAAAGAGTAAAATTTACCATCTGGAAGGTGGTAAAAAACGTCTGTGTGTCAAGCTACCATGCTATGGCGGGTTTACCCTTCAGGAAATGGTAAAAAAGTTTTCAGTGCATATCCAGATCCGCCCATTATCCGCCTTTCTTTGAATATCAGAATCCGGCCCACCCATGGCCCGTATTGCAGCCAAACTTCCAAAAAATATCCGTAATAATCCGTTTCACCAATAACTGGTTTCACCCAAAACTGGACTAACAAATTCAATCTAAGGGACCAGACAGCCATACATCTCATAGACCATCATGGTTCCAAAAACCATGCATACATTGCATACATTATCCACTTGAAGACAAGTCTTGTGACAAGTGAGTGTCATAAAATGATGCCTATTACTTTAATCAAACCTCTGCTGCCGCTTAACACATTTTAGGTTAATTTTTAACTTCAATGTTGAATGTTAAAATTTTGATCCGTTTTGATCCGGGTTCAACCTTCAATTCCCAAATCCGGCCCGCCCATATCCGTTCTTTTTTAACAAATTTAGAATCCAATCCTATCCGGTCCGCGGATTTATCCGTGGATAACGGATTTATCCGGCCCATGAAGTGCTCTAGCGCTCGGCCACGTCACCTTCATCCCGCCCCAATGCTAGCTGAACAGCTCACATCCTCTGCAGTTGACCCCCCTGAACAGTGGCGTAACCATCATACCTGTACGGACCACTCTCTCCTTTCTCTTTCCGACATCGGCCGGCCACTTCAGTCCACGTCACCCTCACACCTGACACGACACTCCGCATGCCGAGGAGGACCACCCTGCACACCCGAGTCCTCGGCTCAGTGAGGTCACAGCTGAGGTGTGTCGCCCGTGGCGCAAGGAACAGGCATCCGAGAGGAGGTGTCGCGGCTGTCAGAGCAGACACGGGCCGTGACCCGGCACGGCACGGACGTCACACGGGTCGCCCCGCCGTCAGACTCGCCGACGTGGGCGGAGGGGATGGAAGGGAAAGCTGGCTAACAAGTGACAGACCACAGAACGGATAAGTCAGCTGATGTTGCCTATGCCGAAAGCCTACACTGCACACTATGGGGATATTCCTGAATTCGTGAAACTAAACAGATACATCTAAAAGGTTATCGCTGCACTTAAGTCATGTTTTAATTAAAAATGGCATTCGTTATGCCTCACTGAGCGCCTAATTTGAAAGATCTAATTTGCGTCGACATTGATAAAGGCCAAGCTCCGAACTGTTCCTTTTTTCTGGTCGTCTAATTCGTTCCCTCTATCAACATATTAGTCTCGCTCGGATAGCCGAGTGTGATTTCGGTTGGACCTGTTCCAGTGATGACGTTATCCGCGGCGTCAGTGACGCCAAGATCGCTCCGATCGGTTTGTTACGAGATGTAGCTCTGGTATCTGACGAGGCAAAATGACGCCGCTCAGACGCGAAGCTCGTCTGTCTCGAGATCGCTCCGTCAGCGCTTGATTTTTCCTAAACGATATTTAATGTAAAATGTCAGAAGCAATTAATTGCCACCTAACTTGTCATTGAACCACGCCGGACCTAGCGTGGTTCTTTATATTCGGCTGAGGACGAGCGTGCTGGTGAGTTGGTAAAGTCCCTCGTCATTTTGCTCCTCATTGAGCTTGTTAGAGCTTCGTGGAAAAACTAACATGTACGCCGTTCCGAGACGCAGTAACTGGTAACCGATTGTAAAGTCCTAGGTCAACCGTGACCTCTGAGGTCAGGCCAAACGTTCCAAGATATGGTTTTATTCCGTTACCGGGGAGTTGACTTTGTTGTCTTAGCCAATCTGCTCGTAGGGTAGACTCACGAGTTGAAAACAGCGACCCGAGATTTATGACAGGTTGCCACAGCACACCTGTTCTAACTTCAGTAACATCGCCGCCTATAAATAGCTACCCATTGATCGCTGAAGCGCGTCTTTAACAGCACATAGTGTGCCGGGCGCTGGAACTGGCACAAAGAAAGCTGCTCTTCACTGGCAGGAAAATCAGCAATCAAACTAAGAAAGCATCTCTCCGGGAAGCCCTGTTGGCATAGGGGATGCTAAAATACAGGACGGGGTTCACGCTCGCTGCCAGCTCAAAGCGTCACCGCACCGTGGCACAGTTTTACAGATCAAAAGCCCCGCCGGGCAGAAGGCCAACAAAAACACCAACCATGTTATTCTCGTGAGCATGGCATCGTGAGCATTCCGATCTCGACTCCGCTACAAATTATTTTTTGCTGCATCTTGGAAGATGGGGGAACTGTGTTTCCTATCAACAAAGCTCATTGCTCTCTCAATAAAGTCCTTACACTTCTTGAGTATCAATTGTTTGAGGTCCAGGTCACGCATGAATGATGTTAGCCACGTTAACTCCATCCAGACTCTCGCACTCCACTTCCTGGTTACAAGTTGCGGAGATTGGAGCCCTTACAGCCTCATCTTCCCCATATTTACGAGTACACGTCCATGAAAGTTACAGCTGACGGGTTAACTATGCATTGCCGTTAATAATTACAGCCATAAGTGACAATTTATTTTGCCAGCTTATCAACAACAGGTGGCAATTATATTATTTATGTATAGTTATAGATATCAGGTATGAGATATGTGTGGAAAATATTTGTGATGTTGATCCCTAAGCGATGACATTGTGTGGAACTGCAGTTTCGGGGATAATGTCAGAACTAAATGTACTTCAGCTGACCCTCTGTCCGGTAGGTACATATGTAGGCATGGTATGTAACTGTGATCTCGGCTGGCCCATAGTCGCCTCAATTGCACAATTCCTCCGCTCCTTGTGGAACAGAATCTCTCCCTCTCTCTCTCTCTCTCTCTCTCTCTCTCTCTCTCTCTCTCTCTCTCTCTCTCTCTCTCTCTCTCTCTCTCTCTCTCTCTCTCTCTCTCTCTCCTCTTCCCTCTCCAACCCCTATCCCTCTCCTACAATCTCCGTCCTCTCTCTCTCTCTCTCTCTCTCTCTCTCTCTCTCTCTCTCTCTCTCTCTCTCTCTCTCTCTCTCTCTCTCTCTCTCTCTCTTTTTCTCTCTCGTTTTCACCAGTCCATCAGTCACCCATGGTCTTGTCAGGCTCTCCTCCCATCCACGCCATGCTCGAATCCGGTCAGTCCGTCTACCATCCACCACCCTGTCCAGACCACCATCATCACATCCTCATCACATCCTCAAACGGAGCTCACAGCACACATTGCTTATGGACAAATGTCAGCGAGCTCCCCACCGGCCGTGTCACGCGCCGCAGGACCGTCTGATCGCTGCTGTCGCATGAGACGCACAGCCGGCAGACCGGCAGTTTCCTTTGGCCTCCCTCCATGAGTCGGCAATCTGCGTCACACCCGAAATAGCCCCGTCGGCACCGTTGTAGCTGCAGTGTCCCCCGTCGGCACCGGCGCGGTGCGGTACTCTCGGTGACAGGCCGGTCGCGGAGGGAGGGGGCGGGGGCTCAGCGGCATGTCAGAGGTCGCCGCGGGCCCGCGGATCAGCTGGAGATCTCAGCTGGCTCGGGGGGGGGGTCGCCAGGTGGCTGAACTGGGCCACTAAGTGGCACTGATGACCCCTCCCCTTCCCCTCCCCCAGAGGAAAGGAAAAGTCTTCCGGGCCAGTGGGGAAGGTCCTCTCAAATGACTGGCCAAGTTATCATCCGTGCCATCGCACATGCATTTCAAATATGTTTTCGCCTATCATCATTTCAAATATTCTATTTTTTCGTTTGCCCTCAAAGACGTTTTTCAAACATGTGCGTCTTACTACTGTACTACTGTAGTAACTGCGACAGTCGTCAGGAACTTATATGAACACAAACTGACTCATGATGACTCTTATTCTGCCAGTCTTAATTAATTAAGCTCAGTTCAATTTGTAAGTACACTTGTTGGGCTCGCGCTTGACGCCTCCCGGCCGGAACCTTACGTTGGCTGAGTAAAAGGCCGGTCACGCACTGGTGGCAGTTCCTCCTTCAGGAACCGCCCGCCAAACCCGGCCAAACGGAGCTCACAGCACACATTGCATAGGGACAAATGTATTGCAGGATTGCATATCACAGAACCGCACCGGTCAACACATGCGCCGCGCGCGCCGGGTCGCGCACGCACGCCGCCCAACCCGGCGGCAGGTCCACCGGGCCTGGCTCGGCCTCGGGGACTGTACGCCGAAAGGTGACAAAATCGCCGCGGCTAAGCGCGTCAGCGGCGACATTCGTGGCGCCCCGCACGTAACGGACGACCAGCCGATAGCCGCCGCACGCGGAACGAAACAACAGCTGCCGAATAACGGCCATGAAGTGTGTATGCGAATTGCGATATGTCCTTGTCAGAATATTACTTTCTTGCAGGGTTTGGTGTTTGTTTAATTTTTCAAATAAACAAACATAAACAAACTGTTCACGAACAAATGTGTTCGCGAACAAGTGACGTCATCGGTCAAATTTTGGTAAACAAACAACGAACAGTTCGCGAACATTCATGAACTGTTCGCGAACACGGTAAAGAGGGGGTAGATAAGACCCCCTCCTTAGCCATTTCGCTCCCAATTGAGATAGAACCTTGCGGAAAAAGCCAGCGTGTGAGCCTTTACGAACCACAGCGATTGGTATCCGATTTCAAGGTCTTACACCAACCGGTGACCCCTGAGGTCAGGTCAAGTGTCATAAAGTAGGGGTTTGGTTTTTGGTACATAACTTCGCCACAGATGGTGGCAGAGCCGCGATTGTGGCACCATCGTGCTCGTCGTGGCCAGGCGCATCGAATGATTGATGCTTTTTGTTCGGATTAGGTCTTTTTAGTATGTTGACCTCAGGTCAAGGTCAGGTCAAAGCCACTCGGGTCAAAAAGCTGCATGGAGGATGTTATGCTAGTGCATATCATTCGATGTGGCAGTTCTTTCTGAGTCGATTGATGGCTCAACCGACTCGCTAGCTCAATTTGATCGGAAGTTATAAGCGAAAAGCTCCTACTGCACCAAACAACCTTAGTGGCGTCTTCTTATATGACGTCATGCAATTTATTTATTTATTTATTTATTGCACTTCATCAGATCGTTCCGCTAAAATAGGGCTATTCTCCGATCATCGTCATGACAATATGCATAGGTATGAAAAAAACACACATACACACACCAGATAAATTGAGAGGTACAATGACGGCATAGCAGTGACAAAGTACACTATCACGGCATAGACCTACCCGACTGCGTTACTCTGGCGCAGTAAGTCCTTCATCTTGGCCTTAAACGTTGCTACACTCAGACCAGCCAAGCCGTTTTGCAGCGCCATTCGATTGTACAGGGAGGCGGCTCGGTGCACAAATCGACGTTTGCCATGGTTGTTTTTCGCACGACATACGGCTAAAAGGTGCGACTGTCTGGTGTCTCGACACACGTGCTCATGGTTATAGGACATATAAGAACGCAGTACATCAGGCTTCCCCGACTTAAGAATGCCATGCATCAGTGACATGTCCACATGCGCTAAAAACTCGGGTACACGCAGCCATGCAAGTTCGTTTAGCACATCAGAAACATGATCAAATTTTCGCCGCCCGGAGATAACTCTGGCTGAGAAGTTAAAAACTTTCTGTAATCTGGCTATGGTCGTGCGATTGGCGCTACCGTATACAGGAGCACAGTACCGCACATGGGACAAAACGAGAGAGTCGACAAGTCGAGGTAAAATAGAATGTGGAACAATGTGTCTGATGTGCATGAGACCGATAAGAATGCCGAAGCAGCGGTTGATGATGGTGTTGATGTGCGCTTCCCAGGTGAGCTCGGGGTCCATGACCACACCAAGGTTTTTGACAGTTCGCGATAGCGCAAGGACCTGACCCATAAACTCGATCTGAGGAGGCTCGTCGATCCGAGCCAGCTGGCGACGGTCACCGCACATGAGGAGCTCTGTTTTGCTGGCATTGACCATCATACCGTGCTGGAGAAACCATGTGCACAGCGTGTCCAACACGTTCTCCAGAGCAAGCTTCAGTTCTGGAAGCCGGCTACGAGGGCCAGTTATCGCAACCTGGGTGTCGTCTGCATAGCGAACGGCCAAGATGCGGAAGCCGTTGACGCTGGATGGAATGTAACAGCCGATGCTGTTGCTCACGATGTTGAACAACAATGGGCCGAGGCAAGGTCTTAAATGCACAATTAAGCCTCAGCGTTGCAAGAATGATTATGAATCACGATTCCATGTGCTTGAAATATGATTGGTGCATTTTTTCACAAGTACAACATGCATGGAGTCATGTCTGCACCGTATGATAACAGTTGCTCCAAAGATATAAGAAATGATGACTTGTTCATGAACGTTCATGAACGTTCACGAACTGTTCGTGAACAGAGAATCGTTGGTGAACATGTGACCTTGAATGCCGAAATTCATAAACTATCAAATAAACAAACAAACAAACATTGTTCACGAACTGTTCATGAACAAATATACAAACACCAAACCCTGCTTTCTTGCATCTCATCCTCTGTTCATCAAACAGCAACTAATGTTTTCTCAAAAGCAGCTGCTAGGCATGGTAGGGGTATCGGGTGTTTCCGCTATTCCAGTCAGTCTGGCCTGGAGGGTAGACTGTGCCGCCGCCGTTCGGTGCCCGGCGGCACAGCCTACCCAGACAGTTGAGCTCGAGCGAACAACTGCAGGTGGCGTGTAATGGAGCATCAGGACTAGAGGTGGCAAAATGTGGACCCGGGGACCCGGTCTATGGAACCGGTCTGGACCCGGATGGGTCTAGACCGGGTCCCCCAAAATATTTGGCCGGGTTTAACCGGGTCCTATCATTTCCCTGTGCTTTATGTAAATATTAAATTAATATCTTTTATGCTTTGGCAAACATAGTCATAGTTGATGCAGTTTCCAGTTCATAAGTCCCAATTCCACTTTTGAATTTTAACATTCATGCAGATTGGGCTATCTATTCTATAGCATACTGGTCAGTCTTGCTTCAATTTCTTATCTTGTCACCTACAACAGAATAAACAAGTTCTAAGTGCTAGCAATCCAGAAAACATTTCACCAAATGTTTGTACGGATCACTTCCATTCAGTTTGCTGTACAAAACCTAGCAATATTTTGAGCTGTAGAAATCAAATACCAATAACATATGTAGGTAAGTAGGTATGACTGAAATCCATTTATAAATGGACACAAATCCAATTGAAGCAAGGCTGACCAGTGGCATTCTCACCTGCCTCTTCAAAGACATTGACATACCAAAGTCACTATGCCCACCGGAAATCAGAGTTCATGTTTGATTCAAATGCATTTCATAACTCAAACAGCTTTGAAATTATTTCTATCACGGCCAGAAGACAACTCATAAAACCAACATGCCCTTTCATAAATCCATAAAGCTAAAAATGAATCCAAGGCATTCTCCAGAAACCGTAGTATTGATCAGATTTTTAGCCAACTGGCGCCGCATGGTGGCGCTAGCAGAGCGTATTATATACATATAGCGCTCTGCTAGCGCCATCATACGGCACCAGCTGGCAAAAAACTTAGTCAATACCAATGCCCTTCTCCAAGGCCAATGATTCCGTGTTGATGTGAAAATGGCGCATTTGAGCGTCATACATTAGCGTCGCCACGGGGGGGCAAGCGGGGCAGCTTGCCCCCCCAACCTCGGACCGGGCACCCCCTGAGATCGATACAGATCCGATGAGATTTTGGAGTCGGGAAAAAATGGGGGTACCTTTCTGAGAATGCCTGTGAGGTCAGACTCGGTTGGAGCGTGCAGTTCAAACCAGAGTCTGACTCGCAGTCGCCAAAATCTTCAAGACTCCGAGTCCAGACTCGGAAATGTCGATGCTGTGATTCATTCCATGTTCCTAGTTCGTTCTTTATTACATTTTACAGCTGATTTTCATAAGTTTGGAGTGCTGACACAATTTTCGTTCAGAGCGTGAAACGAAATCTTCGGGGCCTTTCTCAACTCTCGTCAAATGTCTGCGACAGGCTCAAGTACCGTATAAGTGTCGCAGGGCTCATGAGCTAAGAGCTTGCTTTAAACAAAGGCTCCTAAGGAGCTCCACTGAGCCCTAAAGAAGCTTTCAGAGGGCCCAAACCGGCCTCTGAAAGTCCCACTGGTGTCCATGTTCTCTGAGGGCCCATACAGGGATCTTTGAGCCTCCGAACATTTCTGAGAACCTTAACTGGCCTCTGATAGTTCAGCCAAACTTTTGAGGCGACATACTTTGCTAACCCCAAGCCGGCATCTGAGGGGTCACAGCTCACGTGTCCCTCTGAGGTCAACAACACATGTTTATTATATCCCTACGTAGGGTCCTTAACCCGCGCCCCACTGGGGGGGGCTATTTATAGCCCCCCCTCCCGTTTTTCTGCAATAACTTCCAAACCGCTTGACGATTCGACGCCAAACTTTCAGTACCTTCGGCTGCATCAATTTGACACCTTGTGTCAAAATTTGAACTTCGTAGCTACCATAGGTCGGCCGGAAATGACATCAGAGTGACGTCATGTTCGTCCGATTTCGACGCAAAACATTGAACCACGGCAATCGCTCCCAAGAGCTCAGTTTTTAAGCTAGATCCAATTTCTTTGCATGAAAGAACTCAGAATTGACCGCGCTATCAAACTGCCATCTCAGATTTTCAAAATTTTGAAAATTTCGAAAATTTTATATAATAATATTCAAAATTTATATTTTTATATTTTTTCAAAAAGTTTTTGACTTTTCGAAAAAACCGGAATATATGTGACAGAACGCATGATTATGACTAACTATAGCAAGTTTTAGCTAAATATCTTCAAAAATGGCCAAGTTATACGCATTATTGCAAAAAATTCACAATTATTAATTTTTCAAATCAATTTTTCAGTACGTATTTGGCATCGTACACCAATATAAATGGCACCATCGTGTTCCTGAGCTCAAACTGCATCCAATAGACACCTTTTTTGTTGAAAAATTTCAACTTCAAAATTTGACCTTTTTTGACCTGAAAGTGACCTGACCTAAGCTAATTTTGACTCAAAATGACCTTGAATGACACAGACGACATCAAATTCGAAATCTATGGCCAAAATGGACCATAAAACATGTGTCACGTGACCGACGCATGATATAATATTTTCGTGACCTGTGATGACCTGACCCTGACCTGAAAATCAAAGTACAAGTTTGGTACCCTCAAGGTATCTAGAGCATCTGTTCACGAGTGTGGAAACAAAAAATGAGCCTGATCTGACTTGTAAGACGGCGGCCAGAGCCCAAAATGTGAACAAGCCAAAGTGCTAATAATTTTTACTTTGACCTGACCTGTGACGTCATCGGTGACCTCGAGGTCAATGAAATTAGGTTTCGTTCGACAGTTTTTCCGGGGCTATCAGACGCCGTTTGAATTTTGACGATCGGCCCAGAGGTTTCGGAGTTAGGAGGGGGGCTATGAATAGCCCCCCCCCCCCCCAGTAGGGCGTGTTATACACAGACCCCAGTGGGGCGCGGGTTAAGGATTCGACACAGACCCCGAGGGTTCACACTGTTATCTGAGGGCTCCAGGCTCACCCTGGGCCTAGTCTCTTAGCGCCCGCCGCCCACACTGGCTTCTGAGGGTCCCACCTTGGGCTCGGAAAGCCCTAAAGCACCACGTAGGTATACGTAAATATTTGAGGTGACCCACGCCGATCTCCGGGATCCTAAGCGTGCTTCTGAGAGTCAGCACTCAGCACTGACCCTGATTGGCCTGAAATGGCTTGGAAGTCCCAAACCTATCTCTAAGGGATCCCTTGCCGCTATGCCGTGCGTAACTGTTGGTTCCGTTTACCAATTTTTGTTCGCGTTTGCAGCGCTTCCCTTCACACGAAAAACGAGAATTTTTTGCTCACACTCGAGTGAACAAAACACTTCCTCTCACTGGAGCAAAGATGAATTACTTCCGATTCACACTTCCGACACTCACTCTCCGCCGAATGCCCAACTTAGCTACGATCGGCGGCTGGGATAAGTCCTATGCATTTCACGTAAAACCTCTGCATGCATGCGTGAATGGAGGTTTTAGCAGGGTGATCCGATTAAATGGAGCGTTTTTCACCTTTTTCTGGGTAATGATCATGAGCGTCGAGCGTCTGCACAGGGGCCCTCTGCAGTGCGTCGGCAATCGCAGCCACTATATAGTATCATTCTACCAGTCGTTGTCATGAAATTTCAAAATTTCGAATTTTTCTGTAAAAAAATTACATGTCATAGGACAATTTTTGACGTTCAGATTAGTCGGCTGCTCTTATTTGCTCCGATTCTAATTATGTACGCACGGTTCACTCCTACGCGAATTTAGTATCTTTGGAATCTACAGCGAATTTTCCGTCAAAGGCCGGAAGGTCAACAAGATACACTAACTATTTTTTCCAAAATACATAGTTAAAAATTTGCAAAATGTCATGTAGTTGCTGATCTTTGGATGCTGGCAGGCCTCAAATATTCAGTTGATTTTTTGGTCAGCATATGTGCCTGATTGTGCTGTGCGCCTCCAACTGGATTAACCTAATATTATAATCAGGCAAGGCTACTGGTTTCCGCCGGAAACTGAAGACATAGCTGAAGCTATGACGTAAGTGACCACGGACTTGATTTTAGCTGACGTCAAGAACTTTTTTCTTAATGACCCGGCCAGCACCAGAGAACGTATCGCCAGTCTTGACGAACCGTCTCTCCGCGGCTTGCGCGATAGCCTTCATATGCAGCTGGTGAAAGTGATACCATCCACCGCCGGCCGACCTTTGATGAAGCGGATGTCTGGGAACGTCGCTAGGCTGGCTGATGATTGCTGGGCATTCGGTGCTTCGATAGCCCAAGAAGCACTGCTGAAGGAGGCTGACAGCGTGCTGAAGCCACCGGATCGCCGCCTTCCCTCCAGTCCTCCTGAAACCCCAGCAGATGAACAGCCTCCGCCGTCAGCGTTGATAACAAACATGGAAACCATTCTGGAAAATATGACAAGGCTGGACAAAGAAATCCAACAACTACGAAATAGTGAAGCGGGACTTAAGGCCACACTGGCAGCACAACAAGTTCGTATAAGTAACTTGGAGGAGCGCGCAGCGAGGTGTGCGGCTAGAGATGATGACGCCAGAGACAGTCCATACCAGCTTGCTCAGACTCACACCGCAAGAGCAGGGTGTGTGACACCGGAGCAACCGACTGTGGAAGCCGCTGCCGCTCCTGCAGCACTCAGTGGTGTCGTCAGAAGCCAGCTCCCTGAGCCCGCTGTCCCAACTGCCGGCGAGAGCGCTCAGCAGACTGTCGATCGGCCGTCCGAGCGAACCCTGATCCCTGACCGGGTCGACAACGGTGGCGCAGAGCCGACATCAGCGGGGAACCCTACTCGAGTACAAGCTATGGCGCAAAGATCGCCTGTTCAGCTTACGCCGGAGGTCTCGGCCCCGCTTCCACGCTCACCCACCAATACCACTGGTGTCGCCACTAACGGCCCACACGTTACTGTGCAGCGTCCAGGCCAAGAGAGCGCTGTCCGCTCAGCTCCGGACGCGGTCGATGATGTGACTCGTTCTATGGACATTGGCCGACTTGCAGAAGCAATAGTGTCTAAAATGCAACGCTGTGCTGGCCTCAAACATGGCACAGACGGCAGCGATAGCGACAGCGACAGCGGCGAACGGCTGGAAGTAAATCGGGGGAACGCCCAGCCACTCCAGCCGATCCGGGGCCGACAGAAGAACCAACAGCAGTCTACGCGCACCCCACCCGGACAGGGCTCTCATGATGCTGGCCGCCGACCGCAGCGCAATAAGTGGAACGAATCCGAGCACTGGAGCCAGAATCAGCAGCCTCAAAGGTCTCGGCAGGGAGCAATGCAGCGCCGCAATCGACAGTTCCAAGGAAATCGTACTCGGCATAACGAGTTTCGGAACTCACTGTATGCCCCAGCAGCAGTGCCGTCCATTGTGCCTCTGCCGGGCCAGCTGCAGACACCGCAATGGCAGCCACAACAGCATCTGGCTTACCCTACCCAGTCTCTTCAGACCCAAACGGTTGAACAGCCTCAGGGATCACAGAGGCAACAGCTTGCGCCGCAGCAGCCTTGCCCATGGCAGCAACACACACAGCTACTGCCTCAACCGTGTGGCTGCCAGCAGATGCAGCAATTCCAAAGGCAATGGACACAGCCGTCTCGGATCCAATGTCCGAGCTATCCGGATCTCCATCGGACAGTACCTCAGCCTCAGGAGACACTATCCCAAGTACTGCCTCCACAGAAGCTCCATACCGCGCCTCAGCAGCATATCCAGGAGCAGCCACAGCCGTGGCGCACCGAGCACTCCCGGGACTGGAGCGCTCATCAGCCGCCACCCTGTCTCCATCCGTCCTGGCCCCAAATGGTGCCGGCACCGTTTGCGGCCCCGCAGCTACAGCAGCCGGTCCCGCCTCTGCAACAGCAATCAACGCTGAGCTCACCTCCGTCGCTGCACCAGCAGGCTACAGGAGGTGAGTCGTCATGGCAAGAGCGAAACGCAGCCCAGGCGGGTATGTTTCGCACCGAGAGCTGGCCGAGCCTGCCAACCCGAACGGAGTGTTGCCCAAGGGCAGTCTCAACTTCTGCACCCGGCACAGCAGCGCCCGCATCAACCACTGGCCTACAGCATCAAAGGTACTGGTCGGGCTGTTAACTCGCCCGACACAGACACAGCAGGGTGTTGGGATTCCAGTAGCTCCAAGCCACTTCGCATTGGATGCTATAACTGTGAAGGATTTCTCAGTGCTGCTGCCTACGTAGCTGAGCTCATAGGAGAATTGGATGTTTTATTTCTCTCAGAGACTTGGGTTTCCAGCGCCGAAAGCTCCATGTTAACTGATGTTCTGTTAAGCTTTGAGGTAGACGATGTACAGATATTCCAGACGCACGCGATGGAAATGCCGCCTGGTGCGGGGGAAGGGCGCCGTCACGGGGGTACAGCCATGATATGCAGAGGAGGTGGCTGCTTCTCCTTCTCTCACCTGCAGTCGGAATGCAACCGGCTGCTAGCCATACAGATAAACAGTCACAAAACCCCATGTCTCATCATAGTTGGCTGCTATATGCCTTACTTTTCTGGGAATGTAGATCAGTTAGAAAGCTACAGAGACGCCTGCGCGAGTTTAGAATCACTGTTCTGTGCACACAGGGTCACTGCTCCACTAGTGGTAGTCGGTGATTTTAACTGTCCCCTTCCAAAGCTGTCCCCAGCTAGGAGACCCCACTTTTGGCCCCGGCTGCGTGGTTTTAATGCGTTTAGCGGGGAGTTTCAGCAATTACTAGACGACAATGACATGGCCATTGCTGAGTTTTGTTTTCCTCAGTCGGTAGATTTTACCTATGAGCGCGGTGGCCATAGGACACACATCGATCACATTGCTGTACCTCGTTTGTTTGTCGGTCATCAGCTTCAGGCATGTGCCATAGTCCCACCATCCCCAGATAACCTTAGCCCACACCTGCCCATCCAATGCACACTGGAACTGACAGTTAAGTATCAGGGCAGAAAGTGTAAACAACCACTGGTGAATAACCTCGCTGAAAGCAAGCGCACGGTCCTAGTCTGGAAAGACAGCAGTGGGGTTGAAAAATATCGCAGGATCCTTGCTGAGCGCCTCCAGCTGGTTCAGTTGCTTGATCTTGATGCTGATCAGCTGGACAGGCATCTCACATCATGCATCCACGAGGCAGCAGCTGAAGCAGGCTGCTCTCGGCCCCGGAGACCACCGAAGCCCTGGTGGACTCCATCTGTGTCGGCTGCTCGAGATCGCGCCCGCCTGTGGCACCGTATGTGGAACGATGCCGGTCAGCCCCGGAATACGGCTTTACACAACTGTTTCCGGGCCTCTCGAAGGGCTTACAGACGAGCTCGCTCCGACGCAGCCAAATCCCAAGTAGATTCCTACGCCCACTTTTTGCCAATTCTGCGCCGAAATAAAAACGTTCAGTCATTTTGGCGACGCGTTGATCTAGCTCGGCGAGGCTCACGCGCTTCTTGTTCGTTGCTCACCGCGAGTGATTTTGAACTACATTTTCGCCGTATCTACAGGGATGGCGATAAACTATCCACAGAGCAAGAGGAAGTGCGTGAGCGAGTAGCAGGCTTGCTGGCCCAGGCCCAGGCGAACCCGGGGCCCGCCAGAGTCGTCTCAGCTAATGAAGTTGATGGCCTCGTTTCCAAGTTGAACCGCAACGCTGCCCCTGGTCTTGACGGAATCACTGTCGAGCACCTGCTTCACGGCTCCTCTCGGATACTGCATGAGGTCATTGCCGGCTTACTGACGGCCTGCTTAACCGAGATGCGAGTCCCTGATAGCTTCACGTACAGTGCGGTGGTGCCAATCATGAAGAAAAGGGGACTGGATTCCAATTGCGCCGATAACTACCGACCAATCTCATTAGTAGGTACATTATCGAAGCTGTTAGAGCTTATTTTGCTGGATGATATCAGCAAATCATTTAGACCTTCAGGGCTGCAATTTGGCTTTCTTGGTCACAGGGGCACACGGGAGGCTTCTATCCTTATTCATGAGACAGCGCAGCATTTTCTGTCGCATAGGGTTCCTTTGTTTGTGGCCAATTTAGACGCTCGGAAGTGCTTCGACCGGCTCTGGCACTCAGCTGTTCTGCTCCGTGCACACGAACACTTACCTAAGAGAAGCTGGGCCCTCTTGACTAAATGGTACGCTCATTTAACTTCCCGAGTGCGCTTTGCTGGAGCGTGGTCAGATGCTTTCGCAATTCGTCGTGGGGTAAGACAGGGAGCTCTCTTGTCACCATGCTTAACAAACATGTTCTTCATGCCACTGATTCAGGAGCTTGATGACTCTCGCCTCGGCCCCATCCTGTTCGGTCACCATATCCCAGTAGTGGCATACGCTGACGATATTCTTCTGATGTCCGGTAACACGAGTGATTTGCAAGGCATGCTGAATGTTGTTACTAGCTTCGCGAGCAAGTGGAGGGTAGATTTTGTGCACAATTCGCCTAACATGACAAAAAGTCACAGCTTCATTTTCGGCGCAGAGCTCACTACGCAAATACCCCGCTGGCATCTGTGTGGGCAAACTCTCCGATACCAACCAAAGACAGAGCACCTGGGAGTCCAACTGAGCTCGCAGTTACAGGGCGCCAACCAGGTAGCCGAACGAATCCGTAGGGGCAGGGGTGCATTTTTCGGTCTGTCCCCAGCTGGCATGTTCAGTCCGTTTCTACCGGGGGCAGACAAAGCCTTTCTCTGGCGTGCGATTGTGTCCCCAACCATGCTCTATGGCTGCTCTATTTCCCTTTTGAGTTCCGCGGACATCGAACGCTTAGAACGGTGGCAGGCAACTGCGCTTAAGGCAGCGTTAAGGCTACCGCGAAGTGCTCATCACTCAGCGCTGATGAAAGCACTTAACATCCCCAATGTTCAGGCACTGTTGCGCCGCTCGCAATTTGCTGCCCTCAGGGATGCTTTTGATGGGGACCATCGTCTCCGTGACGTTTTGTTCAGTGCATTAGCGCGAATTTTTCTGAACACAAGTTCTACGAGACATACTGGCTCGATTGTAAACCATGTGCTCGCCTTGTGTGATGGAAGCCTTGGTAGCATTGTCAGGATCGCTGGCGGCCACGTATCGCCCGAGTGGGTAACATGTCCTACTGTCCCCTGTGGCTTAACCGACTCACTACGATGGCTGATGGCCCAGAACGACACCTGTGCCTGGAGCCTCGTCAGACTGTTGACATGCGATGCTCTCAATCAAGGCCATTCATAGGCCCCGTCGGCTGAAAAACTGATCGTACTCGTAGTGTATGTAGGTATAGGTGTGTGTATGTGTATGTGTACATGTATATGTGTTTGTCCGTCAAGGATGTTGTAATAAATTGATGATGATGATGATGATAGCTAGAAGGAAACCTTAATCACCATCTGATTCCTCGCACCATTGCGCGTCGAATGATATGTAAAACGAGTGAGTAAAGACTGGGGACAGGCAAGTTTTAACACAAAAGTTGATTTTGCCCCCCCAACCGAAAATCTCTGGCGACGCCTATGGCGTCATATATGCTATACCTTACGCACGCTAATCTACTGCATAAAGGTTACAATTTTGGAACACGTTTGGGAAGAAATCAAGGAAGTCTCAGAACCCTTGGTATTTATTCTATATCTAAGTACTAACAAAAGAATGTGGTTTGTTTTCTACGTTAATAAATTGGCACTTAAGTCATGATCGCAACCTTGCAGTACTTAAAAGTTTATTGCCATTTGCCATTACGATTTTGCAGTACTTTAACCCCAACAAAATTTTGCAGTGATTTAACGCCTGTTTTGTCCTTGCATTGCTATCGTGTCGACATTTCTGGCGGACCTCACAAAGATTTGATGTTTCTACTTTGATTTTGAATGTTTTCTCGTTTGGGGCCTTGGATAGTTGATAATATTTGTAAGGACTAATGTTATGAATTAATTCTAAAAACGAATATATTTTACCAAGAATATTAGAAAAGGTATGTATCAGTATGTTATCTTGTTCCATGTTGATGTTAGGTTCTGACTCTGGTGAAGGCACTGCTCCATGGATCCCTAGTTCACATCATTTTTAGCAGCTGTAGTAAAAGTGGCTTAGGTTAGCATGAAATTCATTGGTCTACTTACTTCTTAAATTCTTAAATAATCTGGTTCTAAAATACAAACTATGAAGCAAAGTGAAATGACCATGGCATGAGTTTTTTACTTTGCAACACAAGTGTGCCCAACCCAATTGGAAAGAAACTATTTTATTCTTGCTATACCTACAGCTATACACAATTTTCATAATGAATTTCGGGAACGGGTCCATCTGGTTCCCATGCAACGCTGACTTAGACCGGGTCTGACCGGTTCCAGAAATATGCCAGTCAGACCGGGTCCGGGTCCGGGTCCCAAAATTTTCCAGTTTTGCCACCTCTAATCAGGACAATCGACAGGCTGAATATTGAATGTCGATGATCCTAAGACTGAAGACAGGTCAAATGTAACGATCGTTCAGTATCGGATTTAACGTTTAAACTCAATAATCCGCAAGTGAGTAACACCCATTTTGATATGACCTATCTATTATCCAGTGACGCGTTAGGCATTCAACCTTAGGTTAGATTCCAGATAACTTTCCGAATTACTGACGGGCGCGCACACAGGATCTTAATGAAGGGGACACGACCTGCAAACTCGCAGCCTTCCCCCATACTAAAGGGCCCAGACCCCAGCTCAAAAAGCTGCCCTAAAATGGACTCATATGGGCGAGACTCTTGGTCTTTTCAGTCATCATTTCAGCTCATTTTTAGACGGTCTCAGGCGGTCTAAACTGATTAGGAGCCCATCGGCCCCCTCAAATGGGCCCCCTCAATTCGAATGGGGGCACGGGCCCGTGTGCCCCCCCCCCCCCCTGTGTGCGCCCTTGATTCTTGAATGACATCTTTAACGTCTTATTGTGGAGTACCGACGATCCAAACAGACAACAGCTAATTTTAGTTCAAGGTATTTTATGGGCTATGGCTGCATATGACACAATATTAAATGATGAAAATGCATTAGTAATCTGGTGATAGATATCATTTATCAAGACGTCTTTCAAATTATTGGTACATACCAGCCTGAGTCCCGAGATCACTTCTGATCACTTCTTTGCTTCTGATCACTATAATGTCAGATGTGATAGTGGTTAACTACCTCACTGCTTATTTACGGGGAATATTTGTTTCTGGTCCCTAAAAAGCTGTTTCTGGCACCTAATTGCTGATCAGCCCCAAAATGCTTATTCGACCCTAATATCTGAATCTGGCACCTAATTGCTTCCACACAGCCTAAAGTTGCCAGATCGTCTAGTTGAACTCCGCATTTGCTGTTTGCTGATTCAGCACCAAAACCAAAACATCCAGCACCTATTTTATTCCACGTTTGCCTACCTAATTCGCGTAATCTTCCTGATTTTATGTATCCTAACAACATGAACGTTGCATTCGGTGATGTCAAGTGCCATTTTCGCCAGTGGAGATAATGATTAATGCCATTTCTAGCCAAAAGAGAATCACTAGCCAGCTATGGTGCAGCATAGCAAGACGCTCCTATACCAGCCCGCTATGTAGAGACTAGAGATTATTGCACCCTCAGCCATTTTAACGTGAAAAGTTTGGATCCGTCACTTCCAGCCAGGCTCTCAGGTCATAAACTGGAGTAAAGCAAAATGTCAACTCTGAACAGACATGCCACGCAACCGGCCCTCTTTTCAATATTATTAGCTTTCTGCAATCATCGTCTGACTCCATCTCGATCAAACGCAGCATCCGGTTTCTACAGGGGCGTTTGACTGACCGGCCACACAATAACCAAAAACAAAATCAAAGCTTCATGCACACACTTCATGACATAAGTAAGAAACGGATGAAAAAGGCACAACCACGGCACAACTCTGCGCGGCAAACAACGGACAATGTCCCACGCAAGATCCCGCGTTTCTTCAGCGGCCTTGAACGGAATGAAAACATCACATTTCTTTTTTGGAGCTATTTGATGACGTCAAAAAATACAATACCCGTTTTAATGGTCAAAATCGAGACAATTACTCACAAAAATGTTTCCCTTTAAGCATTACAAATAAATACTTTTAAATATTTAAATGACATTGTTTTTTTTCAAACAAATCAATATTATTTGCTTACTTAAACGTCATATACAATGCTGAGATAACTACGGGGCTGTCTTAGAGTGTAGCTGCACTGGCAACCTTTAGGCTAGACTCCAGGGGTCATTATACCAGAACAACATGATTCTACCAGCCAGTAGTTCATTTTTCTACTAGATTGGTGCTACGCTCAGCATTTAGGTGCCAGATTCAGAAAAAAGAGTAAGGCGTACCGATGAATAGGTGCCAGAAACAGCTAATTAAGGTCATTTTCCATGATTGGTGCTGGTATCCACCAAATAGGTGCTGAGGACCAATTTTGGGGCGAGTCAGCTTTTAGGTGCCAGAAATAGCTTTTCTGGGACGCAATTAAATGGCGTCCCTTATTTACTATACGGTAGTGGGACTGAAAAGAAAATTATTTCTTAGAATACTTGAGAATGTCTTTGTTTGTGCGGCGACGAGTGTTTGTTTTAGTCTGTCATCCGAGAATGGTAGAAGACCGTCTAAGCAATAACTCTAATTTGGTACTGTCATAGTTTCTATACGGACTAATTTCTGTCAGAAATTTTGATTTTAGCATTGCCACTACTCAAGAATCAATTGTTGTTTGCACAGCATTCCACCCCTCTCCCACCGATGTTTATATATTGTTGATGTGGTGCGCTTGATAGCTAACCGGAACAATAAACCGGCATTGTCTGCACTGTGAACACTGAACATTAACCTTTGCTGACTGCATGTAGTGCATACCTTACCTTTGACTTCCGAGACCGGAAATAGAGGAGACAGGCCATCTCCGAGAAGGAAATATTGAACATGTGTGTCCGATGGAAATATTTGGACTCCAAGACAAACACGTTGGTCTATTACGACGTGATTTATTCCGTCTTTAGGCCGTAACGGGCCGTAATGTGAACGTAAACCGAGGGTGGAGTCCTGACGGCGCCCCCTGCAGAAACGCGACCGGCCCGCCGTCTGCAACGCCGCCGTCGGCGTAGTGGTGAGTTGATGGCAATGGTGGTTCTGATGTGGCTGATGGCAGTGCAAGCACTGATGCGGCTGATAATGGTGACGAAATTGACGTGGTTGATAGCGGTAACAGCATTTTGGCTGATGGAAGTGATATGGCTGATGACAGTGACGGTATTGGGTGGCAGTGATGGTGCTGCTGAGATTTATGGTAGCGGCGGCCTGCCGTCTGATGTAGTGCCAACTGCCAATTCTGATGTGTTTGGTGACAATAGCTGTTTTTACGACGGTCTGTCCGGCGAGTGCACCTAATTTGACCAAATCTGCACCTAATCTCTTTTACAGCAAATATTTTTATTTTATGAATTTATTTCAGTGTTTCAATCGATGATACTCTCTGATAATATGACAAAGCAAGGATATAAGCAATTAGTGCAACCCTAGCTGATAGCTACTAAGAGACACACTGAACCTGATTTGACCAAATCTGCACCTGATCTGCACCAGACGTGCACCAAATTTGTACCAGATGGCCGTCGTGAAAACGGCTAATGTCAGTTGTGACGTAGATGATGGCAACGTCAGCACTTATGCGGTTGGTTGATGACAGTGGCAATGCTGATATGGTCGATGACGGTGACAGTTTTAACGCTCGCCCTGCTGGGCTATTCAGCCGAATAAGCCCCGCTGAGGGGGGGGGGCAGATTCTGTCCTTCTGTCTAACTTCCGAACTGCTGATCGTAGAAAGACGGGAAAACAGCAATCAAAAACTCTCCACAAGGCGGATCACGGGAACACATTTTCAGCCTAAGTAAGTCACAGATTAGCCCAAGGTCGGGTCAAGGGTAAGAACGACGAGTTTCTACCTTACGACTTTGGAGCTCAGTTGGCGAAGAATGGATTCAGATTAATCACCCAGAGCACATTACTAGGCTACCAAGAAGACAAGATGCATTGCAAGATGCATTCAAGCCAACCAGCCCCGCAAACGTCACCCCACCGCACGTGAGCCTGCTTCTGAGGAGCTACCCACGTGGGAGTGGGAGCTACCCACGTCATGCGCAGTGGGATCACAGATGTGTCAAACAGCGAGGGGTCAGGTCATGTTCCAGAGATGGCGATTAGATCTTTTTAGTAAATGTATATAGGTACCTATAGAAGTTTTCACTAGCCACTCTTATCAGAAGTCTGGCTCTTGCTACCTCTGCAGAAATCAATGGAGTCAGGTGATTTCATGCATGTATATAAGCGCAGCGCAGAACCTCGGTCCATGGGGAAGGGCAGCAGCAGGTCGCTTGAACCGTGCTCAAAGTGCCGTCTGGTGGTCGTCGGTGGAAGCTGAGCTTCAACAGCCAACCACAGGGACCAGCCCAGCGCAAATAGCGGCTGCAGCGCCGGATCATGATCCAGCCATCCGTTCAGGTCGCAATGAGCCGGCATAGCCATCACTTTTCATCTTCATGAAACCAAGCCGCCTTTATCTTTGACCATTCGTTTTTGTTTCCCTGGCCGACAGGACAGTCACCGTGTGGTTCACCTCTGCACCCAGGCAGCCGTAGAATGACATATTTGAAAGAAGCATGCCCCTCTGGATAACCATTTGTACTTTGGGAGCGTCGTTAGCCTGCCCCAACGGCCTGCGTCCATGCGTCCATGCGCGCCCATGCCTGCCTCATGGAATGAGTTGAAAAGCGTCGGTGCATCCCTCAATTGTCGCATTCAACCAAGGTCTTCCGACATATGCTTTCATCTCATGCATGGTCCTGAGAAATGGTCTTATCCGGCCGAAAGGGCATAACGAAGCTCAGTAGATGTCCATCAGTAGCTGTCAGTATTTCATATATGAGCAAAGCACCCCATGAGAAACCAGCCTACGAGCGCTTACAAACTACCGTCTCTCGACGTGCAGGCTAGCCGTCTATCTGCTCGGGCGTGTTTACAGAAGCTGGTGGCGACTGGCGAGTTGGCAGCGAACCTCCCTCATGCAGCATCGCCGCCCTGTGGCCAAGAGGCGAACCAGAGCTTCGGTACCATAGGTGTAGCAACGTATCTCTTTGGTGAAGGATACCTTTCACCAAAGTTTCAGATTGGTGAAGGATCCTTCACCAATCTTGGACAATGCAAGGGAGGGTCTTCACCTACCTATGCTTAGAACTACTGGATTCGACGGTTGATCAAATGTCTGTTTTTTAACCCGCGCCCGGCTGGGGGTCCTGGATTTCCACGCCCTGCTGGGGGGGGGGGTGTTTGAACACCCCCTTCTAACTCGGCTCCTGGGCCACGTAGCGATACGCAGAAGGCGGCGTTCGAAAGAGCGCCAAAAATAATGACGAAATCACTTCGGTCACTTTTTTGGTCAGGTCAAAGGTCAGGTCACCAGAGGTCATTGAAGGCAAAATTTCGCCGATTTCCAGGTCGAATGTCGACAATTTCCAAGAAGCCAACGCATAGCTCGGGAACCAATAGAGCTACAGCGCCACGGAAAAGCGCATTCGATAGCCCTATTAACGCCCTTTCTGAGTGATTCTCTCAGATTTGACCTAACGTCAACGGTTTTGCCTGCAGGGGGCAAAAACTGCAAAAATAGCCGATTTTTTTCGGAAACAGTTTTTCTGCAATAACTTTTGACTCAAGCCTTGTACGAGCTTATTGTCACCGGCATCGAGTTCCTCTCGTCAAGACGCATCGAATGAACTATAACTTAACCTTGAAAGGTCAACTTGAAAATTTGACCTCAGGTCAAGGTCATGACCTGACCGGACATTGTCATGTTGCATATTAGTGGATCTGTATCGTCGAGCTGAACATATATAAGGCGTTTTCATCGCTCTAGCATGCCTCTTTCAAAAGTTAGTCGCAAAAAACTGTTAGACACCATTCGTGACCTGAGATGACCTTAGGGGCATAAACAGGGGTCACGGGTGCCGTTTTCATGTTCAGTGTGTCAAAGTTACTTGTAATTTAGTGTTTGAGAGTGTTTAGAATGACTTTCGTCCGAAAAAGAAGGTTTTGAATTTTCTCCCATTGACTTATAATACCTAGAGAGGTCGCAAAATTGACCCGACCTTAGGTCACCGATATGAAAATTCCGAATTTTGTACATACTGTTTCACTTATCAATTGCTGAAAGCTTCAAAGCGATCCGTCACTTGGTGTAGCTATGGCATACATTGAAACATTTTATGATGTGTTTACGAGGTGAGGTCACTTGTAGCGACCTGGTGACCTGACCTTGAAGGACCCTGGTCTGAAATTTTCACAAAATGTATAAAATTGATAGATGATAAGGTGCCGCCGTTTTTCAGATATCCGCGAAAAACCGCAGGGGGGGATGGGTGTTCAAAAACCTCCCCCCCCCCCCTCCCAGCAGGGCGCGGGTTAACACACGTTGACCATTTGCCCCAGTAGTCAAAATTCCTTAGCCGAGGCCCTGATTTACATCTTGCTGTCATGGCAAGATGCACAATTCAGTTTTAGGCAGGCATTAAAAATTTGACGTTAATGGGATGATAAGGGCGTAAGATATCTGCGAAAAACAAGGGGTTGGCGAAATTCGCCCCCCCCCCCCCCGCTTGCACTGTGCGTGTTGGTTGGCACGGTCCTGTCCCTTTTCATAAGGTTCAGGTGGCATCCTTCACCAATATTTTTGGCGCTCCTACACCCATGTTCGGTACCTTACGGCTCAGAGGTGCTGGCGCTTGCATTGCCGCCGCGCTGTGTGGGCTGGGTTTGGGACTGGGCTCGGCAATCATGGATTTCTTTGGATGGATTTCATGGATGGATTTCAAATCTCTTTCCTCCACACCTCGACCCCCTATCCAGTACGGACAGTCACTCATGCGGGCATCTCCACCCCAAGAGCAGGCCCGTAGCCGGGTGTAGTGACCGTTAGCGAGGCTGAGTGGCCTGTCCATGCGATGGGCTCAGCCCCGGTGGAGCACCAGGGTGCCCACCCGGACCAATGCCTCCCTCTAATTTCTATCATCCTTTTGGCTCTGAAATGGTCTTATTAGACCAAATTAGAACCTAGCCCAACAAAACAAAAACAGACTCGGCAGTCACTTTCTCATACACTGAGAGCTGTTTTGATTCCTTTTAAGCATATTAGGGGAATTGGTCTAAAACAACACCCTGATCATTTCTCCGAATATACCCCAAATACACTTTCTTTGAATATCACTCTGAAATTCTTCTAATATACCCTACACTGAGAACCTTTTTGATTCCTTTTGAGCATATTAGGGGTTTTGGTCTAAAACAACACCCTGATCATTTCTTCGAATATACCCAAACTATACCCTTGTTCTTTAAATAGCTCCCTTGAATTCTTCTAATATACCCTAGTAAGTACCGAAGAGGAAAGGAATATGATTCCTGTTCTATTCCCTGCGATACCCACAGTACACTCCTTTTAACCTACCAAAATACCCTTACATCGAAACCTCTAGTATTCCTTCTAAGCGTATAAGGGGAATATTTTGCAAACTATACTCGCATTATACCACGTAACACTCCCGTATTATTCTGTGATTTCCATCACTGATCTCAATGTATTCTTGCATTAGACCCCACATAAACCCAGAAGGGAAAATAATAATGCCCTAGGTATATTCGTCGTAGAAGCTTGCTCAGAAACTGTCTCATTACTCTCAGCTCCCTCGTCCGATTTCCCTTTATATATCGTAACACATCCAAAACGAGGGTTAAGGTTCTATCCCCAGCAGTGCGCGTATGGCTGAATAGCCCAGCGGGGCGCGGGTTAGTGGTCAGCAACACGTCCAGGGAGCGACTGCCCGTCCTCCTCGCCCGCCCGGCCGGCCAGTCCCGGCCCGCCGACCGGTCACCGCCGGAGGCGCCGAGCGGCACAGGTACGGTATCTGACAGTAGCGGCAGAGACTGTACACTAGGGTATATTAGAAGAATTCAAGGGAGGAATTTAAAGAATGAGGGTATAGTTTGGGTATGTTCGAAGAAAATGATCAGGGTGTTGTTTTAGACCAAAACCCCTGATATGCTTAAAAGGAATCATTTGAGGAATCATTTGAGTATCTTAAGGGCATTCCGCCAGGAAAACGGCAGAGTTATAGGAGCATGACACACCATGATCAAAGGGAATAGAGAATCGTTTTGGTTTTCAGTGTATATCTTCCTCGGACGCACAAATCATGCTCCTCTGCACCCCAAACCCATTAACCTGGATAGACGGCGACCTTTATCCGATTTGGTATTATGCAAATGTATTTGCCTAGGTGCACTGTGCACTGTGCAGGCCCATTGTGCGGCAGTGTGACCGTTTGCGGCGTTGCATGGGTGACCTGTCCATCGTGATGGGCTAAGCCTCAGTGATGCATCAGAGTGGACGTCCAGAGGGATGTCCTATTTAATTCCTTAAAGGCTCTGAAATGGTCTTACTAGGACGAAAAAGCCTAAAGTAAAACAAACAATAAACATTCAGCATACCGCCAGCCTGCCGATTACCGACGCGAATCATATCGAAACCGTTCAGTTGCTCAGATTTGTAGGTAAGTGATATAGTTAATATGGGATCAACACAGCTTGTGACCTTTCAGCCGAGGCGAAATTAGAATATGTACTCGTAGGTAATGCATTGAAAAATGCATGCACTGTTATCAGTCAACCGTGTAGCTTAAAACTGTGGGATCATAAAACTCTTATGAACTCTTATGAACTCTTAACCCGCGCCCCGCTGGGCTATTCAGCCATACGCGCCCTGCTGGGGGGGGGGGCAGATTCTGCCCCCCCCCCCTGTCTAACCTCCGAACCGATGGTCGTAGAAAGACGGGGAAAACGGCTATCCAAAGCTCTCAACAAGGCGGATCTTAAGAGCCCAATTTTTTTTGCTTAGGTAGGTCAGAGGTCAGGTCAAGGTCAGGTCAAGGGTACAAAATGCAAGTTTCTACAGTATCGGCCTTGCACCGTAGTTGCCGAAGAATGGACTGAGACTGATTGCCGAAAACGTGTTCTTAGACTACCAAGACAATATTCGTTGCATACAATGTCATTCAAAGGTCAAGGTCAGGTCAGGTCAGGTCAGGTCAGGTCACCAAAAACAAAATATAGAAAAGGACATGTGCGACACATGTTTTATGGGTCATTTTACTCATAGAATTCAATAGGCACACTCAACAAGTGATATGGACCACCTCTGGATGAATTTCAGGTCGAGGTCAGGTCAAGGTCAGGTCAAGTGAGGTCAAATTTTGAAGTTGGTTGTTAAGGCCTAAAAAGGTATCTATCTGATGCAGTTTTTCACGGCGAATCAAATGGTGCTATTTCTGTTTCCGTACGAGGTCTAGAACTTCCAAAAAAATCATTTTTCAAAATTTGTGTGTGTCGTGACGTCATAACATTTTGAATAACTCCCACATTTTTGAACCGATTCTGCTAGAAATTGGTATGTAGGTGCACATAGACTACTTCTCTGAAATATATTCCGTTTTTTCGATACACTCAAAATTTTGGATTTTATAATTATTTTTCCCAAAAAATCAGTTTTTTGAAAAAAATTGGGCCAAAATCCAACATTTTCAAAAAACCGAGATAGCCATTTGATAGACAAAGTAGAATCACTTATAACCTTTTTTGTTACGTCTTGATTCCTTTAAAAATGAAGATGTTAGCGGCGTTGGAAATCTTGCCGTTTTTGAGGCGAAAATGGCGAACATGACGTCACTAAAACGTTAATTCCTCAAATAAAAATCCGACGGATTTCGCTCAAATTTTCAGGGAACGTGTCAAATTGATGTATGATAAGGTACTGAAAGTTTGACGTCACTGGCGTAACGCGTTTAGAAGTTATTGGCGAAAAACGGGAGGGGGGGCAGATTCTGCCCCCCCCCCCCCCAAGCGGGACGCGGGTTTAACTCTTGTTTATGACCTTACGGCACTTGCAAAAGTGAAGGATGGACACGCGAAGTCATCGTTCGTGGCTGTTTGCTGGGCTTTCTTTCTCTTCTTGATTCTAAGCTAGTTGGAAGTGAAGTCTTAAAAACGATTAACAGGAGCACATACCTACAGGAAGTACTAAAGCTCATAGGCATGATGAGGATAAGTCATAAGGATGAAAAAGAGTCTTTGCCTTTGTGACTGCACACAGATCGTCGTACGCCCTTCATATTCATCCGTCCCTTGTATCCATATGTAATCATCCACCACCTCTTTCAGACTGCAAGAAGTGAGGTCTCTATCATCCCTGTAAGTAAGTTAGCTATCCACTCTCTCCACCCCTGTAAGTACCCGTCGTTCCACCCTCTCTACCCCTGTAAGAACCCGTCGTTCCACCCTCTCCACCCCTGTAAGTATCAGTCGTTCTACCCTCTCCACCCCTGTAAGTATGTACCAGCTGTTCACCCTCTCCACTCCTGTAAGTACCAGTCGTTCCACCCTCTCCACCCCTGTAAGAACCCGTCGTTCCACCCTCTCCACCCCTGTAAGTATCAGTCGTTCTACCCTCTCCACCCCTGTAAGTATGTACCAGCTGTTCACCCTCTCCACTCCTGTAAGTACCAGTCGTTCCACCCTCTCCACCCCTGTAAGTACCAGTCGTTCCACCCTCTCCACCCCTGTAAGTACCCGTCGTTCCACCCTCTCCACCCCTGTAAGTACCAGTCGTTCCACCCTCTCCACTCTTCCACTACCCTTGTCTGTACCAGTCGTTCCATCCCGCCTGATCCCGCCGTATGCACGCCTACCGTCTGATCGAGCCTGTCCCGCGGCAAAAACACAGATGCTAAATAAATGCCGCAGCGAGCCAAAACCAACAGGGTAGGCCGTCGATGCCGACTCTGCCGCTCCGTCGGACGAGTAGAGCCACCGGTCGGCAGTTCGGGCGACGATCGGGTGCCGCAGGAGCGCCCGAGTACCCCACATCACTGTCAGACGTCAGTCAGAAGGATGACGTGAAGTTTAGAAGAGATTCCGTGCAGGATGACGTGGTTAGTCTGGTCTGGCTGGTAGCACGCGATGGTGATGCCAACATCGCTCCCGTGATCAAAGTTTGACTGTGGAGCGCTCGCTGTTTCGCGGAATTCGAGTCATGTCATGCCTGATATCTAAACTGGTTTTAATTAGGTCGGCTACGGCGAATCGGCTGCATACAAACCTAGTTTCGGTGAATCAGCTGTCTACCTTTCAAAAAGATTCAATTGTATGTAATGCGCTGTTTTTGTTATGTGTTACGGTAATGCACTTAATAGGAAAAACATTAAATATCCGGCAAGTGAAGTTAAAAGCGAGCATTCAAATTTCAAATTAGTAGACATGTGCATGATCAAATGGTGGTGGATTAACTTGACGGGGAACTACTTCTAGAGTGTCATATGCTCGTTACCCATCACCACTTACGTCTTTTACATAGTCGAACAACCTTACATGGCGGTACAATAATATGCACGCATATGATTGCATGCATATTGCATAATTGCATATTCCATAATTGTAGGGAAACATTTTCGGGAAGTTCCACATTCTATAGCATATCGTTAAACGTTAATCGTCTTTTGGGTGACGAACGAACGAGAGCACTATAATAGACCTTGCGACGTGCGCGTGTGCAAAGTAAACATGGAAAGTGACACAGCAACTAACATGTGCGCCATGCGGGCACCCTAGCCGGTCTCTAACTCCAATCGTTCTTCAGACATATGTAGAAAGGGTTCCGCATGCACATTCATACACTTTATGTGTACTGTGTATGTGGGTTGTTCAGTGGCACCCAAACCAGGATACATGTAAATATTTTGTCAAGCGGGGAACTGAGATTCACCGCAATCGGCTAAATGATTTCAAAGTTGTTCTTAGCAGAATAATACCTATTGACATTCCTGCAGTTACATGTAGCATGTGTCTTGATGGTCACCCAGATAGGTATATCAAGAAGAGTCTGACTTGAGTAAAAGGAATGGGGCAGACAACAGAGAACACCGTCTGTCTCCATCCCCCAGAGTCAGGATAGTCAAATCCTTCTCCTCCACGCCGTTACCCCGATTTCGGGGCTGGACGGGCAACTTTATCCCATGCGGGCATCTCCCTTAGGAGCACCCCCGTAGGGTGCGGTGACTGTGAGGGGGGCTTAGGCCGGTCCTTGGGCCCTTCGTTACCTCCCCTCCAGATCTCTACTCTACTCTACAGGATCAGTGGTCGGCCGGGACGTCTCCCAGCCTTTTACCCGTCTGCCACCCGGGCCACTGTCCTCTAACTAAATTGAACTAAACTATGCATCGTGGTTCAGGTGAATAACTCCGCCATTTTGGGGCACAACGCGGTTGGTAGCGAGCCCTCGCGGGTTTGGAGCTAAGCTCCTGAGCCATGATGACTAACTAAGGTACCGAATGAATCTGACTCCGCTCAAACTCCGTTCTCCTTCGACTCATCTCATTACCAAAAGACGCTATCGATTCATCCCCCCATTTATTCACATTTATCAAATTGCCGAAATCCAGATAAAAGACTGCCGAGTGAAATATTCATAAACCATGACTCTTTACCCTAACGCTACCCTACGCCACGCGAATTAACCTAACCCTCCTCCCGGATGCTCCTAACCTAGCTAAGGGATGTCCGTGAGCCCGCGACAATCCCTGCGGGGTCGGAACCTACCTCGAGCCAGATGCCAGCAGCGTGAAGAGCGGTCGGGTGCCCAGTGTTGCCACCACCTCGGGTTGCAGACACTAAGCCCCCGTTTGCTTCCACGCTGCGCTTACATACCAGCTCGAGGCGGATACGCCCCCGTCAGCCGGTCCGAGGCTAGACCAATCGGTTGACGGCGGCGCACGGTTCCGGCCTCGCTGGCCTCCTAACGCCTCCCTATCCGCACAAAAACAACGCGCAGCACACGCTAGCGCCGGGCCGCCGGCTCACAGCCGGTCTGCACTGCGCCGTCTGCGCCGACCCGGTGGCCGCTGACGCGACACAATTCCGATACAAATCACAGCTCTACATAAACAATTCCGATACAAATCATAGCCCTACATGACCGCCAGGGGGGCTGGGTTGCCTATCCACGTGATGGGCTCAGCCCCAGCGGGTCACCATTGTGCCCGCTCAGACCAATGTCTTCCCGAATTCCTATAATCCTTCCAGCTCTGCAATGGTCTCATGAGACCAAGGCCTCCTCTAACATACCCACTGGGTGGGCAAATGCCTACCCAGTCACCACAATTGCCCACCCAGTGGCGTCGATTTGCCCACCCAGAAGCAAATGCAAAAATAAAGGTCCGGTCAGACGTCCGGTAGGAACTACCACTTCCGTTTCCCGGAAAAAAACTTGCTAGCAGCCAGTGCCCCAGCCCCCAATCACTGCAGTGCAGGTTATTTTTTTTTACAATGGATGCATCTGAATGCAGGGGCGGTAGCAGACTTGGCGTTTGGGGGTGGGGGCAACTTGGCAACTTTGCCAACTCTCGGAGGGGGGGGGGCGGTGCTAGCTTAAGGGGCCCATGGCCATAGCGGCCTCAAAGGCCCGTATGGAACCCCAGAGGCCGATGTGGGCTCTCAGAGGCCAGTGCGTGACGCCTAAGGGTGTAAGCCATGGGTCCCCAGCCACACAACAAAATAGGGCCATCAGAGACCTTATAGGCTGATTGGGGACTAAATAGGGCCTCAATTTGGAGCCATCAGAGGTTAATGTGGGCCTCAAATGTCAGTGTGAGGCCCTTATAAGACTGACATTGGTCCTCAGAGACCGGCATCGATCCTTCAGAAGCCAGTACGGGGCCCTCAGAGGCACAAAAGGGTCAGTCTTGGATCTCAGAGGCAGAAAATGGGCCATCAGAAACCGGTGTGGGACCTTTAAAGGTCGGTTTGTGCCCTCAGAGGCCAGTTTAAGGCCCTCAGAGACCAGTACAGGGCCTGAAAATGGCAGTTTGAGGCCATCAGAGGCCGGCTTTAGCCTTTGAGGCTCTCAAAGGCTAATGCGGGTCCTTGAGGCAAGGATGGGACCCTCAGGGTCCCATCCACCCTAAAAGACAGGCTTGGGCTGGTGTTGGACCCCAGAGTCCAGAAAAGGCCAAGTTGAGCCCTCAGAGCCGATGCAGGTCCTTAACCCGGCAGTTGCTGGGGTATTTCGCCACCCACCATTTGCTGGGGGGGGGGGGGCGTTAAACGCCCTCAGCCGATAACTCGAGAACCAATATGCGCAGCGAAACGAACGAGGCGGCAAACGAAAGAACGCGACGAGACGCTTCAGATGAGTACTTTTAAGTTGAATTTTGAGGTCAGAGGTCGGGTCAAGGTCACGTCAAACACCTGAAATCAGACTTTCAGTAGCATGGACTTCGGGACTTCACAATGGGCGCCTCTCGTCATAAACTCTGTCAAAACGGTGCACAATCCATCATATAAGGCCTACAAGAGTGACAGCTCCATGTAGGGGTCAGTCAAGCATAGGTCAGGGTCAAGGTCAGGTCAACCGGGTAGGCACATATCCCCGAAAATCAAAACTGATATTCGCAGCCTGTGACACATGTTTTATGGGTAATTTGGGGCGTAGAACACGATGGTGACATTCATTTTATCATATGTGTACGTGTTTGGCTCAAAAAGTTCAATTTAAGAAATGCATGTATCATGGTCGTGAAGTAGTCATGAGAAATTGCCAAGATTCAGTTCAAGATTTTGGAAAATGAGGAACGATAATCAATAATCGAAGATAGCCATTTGATTGTTCATGGTATTGTCAGTCTAATGGCGGCATGTCTGTATGTCTATTCTGTGATTTTTTATGATTTTTTGAACACATAGGGTGGAGACTTCCATTTCGCGTCTAGCTAGACGCGTCTAAGTCATAGACGCGTCTAGCTGAACGGCGGCTGTGTCTATCTGGCGACAGCTAAATTTAGACGCGTCTGGCTTGGAAGTCTCCGTCCAACAGTTAGACGCCAATTTAGACGCCAACTTGGACGTCTGCTCAGTTAGACGCCAGTTGGACGCCAGTGGAAGTCTCCACCCATAAAGTTTTTGGTCGAAAACCAAGAAATCATGACGTCACTGAAACCTCGATATCTCAAAAATTTTCCAGACGATTTTTTTGAAATTTTGTCACAATAAACGTCAATCAATTCCCTGCAGGTACCCAAAATTTGGCGCGCCTGCGGCGCGCCGTTTTTTTTTTTTGCTATGGTCCAGCGAAAAAAGTGGGGGCGTTGAACGCCCCCCCCCCCAGCAACTCGGGGGTAACCCTCGCCCGTATAGGGGGGAGTCGAAAGGACCCACCTCGATTTTTTGCGAATAACTCGCGACCTGTGACCTCTTTTCCGTGACCATGTTTGGCCGAAATCGCGATTCGGCGTATGTCGGCTCGCGTTTGCAAGCTTTTCGTGATTTCAAACGTTCAAACATGTGATTTGATGTTGCTCCCATACACTGTAAACCAAATTGACAAGTCTTGTGTAATATAACCAATCATCTCTTGGTATGTTTACTAACTGATACTTTTTAAACAAGCCGTTGTCTGGTGCATTGCTTGTCAGGTGACGACTACGAGTCAATAGTTACTATGCACACCAACTTCTCAGCATCCAGACCAACTCTACATTTGTTTCAACGTTTGTTTCTTAACCAGTTTTGGAAACCTGTTGCCGCCTAACTTGTACTGGTCAGCTGGTCAGCATACACATGGTCAGCTGCGCCTGACGTCAGACTTGGCGGACCAATCAGTGGTCGCCGCCCGCCGTTAGCGGGCCCCGGCGCGGCGGTTTCAAACCAGCAGTTGTCGCGCGGCCGCCGTGCAGCCTGGAGCAGCGACGAGGGCTGTTCCAGCATTTGTGCAGTAAAAAGTGAAATCTGTGAACTGTGGTTTTCGTGCTATGAGTGAGGCTCCCTCTGGCCTGCGGGACGCACTAATCGTGCCTATACCCGCGGTCGAGACGCCTCCCTTCCCCTGCGCGCGCAATGTAAGTGGGCCAGACCTGTGCAGTGTGCATGCACATGTGAGCAGATGTTTTGCGGTCGGTGTTTTTTTATATTTAAATACATTTATTTGCCTTTAATTCAACTCTTTGTATTTTTAACCTGATGGACATATATGGGCTGTAAAAGCTAATCTGGTTGGCGATCATGATTTATTCGAATTATCAGCGTGATCGTGCAACTGCATGATTGTTATGCTTAATGTTCAGGAAATATTCGTCATACGGGCATGTTATACTTCTGGCTTGATGCGGTGCACAAAACCATGTTCTTCCACATACGCAGCAGTTCTTGCTTCAAAGACTTATATGCTGACGGTGCACGATAGGTATACCTACTGGGTATACCTACCTCATGCATTTACCACATCCATTCGAAAATAGGTATGCACTCGGAATTGTCTCCAGTCAATAGTATTAATTACGTGACCGTAATAAATACTAATGATTCCAGAAACTTCCGAATGGATGTGGTGTATGCATTCATTGATTATATAGCCCATCAGTTTTTCGTTTCTTGTCAGCGCAAGCCTTTGAGCAATAACTGATGCCAGTCATGGTTTTGTGCACCACTTGCAGCCAAAAAATAACCTGTCCGTATCGAAAATATTTCCTGATTCAGTATCGTGGCAATTGAAAACGAACGCGAATCGTAAGTTCTTAAGGTTATCAACGCAAACAAAGCGATTGTAAGGAAGAACAAGTTCGAACAGAGCGTTAGTACACTTACTTGTTGACAATTCGTAAGCTAGCAATGCCCAGTCAAAGGCTAGTTCATCAACAAACCAGGGGTTGGTGAACCGACAAGGAAACGACTATGCCTATCCAGAAGTTGGTAGGTCCACAAGGCCCAAACTAGTACTCAACAAGGTGACGCCTATGCGAATTGGAACCAAACTTGTAGACAAACTGTTAGTTTGTTGGCCAACAAGCCTGGGGTTGGTGAATCGACAAGGTATCGACAAGGTGACGCCTATGCGAATTGGAACCAAACTTGTAGACAAACCGTTAGTTTGTTGGCAAACAAGCCTGTGGTTGGTGAATCGACAAGGTATCGACAAGGTGACGCCTATGCGAATTGGAACCAAACTTGTAACAAGGAGCCAACTTGTAGATTTGGTTTACAGTGTACATAAGGGTGGGTGTCAAGGTCACCTGAAGGTCAGGTCACGTCACTGACCTTTGGTGACCTCGGGTGACCTCGGTTCACTTTTTCGAGTTTTTCATGTTCTAGGCTAGTTTTTTAGCTGAATTCGAATTTAGCAACCATTTGAACATTTACGAAGTAGTTTTGGTGCCTTCGTAACATGTTACGAAGCTGTCAGAGGCGGTTGACACGTATTACGAATACACGTCACAACCCCTACCGGTTGACCTGACCTGACCTGACCCGACCTGATCTAAATGCTTAAAGACATCACATCTCTGATCAAAACTAACACGATATTCGTGATCAGCACCCCGGAAAACCACATAACAGCCACACTTTACGACTTTCTAACAGGTCCCGATTTTCCCGGTTTTCGGGTCATTGACCTGACCTGGAAGGTCACCCGATGACCTAGACATGTGCGGTCGCACAACGACTGCATCCTTCTCCAGGATGACCTGAACCGTATCTCAGATTGGGCCGAAACATGGAAACTGTCTCTTAAATGCATCAAAGTGCAAAACCATGTCGGTCACGCTTAAACGAAACCCTGTGCGATATGTATACACCGTCGATGGAACAGTTTTAGAAAAAGTAGACATAATGCGCGACCTTGGTGTGCTTTTAGAGTTTAGACAGCAAACTGTCCTTCAACGCACACGTCGATTTCATCGTTTCTAAGGCTCGCCGTGCTTTGGGTGTGCTCATGCAATCGTTTCAGTTTTGTCATGGAAAGAATGGGCAGTTGAACGAAGGGGCCGTCATGGCCGCATACTTTGCTAACGTCCGTTCTGTCTCAGAATTTGGATCCCAGATCTGGTCAGGCGCGGCAAAAACACATCTGGACAGGATAGAGCGTGTACAACATAAGTTCCTGTTATGGCTTGTTCACCGCACTGCGAACAGAAGGATGTCATCTGACCTCTCATATGACGGACTGCTAGCGCTGTTTAAGCTGCCATCACTCACATCTCGCAGGCTACAGCATGACATTACTCTGTTATATAGTATTATTAAAAGCAGATGTGACTCCATGTACCTTTTAAGTTGTTTTTCCATTCGTGTGCCATCAAGAACTACTCGCTACCGGGCCAGCTTCTTCGAACCTGTCGCCAGGGTAAATCCAGTCAAGAACGGGATGTTTTGCCGACTGCCCCGACTTGCCAATGATTTTATAGCTCGATGTCCCCATGTTGACCTTTTTCATGACAGTAGGTCCGTGGTGATGAAAAGTGTGATCATGCGTGTGGTGTAATATCCTGTTTACGACTTGTATTTATTGTTTTATACGGATGACTTTGCCTTTTAGTGGGAGGCCTTATCCCGTTGTCAATATACTGAATAAACAAACAAACAAACAAACCTAGGACCTTAAAATTGGGTATCATCGGCTTCCTCTCGTAACGGGCAACACGCTCGTTTTTTCCGTGAAGCTCTAGCTTGATCAGGGGCCAAACGCGAGGGAAGGGGGATCGTGCCGCCGAAGGACGCAATGGCCTGTGCCGGCGAGGGTTAAAATTGGGTATCATCGGCTTCCTCTCGTCACGGGCAGCACGCTTGTTTTTTTTCCGCGAAGCTCTAGCTCGATCAGGGGCGAAACGGCAAGGGAGGTCCAACGCCCCCCCCCCCCCTATACGAGTACCTACGTTCGCGGCTGGAAAAACACCAATACAGGGGATGGTGAAAGGCCGGCATCGGGTCTTCAGAATCCAGTGCGGGGCCCTCAGAGGCTAATATGGGCCTTTACAGGCCAGCATGGGGCCTCAGAGGTCAGTGTGGGACCCTCAAAGACCGGCATGGACCAGCAGGGTAGCGCGCTACAAGCCCAAGGATGTATTACAAGTAGATTAAGGTCAATAAAAGCCGTATTTAGATCAAGAGGACGCGTCAAGAGTAAGCTGACCATGCCTCCTAAAAAGAGGCAGCGAGCCTCACCTACCTATTCGATTTCTGGTTCAAGGAGCGATCATAGTAAGTTTAACTCTGCACTTTTGCAGTCTTCTTAAAATTTTAAATGTATGAAGACTAGAGATGTCAATCGGACACCAACTTTTTGGTATACCGATACCAAACTGATACCAACTTGGTATTTGGTATTTTGATCCTAATGTTGTTGGTATTTTGTTGGTATTACGAATCCGGCTAATGTATAAGAGGATACGAATTCGGTAAAAAGTTGGTATTTCCCTCATGTTCCCAAGTTGGTTTGGTTTCGGTATTTTTCATGGTTTTGGTTGGCATTTGGTTTGGTATCGGTATCCTGATTTTCCGTTATTGATATCACTAATGTAAACAATAGGCATACCTATAAGGTGAAATACACACGAAATACCATATCACACACAACAAACGTTAAACTATAAATGGCACAGTTGCTTGACTGTGAAAGTGACATAGGCCTTAACCCGCCCCCCCCCCCCCAGTCGCAGGTGAAAATGGTTGCACCCCAAAACAAGTGACTGGATCTGCCCTTGGGCAGGGGAGCGGCGAAAAATTTTGCCCACCCAGTGAAAAATCCTTAGAGGAGGCCCTGCATGAGACCGGAAGAGCCTATACCCTAAAAAATAACGCGGTATTCGCAAGTTCTCGCGGCCACTGAAATATAACCTCGTGAAGGCGTGACTACAGTCAGGCAATCGTAAAACAACTTTTATTTGTCCCCTCCACATCGAAGTCTGTCCTGTTTGTGAAGAGCAAGATATGTACTAACTGAACACATCTACCCATTTTTAAGCCGTCACTTGACTATGCAACAATAACCGAAGGTTTGTTGTCAATAGTTAAAACACTATTCTTTAGAATTGTGTTTTTCTATTGAAAAACAACTCTGAGTTCCCTGACAATTTGGCAAAAGCTGCCTGAGATCAGTAGGGGAGAGTGGGGTGGGTTGTATCAGTTTTTACTCCGAGACCCATAACCTCATAACTATCCGTGATAAACTCATTATTTCCATACTATCCCCTTCCTTGATTCTTCTGCTTTTTTGTGCAAAGTAACTTTTCCGCTACCTCTACCAGTTTTTCTTCTACGGTCTCCCGAATAGAACAATGTTTTTGATACAACTTGCCCCATGGCTTGGGTGAGTTGTATCACATGGTGGGGTAATTTGTATCACTATTTCACGTTTCAGGGAGTGTGCTTGCTACTGGTTTTGAACATAACAACAACATTAAATGGGGTTAATACAATGTATAGGTATGCTCAAAGGCTTCACTTTATTAGACCAAACTTAGGTCAATGCAATCCGAACGAAACATCAACAGACTAGACGCAAAAGTGGCCCGTTAAGAGCAAAGAAGCCAACACATTGTGCCGAAATGGAACGAGCATTGACTAGCTACCTACAAACGCGAGCCAGGGCTTAGCTTTCGCGATCAAAAGCAACATACCCATACATACATGCATACATACATGTTACAACATACCCCACCCGGCTCTGATACAACATGTACCTAGCCGCCATCTTGGAAAAAAACATCCTCGTGCTAAAAAAAACAGCGGACAACTGGAGAAATCCGTTTTCACTCACGCAGCCTTAGAACCTACCCTCACCACCGCTACGGAGATCTTTCAAATTCGTGCACATCTAAATGCCCAGAACACACATTTTCTTGCAACTTATTTTTTTTAGAATGACATTAAAAAAAACATAAAATCGGCTCTCACCTCGAGACGCGTCCACTCAGCCACAAAACAGAACAGGGAAAGATGGCGCCCGGAAAACCTCGTCGGCTGGTCGTGTCGCGAGCGCCATCCATTGGATAAGTTTGGCACAATTCGCCCTGATACAACTTGGACATGATACAACTCTCCCCGCTCTCCCCTACAACTTGATGCTCGAGAAAACGGCTGTTCCAAAAATTCTGATTTTTTCAGGATTTCTAGTGGGCCAGGTTAATCCACAGAGGTTTACCGTTTACGTCTTCTTGTCCTTTTTGCCAAGTTGCCCGTGGGCCAAAAAACGAAACTTTGTGGCAAATCGCAAACCAAAGATGAGTGTATTATTTTAAAAATAACAAGATCGTGAAGTTTTTGAACTATTTTTTTTTTGTCTGTGAACGTTGGGCAACATTGCTGAATGCATTTCAATTTTTAAGGGTAAAGGTCAAGTAAGAAAAAAATGATAAACTATGGCTTGTTTAACGGAAAAGTGACTGCGGAACAAGCGGGACGAGAATATTTGAAAAGCTGGCCGATAGAGTATGACCAGCCGTACAAGTTATCGGCATGGACGTGAGCAGTGCTCCGACAATCGGCACATCTGCTGTGTAGGCAGACCTCCGTCATTTTAGGGGGAACCATGTAAATTTTTTGGGGTTATGGGGTACCCCATAACCCCATAATATAAATGCTACCCTTTTTCTGCTATCTTTTCCTGCAGGTTCGTCAGAAAACGAATAAGGCAAAATTACTGATGGTCGGCTCAAATCACTTTTTGCCAGGAAACATGTCCGTTCATCTTAAGTATGGTTACACAACAAATTTTAGCTACTGTAACCCTCGCCCCTATTGGTCTTTTTTTACAACGCTTTACGTATAGGGGGGAGGTCCCGGTTTCGTGGAACCCCAGCCGTTCGGCCTCTGATCGAACGCTTCGAGGAAAAAACGAGAGTGCTGACCGTGACAAAAGGATGCCGATGATACCCAATTTTAAGGTTCTAGGTTATCATGGTTGAGTTTTGAGGTCAGGTCAAGAAGGTAAAAAAAGACAGGAAAATCGGGACCTGCTAGAACTTCGTGATGCAAGGTTTTTGTGTTTTTTATGTAAAGCTCAAAAAGTGAACCGAGGTCATCTAATGTCAATGACCTTGTCTAGACCTTAACCCGGCACCGCCTGGGCTATTTCCGTACCCACGACAGCCTGGGGGGGGGTCGGATCCGACCCCCCTGTTATCTCGAGAACCAATGGTCGTATCGAGCCCCGCGAGGCGGCGTTCGAAAGGTCTCTACGAGACCTTCCCAAAGCACTCTTAAGATTTTAAGATTGAGGTCAACTTTCGGGTCAAGGTCAGGTCAAAGGTCAAATTCAGGGGTTTTGCATGATTAGGCTTACGGACAGCGGAATCGATAGCTGCTGCTCGAAACTCACCACAAATGACCTCAAAGACCTAGTGAAGGTACCATGTGCGTATAGGGGTCATACTAAGTACGGGTCAAGGTCAGGTCAGGTCACGAAAGGTCACGGTTTTCACTTTCTGCTACATGGGCGTGCGACACATGTTTTATGGCTTATTTTTCACGCCAAATCCGATGGTAATGGTTATATGTGACCCCAAGTCACTGTGCTGGTGATAAGTGTGCATTGAAAGCATAAAAAATCGTTTATACCATACATAACTAAACGAGGGCTAAGAAAAAAAGTCAATTTTTCAACTTTTTATTTTTGACATAAAAATGCACTTTTCTAGACGAGCTTTGTCCCAGGAATCTAGTGGTGCCATTTGTTTTCACATGCGATGTTCAGAAGTGCCTCTAATTCGCGAAAATGCTTATGACGTCACCATGTCCTATGCATGTTGGAGCTATTTTTTACAATTTGGGGGTCAAAAATCAAGATAGAAAGTTGAAATTTGGTAAATCTAATGTTCTGATAGAGCTTTATGACATATATTCCGGTTTTTTGGAAATTCTCAAAATTTAGGATTTTATTAGCTGTTTTCCAAAAAATATAGTTTTTTTGAATTTTTAGGGGTGAAAAACGCCCTTTATGGAAAATCCGAGATAGCCATTTTAAAGAACTCGTTAAGCGGCGTCTTTTCATGTCCTTAATTTGCAATTTGCTTAAAACCTCGATTTTTGGCGATTTTTTAAACATTTACTATTTTTTGACTGAAAACGCCATGTAGTTACATCACTAAAATCGATATATCTCAAACATTTTTGAAAATTTTCTCTTAAAAATTGCACAGGAAACGTCAAATTGATGGGGGAGAAGGTATGCCAAGTTTCAAGTTGATAGCGCAAGCGGTTCATGAGTTATTCAAGAAAAACGGAGGGGGTCGGATCCGACCCCCTCCCCCCAGGCGGTCGCGGGTTAATGTGACCTTGGCACCCACAATAATGTATGTGGCAAACAACATTTCATATGTTGGAGCGTTTGCAACTATAAAAAGACTGGGAAATGTACGCTGACATGCGTCGAATCGCGATTCCGGCTTGATATGGTCTCGAGAGACAGGTCACAGGTCAAAGGTCATGAGTCAGGATCATCTCCCCGGCTCAGTTTGACCAAAAACACTGTTTTGAGCGCTCTTGTGAACAGTGATGTGAGCATACGCTCTAGATATAGGGCTGTGTGGAATCGGGCACTGTTGGCAGTGTAAAGTGGTTCTGTCTCATTTACAATTGGACCATGAGTCCGTAAATACAGTTTTTTTCTCTCTCTCTCTCTCTCTCTCTCTCTCTCTCTCTCTCTCTCTCTCTCTCTCTCTCTCTCTCTCTCTCTCTCTCTCTCTCTCTCTCTCTCTCTCTCTCTCTCTCTCTCTCTCTCTCCCTCTCTCTCATGACATTTATAGATAAGGTATAGAATTGATTAAACTCCGAGGACACTGAAATGTTCGTGGTGGTCGATCGCTTCTTGCGCGAGTTATTTGCGAATAACCCAGGGAAGGCCCGTTCGACCACCATCTCACCCCAAAGCGCCATGTTTAATGCACAAAAATGTGTGTGTATTTTCACTTCAAATGCGCAGGCAGCATGTTGATCGTCAATCTTGCCGCACCACCACGCAGTGTACGTATACAGCACCACGAGCTGTATGCGTCGCATTGTGCCTCACATCTTGCGCGTGCAATGTGATTATTTTGTGACTTTTACACTCCTTTCATCCACGTGCTGTCAACAACCCCATCATCATCCGAGCATCCGTCTCCTGCGGTCCCCGGCTCGGAACCGCCCAGAAGACTAGCGCTGCGACCGGCGCGTCTCAGTCTGAGCGTCACCCTGACCGGTTACATGAAGACGGTGTCTTCCTCGCGGGGGAATCAAAGTGGCGTCGGCGGCGGTACGAACTCAAACTCGCTGTCCTCGCGGACTGGCGGACCTCCTGAGCGAGCCAATCGCCGTGTTGTCCGAGTTTAACCCGCGCGGGGCTGGGGGGGGGGGTAAATTTTACCCCCCCTCGCGAATTTTTGCGATATCTCAAAAACGGCGGCGCGCAGCGCCGCCAAACTTTCAGTACCTTTTCTTACATCAATTTGACACCTTCCCTGAAAATTTGAGCGAAATCCGTCGGAAAATTTTTGAGAAATTGACGTTTTAGTGACGTCATGTTCGCCATTTTCGCCTCAAAAACGGCAAAAGTTCAAACGCCGCTAACATCTTCATTTTTAAAGTAATCAAGACGTAACAAAAAAGGTTATACGTAATTTTACTTTGTCTATCAAATGGCTATCTCGGTTTTTTGAAAATTTTGGATTTTGGCCTAAATTTTTTCAAAAAACTGATTTTTTTGGGAAAATCATTGTAAAATCCAAAATTTTGAGTCTATCAAAAAAACCGGAATATATGTCAGAGAAGTGGTCTATGTGCACCTACATACCAAATTTTAGAAGAATCGGTTCAAAAATGTGGGAGTTATTCAAAATTTTATGACGTCACGACACACAAAATTTTTGAAAAATGACTTTTTTGGAAGTTCTAGACCTCGTACGGAAACAAAAATAGCACCATTCGTTTCGCCGTGAAAAACTGCATCAGATAGACACCTTTTTAGGCCTTAACAACCAACTTCAAAATTTGACCTCACTTGACCTGACCTTGACCTGACCTCGACCTGAAATTCATCCAGAGGTGGTCCATATCACTTATTGAGTGTGCCTATTGAATTCTATGAGTAAAATGACCCATAAAACATGTGTCGTACACGCCCTTTTCTATATTTTGTTTTTTGGTGACCTGACCTGACCTGACCTGACCTTGACCTTGACCTCTGAATGATATTGTATGCAACTAATATTGTCTTGGTAGCCTAAGAACACGTTTTGGGCGATCAGTCTCAGTCCATGACTCCATTCTTCGGCAACTACGGTGCAAGGCCGATACTGTAGAAACTTGCAATTTGTACCCTTGACCTGACCTTGACCTTGACCTCAAACTTTAAATTAAGTACATGTTTCTAGTAGTTCGTGATGAGAGCTTTCGATTGGCGTTTGAATTTTCCAAATCGGACCATTAGTTCGGGAGATAACAGGGGGGGTAAAATTTACCCCCCCCCCCAGCCCCGCGCGTTCGGCTGGAGACCCCAGCCCCGCGCGGGTTAATGGGCTGTCGGCGCGCCCGGCAGCCGCTGTATATGACAAAGCCCGCACTGGCCGCTGGCAGGCGGGCCGAGCGGCCGGCTATTCTCAGCTCCGCCGCCGGTAAACGCTAGGCCAAGTGGCGTGGTCGTGTCGCGTCGGCCGGGGGCGCCCGCGCCCGCGCGCCAGTTGGAGCCGCCCTCTCGGCCCGGCCGCGCCGCCCGGCCGGCCGCCACGGCACGTGCAGGTGTCAGTGTGTGAACGTGCCGGATGGCCTCCTCCAAGGAGAAGCCGGCGCACGGTGAGCGCTGGCTGCTCACGCGCAAGACATGGCGCTACATGGCCGACGCCGGTCGTCGGCTCATCCCCGAGGGCTGGTCACCCGAGCACGGCGCCGCCGGTATCCATCAGATCGAGCAGAACTTCCAGTCCGTCTGCAAGAAGGAGAAGAGCTTCCTGCCCTGGCCCAAGAAGAAGCACGAGCACGAGGAGGAGGGTGCCGCAGCGGCCGCCGGCGATGGCGCGCGGACTGTCGAGCGGGCCGTGGACGCGCTGGACGTGGTGGACGCCAGCTCCAGCGTTCCGGAGACGCCGACCACGCTGGGTGCCGACAGCCTCACCGCTTCGGACGAGGAGGTGACCGTGATCGAGGACCCCGGCCTGGCGGCGTCGCCGATGTTCGCTCAGGCGGCGCCGTACGGGGCCAGCGCCGAGGCCTACCAGCGCTCGGCCGGGCTCCGCACCTTCTCTGCCGGCAGCCGCATCACGCCCGTCGGATTCGACGCCGAGGCGGCCGAGGAGCTGAAGCAGCGACTGCGGCAACGTCAGCAGCAGGACCGCGAGCGGCAGGAGCGCGAGCGAGAGGTCACCGTCGGCGAGGAGCTCGAGGCGCTGCTCGAGGACGGTACCAAGAAACTGGTACGCTGCGTGGGCACGCAGACCGAGGCGCGCCCTGACGACCCGCTGCCGCCGCTGCCTCCTGTCGAGACGGACAGCGGCAAGGGCACCGAGGCCGAGGTCAGCACGCCGGAGACGCCGCTCAGTCCGCTGTCGGTGATCGACTCGCGCTCCGAGCCGGACAGGGGCGCCACAGCGGTCACCCCCGGATTCACCAGTGTGGGAGTGTTCGGCGACCTCTCGTCGCACCCTGTGCCGCGCAAGGACTCTGTGACCCACGCCGGCGCGCCGCCCTCGGACGACGAGCAGCACAAGTTGCGCCATGTCGAGCATGGTGAGAAGGACGGCGCCAAAAAGGAGCTCGCAGAACAGCCGTCGCCAATGCTGGATCGGTTCGGCGACAAGCTGTCCCGCTACCTCAAAATGGCGCGCCGCGACTCGGTCACGCGAGACAAGGACAAAAAGGACCGCTTCAAGACGGTCAACTACGACAAAACGCTGCGCAACATCAAGTCGAAACGAATCAATCCCGACACTCTGGAGGACATGAGTGAGGAAGTCAAGCCACTGGAGCTGGACGAGCCTCCCAAGTCACTGCTCAGTGATCCACCAAAACGGGCCCGCGCACCTGCAAAGGTCGCTAAGCCGGCGCCAGTAGCAGCGGCGGCGGCGGCGGCCGCGCCGCCAGAGTCCCGGCATCATGACGCGAAGAAGAAGAAACGGCGTGGTATCCAAGTGGGCGAGCCGCTACCTCAGTACATTCTAGACTCGTTGCGCGGCGCGTTACACGGCTTCAAGCCGACGCGCAAACTGTCCAAGGCCGAGAGTGAGATATCTGCGAGCGCTGACGAGCGGTGCAGCGACCCGCTCAGCCCGCGTTATTCCATTACAGTCAGTGACGACCTGGGCACGCGCGACCTCACCCTCTCGGACATCGAGTCGTCCACAGTGGCGCCGTTCAGTCTGTACAGCAGCGCGCGGACTAGTCTGGACGTGACCTGTGACGCGGTGGACGATTTTCTGGCCGGCCGTGGCGCGTGCGGCGGTGACGTGCCGCCGCCGCTGCCGCCCAAGCCGGGCGTGGTGGCGATGCCGCCCAGCCAGCCGGTGGCGATCTCTGAGCCGCGCCGCGCCTCCTCCTCCGACCCACTGGTCGCCTCCTCCTCCCCCTCCAAACAGGGCTTCTTCGCCCGGCGGCTGTCGCACGCGCGCGCTCCCAGTGCCCAGGCGCAGCAGGCGCTGGCGCATCAGGCCGCCGCCGCCGGCCACCACGGCTCTAAACGTGGCTTCCTCTCCACAGTGATGCAGAAGACGGGCAAGGCGAGCAACCACGGCAGTCGCGTGGTGGCAAAGAAGCTGTGGAAGTCGCGCTCCAAGTCCCAGTCGCGCACCAGTCTCTCGTCCGCCTGTGTCTGGACACCTCAGGTGAGTGGACGGCTGGGGCCTCTTGGGATGGGGGAGTTTAGGGGAGGGGTAGTAGGGGTGCTCTGGTGCCAGTACCATGAGGCCATGATTATAACCTCCCTGTCTTGTTCGATCTGTCACAACAGCTCAGGAAGTCTATTTTGGCTGACGGTGGTGCTTGTGGCACGGAAAATATGTGCGTAAAATCAACAACTGTTGTTTGGAGCCCCAGGAAAGCAATGTTTGTCCAAATTAACTGTGATAGCCGCTCTCAATTCTACGAAAATGCGGCTTATTTTGGAGCCGTTTAGGTGGTCAAGCAGCATTCCAGCCATTATCTTGATTTCAAAACCTTGAAATGCCAGCATCTTGCCAATGCAAGTGGTGCCAAAACATGATTCTGATGCTGATATATCACAACCGTTAAAACTGTAATATAGTCGAGTGCACTGAGAAAACAGTGTCCCGATTTTCGGGCTCAGAGACCAGTTTTCGGGCTAATGTACCATATTCAAAACAGACAGCACATTTCGAGAATACTTTCTGAGCTAGCGCCACATGGGCTCATACGATCCCTTAAATCGGTATCATTGATCGCAGAAACAGAGCTCAGTCAGTACCCATTATCGGTGTCAAGCTCTAAAACTAGTGTCACTATGATACCAGTTTTCAGCCTGATCCCCATTTTCGAGCTCACCTGATTCCAGTTTGAGGGCTCAAATTGTGTGGTGAAGCCAATATTAGGGCTCACGTCATCGCTTTTCGGGGCTTTGGTAAAAGCTGGATTGCGTCAGCTGGCTGGCCAGCTGGCGACGCACGAAAGGTATTTAATTTTAGATATACCTAAGCGCGGTAGTAGGATGGACATAAATATTTCAAATGGCTTTAAATGAAAAATTGATTGGTAAATATTCATTCTTTTATATCTAGCATTGATATGTAAGAAGCTCTGCTAGCGCCACCATACGGCGCCAGCTGGCAAAAAATCCAGTTAATACCAGAGCCCGCTTTTCGTCCGATGCAGCCCCTCCTCCCCCCTCCCCCGTGTCCAGCAGCTGCGAATAAGACGAAGCCGCGGACAAACTTTTTTTTTTGCTCGGCCAGCCTAGCGCCAGTCTCGAGCGGTGGGACAGTTAACCGGCAATTTTGGCCGGGATGCAAAAGTTACGTTAAACCGGTTTATGTTAACCCGGGAGCAAATAACAACGTGGGAGCCTATCTTAGGTGTGGCAAAGCTAACGGATTACTTACTTGTTGCAGAGGTGCCCAAAGAAGGTACTGGAACCGAAAACACAACATTGGTTCATGTATTTATTAACATTCATACACACAGTCATACTTGTGCAAGGTGTCAGTGTTCGGTTGTGGGGTGTAATAGCCAGGGAAAAAGTTCTATGAACTGAAAAACCCGGCGCCTATTACTTCGCAACATGGTTGTGTATTCAACATGAACTGCAAGGAGTGCAGACGACATTGCCTGTGCTAACTTAACGTCTCACGGGCAGCGCCGCGCTCTGACACATTGGTCCCAGAAGCGGCGGCGTTTCTGACCGCAAATCGCCGGAGAGCCGGTCGACGCCGTTGAGGGGACTGAGCAGGCCGCTGCCAGCTCCACCTTCACGTCCGCGCGGCGCAGCTCGGTGTGCGGCGGCGGCTCATCGCGCGGGCCGCACCCGTCCGTCCGCTGCACGAGCCGCTTTTCGATCCGACAGCGCAACACCGGCACGCCATTGTGCTGGCTGAGCGGCGGCAGCGGCACGTAGGCAACAAAACAGTAGAAATCGATGGGCCTGGATCGGCGTTGCCAGCAACGCCGGCAGCGGCGCGGCGGGAGGCGCCAGTGCCGCCGTCGGGGACGTGTGCCCTTCGCTGCGCTCATTCGAGTTGGCCGGCCGGCCGCGCGGCGTAGTCCTTTTGACACGGTGCGAGAAGAGCCGGATGAAGGTGGACTTTTTATTGGCGTTGCTGGTGCTCACGCCGCCGGCGTCCAGTTTGGGCGGCAAGTCCGAGTACCAGGAGTCGGACAAGTCCCGCGCGAACGCCGCCAGCCGGTCGTCGTCACTGCTGGCGGCGGCCCGCCGACGGCGCTGCCTCAGAATCGGACGAGTCGGTGGTACTGAGCACCTCGCGGGACGGGTAGCTGGGAGTGGGCCGGCCGCGGCCCCTGCCAGGCCGCGCCACCTTCACCGGCGCAGCCGCCTTCAAACTGCCCTTGCTGGGCGGCGGGTTGGTCGGCGGAGGCGGCAGCGGTGCCTCGACGTCAGTCCGAGTCGCTGTCACTGGGCGGCCGCCGCGGAGACGGCTTCTGTTTGACCCGCAGCCGGCCTGGGCCGGCTCGGCGCCCTCGGCCGGCGGCGCGCGCCGTTTCGAGCGTTTCACCTTTTCACTGTTACTCTCGCCTGGTCCTCAGCGTCGAGCGGCTCGGCGCTGTTCGGTTTCATGTGGCCCATGCTGCTGGGAAACTCGGGTGGAGACAGCTTTCTGACTGGAGTGCCGTCGAAGATGGAGGAGACGGGGGTGCTCGCAGAGTCCTTGCCCAATGCCCATGATAGAGCCGAGGCTCCACTGGACGCCCAGCTTAATCGGGCTATCGCCGCCCTCCTTCTATGGTGGATTCTTCGGCCCCCTACAGCCACTAGGGCCATCATATACTCCCAGATGGCGGCACCTAGGGGATGAGGGGGGGGGGGGTGTCTGGGCCACTTGTCCACCTCGTGGCGTCGCCAGCGACGCCTGCGAGTCGGAGCAAATGATTATGGGGTCTTCCTCGAAGGACGGGTGCTTCAGGAGATGTTGCTTTGCCGTTTTGGGCGCCACCATCTCAGATCGGTAAATGGAGCAAATCCTCCCCGCCGCCTCCCGCAGTACCAATGTTGTACTGTCTGGGTGCTCGGTGAGGACCCCAGCGCCGCCTTCCTATTACTCCCCCGGTCGCAGACCCGTCGACCCAGGCCCACGTCGCACGCTGGGGGAGCGCTCCCAGTCACGCCTCCGCAGCACTCCTCCTCGCTGTCGCGGACGCCCCGATCGGCAGCAGGTCCAGGTGGACCGTGACGCCGTCTGTTGGCGTCTACGGGGGCAGTCTCGTGGATAAGCGCGCCTCGGCGGGCAGCGCCACTCCAGTGGTCCCACACCGCTCCCCCGCGCTCTCTCCAGCCGGTCACTGACTTCAGTCACGGTTGGGGGGGGGCTTCCGCCACGACGCGGCGGGTCCTCCGACGGGAGGGAGAGCGCCTTCGCCAGTAGGCGCGATGCCAGCGCATCCCTCCTCATCTCTCCATCGGCACGACGCCCGCCTCGGCCCTCACGGCGAGTCTTGGAGCATGGAAATCGGGCAGCCAGTGATGACTCATGCCACCATCAGCATCTCCGCCTCCAGGACGCCAAGATGTGTGGCCGCAGCCGCAGGCAGCCACGCCGACCCCGCTGCCCGCATGCCCAAGTAGTCTCGAATCGCTGACACCTCTCCTGAAACAAGAGTGGTGTCGTAAACTTAAACCCCTTGCTGGAGCCCGCCAGCCGCGACAACACCGCCACACCAATTTTTGTGACCCCGGAACTTCCGTCCCGAGCCTTATTTCACGGCACGATGCTACAGTGCGCTACACGTATTGTGGTATTCAGCTTCCATGGAAACATCAACTAATTTGGACGCTCAAACATGGGAGTCAGGAGTGGTTAAGGCCCAGAGCGTTCTGTCTGGTTTATAAAACCTTGGCCAGCAGATGTAAACGTGCTTTTTGTATAAGTGGCTTAATTTTGACGCAAAAGGGCACTAACCTTCGGCGCAAATAATGCAGAAATTTCAGCGCAAATTGCAAAATAGCTTGCGCCGAACTTCGGCGCATGACGGCTTCACGGGCGTCCGGCTACCATATGGATGTTTTCCAGTTTGGGCTGCAGGTTTTAGCTCTAGGTTTTAGACTGTAGGTTTTGGGTTGGGTTGGGCTGGGCTGGGCTGGGCTGGGCTGGGCTGGGCTGGGCTGGGCTGGGTTGGGCTGGGCTGGGCTGGTTGGGGTGGTTGGGTTGGGTTGGATTAGGTTAGGTAAGTTTAGGTTAGTTTAGTTTAGGATAGATATGAATACCTATTTTTTGTAAGTTGAATTATTTTTTTCATTTTGTAGCATCATATGCCTTCCATCTTTGAACTGCCATATTCAAGCACCAGAATAAGTATGGACTTGAACCTTTTCCAGTCTGGATGCCTGTATGGAAGTTGTGCAAAATCATGCAGTTGAAGGTATTGTAACCACAAATAAGAGCTCATGACTCAAGTCTCAACTTGTCCATAATTGGTTATCTTGATGTATACTTGTAGACCCTTCCTCTTACTTGGCACACAGGCATGGTGTCACAGTGTTCTAAAATTGGATTTCAATTGGGTGTCCCAATAAAAAAAAATCTGAAGACAAAATGAGATAGATTTAGTCTTTCCGCAAAACTGCATAATGCCATTTTTAACTCAGATTTTGTCAGAACCTTCACAGGATCTGAAATGAAATGATGTAGAGTAGATGCATCAACTGTCAAGTCATGCGTAACCTGGCAGCTGGCTGTTGAATCAAACTTTTGACATATTTTTTTAGCAAAGATGAAATAAAGCCACTTGTCATATTTTTAGGATGAAAACATTTTCCCCATCATGTGTGGTTATTCACCTAAAATTCTGAAACATGGAACACTGTCATACCAGCATTCCATCATGTCAACCAGCATTCCGCAGCATGTTAGCAGAAGCAGCAGCATGTTATAAGTATATGAAAGATCCAAATAGGTTGTAGGTTGGTAGGTATTGGTACTAAGTTTAACTTAATAGGTTAGTAGGCAAGGTTAGGATTAATTTTAGTTGAGCATCAAGATAACCATTACGAACAAGTAACAAAATCCTTACCTACCCTTGAAAGCATTGCTTCAATCACATCATCACGAAGAACCAGACAAAATTTTTGCACATTCTTACACTATTTGACATCCTGAATCCAGATATGATGCTTTCATGTGGCGCAAATACAAGAAAAACGAATAATCAAACCCGTGCGTATTCGTATCAACGGCGCCACAATTGTAGATCAGACCTTTTCTGAACAAATGCCACCACAATTTTAATTGGTAAGGGATTAAAATGGCATGAGCATCAACATCTTGATTTTTTCTAAAAGATAGCGATAACTGATAACTAATAACTTACCATTCATTTTGAAATCACGGCGGTAGGTACACCAACACATGGCACTGAAAACAGCAAAAGACGGAATGGCGGAATGTCGTATGGAGCCCTAAAACGCAGCTCGAATTGAGCCCGAAAAGGAAGACGAACTGATGCCGCTTTCGGGGCTAATGTACTTTGAGCCCGAAAAGGGCGCCTAACTGATCCCGATTTTAAAATCATACAGATTTGAGCCCTGTTTTGGCACTCATATGAGCCCTTATTCAAAAATGTTCTCAAAGTGTTTTCTGAGTGTGCGGTTTAATCAGTAGGTCGCGTGTGTTGACTTTTGATAAACTTTCCTCACCTTACAACGGAGGACGCTGTCATCTATTTTTGTTGTCACGGCGTTTCCAACGCGGATTCCGGAATGGTCAGTCATGAGCTCAACCAACTTATTAAAGGCTCTCGATTTTGTGAACCGTACTTGGAACCGCACTTGGATCCTTGGTCAAGTTAGGTGCTATTTTGTCTCACTGGTTCCCAAATTACTTCACCGAACGTCGGCAGAACATGAAGGGGCATGTCGTGCCCGGCTTTGGGCGTTGTGTTTGGCGTTATTCAGGGCAGTATAGCTGGACGGTTGATGTTCCTTTTATACGCATTACGCGGACGGCATCCAGTCCATGCTGACTGAATCTTGTTAATTTGTTTCGTACAGCAAACGACGCGTAGACAAGGGAGATTAATAAAGATGCCGCTTTCTCCTAATCCACGCGCTCGGTTCCTTTCGTTCGATGCGGATATCCGTTACACATACCTGAAGAAAGCTGAAGTTATTCCTCGTTTGTACAGTTGCTTGCCGAGTCCGTGCGGCGTGCACTGTGCCGAGTGTGCAGATGCATGTGCCTTGGGCCAGCCATGCCCAAGTGCATACAGACATCCGTGTGCGTGGCGCGATCGGTGGCCAATAGTTTCACCCGTGAAGGTGGCCGCTGTGGGACCGGCGAAGCCGGCGCCGGCTGGGCCAAGTGCACGTGAACCGCAGACTGGATTCAGGGCAGGCCACTTATTGGTCTTCGGGCAGGTGTAGGGCGATGGTCGGATCCCGTGCAGATGGCCTTCGTGCGATCGGCGGTCAGCGCCGGCGCAGTCGGACCCCGTTCAGGTGTGGTAGACCGTGTGCGGTCGGCGGTCGGCGCGGGCTGGGCTGGTGCATATGTCTGCGTGCGATCGGCAGGTTATACCTCTGCCTAGTGCTGGTGAACAGCCGGCTAGGCTCCGAGCAGATGGGATTTGCGGTCGGCAGGTTATGCCTTCACCGGTAAAGTCTCCGCCGATGAAGTCACCCTCACCTCACCCAATGCAGATGGGTCGTGTGCGGTGGCCGCGGTCGCCGCGTTCCTCCGTCTGCGGACGTCAATGCAGCGTCAGCACGGCCGGCAGCTGCCCTCCGGGTCAGCTTGGCCGGCGGCCAGTGCGCCGCACGGTCAGCCGCGCCCGCCTTCCTGAACATTCCATGCACGTCACGTCCGCCGAGCGTCCGAGCGTGCATCCGCTCCTCTCCCCGCTCCACCCCCTCTCTCTCTCTCTCCCCCCGCGCCTCTCCCCTCCTCCCCTCGGCTGTGTGCTGAGGGTCGCCCGCGGGTGGCCGGTGAGTACTGCCCGGACAGTCGCTCGGCCGCTGCCAAAGACACGCAGCAAACGCATTCCTGACATACAAGCGTTCAGTCAATAGCGCTCTGTGATGAGGGCAACCTTGTGGGAAGTGTTCAAGTGCATGTCACGCATCTCAACCCGCGAATTTATTTGTATTATTTCATTACGCGCATGAAAAATTCGTCCACAGGTAGGCTGTAGTCAGCATGTGAACATCAGTGGCCATCTGGAATATTTTCGGTTTGAAATGTCCTTCATCTGGAAAGCAGACGGCGCACTGGAGTGAACCCCGGTCGTGAGGAGAGATCTTGGTGGTATGATCTATTCCACCATGCGCATGTTAATACGCAGGTCCGCTGTTTTACTCCACACTTAGGTACTGTTGACTTCAGTCTTCAAGTGAACTGGTTGTGTCGTGCAGCATTCTGGTCGTTTTAAAAGAGCAAGTTGCCACAAAAATAGCTTCGAACCATAGCAGCTGCAGCCTCGACAGACCAATCATGATCTTATGATTCGCTACTGAGATGTCTGGAGAAGATCATCAATTAATTACTTTGATGGATTCAGTCATCTCTATATCGCTTTTGGGTCTCGTTTCAGTCTGAATCCCCACAGTTTTAACCACATTGATGGCATGTGCCCCTAGTAAATCTAGCATCGCAAGGGACGCTACTTCCTATCCAGCATACCTCAACAGTAAACAATTAATCTACCTTTTAAAATCCCGTGCCAAACAACCTAAACAAAGAAATTGTTGGCCAGCCGCCGCTTTCCAGCCCGGCCGTTTGGTGGCAGCTCGATGTCATCACAAAGGGGTGGCCAGTTGAACCAGCAGCTGTCGTTCCGTTTTCCGGTGCAGTGGCCGGATTGTGGCCGTTTGTTTTTCGCCAACGGCCGCGTGCCATCGGTCGGAGTCCGAGGCACGGCCGGTCCCGCCCCCACCGCCGCCCCGCCCCGCTCTGGCACCGTGCCCGCCCAGGTAATGTGTCTGATGTTGCGCCCGGAACGGTCACGAGGTTGTGACGTCATCGCCTACGTCATCGCCGGCTTGATGACATGCGGCTGGTGCGGCGGCGAGTCTGAGGGCTGACGTGTGGGGCGGCTATTGATGAGTTCGACACATGATCTGCGAGAAGATAGGAGCAGAAACGGTCGTTCGACGGGTCGGAAGGGAAGAAACGGGACTGAATCGTTCAGAACAGGACTAATGGGAAGGGGGCAGGATGTGGACGGGATGTGGATGGAAGCGGGGGCGGATACAGGATTTTCTCCGGCCAGGGGCCAATGCAGTGGGGCGATATGTTTTTCACCTACCAGGGGCGGCAAAATGTACGAATGTTAAATGTCTACAGTGAAAATTCACGTTAACGTCTTCTGTCTTCTTCCCTTTCTCTGATGCTGTTTATGTGTAACGTTAGTTGATAACGTTGCAGCGACCCGATTCGTCGCTGCGTAGTTCGTCATATTTTTTGGCTAGGGGCTTCAGCCCCAAAGCTCCCCGCCTGGATCCACCCCTGGGTGGAAAGGAGTAACGAGAAAATGGACAGGACAGCTGACAGGAAAATGATCAGTGTCAAAGGACCGATGGAAGACAATCTCTGGATACAAGCTGAGAAGCATGCAGACGGAGACGATATTCCTTCTCTGGTTTCAATTCTTTGTCATTCCTAATCCTCATTCCTGACTTCGGTTTTCTCCTCTGCATCGAAGACTTATGTCTGCACTTGGTCTAGCTATATCAACCTTCTGAGGGGTGCCTGTTGCTTGAACCGCCAGCCTCTCACATACATATCGAGGAAGCGATGAGCGGATACAAATTTGGTACAAATGAGCGAGTGAAAGGCAGCCGCCCCGATCAGTATAGCTCAGAGGAAGAAAATCATAACAGTAAATAACAATGCAAAACATCAAACATGATTACAATCAGCTGCACTATAGTGGCAAAAAAGGGACACTTCTCTTTTTAGAATGCACAGTTATTGACGTATTTGACTGAACTGACGGCGGTATTTCAGCGAGGAGTACTTAGGAGTTGGTCAGTGTCGGATAAAGTCCGGATGAGTGAATGAGCACCTACCGTACTACTGGAATAGTGTCATGTGACCTTGTCTATCGCTTCACTTATTGGCAGAAGTGAAATGAGCCAGTTGGGAACGTAATCACCGTCTTAACAACTCAGGCTGGGTTAAGAAACAGTTGAACAATTGCTAGGGTTTGCATAGGGGTGAGAAAAGACAGAGCAAAGGGATGCCTATCAGCTGTGAAATCAAGCGTTGACCGAACTACCACAGGTAGCTCAATCCCACACATTGAACGGAAGCAGTGATCCCTTAGGTATCAGTAACGTTTAAAGTCACATGTGAACAGGAGAAAGCGGTGTTTTCTCTTTAGCTGTCACTTTACAGCCGAGCATATACCGACGCCACGATTTCGCACTCAGAAGAGCTAATAAAGTCGAAACCACTGACGTCTACAGAAACGTTGATAACGAAAATGTTTGTCATACTTCCCCGTTATTAATTAACACAGGTGTCAACGTCTCTAGTAGAATGTTACGAGCACGGCCGTGAGCCAATTCATGGTCCCAGTGTATATTTGGGTTGGTCCGCTCACGACTTTGTCACCTCGTGTTTAGGTCGTTTCGAGCGGAGAAATGATGATGATGTGAGAGTGTGATCAAAGGTGTGATGAGTTAAGTCGAGTGCCACTCAAATGATCCAGAAGCACATTGTTACTGCAACTTTTCCAAAAGGTGTACCTATTGCAGTTACGCTTTACTTTTTTCGAATGAATGGTTCTTTGAAGATTTTGTCCATTGAATGCTTTGAATTTGCATTAGACGGTTTCTCTTAAATTGATTATTTTCCAGTAGAACTGCTTTAAGAAGATTGCCGACCACCTCCTGGTCTCCTGTGACATCTTGTCATGCAATTGTGGGCATAGGCGGCGGAACGGGGAGGGCACCGGGGCACCGTGCCCCCTATGATTTTGGAATTTTAACATTAGCCCTATGGGCGTTGCATGGAAAGAATGGGACCAAAAGTCGGCAGTGCCCCCCCCCATTAACTGAAGGTGTTCCACCGCTACTGTTTGTGGCTAGCCGTAACTGGATTGGGGCCTTTGCTTTTGATCGGCTGTGCGAGTTGAACAGTCGTTTTAGCTGGCAGCGACAGCCGGTTGTGCTATGCTGCGCCGCAATACACGACTGTCGTGCGGCACAGCATACCATTTCAGGCATTCAGTTGGAGCGGCTGCAGCCACCGAGCGATTATGTAGTAGTCCAAACATATCCTTTGTTCGCCGTAAGAATTCAAATATCAGAGATGTAGGGTGGCCTGAAACAATGATAAGCTCGTGACAGCCCGACCCTAGCCGCATCAAGGCGCACCCGACCGACCCAATCTTCCTGTGCTCTCGTTGTATTTACTATTTAGCCGTTGTTGTATTGATCCCTGTTGTAGTAGCCTTTCGTTTTGCTAAGTCGAAAACCAGGCCATCACGTCGTCTGTTTTTAAACTGAGTGCTGTTCACATTGGATCAGTATTAGGCTGTCGCCGCCATTCCACCTCGTTGGGCGCCTGCTCCGGTCATGGCCGGTCCCTGCCCGGGGGCGTTCTGACGGTCAGGCGATGTTTTTGTATTGTTTCTCAGCGCGCCAAAAATACGCCGCCGGCGCGCCGGAATAGCTCATCGCCAGATGGTACGCATCGGCGGTGTCGCGCGGTCGGCATTCCTGATACCGTTTACTTTGGACAGTGACCGTGTCACCAGCAGTGGCATGATGGGCCGGGGGGGGGGGGGGCAGAGAGGCTCCTTCCGGCCGAACAAACTGGAAAGAGGATACATTGAGCTGATGCAGATGAAAGAAATGGTGGCGCAGAAAATGGGATGTATTTTTGAGGTACATAGTTATACTGTTAAGCTTATCGTGATGAAGTTAATCAAAACATTATGGTGGTGGAGTTCAGCCGTACTGGTCAGCAATTATAATCAAAGACGATTACATCTGGGGGCCTGGGACGTAATTGTTGATCCCCTGCCGTTATTGTCTCAAATTCAGATAGATGTTTTAGAAACTGATTTGACTAGCAGAGGAAACATATACACTTTTTATAGTTGCGATTTTTCCGTGATTGCTACGAGATGTTGTTTGAAGGAAATCGGCAAAAACTGGCAAGACTTCAACGTTCAGCAGTGATTATAATGTAGTTTATCGCAACGCACGATAGGGAAAACCTTTGCAAAGTTTCAACAAGAGGATCCCTTAGTCGCAAGGGGCCCTCTCTGGAAAGTTTGGACTCTTTCACTTTTTCCAAAGCTGATCATTGATTAAAGACAAACCAAAACTTTCGAAAGACATTTACCTATGCATGAAAACCTTAGCAGAGCCCTCAGACATCAGTATGGTCCCTTAGAACTGCGTCAGGTCCTTGGGGGCCGTCGTGAGGGCCCCCCGTGAGAGAAGTTTGTGGGAGCCCTCAGAGACCAGCGTGGTCCCTGGAACCTCCGTGGGGGCCATCGGTGGTCGTCGTGAAGGCCCTTATTGGCCGTCGTGGGGGCCACAGAGTTTGTTGTCAGGGCCTTCAGGGGTCATGGTAAGGGTCCTGAGAGACCAACCGTCGTAGGGGTCCCCAAAGACCAGCGTGACCCCTAGAGGCTCCATGATCCCCCGAGGCTGTTGTCGCCTTCCGATGCCTCCCTCAGAGGCTAGCGTGAGCCTTTGTAGCCTACGTTAGGTCCTTAAGGGCGTCGTGGCTGCCCTCAGAGACCAGGGTTGTCTCTGGAGCCTGAATGGGTGTTGGGACCCTCACCTGCTATTTCATGAAGGCCCTCAGAGATCGTCGTGGGGCCCTCGCTTCTCAGCAACCGTTGTGGAGGCCCTCAGAGCGTACTGTGGGGTATGTGGAACCGTAATGTGACCCCTGAAGTATACGTGGGGCCCTCAGAGGCCTTCGTTGAGGCCCTCAGAGGCCTTCATTGAACACCAAACGTGTCTCGGGATCCTAAAAGTCAGTGTGGGGCCCCAGATCCAGCGAGGGGCGCCCCTGACTGCACCTAACTGTACTTTACATATCCCACATCGGCTTTTGTTTCCCGGTCATTAATTGATAGGAGAAAATGTATTAAATGGTTCAACGGGCCCCTTGTACGAAATTGGGGGTGCGAAAAGATATGTGTGCGCCCCCACGTTTTTGGAATGGGTGCAGCTGCACACCCTATACCCCTCTTCCGCCGCCCTTTCGTCGCAGCAATGTGGAAAGATATGCTTATTCATGCTTTTCATATGCATTGTTTCCCTATTTATCTATTGGATACTTAGGTCTTATCACTGGAAATAATTTCAGACGTGGGAAAGTGTACCGTTTGTAATAATGTTTCTTGTCGTTTTTGACTGTCGAATGAAAGGGAGTTGTCAAAAGAACTCGCGATTACAATCGTCATTTTATGCTACTCAGCCAAGTACCCTGCAGCAGAATTCTCAATTTACGGTAGGTCACCATGGTGGAACGTTACCAGCTCATCCTAGCCCATCAATTTTAGCGAGACGCTACTGTGACATTCTTTTGTAGATGGCGTTTGATGTTTGCGGTAAAATATCGCTTTCGGGGCGGGGCGGGTGGTCGTCGCGGCCAAAAAGTGTCTGCCCGACTGGCGCGACCTCCCAGCTGTCTGTCTATCAGTCTACCGGTCGGCGGCGGAAGCCAGCGACCGCCGCCGCCGCGCCTCTCCTGTTACCACGCTACTGAAATGGGCTGCCGGCCACGCACCGCCAGTCAGCTCCGCTCGTTCTCCGCTCGCTCTCCGCCGCCCTGCCGCACACCGTTCGCCGCCGCGACCAACGGTTCTGGAATGTGGCGACAAGCAATGCTGGCAGCTGTTTTCTTCTTTCAAACGATGTGACTCAATGGTCTCGTGTGTGTGTCTGTGTTTGCCAGCAGAAACGCAGCCAGGTCAGTGGGTCATTAGCTGCTGGGTAATCGATACGGTTAGCTGCTAATAAGGACACGTGATTGATCCCGATCGCGAGCTGCAGTACGAGGGCAGGTCAGAGGGACGTCAGGAGTCCCGGACCGCGCCGATCGGTCCGCACCACACGGAGCAGACAGTCGGAGCCGGTTGGTGTCGGCGGGGGCGGCACAACCGTCCGCTACAGCCGCCGTCTCGCCCGGAGTCGGAGTCTGGGTCCAAGATAAACAGCGGCGCCGCCGCCGGCTCGGCGCGGGGCGCACCATCCGCCTGTGACGGCGCGGGGCGCGTGCCAGGTCACAGGGTGCCGGCCGGGCGGGCCCGCGCACAACAGTGGCCCAGGTCACGGTCAGACACCGGCCGAACTCTCTGTCCTAGTGATCACCTATGCGCACAGCAAACCCTTCCTCCAAATCAACCAGACACAAGAACCTTCATGCCCACGAGTAACCAGCCACGGCGTCACATTATCCTTGTCCGACTGTGTAGATCGCATCGGATATCTTACTCACCAGATAGATCGCCCTACAGGCCGATCCTTGTGTAGAGTATGCACCCAGAGGGAAGCCAGAGCAGACAGATGGCTTCGCTGTGCGTTGGCTACGGTGATGAGTCTGCGGCTGAGGGTGATATATTGATGTCTGTCGACTGGCGACCGCAGGCGGCTGGAACCATCGGAACGTCGAACGATCATGGGACGTCAAGCGTCACCGGTTGCATAGGATTCTTGCATCAGTTCGAGAATTTCCCAGAAGGACTTATTATTGTCTTTAACAGTCTTTTCATCTTGGCAACAATATAAATCACTGCTGGCATTGTTGGCTGGATTGTGAAATTAAGCACAACACGAACAAAGACGTGATCGAAAATATCGTTGCCCTTTTGACTCACCGACATACCGGTGTTGTGCCAGGGCCTCGCCCTGCTCGGGCCGCAGCTGGGGCGCCGGGCCCCTGCCGGGTGTTGTCACGGGGGGCACCGGCGGCAGGCGGGCGGCCTTGCCGGAGGGCGGGAGCGGGGTGGGCGTGCATCGGCTGGCCACCTCCACGGCCGGAATCTCATGTGACTGTTGGCGGCGCGGCGGCAACGCCGGCAGCTGGGCGCACTATGCCAACTCGGTCGGTCTGACTCGGCTGGCCTGCTTAACGGCCCGGCACGCGCGCGGCTCGCATATGCTGCAGCGCGTGTCGGTAGGCGTGCAGGGCAGGCGGCACAGGTGCCACACACGGGGCGGAACGGACACCACCGCTTAGTGCTCAGTGACCACCGCAGCTGCCGAGGAGAGGACAATGAAAACGAACTGCCAGCATATGTAAGACAATAATAACAGCATTGATATTTCTCGTAAAATATGTCATTTGTTTATTCCCATTAACCGGGCGAGAAAATATGGGCGACAAGTGCGAATCATCACAAGCGGGCACTACAGCCCATGGTCCATAGACATGGACAGGCCAAAACTACACACACCGCTTTACAGTACACATCTTTGGGAATCAGCTCAGAGCCGGCACAGTGGATACGAGACTGTCAGAAAATATACACGAAACATACACACACCAAACACAAAATAACAGACGCACACAAGTTATACATACGAACGCACAAAACACAAATATGTCCTAGGTTGGTAAGTAACAAATGAATAAGCTTGTTGGATCAAAGCAAGCTATTAGTAGCATGGGGCTCGGGGCTGTGCCTTGTGAAATGCATCAAAGATATCGCAGGTGACTTTGTTTTGCTCTCTGGAGCAACAGTAATTCAATAACAGCTTCTTTGCCAGGACTGCAAAATTTGCACTAAATCTTATCAACCAATGGAACAACCCTCCAGACTGATTTTACTTCTTGATTTGTGTAAGCCTCTCGACAGGGCTTTGGGGCTATAGGACAGGGAGACGCCTTCCGAGTACAAAAGTGCTGTGCCCAGCTGAACAGAAAATCAAACTTGAAAACTGTGCAAGACTTATTCGAGAGCTGGGCCAATCCTCAAAAGCTATACGAAACACTTCCATGTAAGGGACCTTGATTGCCTTGACCTGACCTTGAGCGTCCGCCACTCACAATTATGTATCGCAAACAAACAAAATAAGCCCTACCTGTACATAATTTTCTAAAACGATTACATGCAGAGTAATGTTTTACCGTGTGTTTTATTATTGACACTTACTTAATGTATGCGCTTATCTGTTTCACGGTACAAGCCCCGTCGCCTGTCCACAGTCCCGTTCTAACTGAATGCCAGTCTTTTCTGTCGGCGGGTCAGAGTTTTTCGCCACAGAGGGAGGTGAAAGATGGGCAGTGTGGGCGTGGCTGCGTGGCCCCCTGACCTGAACACGTGACTGGTGCCCGTGAGAAACGACCCGGGCCCAGTCAGACGTCGACGCGCCGACCGCTATCCGTTTCGGTCGAACGGTCCAAATAGTGGGAGCGTTTAGCGCCGGCGCCAAATATACCCCTTGTTGTCAGGAGCGAGACCCCGACTCCCTTGCATCAGCCAACAAAATGCAGCCCACATACTCTCCTTGTGTTTCAAAGCACCCTAGTGATGGATTTAATACATCTCAGACCACATGACGCCTGTGGCAAAACACCCTCTTAGTTACTTGACATAAATAGCTAGGGCGGCTGCTTGTCGTTGGCATTGTGTTTCCCATACATTCGTTTCCATATCATAGTTTGCTGTCACGGCGCCTGTCACAGGGCCCATCCATTAGGTGTGGGTTGCCTTGCTCTGCTCTCTGAGGCCAAGTGTGACCTAGCAACTGTGTGCTGTGTTTGAAATGTTGCTGTCCGTGAGTGGAGTGTGACCTGTTCTATGCGTGCACACAGAAAAATATTAACACCGTTAGCGGTGTAATTGCACAGTACATATCTGAGCACTTGAGGAAAGTTAATTTAGTCCCTTCCCCGCTTAAATTACTCGCGCTTCCAAATGAACACCAGGAAGAAGGTAATAGAACACTGTTAGGAGGGTTGGGTGTTTTGCTACATATGTAGTAAAACACCCAACCCTCCTAACAGTGTTCTATTACCTTCTTCCTGGTGTTCATTTGGAAGCGCGAGTAATTTAAGCGGGGAAGGGACTAAATTAACTTTCCTCAAGTGCTCAGATATGTACTGTGCAATTACACCGCTAACGGTGTCAATATTTTTCTGTGTGTGGTGCGTTTTCAGGTCAGCTCTGCCATTGGATGATGTGCGACCATGTCCACCGTGTGTTGCGTTCTTAGGGCAGCAGTGGGTGCATTGTGATCTCTCTCCTTTGCATCGCGCTTGCAGGGCAGCCTCCTGAGTAGATGAAGTGTGACCTAGCTGCTTTGTGCATTTCGTTCTCAGGGCCTCCAGCCTCCAGTGGTGTGAAGTATGAAATGTCCCCTGAGTGGGCGTTAGCAGGGCAGCCTCCTATGTAGGTGAAGTATGATCTAGCCTTCGTGTGTTTCACGTTCTCAGGGCAGCTGCCAGTGGATGAACTATGACCTCTGAACTCACCCTCTGTGTATCTCGTTCTCAGGGCAGCTGCCAGTGGGTGAACTATGATCTCTGAACTCACCCTCTGTGTTTCACGTTCTCAGGGCAGCTGCCAGTGGGTGAACTATGATCTCTGAACTCACCTTCTGTGTATCTCGTTCTCAGGGCAGCTGCCAGTGGGTGATGTATGACTGGTCCCGCTGTGTATCTCGTTCTCAGGGCAGCTGCCAGTGGGTGAACTATGACCACTGACCTCACCCTCTGTGTTTCACGTTCTCAGGGCAGCTGCCAGTGGGTGAACTATGACCACTGACCTCACCCTCTGTATATCTCGTTCTCAGGGCAGCTTCCAGTGAGTGAATAGTGACCGTGACCACTGACCCCATCCCTTCTGCGGCGTTCACAGGGCAGCTGCCAGTGGGTGAACTATGATCTCTGAACTCACCCTCTGTGTTTCTCGTTCTCAGGGCAGCTGCCAGTGGGTGAACTATGATCTCTGAACTCACCCTCTGTGTTTCACGTTCTCAGGGCAGCTGCCACTGGGTGAACTATGATCTCTGAACTCACCCTCTGTGTTTCACGTTCTCAGGGCAGCTGCCAGTGGGTGAACATCCAGAGCCGGGTGGTGACGCTGTGCGACACCACGCTTCTGCAGCTGACGGAGATGGAGGCAGCCGCCGTGCAGCAGGTGGCCCTGCAGCGGCTGGCAGACTTCAACCTCGGCTGCACTGTGCGCATTCCCAAAGGTGAGAGATATAGAGGAGAGTGAAAAGGAGGGGGCGAGATAGAGAATGGAGGGAGATCGAGAAGGAGGGTAGGGGAAGGGAAGGGAAGAGGGTAAATGAAGAATAGGGAGTAAGAGGGAGAGAAAAAGTAGAAAAGATATAAAAGGTATAGGAGCGTACACCAAAATTATGTTGATGCCACACACGTTTATTAATAAGATAAAACAACAACAAGTCACTGACTAACTCATTTATAAATGTAGTCAATGAATCATAAATACCAGCAAACTTGAATCAATCGTTGTCAATGTTATTGCCAAAGAAACAGCAATTCACAAAGTCCAGGGACAGTGCCACAGCCAGAGGGGTGTTCACGGGCACCGCACACTGCTGCGTGCGGTGTGTGCGGTACGTCCAGCAGGCGTGGGGGTAGGGGATGGGTAGGCGACTCTGACGTCACGGCTGCGTGCGGTGGACGGTCCGCTGTGGCCAGTCTCGACCGGCCACAGCGGTCGCTGTGTGCGGTGACGCAAGGCTGACGTAGGGACGCAGTGGGCGGAGCTTGGAGGCTGTGTGCGGTCCGACCGCACACAGGGTCCGTGAACAGCCCTCCGGTCTTCAGCCAGGCCCATCCGCCTCGAACCGACACGGTTAGACTATCCCGCATCACATAGCGGCCTTGCGGCGCAGTATACCAGTACAGGCATATGGCCGGGACGTTGAGATGGGCCACTGGCACTGTATGAATTGAATGGGAGCCAGGATAAAATGAATAATTGAAGGTGCGTTTGCAGAAAGACCAAGGTTACTTCTAGGTTATGTGCCATTGAGGATTTGTATTGCCTAATTTTACTGATATAGCTACAGCCTACATATGCATTGCCCTATACTGCTTGTCAGTTGTCAATTACCTCTTTTTCAAGGAGCAATGAACCAACAATAAGGTGTTGAAATGGATGTCATTGCTCTAACGTGGTTATTAATTAACCCGGCACCGCCTGGGCTATTTCCGTACCCACGACAGCCTAGGGGGGGGGGTCGGATCCGACCCCCCCCTGTTATCTCGAGAACCAATGGTCGCATCGAGCCCCGCGAGGCGGCGTTCGAAAGGTCTCTACGAGAAGCACTCTTAAGATTTAAGATTGAGGTCAACTTTCGGATCAAGGTCAGGTCAAAGGTCAAATTCTGGGGTTTTGCATGATTAGGCTTACGGACAGCGGAATCGACAGCTGCTGCTCGAAACTCACCGAAAATGACCTCTAAGACCTAGTGAAAGTACCATGTGCGTATAGGGGTCATACTAAGTACGGGTCAAGGTCAGGTCAGGTCACGAAAGGTCACGGTTTTCACTTTCTGCTACATGGGCGTGCGACACATGTTTTATGGCTTATTTTTCACGCCGAATCCGATGGTAATGGTTATATGTGACCCCAAGTCACTGTAAGTGTGCATTGAAAGCATAAAAAATCGTTTATACCATACATAACTAAACGAGGGCTAAGAAAAAAGGTCAATTTTTCACCTTTTTATTTTTGACATAAAAATGCACTTTTCTAGAAGAGCTTTGTCCCAGGAATCTAGTGGTGCCATTTGTTTTCACATGCGATTTTCAGAAGTGCCTCTAATTCACGAAAATGTTTATGACGTCACCATGCCCTATGCATGTTGGAGCTATTTTTTACAATTTGGAGGTCAAAAATGAAGATAGAAAGTTGAAATTTGGGACATCTAATGTTCTAATAGAGCTCTATAACATATATTCCGATTTTTTTGGAAATTCTCAAAATTTTGGATTTTATTAGCTGTTTTCCAAAAAAAATGTAGTTTTTTTAATTTTTAGGGGTTAAAAACGTATTTTATGGAAAATCCGAGATAGCCATTTTAAAGAACTTGTTGAGCTACGTTTATTCATGTCCTTAATTTGCAATTTGCTTAAAACCCTGATTTTTGGCGATTTTTTAAACATTAACACTTTTTGACTGAAAACGCCATGTAGTTACGTCACTAAAATCGATATATCTAAAAAACAAATTGTAAATGTTTTCTTAAAAATTGCACAGGAGACGTCAAATTGATGGGGGAGAAGGTATGCCAAGTTTCAAGTCGATAACGTAAGCGGTTCATAAGTTATTCAAGAAAAACGGAGGGGGGGGGGGTCGGATCCGACCCCCAGGCGGTCGCGGGTTAATAAGTAAAGCTATGAAATGCGTCATCAAAACTGATAAGAGTGAGATTGCACCTCAGTTGAAGCTTGACATGCTCCGTACCGACTTCAATGTACCGTTTAGTTTTAATCAAACCGTTTATTTTACTCGGCTAAGTTAGTATACCCGAGCTTAAATGTTCAGAATGTTATTTGCAAGAACTTCGGCATTGCCAAAATAACAGCATTTCACAATATAAACATGCATGTCTGTTACATACAGTTAGTTTGTATCATAAATATAAGCTAAGCGCCAGTGGGCAGCAGCTGTGACACCAACTCAACCTTGTCAGTCATCGCATCACTAAAACAATGAGAATACAGTCTCCTAAAGTGTGACATTATTCAGCGCCGCTGGCGTTGGTCTTGGCGTGGTCTCAGACTGGGCGGCAACCGTGACCTGATACGGGCGACATTTAGCGGTTGTTAGCGCCCGGGGGACACTGCCGGGGCGCGGCCGGCGCTGTCCGATTGGGTGTACTGTCGGGCACGGACGGCGCTGTCCGTCCGAAGATAGTGTCGGGGCACGGCCAGCGCTGACCGTCCGGGGGTACTGTCGGCCGCGGTCGGCGCTGTCCGGTGGAGGACACTGGCCTGTCCGGCCGGGGACACGCGCCGGCTGCTGTCCGGAGCTGTCCGGCCGAGCTGCTTCAGCCGCTGGCGTCGCGCCGTACCGCCTCTGTCGCATTCCCGTAACACCCCGCGGCGCGTGACACTGAGTGTTTATTGTCCTCTGTTGGCAGACTTCAACGTGACGGCCGGCCACAAGCCGAAACGGAGACCCTACCTGCTGAAGAAGAGGCCGCTTACCACCGGCTTCTTCGATACGGCCAAACGGGACGAGAAAGGTGAGACGACAAACGGACGGTGTGATGAGCGTAAAACGGCGCTGTGACGTGAGTTTGCGTGTTGTGCGTCTTGCGAATATTGTAGTTGAAAGGATGTGGTTCTGTGACCTGGAACTAGCTTCATGAATATTAGATAAAAATGTCATTTAAAAGTATCTGAAGAAGCAGAAAAGCACCTTCAGCTGTTCTTTACAAAAATAATTGTTACATGAAAGACAACTGAGGAATTAGTAACGATAGGGAATCCAAGAATGGTAAAAGAAAAAGTTCGACATTGGAGCATTACAGAGGAGAAAAAGACAAAAGGTTAGAATCGAAGAGTTGGCCAAGTGGTATCAAAATACCTTCGAGCTTCACACTCACATTGAAGAAAATGAAAGAGGGAAGCCGGAAGAACGAGAAAGAGGAAGGGAGAGGAGAAAGAGAGAGAGAGAGGGAGAGAGATAGAAAGAAAGAGAGTGGGAGAGAGAGAGAGAGAGAGAGAGAGAGAGAGAGAGAGAGAGAGAGAGAGAGAGAGAGAGAGGTGGCGAGGAGAGAGGCGTCATACCGAAGTGACTAACAGAATTGCGCGTGAAGGAGAGAAGAGATGAGTGACGGGCTGACACCTGAACACGTTCCACTCGGAGTGTCTGACGGACCACCCCGCGGGCTGGTGCGGGCGCCGCACAGCCGGTCGTCATGTTTCGAGCCGGCCGGCCCGTTTCCAGAAGTTGGAGTCAATTCGCCGGCGGCCGCGGCCGGGCGGCTGGCAGGGTGCCTCCGTGACGTCACCGACCGGCTCTCGACGCTGGCGGGTGGTCCGGCTGCTCTCCAAACTGTTTGGATCGCAGGTTTATAGATCTGCCAGCCGAGGCCGGCGAATTCGCGGTGGAAGCGACGCCCCGACATCACCGCAAAGCGGCCCGTCTGGCCGCCCGGCGATAGACAACGGGCCGGCGCGGTGACTGGGGCGAAACTGCGGAGCGGGCTGGAGAGGCGAGAGGGAATATGGTGTCTACTGGTGGCATGAAGACGGGAACAGTGGTAGCTACGAGCTGAAGGTGGAGATATGATCATAGCCTAGTCTCGTGTTTGCTTACGTTGGATAAATAGGTGTCACAAAAATACGAATTCTGAATGCCACAGGTGTTATCTTGCTGAACAACCATGATTCACAAGTTTTTGTGTTTGACAACTGACGAATATGTGTCGTTTCAAGTTGGATTTCAGATTACCGTGTCTGTTTAGCTGTCTTTGATGTCGTATTGTCACTGCACCGTGCCATTTCCAAACGGCGCGTTTGATCTTGACGCATGACATTTGTTTTATTTACATCTAGAGACTGAGTGCTTTGGCATGATTCAGCCGGGTGCCGTGAGTCACATCCAACTGTCAGACACCATGACAGACGGTTCGGTGGTCATGTGTCAGTGCGGCACGCGCGCACGGCCGGCCCGGCCCGACCTGACGCCGGTATCCGGAGAGTCTGATAAACCTGTCAGCAGACCGCCTGTTCGACGTCGGTCGGCGGATACAGACCAAATGGCCAACCTCAGAGCCGCGTCTGTTCATATACTCGAAGGTAACCCACACACCCGCCCTAACCGACGAGGGCGGCCTCAGACCCGAGCCGGTCCACAGGTAAATCTTGAACACCTGCACAGACAGACCGTCCGGCCTCACAGATATACCCTCACACTTGCTCGGAACGATCAAGCCGCCTCAGAACTGGTCCAGGTCCACAGGTAAACATGGTTAAACCTTGTGTACATATTGCTCGCTGATGGCCTTGGCCAGGTCAGCCACCTACCCAGAGGTAACCACCCCTCTGACCTGCCCGGCAGCGCCGGAGAGCAGTGGTGGCCGGGCGGGGCGGGGCACACGGGCCAGCATTCTCTCGGCGCGCCCTGTTTATCCTGGTGCTTGGTTTGTCCCTGTTGTTTGACAGACGCATGACGTCACCCCCGAGAGAATAGCGTAAACAGCGCGCTCGGCAACGGAGTGGAGCTATTCTTCTGCGGTGCGTGAACTGACGACCGTCCGTCCTCGGTCCCCTCCCCCTCCCCTCCCCTCCTGACCCGACCCCGCCCACTGCCAGCGCCCGTCTCAGCGCGCCGAGATAACCTGATTGCCCCTCCGACCTCCAGGGAACAACAACAACGCCCAGGGCCTGGTATTCGGCATTCCGCTCAAGACGTGCATGGAGAACGACCGCCGGCTGCGCGGCCGGGGCGGCTCGCCGCTGCGAGACCGGCTCGACGAGCCGCTCAGCAGGAAGTCGTCCCACGGCGGCAGCCACGCCTCCTTCTCCTCCCTAATGGACGCCATCAGAGACAAGGTGAGGGAGCAGACGTGCCCTGGGGGTATGATGTGACATGACGTGACTAGGAAGGAGCATGACCTGACGTGGCGCTTTGTCTGACGCTATTTAGCAAGACGTGGAAAGGAAGTGTTTCGGTTTTATCAGGGACTTGGTGCTTGATACTTCGGAACATGCGGCCGTATGGCGGAATGACAGCGGCTGGTTGCGACAATTGTAGGAAGTTTCGAAAGGCGTTGGTCTTGGAATAGCAATGACAACGAAGTGAGACGTTCGTTTCTCCTATCCGTTGACGCATCAGCCATCCTTTAGTCATATCACTCATATCCCTTCTCACTTCTCAGACGCCAGTTCGTCTCTTGGCGCTTAATCTTCGTGTCAACATTCAATAACTTCCTTTTTAGTGTGCAGAATAGCCGGGAAATTGAGAGGGTGACTCGCCAGACCCCGATTCCTTAGGCTCGACAGCAGACGGCTATAGCTGGGGATGTTCTGACTTCTGATACCATATGTGTCTCACGGATTGGCTGTCAGACTGTCGTGTTATTCATTCGGTATAGCATCTAGTGGTGACAGTGACACTTGCTTAGTCACTTTCCTTACCAACGCCACTGCTGTACCGCAATCACCATCATCACTACCCCTATCACCATCACCACCAGCACCACCGATCGCCACCAGCACCCGCACCACCCCGCCGCCGCTGTCACCGGCCGCGGCCACCGCGGAGCGCTCAGAGACTGACGTGTCGCCGTGTCAGCGGGATTTCCGTAATTTGGGGGGCGCCGGCTCGAATAGCTCGCCGCATTTTCGGCATAGACGAGCAGGTCGTTAGTGCGCTCAGTATCAGGTCCAACAAATCGAGCTGCGCGCACCGGTCCGGTAAAATTAAATCGTCGCCGAGGGCGGAATGCACACCGTTCGACGGCGGGCGCCATCCGTTATCAGGGTGTCGCCGGTTCCAGAGAGGGTCAGCGATCGGCGACCGAATCGGCCCACCGCCTGACACTAGTCACATGTCAGCCGATCGCCTCGTTCTTCAAACTTCTGAAATAACTTATCCAATTAAAACGGCTCGAAAATGGCTTCTCGGAAAAAGAAATTAAGATTTTTCGATACCCCAAGAACATTTTTCACACAATAATTCAGGTGGGCCACGCGGGGTGTCGGGTTTGGGCCGTTATCTGACGGCGCACGTCACCCGGGCCGGGCTGACAGTCGGCCGGGCGCCGGCGTCCGTGCCAATCACCTGTTGGCAATCTGGGACCGACGCGATGGTGGTGAGTCGCCAGCGTCGGCCGGCCAGGTCGCACGGAGGGCCGCGCGCCGCGCTGCCGTCGTCAGCGCGGCCGATGACGCCGGCGGCGGCTCGTCATCGGCGCCGGCGGCGCTGACGCGTCCGACAGCGGGCCATAGTGGCGGCCGCTTGTAAATAGCCGGCGGCGGCGCGGGTCGGCCGGCCGCCTCGCGTCGCCGGCTCGGCGCGTCAGCTGACTGTTGGCCAGCTGAGCGGGCCTCGGCGGCCGCCCGGCAGCCAGCAGGCCCTATTTTCGCCCAGCGGCAGAAGGTGGCTGGATTATTTTAGCGGCGTCGGTCCTGAATCTGCGCGCCGCGGCTGGCCGGGTGCCCACCGCGCCGCCGCCGAGCTGCTGAGACATAAACACCGGCCAGCGGCCGGCCGAGGAGCCCAGCCGGCGGCCCTCAGCGCCCCGCCCCGCCCCCGCCCCCGCCCCCGCCCCCGACAGCCCCGCCCCCGCACGTACCACACCCTTCGACGATGGCGCCGGCGGCAGCGTCAAGGTCGCATTGTGACGTCATTCACAAGTTTGCGTAGCGAGAGAGGAAAAACAACGCTTGCGTCTATCTATCAAAGAAAGAAGCTGGTATAACATACCTGTAAAATTGGATGAACGTTACATATGAAAATGTATGTCTTTAGGGACAAATGTAGAAAAATACTATATAAAACTATTCTTAAACTCTAGAACTCTATAGAACTCTAAACTAGAACTCGTTTGATGCATAATGAAAAAGACACGTTATCGAAGAATTTGTCCGTCTAAACGTACACACATTTTAAGATTCAGAACATGCCTAAGGCTAAGACAGCAGAAGGGAGCTTCAGCTTAGCAATGATTATGTAAGATTAAAGTAAAGGCAACAATGGGATAAGCGATAATGGAATGTGTCATTCAATCGGATAAGCAATATGGGCGAGTAGTGAATGCTTGTTACCAAATGAATTAAAGATTTGCGGCGGAGTGCAGAGTTGAAGGCGCCGGAAAGAGGGTTTCGGAATATTGTATAGCGTATAGAGGACGTTGTCTGGCGTCTGCAGTTCTTCATCCACTGAATGATGACATTGCGTATGCAGTCACACCCACTAAAACGCCATACGATGCACCCAAGCTTGTGCACATGGGATGCGGTGGTTAGCGATGCATGTTTTCTCTACTCGTCCCCGGTCAAAGTTCTGTTTTAATCGGAAATCACCCCTTGTCCTTGGCACAACACAAATGTTTTCCTGGTAGAAAGGCCCGTTAATATGTTTACCGTCTGAAACTGTTGTTCACTTGATATGCCAATTCGGAAACAAATGCATTCCAATTTTCAGCTGTGACTGTCAATAATCAAAGATAGCAAAACTGATTTGGACACTGTAAAAACAATGTCACAGGTGCAAAGCATTTACATCGTCTTGTCAGCGCGGCACCGTGTTCTACAAGCTGCTCATGCTAACAGGAACATCTCTCATGTCGCATTAGAATGTGGTTCAGCCATGATACCTGGGTCCTGGAGAACAAATAGACAGAAGGGCTTTCCAGACAGAGGAACTTTCCAGATCAGCGCAGTGAACTGAGTTGTACTTGCGTGTTGCGTGTAATATCGCGTCTATTCCGTATAGATCCGGAGAACATTTCATCTACCTATATAGCCGCGTACCTATATACCTATGTAGGCATGCGTATTACTCATTATTAGGGTATAAAGGGCCATGGTATTACTAATGCGTCGGACGGAGCCGACATATGTAATGTTTAGGGGGCTGCAGAGACGGATGTGGGGATGAAATGACAAATTGGGAAACGAACGGATGGACGGACGGATAGTCAGGGACAAATCACGTAAAAGGCAGACAAACGGACGAACTGATAAGACGAACTGACTGACAAGTAGCGGTATCTGGTGATGGACACCGATAGCAGAGGGCCGAACCGTAGGTGGGCAATTGATGTTTGAATTATAACGTAAACTGTGTTCAGTGTTCAAGGCTCAAGCATTAGTGAGGGAATGTTTGGAGATATCATAAATTGTGTGTTTAAGACTCTAAAAAAGTGTTAACGCGTTGATAGCTTGCATTACACAGCCCAAACATCAGCATGTCTGCTATGTTGTACGTTACATGCCCGCCCTCCAAGTCTAACCTCCCCCTCTGTCGCCACCAGACGAGCGGCTCGTGCGAGTCTCTGAACATCATGGAGAAGCGCAGCTCGGTGCAGGACAGCAGTCTGTCGCTGGCTTCGGACGGCGGCGGTGCAGGAGCCGAGGCCGCCCTCCAGCCGCACGTGCCCCAGGTGCCTCAGCTGGTGACCGCCTGTATCCGACACATCGAGACCCACGGCCTGCACACAGTCGGCATCTTCCGCGTCAGCAGCAGCAAGAAACGGGCCAGACAGGTGAGACGGGATGGCGGACGGTGAGGGGGAGGGAGGGTGGGGAGTGGAGATCACTGACCGTGTGGAGATCACAGCAAGAAACGGGCCAGACAGGTGAGACCGGCTGAGGCGGACGCGAGGGGGATGAAGACATGTAGATTTAGATGGCTGTGGCTGACCGACACTGGCTGATCGCTGTGGACACCAGCCGATAACTGATCAACTGACCTGAATGGACGGCTAGATAAGAAACCATGCAATAGTCCCACTCATCCCCAATTCATGTATCTATGACATACACACTGCATAGTGCACAGTGCTTACTGCACAGTGCACACCTAAAATTAGCATGCAAAAGCGACCTCACGCAAAACCCTGACCGTAATTCAGAGGTCAGCACGGACCGACATTCTTTGGGAGTGAGCCGGCTCCACACATCACCACGATCCGCCTTGACGATCCATTAGCACCCCACATCTGCCGCTGGTTACCTCTCACATTCCTCCGTCTGCAATCCCAGCCGCCGCCCAGCGGGTGTGCCGGGCCGTGGGGCGGCTCGGTGGCCCGTCTAGGTGCACAGTGTGGCCGGAATCCGCGGTCGTGCGGCCGCGCCCGGCGCCCGCCGGTCGGGGTCCGTGCCAGCACCGAGCTGAATGTCAGACAGACGCCGGCCGGCGCGCTGCAACCGACCGCGCGGTCGGAGGGAGAGGGAGAGAGAGAAGGAGGAGGGAGAGAGAGGGATGGCCGTATCACTGACTCACTGCTAGATCCGACTGACTGAGACGGAGCAGACACCGGCAGTGACTCACGATGATCGGATCCGGTGGCGGCTCGAGGCATCGGGCTGTATTTTCGGAGCGCTCTTCCGCTGCCGGTCGGACGGTTCAGCTACAGCCAGCAGACGGGGAATATACCACATTCACTTCCATCTCGGCTTTACAATGCAATGCACAGCTTCACAACTTCACATGCAGTTTACTTCTGCATAGTGTTGTTACTAGGACGACTCTAATCGTGAGGTTGGGGTCGAGACAAACTTGATGGGTGGCCGTCTGCCCGACGATTGTCACCCTGGGCAACAAAACAAAACTTCTTGAGGGGAAGAGGAACTTTGATGTAATGTTTGCTTTTATGCCTTCGGCGATTATTTGTGCAGTATAGGCACTTTCGATGTGTTTGGCCTGGAGGTTGTGGCCTATAGATCCCGAGAATCCGTGGTCGTATCGATGCGCTATTTACTAGTTATGCTCGATTTAGTTGAGGGTCAGTTTATCTCGATGGAAAAGTAGCATGTACAGCCCTCAGCAGACTGCGTGGTAGGTATTCTTTTTTCGACAAAACCAATAATTACTCAGAGGCTAGGCTATCAAATATAAACTTTTGGGTTTTGTTGCCAAACTGGATGGAAAATGAAAAAGATGATAGGCCAAATCTAAGGTGCGGAGTCTCGCGCTTCTTACTATTACTAATCCCGAGAGACTGATATCATAGTATGCGCGTTATTCTCGGTTTTATCGAAAAAAGAATACCTACCACGCAGTTTGCAGAGGGCTGTACTTTGCTGACACTGATTTTCCCCAACACAGCTGCGGGAGGAGTTTGACAGCGGCGCAGACGTGAAGCTCAGCGACGACCTGTGTCCGCACGACGTGGCCACGCTCATCAAGGAGTACTTCCGGGACCTGCCGGAGCCGCTGCTGCCTCACGATCTCTACCAGCCCTTCCTGGCGTCACAGAGTGAGTGTCACGATCTCTACCAGCCCTTCCTGGCGTCACAGAGTGAGTGTCACGATCTCTACCAGCCCTTCCTGGCGTCACAGAGTGAGTGTCACGATCTCTACCAGCCCTTCCTGGCGTCACAGAGTGAGTGTCACGATCTCTACCAGCCCTTCCCGGCGTCACAGAGTGAGTGTCACGATCTCTACCAGCCCTTCCTGGCGTCACAGAGTGAGTGGCTCGATCTCTACCAGCCCTTCCTGGCGTCACAGAGTAAGTGAGACGAACTTTAACAGCCCTTCCTGGCGTCACAGAGTGAGTGTCACGATCTCTACCAGCCCTTCCTGGCGTCACAGAGTGAGTGTCACGATCTCTATCAGCCCTTCCTGGTGTCACAGAGTGAGTGTCACGATCTCTACCAGCCCTTCCTGGCGTCACAGAGTGAGTGTCGCAATCTCTACCAGCCCTTCCTGGCGTCACAGAGTGAGTGTCACGATCTCTACCAGCCCTTCCTGGCGTCACAGAGTGATATGATCTCTATCAGCCTGCCTGGCGTCACAGAGTGACACGATCTCTACCAGCCCTTCCTGGCGTCACAGAGTGAGTGTCACGATCTCTACCAGCCCTTCCTGGCGTCACAGAGTGAGTGTCACGATCTCTACCAGCCCTTCCCGGCGTCACAGAGTGAGTGTCGCAATCTCTACCAGCCCTTCCTGGCGTCACAGAGTAAGTGTCACGATCTCTACCAGCCCTTCCCGGCGTCACAGAGTGATATGATCTCTATCAGCCTGCCTGGCGTCACAGAGTGACACGATCTCTACCAGCCCTTCCTGGCGTCACAGAGTGAGTGTCACGATCTCTACCAGCCCTTCCTGGCGTCACAGAGTGAGTGACACGATCTCTACCAGCCCTTCCTGGCGTCACAGAGTGAGTGTCACGATCTCTACCAGCCCTTCCTGGCGTCACAGAGTGAGTGTCACGATCTCTACCAACCTTTCCTGGCGTCACAGAGTGATATGATCTCTACCAGCCCTTCCTGGCGTCACAGAGTAAGTGACGCCATCTCTAGCAGTCCTTCCTGGCGTCACAGAGTGAGTGATATGATCTCTACCCGCCCTTCTCGGCGTCATAGAGTGAGCGCAGCCTTTGGGATTGCGGGCGACAGCAAGTGCAACGAACCGACTGCCTTTACTATTTTCTCTTTTTTATTCGAGACTTTTATACACTTCTTTTATAGACACTTCCCTTGCGAATGAACCGCACTCAAAGCACAAAGAAGAGCACTGTTGCTACACCTACATATATCTGTAACGATCGCTCGATCCCGCCACCTCTGCCCGTCTCCGACTGACGCCCCTCCCTCCGCTCGCAGAGATCAGGAACAGGAAGCAGCAGTTTGACTGCCTGCAGCACCTGATCCAGCTGCTGGCCGTGCCCAACCGGGACACGCTGTGGGCGCTGCTCTGCTTCCTGAAGAAGGTGGCAGACTGCGCGGCAGACCGGCGTACCCCGGCGGGAGAGTGGCTCACCGGCAACCGCATGGACAGTAACAACCTGGCCACCCTGTTCGCGCCTAACATCCTGCACTCGCTGGCGCAGCTGGGTAACGAGCTAAGCCAGCAGGCCACCGAGCGCATCGACGTCATCAACGTGATCCGCAGCCTGATCGACCACAACAAGGAGCTGTTCGAGGTGGGTCGGACTGTGTGCGGACTGTGTGCGGACTGAGTGAACGGACTGTGTGCGGACTGTGTGAACGGACTGTGTGAACGGACTGTGTGAACGGACTGTGTGAACGGACTGTGTGAACGGACTGTGTGAACGGACTGTGTGCGGACTGTGTGCGGACTGTGTGCGGACTGTGTGCGCCGCGCTCACCCAAATCAGACAGGCTAGCCAGAAGAGGCAAGTAAATTGATGAAACTTATCCAAAAATTGTACAACAGTAGACTAGAGTGGCAATAGCCAATAAGGCATGGTTATCATTTTTCATCGATTTTACGGCACATTTTTTACACGCTGAGTCATAATGTTGGTAAAAACTACTTTCCATATAAATAATGAAATATGAGCCCCGGGGTGTGATAATTGATGGTGATTTTTTGTCGGTACGTTAACTGGCGGTCGTCGGGTCACGAGTTCGGCGGGATTAATGACCGCCGCAGACGGACGTCGTTATGACGTCATTGGGTACGACGACATGACGCTGCTGGGGCGGGGGGGGGGGGGCGGTACAAGGCCGGCGCCGGCGTACCGCTAAAACGGCTTTCCTAGGAAAGGGCCGGTGCTATTTTACGGAGTAAATGGCGTCGGCGATTTACGACGAGAACACACAAAGGGATGTTTGTTTGTCTTGTTCAGGTGCCGTCTTACCGAGAAATGTATCAGATATAGCTTTGTTGTGTCTGTCTCCTCTCAGCCAAATGCAAGGTAGACGGTATTTACTGCCAAGGATATCTCGGAACTCGTGAGAAAATTGACAGTGGGCTGACAGATTAGCCAGAATATCATTTTGTCAGAAGGGTGACAACTCAGCAATTGCTATTGCTTGGTAACTGTTTCAGTGACATAACGTTTAAATCCATAAATTAATTTCTTTGAATTCAAGCTATTTTATGTCGCCAGTAACGAGTCTCCTGGCATTTCTGGCAGTCAGCAGAACAATTTAATTTCGCCGCCCTTATGAAAGTCACTAACGATCCGTCTACAACGTGACCCCTGGCCCCCTCTGACTATATGTGACCTGCTGACCTCAGGTGTCGGCCGAGCTGCTGCACGAGGCCTATCAGCTGCTGATGGACAAGCAGCCCGAGGCGCTGGACGTCCTGCTGCGGCGGCGGCTGACCAGTCCCGGAGACGAGTGAGTGCACTACGGCAGCTGACCTGACCTGATCTGACCTGACCTGACCTGACCCTGACCCTGAGCTGACCTGACCTGATCTGACCCGGCCAAAAGCGGCTAACCAGTCCCGGAGAAGAGTGAGTGCACTGCGGCAGCTGACCTGACCTGACCCTGAGCTGACCTGACCTAACCCGGTCCTGACCAGGGCGGTTCACTAGCCCCGGATCAGTGAGTGCAGATCAGCAGCTGACCCAGCCTGATCTGACCTAACCTGATCCGGTCCGCACCTGACCTGACCTGGATCTGATCTCATGCGGTCGGGACCCGGATCTTACCTGGACTAGCGTCAGTTTTTTCCGTCAAGCCTTGTTTCTTATGTGTTTTGTCAAGTCCTTATAGAAAAACCGCGAAACCTTGTGATTGTGTTTGAACACTAACTGCATCTATTGCTCGTACACAATGTTTCATTACATTCTAACAATTATATCATCTATGTCTTCGCTTGTTTTGTTGTTTGTTTCTGACGTTATCCTCTAAAAAAATCGCTATCATTTCCATTTTTTACAACACATTATCGTGAACGTATCATTTAAATATTCTCAATCTCCGTTACACATTCTTATACCTATCTGGACTTATGAAACATTTTCCGATTCGAAAATGGAAAAAAAGAAACGAAACATTTTTTGTCTCAAACATGCACTTCACACTCAACGTAACTAATACAAAATGTTGCAAACAAGCTTTGGCTGATGCCTATAGTCATTTGGTTAAAATAAAATGTAAATAAATAAATTGCATATACCTATAGTAATACATTGTCGCAACAAACTTAATTGCATTAAAGATGTACAATATTGGAATCGCTAAACAGCACCCATTGATGACATTTAACGAGTAGGGTAACGTGCCTAATTAGCGACCCCCTTAATTTGAATGTCCGTGAAGTTGGCGACGTCGCCAGCGACTTTTCCAGCGACGAGCACCGATTTTAGCCAAAACCTCGTCCAAGGTCAATTGGACCATGAGGATCACGAAAATCGAACCCATTCACCCCTAAACCTTGACCTTCAAGGTCAAATTCAAGGTCAAAGGACGGGGAACTGAAAAAGTGCCACTAAATATTGTCCGATTTTCAAAGTTTTGGCACCAAAATGTAGCGCGTGCAAAGTTCTAGCCGCACATCGAAAACCATTTTCATCAAGGTCAAACTTCAAGGTCAAATTCAAGGTCAAAGGACGGGGAACTGAAAAAATGCCACTAAATATTGTCCGATTTTCAAAATCTTGGCACCAAAATGTAGCGCGTGCAAAGTTCTAGCCGCACATCGAAAACCATTTTCATCAAGGTCAAACTTCAAGGTCAAATTCAAGGTCAAAGGACGGGGAACTGAAAAAGTGCCACTAGATATTGTCCGATCTTCAAAATTTTGGCACCAAAATGTAGCGCGTGCAAAGTTCTAGCCGCACATCGAAAACCATTTTCATCAAGGTCAAACTTCAAGGTCAAATTCAAGGTCAAAGGACGGGGAACTGAAAAAGTACCACTAAATATTGTCCGATCTTCAAAATTTTGGCACCAAAATGTAGCGCGTGCAAAGTTCTAGCCGCACATCGAAAACCCTTTTCATCAAGGTCAAACTTTAAGGTCAAATTCAAGGTCAAAGGACGGGGAACTGAAAAAGTGCCACTAAATATTGTCCGATTTTCAAAGTTTTGGCACCAAAATGTAGCGCGTGCAAAGTTCTAGCCGCACATCGAAAACCATTTTCATCAAGGTCAAACTTCAAGGTCAAATTCAAGGTCAAAGGACGGGGAACTGAAAAAATGCCACTAAATATTGTCCGATTTTCAAAATCTTGGCACCAAAATGTAGCGCGTGCAAAGTTCTAGCCGCACATCGAAAACCATTTTCATCAAGGTCAAACTTCAAGGTCAAATTCAAGGTCAAAGGACGGGGAACTGAAAAAGTGCCACTAGATATTGTCCGATCTTCAAAATTTTGGCACCAAAATGTAGCGCGTGCAAAGTTCTAGCCGCACATCGAAAACCATTTTCATCAAGGTCAAACTTCAAGGTCATATTCAAGGTCAAAGGACGGGGAACTGAAAAAGTACCACTAAATATTGTCCGATCTTCAAAATTTTGGCACCAAAATGTAGCGCGTGCAAAGTTCTAGCCGCACATCGAAAACCCTTTTCATCAAGGTCAAACTTTAAGGTCAAATTCAAGGTCAAAGGACGGGGAACTGAAAAAGTGCCACTAAATATTGTCCGATTTTCAAAGTTTTGGCACCAAAATGTAGCGCGTGCAAAGTTCTAGCCGCACATCGAAAACCATTTTCATCAAGGTCAAACTTCAAGGTCAAATTCAAGGTCAAAGGACGGGGAACTGAAAAAGTGCCACTAAATATTGTCCGATTTTCAAAATCTTGGCACCAAAATGTAGCGCGTGCAAAGTTCTAGCCGCACATCGAAAACCATTTTCATCAAGGTCAAACTTCAAGGTCAAATTCAAGGTCAAAGGACGGGGAACTGAAAAAGTGCCACTAGATATTGTCCGATCTTCAAAATTTTGGCACCAAAATGTAGCGCGTGCAAAGTTCTAGCCGCACATCGAAAACCATTTTCATCAAGGTCAAACTTCAAGGTCAAATTCAAGGTCAAAGGACGGGGAACTGAAAAAGTACCACTAAATATTGTCCGATCTTCAAAATTTTGGCACCAAAATGTAGCGCTTGCAAAGTTCTAGCCGCACATCGAAAACCCTTTTCATCAAGGTCAAACTTCAAGGTCAAATTCAAGGTCAAAGGACGGGGAACTGAAAAAGTGCCACTAAATATTGTCCGATTTTCAAAATTTTGGCACCAAAATGTAGCGCGTGCAAAGTTCTAGCCGCACATCGAAAACCATTTTCATCAAGGTCAAACTTCAGGGTCAAATTCAAGGTCAAAGGACGGGGAACTGAAAAAGTGCCACTAAATATTGTCCGATTTTCAAAATTTTGGCACCAAAATGTAGCGCGTGCAAAGTTCTAGCCGCACATCGAAAACCATTTTCATCAAGGTCAAACTTCAAGGTCAAATTCAAGGTCAAAGGACGGGGAACTTTAAAAATGCTACGTTACCAGCGACTTTTCCAGCGACGAGCACCGATTTTAGCCAAAACCTCGTCCAAGGTCAATTGTACCATGAGGATCACGAAAATCGAACCCATTCACCCCTAAACCTTGACCTTCAAAGTCAAATTCAAGGTCAAAGGACGGGGAACTGAAAAAGTGCCACTAAATATTGTCTGATTTTCAAAATTTTGTCACCAAAATGTAGCGCGTGCAAAGTTCTAGCCGCACATCGAAAACCATTTTCATCAAGGTCAAACTTCAAGGTCAAATTCAAGGTCAAAGGACGGGGAACTAAAAAAGTGCCACTAAATATTGTCCGATTTTCAAAATTTTGGCACCAAAATGTAGCGCGTGCAAAGTTCTAGCCGCACATCGAAAACCATTTTCATCAAGGTCAAACTTCAAGGTCAAATTCAAGGTCAAAGGACGGGGAACTGAAAAAGTGCCACTAAATATTGTCCGATTTTCAAAATCTTTGCACCAAAATGTAGCGCGTGCAAAGTTCTAGCCGCACATCGAAAACCATTTTCATCAAGGTCAAACTTCAAGGTCAAATTCAAGGTCAAAGGACGGGGAACTGAAAAAGTGCCACTAGATATTGTCCGATCTTCAAAATTTTGGCACCAAAATGTAGCGCGTGCAAAGTTCTAGCCACACATCGAAAACCATTTTCATCAAGGTCAAACTTCAAGGTCAAATTCAAGGTCAAAGGACGGGGAACTGAAAAAGTACCACTAAATATTGTCCGATCTTCAAAATTTTGGCACCAAAATGTAGCGCGTGCAAAGTTCTAGCCGCACATCGAAAACCCTTTTCATCAAGGTCAAACTTCAAGGTCAAATTCAAGGTCAAAGGACGGGGAACTGAAAAAGTGCCACTAAATATTGTCCGATTTTCAAAATTTTGGCACCAAAATGTAGCGCGTGCAAAGTTCTAGCCGCACATCGAAAACCATTTTCATCAAGGTCAAACTTCAAGGTCAAATTCAAGGTCAAAGGACGGGGAACTGAAAAAGTGCCACTAGATATTGTCCGATTTTCAAATTTTTGGCACCAAAATGTAGCGCGTGCAAAGTTCTAGCCGCACATCGAAAACCATGTTCATCAAGGTCAAACTTCAAGGTCAAATTCAAGGTCAAAGGACGGGGAACTGAAAAAGTGCCACTAGATATTGTCCGATCTTCAAAATTTTGGCACCAAAATGTAGCGCGTGCAAAGTTCTAGCCGCACATCGAAAACCATTTTCATCAAGGTCAAACTTCAAGGTCAAATTCAAGGTCAAAGGACGGGGAACTGAAAAAGTGCCACTCAATATTGTCCGATCTTCAAAATTTTGGCACCAAAATGTAGCGCGTGCAAAGTTCTAGCAGCACATCGAAAACCATTTTCATCAAGGTCAAACTTCAAGGTCAAATTCAAGGTCAAAGGACGGGGAACTGAAAAAGTGCCACTAAATATTGTCCGATTTTCAAAATTTTGGCACCAAAATGTACCTAGCGCGTGCAAAGTTCTAGCCGCACATCGAAAACCATTTTCATCAAGGTCAAACTTCAGGGTCAAATTCAAGGTCAAAGGACGGGGAACTGAAAAAGTGCCACTAAAGATTGTCCGATTTTCAAAATTTTGGCACCAAAATGTAGCGCGTGCAAAGTTCTAGCCGCACATCGAAAACCATTTTCATCAAGGTCAAACTTCAAGGTCAAATTCAAGGTCAAAGGACGGGGAACTTTAAAAATGCTACGTTACCAGCGACTTTTCCAGCGACGAGCACCGATTTTAGCCAAAACCTCGTCCAAGGTCAATTGTACCATGAGGATCACGAAAATCGAACCCATTCACCCCTAAACTTTGACCTTCAAAGTCAAATTCAAGGTCAAAGGACGGGGAACAGAAAAAGTGCCACTAAATATTGTCCGATTTTCAAAATTTTGCACCAAAATGTAGCGCGTGCAAAGTTCTAGCCGCACATCGAAAACTATTTCCATCAAGGTCAAACTTCAAGGTCAAATTCAAGGTCAAAGGACGGGGAACTGAAAAAGTGCCACTAGATATTGTCCGATTTTCAAAATTTTGGCACCAAAATGTAGCGCGTGCAAAGTTTTAGCCGCACATCGAAAACCATTTTCATCAAGGTCAAACTTCAAGGTCAAATTCAAGGTCAAAGGACGGGGAACTGAAAAAGTGCAGCTAAATATTGTCCGATTTTCAAATATTTGGCACCAAAATGTAGCGCGTGCAAAGTTCTACCCGCACATCGAAAACCATTTTCATCAAGGTCAAACTTCAAGGTCAAATTCAAGGTCAAAGGACGGGGAACTGAAAAAGTGCCACTAAATATTGTCCGATTTTCAAAGTTTTGGCACCAAAATGTAGCGCGTGCAAAGTTCTAGCCGCACATCGAAAACCATTTTCATCAAGGTCAAACTTCAAGGTCAAATTCAAGGTCAAAGGACGGGGAACTGAAAAAGTGCCACTAAATATTGTCCGATTTTCAAAATTTTGGCACCAAAATGTAGCGCGTGCAAACTTCTAGCCGCACATCGAAAACCATTTTCATCAAGGTCAAACTTCAGGGTCAAATTCAAGGTCAAAGGACGGGGAACTGAAAAAGTGCCACTAAATATTGTCCGATTTTCAAAATTTTGGCACCAAAATGTAGCGCGTGCAAAGTTCTAGCCGCACATCGAAAACCATTTTCATCAAGGTCAAACTTCAAGGTCAAATTCAAGGTCAAAGGACGGGGAACTTTAAAAATGCTACGTTACCAGCGACTTTTCCAGCGACGAGCACCGATTTTAGCCAAAACCTCGTCCAAGGTCAATTGTACCATGAGGATCACGAAAATCGAACCCATTCACCCCTAAACCTTGACCTTCAAAGTCAAATTCAAGGTCAAAGGACGGGGAACTGAAAAAGTGCCACTAAATATTGTCTGATTTTCAAAATTTTGGCACCAAAATGTAGCGCGTGCAAAGCTCTAGCCGCACATCGAAAACCATTTTCATGAAGGTCAAACTTCAAGGTCAAATTCAAGGTCAAAGGACGGGGAACTTAAAAAGTGCCACTAGATATTGTCCGATCTTCAAAATTTTGGCACCAAAATGTAGCGCGTGCAAAGTTCTAGCCGCACATCGAAAACCATTTTCATCAAGGTCAAACTTCAAGGTCAAATTCAAGGTCAAAGGACGGGGAACTGAAAAAGTTCCACTCAATATTGTCCGATCTTCAAAATTTTGGCACCAAAATGTAGCGCGTGCAAAGTTCTAGCCGCACATCGAAAACCATTTTCATCAAGGTCAAACTTCAAGGTCAAATTCAAGGTCAAAGGACGGGGAACTAAAAAAGTGCCACTAAATATTGTCCGATTTTCAAAATTTTGGCACCAAAATGTAGCGCGTGCAAAGTTCTAGCCGCACATCGAAAACCATTTTCATCAAGGTCAAACTTCAAGGTCAAATTCAAGGTCAAAGGACGGGGAACTGAAAAAGTGCCACTAAATATTGTCCGATTTTCAAAATCTTTGCACCAAAATGTAGCGCGTGCAAAGTTCTAGCCGCACATCGAAAACCATTTTCATCAAGGTCAAACTTCAAGGTCAAATTCAAGGTCAAAGGACGGGGAACTGAAAAAGTGCCACTAGATATTGTCCGATCTTCAAAATTTTGGCACCAAAATGTAGCGCGTGCAAAGTTCTAGCCGCACATCGAAAACCATTTTCATCAAGGTCAAACTTCAAGGTCAAATTCAAGGTCAAAGGACGGGGAACTGAAAAAGTACCACTAAATATTGTCCGATCTTCAAAATTTTGGCACCAAAATGTAGCGCGTGCAAAGTTCTAGCCGCACATCGAAAACCCTTTTCATCAAGGTCAAACTTCAAGGTCAAATTCAAGGTCAAAGGACGGGGAACTGAAAAAGTGCCACTAAATATTGTCCGATTTTCAAAATTTTGGCACCAAAATGTAGCGCGTGCAAAGTTCTAGCCGCACATCGAAAACCATTTTCATCAAGGTCAAACTTCAAGGTCAAATTCAAGGTCAAAGGACGGGGAACTGAAAAAGTGCCACTAGATATTGTCCGATTTTCAAATTTTTGGCACCAAAATGTAGCGCGTGCAAAGTTCTAGCCGCACATCGAAAACCATTTTCATCAAGGTCAAACTTCAAGGTCAAATTCAAGGTCAAAGGACGGGGAACTGAAAAAGTGCCACTAGATATTGTCCGATCTTCAAAATTTTGGCACCAAAATGTAGCGCGTGCAAAGTTCTAGCCGCACATCGAAAACCATTTTCATCAAGGTCAAACTTCAAGGTCAAATTCAAGGTCAAAGGACGGGGAACTGAAAAAGTGCCACTCAATATTGTCCGATCTTCAAAATTTTGGCACCAAAATGTAGCGCGTGCAAAGTTCTAGCCGCACATCGAAAACCATTTTCATCAAGGTCAAACTTCAAGGTCAAATTCAAGGTCAAAGGACGGGGAACTGAAAAAGTGCCACTAAATATTGTCTGATTTTCAAAATTTTGGCACCAAAATGTAGCGCGTGCAAAGTTCTAGCCGCACATCGAAAACCATTTTCATCAAGGTCAAACTTCAGGGTAAAATTCAAGGTCAAAGGACGGGGAACTGAAAAAGTGCCACTAAATATTGTCCGATTTTCAAAATTTTGGCACCAAAATGTAGCGCGTGCAAAGTTCTAGCCGCACATCGAAAACCATTTTCATCAAGGTCAAACTTCAAGGTCAAATTCAAGGTCAAAGGACGGGGAACTTTAAAAATGCTACGTTACCAGCGACTTTTCCAGCGACGAGCACCGATTTTAGCCAAAACCTCGTCCAAGGTCAATTGTACCATGAGGATCACGAAAATCGAACCCATTCACCCCTAAACTTTGACCTTCAAAGTCAAATTCAAGGTCAAAGGACGGGGAACAGAAAAAGTGCCACTAAATATTGTCCGATTTTCAAAATTTTGGCACCAAAATGTAGCGCGTGCAAAGTTCTAGCCGCACATCGAAAACCATTTCCATCAAGGTCAAACTTCAAGGTCAAATTCAAGGTCAAAGGACGGGGAACTGAAAAAGTGCCACTAGATATTGTCCGATTTTCAAAATTTTGGCACCAAAATGTAGCGCGTGCAAAGTTTTAGCCGCACATCGAAAACCATTTTCATCAAGGTCAAACTTCAAGGTCAAATTCAAGGTCAAAGGACGGGGAACTGAAAAAGTGCAGCTAAATATTGTCCGATTTTCAAATATTTGGCACCAAAATGTAGCGCGTGCAAAGTTCTACCCGCACATCGAAAACCATTTTCATCAAGGTCAAACTTCAAGGTCAAATTCAAGGTCAAAGGACGGGGAACTGAAAAAGTGCCACTAGATATTGTCCGATTTTCAAATTTTTGGCACCAAAATGTAGCGCGTGCAAAGTTCTAGCCGCACATCGAAAACCATTTTCATCAAGGTCAAACTTCAAGGTCAAATTCAAGGTCAAAGGACGGGGAACTGAAAAAGTGCCACTAGATATTGTCCGATCTTCAAAATTTTGGCACCAAAATGTAGCGCGTGCAAAGTTCTAGCCGCACATCGAAAACCATTTTCATCAAGGTCAAACTTCAAGGTCAAATTCAAGGTCAAAGGACGGGGAACTGAAAAAGTGCCACTCAATATTGTCCGATCTTCAAAATTTTGGCACCAAAATGTAGCGCGTGCAAAGTTCTAGCCGCACATCGAAAACCATTTTCATAAAGGTCAAACTTCAAGGTCAAATTCAAGGTCAAAGGACGGGGAACTGAAAAGGTGCCACTAAATATTGTCCGATTTTCAAAATTTTGGCACCAAAATGTAGCGCGTGCAAAGTTCTAGCCGCACATCGAAAACCATTTTCATCAAGGTCAAACTTCAGGGTCAAAAACAAGGTCAAAGGACGGGGAACTGAAAAAGTGCCACTAAATATTGTCCGATTTTCAAAATTTTGGCACCAAAATGTAGCGCGTGCAAAGTTCTAGCCGCACATCGAAAACCATTTTCATCAAGGTCAATCTTCAAGGTCAAATTCAAGGTCAAAGGACGGGGAACTTTAAAAATGCTACGTTACCAGCGACTTTTCCAGCGACGAGCACCGATTTTAGCCAAAACCTTGTCCAAGGTCAATTGTACCATGAGGATCACGAAAATCGAACCCATTCACCCCTAAACCTTGACCTTCAAAGTCAAATTCAAGGTCAAAGGACGGGGAACTGAAAAAGTGCCACTAAATATTGTCCGATTTTTAAATTTTTGGCACCAAAATGTAGCGCGTGCAAAGTTCTAGCCGCACATCGAAAACCATTTTCATCAAGGTCAAACTTCAAGGTCAAATTCAAGGTCAAAGGACGGGGAACTGAAAAAGTGCCACTAGATATTGTCCGATCTTCAAAATTTTGGCACCAAAATGTAGCGCGTGCAAAGTTCTAGCCGCACATCGAAAACCATTTTCATCAAGGTCAAACTTCAAGGTCAAATTCAAGGTCAAAGGACGGGGAACTGAAAAAGTGCCACTCAATATTGTCCGATCTTCAAAATTTTGGCACCAAAATGTAGCGCGTGCAAAGTTCTAGCCGCACATCGAAAACCATTTTCATCAAGGTCAAACTTCAAGGTCAAATTCAAGGTCAAAGGACGGGGAACTGAAAAAGTGCCACTAAATATTGTCTGATTTTCAAAATTTTGGCACCAAAATGTAGCGCGTGCAAAGTTCTAGCCGCACATCGAAAACCATTTTCATCAAGGTCAAACTTCAGGGTCAAATTCAAGGTCAAAGGACGGGGAACTGAAAAAGTGCCACTAAATATTGTCCGATTTTCAAAATTTTGGCACCAAAATGTAGCGCGTGCAAAGTTCTAGCCGCACATCGAAAACCATTTTCATCAAGGTCAAACTTCAAGGTCAAATTCAAGGTCAAAGGACGGGGAACTTTAAAAATGCTACGTTACCAGCGACTTTTCCAGCGACGAGCACCGATTTTAGCCAAAACCTCGTCCAAGGTCAATTGTACCATGAGGATCACGAAAATCGAACCCATTCACCCCTAAACTTTGACCTTCAAAGTCAAATTCAAGGTCAAAGGACGGGGAACAGAAAAAGTGCCACTAAATATTGTCCGATTTTCAAAATTTTGGCACCAAAATGTAGCGCGTGCAAAGTTCTAGCCGCACATCGAAAACCATTTCCATCAAGGTCAAACTTCAAGGTCAAATTCAAGGTCAAAGGACGGGGAACTGAAAAAGTGCCACTAGATATTGTCCGATCTTCAAAATTTTGGCACCAAAATGTAGCGCGTGCAAAGTTCTAGCCGCACATCGAAAACCATTTTCATCAAGGTCAAACTTCAAGGTCAAATTAAAGGTCAAATGACGGGGAACTGAAAAAGTGCCACTAGATATTGTCCGATCTTCAAAATCTTGGCACCAAAATGTAGCGCGTGCAAAGTTCTAGCCGCACATTGAAAACCATTTTCATCAAGGTCAAACTTCAAGGTCAAATTCAAGGTCAAAGGACGGGGAACTGAAAAAGTGCCACTAAATATTGTCCGATTTTCAAAATTTTGGCACCAAAATGTAGCGCGTGCAAAGTTCTAGCCGCACATCGAAAACCATTTTCATCAAGGTCAAACTTCAAGGTCAAATTCAAGGTCAAAGGACGGGGAACTGAAAAAGTGCCACTAGATATTGTCCGATCTTCAAAATTTTGGCACCAAAATGTAACGCGTGCAAAGTTCTAGCCGCACAACGAAAACCATTTTCATCAAGGTCAAAGTTCAAGGTCAGATTCAAGGTTAAAGGACGGGGAACTGAAAAAGTGCCACTAAATATTGTCCGATCTTCAAAATTTTGGCACCAAAATGTAGCGCGTGCAAAGTTCTAGCCGCACATCGAAAACCATTTTCATCAAGGTCAAACTTCAAGGTCAAATACAAGGTCAAAGGACGGGGAACTGAAAAAGTGCCACTAAATATTGTCCGATTTTCAAGATTTTGGCACCAAAATGTAGCGCGTGCAAAGTTCTAGCCGCACATCGAAAACCATTTTCATCAAGGTCAAACTTCAAGGTCAAATTCAAGCTCAAAAATTTTCAGTTCCCTGTCCTTTGACCTTGAATTTGACCTTGAAGTTTGACCTTGATGAAAATGGTTTTCGATGTGCGGCTAGAACTTTGCACGCGCTACATTTTGGTGCCAAAATTTTGAAAATCGGACAATATTTAGTGGCACTTTTTCAGTTCCCCGTCCTTTGACCTTGAATTTGACCTTGAATTTTGACCTTGATGAAAATGGTTTTCGATATGCGGCTAGAACTTTGCACGCGCTACATTTTGGTGCCAAAATTTTGAAAATCGGACAATATTTAGTGGCACTTTTTCAGTTCCCCGTCCTTTGACCTTGAATTTGACCTTGAAGTTTGACCTTGATGAAAATGGTTTTCGATGTGCGGCTAGAACTTTGCACGCGCTACATTGTGGTGCCAAAATTTTGAAAATCGGACAATATTTAGTGGCACTTTTCAGTTCCCCGTCCTTTGACCTTGAATTTGACCTTGAAGGTCAAGGTTTAGGGGTGAATGGGTTCGATTTTTCGTGATCCTCATGGTCCAATTGACCTTGGACGAGGTTTTGGCTAAAATCGGTGCTCGTCGCTGGAAAAGTCGCTGGTGACGTAGCATTTTTAAAGTTCCCCGTTCTTTGACCTTGAATTTGACCGTGAAGTTTGACCTTGATGAAAATGGTTTTCGATGTGCGGCTAGAACTTTGCACGCGCTACATTTTGGTGCCAAAATTTTGAAGATCGGACAATATTTAGTGGCACTTTTTCAGTTCCCCGTCCTTTGACCTTGAATTTGACCTTGAAGTTTGACCTTGATGAAAATGGTTTTCGATGTGCGGCTAGAACTTTGCACGCGCTACATTTTGGTGCCAAAATTTTGAAGATCGGACAATATTTAGTGGCACTTTTTCAGTTCCCCGTCCTTTGACCTTGAATTTGACCTTGAAGTTTGACCTTGATGAAAATGGTTTTCGATGTGCGGCTAGAACTTTGCACGCGCTACATTTTGGTGCCAAAATTTTGAAGATCGGACAATATCTAGTGGCACTTTTTCAGTTCCCCGTCCTTTGACCTTGAATTTGACCTTGAAGTTTGACCTTGATGAAAATGGTTTTCGATGTGCGGCTAGAACTTTGCACGCGCTACATTTTGGTGCCAAAATGTTGAAGATCGGACAATATCCAGTGGCACTTTTTCAGTTCCCCGTCCTTTGACCTTGAATTTGACCTTGAAGTTTGACCTTGATGAAAATGGTTTTCGATGTGCGGCTAGAACTTTGCACGCGCTACATTTTAGTGCCAAAATTTTGAAAATCAGACAATATTTAGTGGCACTTTTTCAGTTCCCCGCCCTTTGACCTTGAATTTGACCTTGAAGTTTGACCTTGATGAAAATGGTTTTCGATGTGCGGCTAGAACTTTGCACGCGCTACATTTTGGTGCCAAAATTTTGAATATCAGACAATATTTAGTGGCACTTTTTCAGTTCCCCGTCCTTTAACCTTGAATTTGACCTTGAAGGTCAAGGTTTAGGGGTGAATGGGTTCGATTTTCGTGATCCTCATGGTCCAATTGACCTTGTACGAGGTTTTGGCTAAAATCGGTGCTCGTCGCTGGAAAAGTCGCTGGTGACGTAGCATTTTTAAAGTTCCCCGTTCTTTGACCTTGAATTTGACCGTGAAGTTTGACCTTGATGAAAATGGTTTTCGATGTGCGGCTAGAACTTTGCACGCGCTACATTTTGGTGCCAAAATTTTGAAGATCGGACAATATTTAGTGGCACCTTTTCAGTTCCCCGTCCTTTGACCTTGAATTTGACCTTGAAGTTTGACCTTGATGAAAATGGTTTTCGATGTGCGGCTAGAACTTTGCACGCGCTACATTTTGGTGCCAAAATTTTGAAGATCGGACAATATTTAGTGGCACTTTTTCAGTTCCCCGTCCTTTGACCTTGAATTTGACCTTGAAGTTTGACCTTGATGAAAATGGTTTTCGATGTGCGGCTAGAACTTTGCACGCGCTACATTTTGGTGCCAAAATTTTGAAGATCGGACAAAATCTAGTGGCACTTTTTCAGTTCCCCGTCCTTTGACCTTGAATTTGACCTTGAAGTTTGACCTTGATGAAAATGGTTTTCGATGTGCGGCTAGAACTTTGCACGCGCTACATTTTGGTGCCAAAATTTTGAAGATCGGACAATATTTAGTGGCACTTTTTCAGTTCCCCGTCCTTTGACCTTGAATTTGACCTTGAAGTTTGACCTTGATGAAAATGGTTTTCGATGTGCGGCTAGAACTTTGCACGCGCTACATTTTGGTGCCAAAATTTTGAAAATCGGACAATATTTAGTGGCACTTTTTCAGTTCCCCGCCCTTTGACCTTGAATTTAACCTTGAAGTTTGACCTTGATGAAAATGGTTTTCGATGTGCGGCTAGAACTTTGCACGCGCTACATTTTGGTGCCAAAATTTTGAAGATCAGACAATATCTAGTGGCACTTTTTCAGTTCCCCGTCCTTTGACCTTGAATTTGACCTTGAAGTTTGACCTTGATGAAAATGGTTTTCGATGTGCGGCTAGAACTTTGCACGCGCTACATTTTGGTGCCAAAATTTTGAAAATCGGACAATATTTAGTGGCACTTTTTCAGTTCCCCGTCCTTTGACCTTGAATTTGACCTTGAAGTTTGACCTTGATGAAAATGGTTTTCGATGTGCGGCTAGAACTTTGCACGTGCTACATTTTGGTGCCAAAATTTTGAAAATCGGACAATATTTAGTGGCACTTTTTCAGTTCCCCGTCCTTTGACCTTGAATTTGACCTTGAAGGTCAAGGTTTAGGGGTGAATGGGTTCGATTTTCGTGATCCTCATGGTCCAATTGACCTTGGACGAGGTTTTGGCTAAAATCGGTGCTCGTCGCTGGAAAAGTCGCTGGTGACGTAGCATTTTTAAAGTTCCCCGTTCTTTGACCTTGAATTTGACCTTGAAGTTTGACCTTGATGAAAATGGTTTTCGATGTGCGGCTAGAACTTTGCACGCGCTACATTTTGGTGCCAAAATTTTGAAGATCGGACAATATTTAGTGGCAGTTTTTCAGTTCCCCGTCCTTTGACCTTGAATTTGACCTTGAAGTTTGACCTTGATGAAAATGGTTTTCGATGTGCGGCTAGAACTTTGCACGCGCTACATTTTGGTGCCAAAATTTTGAAGATCGGACAATATTTAGTGGCACTTTTTCAGTTCCCCGTCCTTTGACCTTGAATTTGACCTTGAAGTTTGACCTTGATGAAAATGGTTTTCGATGTGCGGCTAGAACTTTGCACGCGCTACATTTTGGTGCCAAAATTTTGAAGATCGGACAATATCTAGTGGCACTTTTTCAGTTCCCCGTCCTTTGACCTTGAATTTGACCTTGAAGTTTGACCTTGATGAAAATGGTTTTCGATGTGCGGCTAGAACTTTGCACGCGCTACATTTTGGTGCCAAAATTTTGAATATCGGACAATATTTAGTGGCACTTTCTCAGTTCCCCGTCCTTTGACCTTGAATTTGACCTTGAAGTTTGACCTTGATGAAAATGGTTTTCGATGTGCGGCTAGAACTTTGCACGCGCTACATTTTGGTGCCAAAATTTTGAAAATCGGACAATATTTAGTGGCACTTTTTCAGTTCCCCGTCCTTTGACCTTGAATTTGACCTTGAAGTTTGACCTTGATGAAAATGGTTTTCGATGTGCGGCTAGAACTTTGCACGCGCTACATTTTGGTGCCAAAATTTTGAATATCGGACAATATTTAGTGGCACTTTTTCAGTTCCCCGTCCTTTGACCTTGAATTTGACCTTGAAGTTTGACCTTGATGAAAATGGTTTTCGATGTGCGGCTAGAACTCAGCACGCGCTACATTTTGGTGCCAAAATTTTGAAAATCGGACAATATTTAGTGGCACTTTTTCAGTTCCCCGTCCTTTGACCTTGAATTTGACCTTGAAGGTCAAGGTTTAGGGGTGAATGGGTTCGATTTTCGTGATCCTCATGGTCCAATTGACCTTGGGCGAGGTTTTGGCTAAAATCGGTGCTCGTCGCTGGAAAAGTCGCTGGCGACGTCGCCAACTTCACGGACATTTAATTTGAACCGTCATTGCTCACGCTCTGTGGGTGCCACTGTATTACTGGCTTGATTTTCGGAGAGATCGTTCATTTTTCTATTAAAATATAGTCATTTTCTGCCCCAATATTCACTAACTTATTTGTAGTGAGCATTTTGGCAACACATTGCAAAAAACGCTAATAGGGAATTCGTCCCGATTAGCGACCGGGGAGGGTCGCTAATAAGTCTATGGGTTTACCCATATTAACAATGGCAAAAAATGCGACGACTGAAAAGATGAAATATGATCTCAAAAAGGTAATTTTATACGCAAAGCACTCAATCACTCGAACAGGGACGTTTATCCAACACATTTACGTAAGTAAAAACTAATCACGTGATGCACCGAAGGCGAAAAGAAGGCGGAAACCCAAATTTTGCGGGCTATCTCGTATGCTATTCGAGGTCCGCGCTGAATTCGGCACCCCTGCAGTCGGTGACGACATTTGGCATCCCCTGCCACACATTGCAAGCTTCAACAACACCTCATTTTCATTTCTCTCTTTTCCCCTTTCTTTCCCTTCTTGAGCTATTTGCGACCATGTCAGGCGCGAATAGGAAATATGAGTTGCGACACATTTTTAACCGCCATGCTGTGCACAGTTGAGCGATTCACTATGGGAAAACGGCAATCAATTGAAAAAGGAATGTCGATTCAGAATAAAAAAGGTGCATCATCCTAATGTGCATCGCTTTTCATCAGAGAGGGCCCAAACACACACGTTTTGGATAAGAAACTCGTTATTTTTATTTAAACTCACCTGAAACGTCCCACCAGAAACATCGACGACCGGAAAATAATTCAATTTGATAACCAAAGTATGGCTGACCTTTTGACGATGTTTTTACCCCGTTTTCTCCTGCCAGTTTTTCTGTAGGGAGGTAGGTCGCAAATCGGAAAGGGTCGCTAATTAGGCACTTTACCCTACCCCTGTGACGTCAATTCCCGGCCCGGCCACGTTTAGCACGCACGTTGACTGACGCTGGTCCGTTTCCGTTTTTTGTAGATAAGCGCGGCTCGCCTAGCGACCACTGACACCTGTGAATGTGCCCGCCGACCACTGACAACGTGAGCTAACATCTGCATGCCACGCGTGTCGTGACCCCTCCCCCTCCTCCCAGCCCCGTGATATACCACTCCTCCAACCTCCCCACGCTGTATCGGCGTCTTATCTTATTTTGTTGGTAAGTTGATTCTAACCCATTTACTTGTTTACTATCGTTCTTTGTTGAAACTGTCTCCTCTCTTGTTTTCTTCATTTATTCACGCTTGTTAATTCGAGCATTCTCATCTTGAAATTCTTACGAAAAGGAATGCGAAAAAGCATATCAGGCTCATCCGTTTTCTTTTGAGCATTTAGTCGCTGCTTGTGAAGGAGGTAGGTAGTTCGTCAAGGTTGCATTGAACGCTGAGGAGATACAGAGATATAATTTCCTTTATGCCCAGCTTAGTGCGATCCTTTTCTAATCTTATAACATCGTGAATAAGACGAAATTCTAAGAGATTCCGATCGCACGATGCATATGTATGTCTCTTATATACCCCTTTCCGATGTACTAACCAATGATAAACAGCAACGAATGTAAGTAAAACTCCATATTATCCGTGTATCCTCAACAACGAACAATGGGAGGTGCCTCGCCGGAGCTGCCTGGTAGGTAGGCTGTACCGCATCGCAGCGGTGTAAGGCGGCGCAGCCTAACCACTGCTTTCGCATGGCTCGATGGATACTGCCATCAGCCAAAGAAAAATCGGCGGGGCCCAGGAGCATTCTTTCAATAGGTACTTACACATCATCACCTTGAATGATTTTCTGCCAAATTACCGCAAGGTGCCACACGGAAAAAATCAGCCACATGATAGCAAGACGTCAAATAAGCATACGAACTGCCTACTGCCAGCACAAAATCCTTCTATATTGTCTCCAAAGCTTGAACTTTTCTATTGCTTGTTTTATGTTGGTTCGTCGTTCGATGACTTTTCAACGTGTCTTGAACGTGTTAAAAGCTTCTTTTTACCATTTGAACACCAGTATAAAGTCCTTCACCATTTTCACTAGCTCTTTTCTATTGGTGATCGCTGTACACCTTTATCTTTCTCGAAGACTGGAACCCTCTAGATCGCATAGTTTTATTTATGATTAAACGGAAGTCGAAGTTCTGAAGTGCTTCCACACAGAACGTCTTTTACACTTGGATCTTTTTCTGAAGTTTCTTTCCAGTTATTTGCAGAGCATCGGTAATCGTGTGTCATTAGATTGGCCTCTGCTCTTTAAATGACCCCGTCTCTCCCAGCCGGTGTGTGTGACCCTGACGTATCTGTTCGCCCGTGTCTGACCCAGTTGACCTGGCCTGCGGCAGGGTCGACCTGGAGCTGGACACGAGCAGCTCGGTGTTCGAGTGCAGTGAGGGCGGCTCGCAGCCGGCGACCGCCACCGATCGGGAACGGTCAGTACAGCCGACTCTCCGGAGCTGCACCAGTCACTGAACTGGTACCGTTTAAATGCAGCGCCGATTTATTTGCCGATAAATAATTTTATCATAAATACTAACGCTGCACTGATAATTGCTCGAATTACGAATTAACCAAGCGAATGGTGTGAGGACGAATTAAGTAAAACGCTTACGGCAAGGGCGTTGCATTTGCAGTTTGTTTACTGAACCATTAAGTAAAACCATGGTAAAACTAAAAGATGATGATAGTTATAAATTACGCCGCATCGAGCTATTTCGTTGCATCTATTTCATTAGGCGGCACATTCGAACGCTAAATCTAGCAATACTTTGCATAGATATCAGCATATGTTATTTGAAATGGCAAAGCGTCTTGACGGAGAAGCTCCATGTATTAAAACGGTTGAAAAAACTAATATTTCGACTACCGTCAGGACGCGGGACGGCGGCGACGAACTGAGAAGAAGAAAACGAGAACCAGCGCCTCAAGAACCCACTGTCAGCAAACCCACCGCGGAAAGATCTCGCAGATTTAGGTCAGTGCTCTTCTATCAACTTTGGTACTCTGAATCGGTCAAGGGACATGTCGAGAGGGCAGTGAGCGTGAAAGTGACGTGGAACGGGGCAAAAAGAAATATTTATTTCGAAAGCAGTTTAAATTTAGTGTCTAAATGACCAATTATAAGGGACGAATTTTCTGATCGATCACGCCCTATGCTGTTCAAAACAAAACTGCATGCCTGACCTAATTGATCCTCTGAAAGTCGCTTTCGATCACCCCCACTTCATCCCGTTCCTCCAGCCTTTGAGCTCCACTGTAGCGCCAGCGCGTCAGATTGTGTTGACTCTTATTCCGCTCTCTGCCGCCAGGCGGCGCCAGGAGGCTGACACGGGTCGGGAGCGCAGCCGGCGCCGGGACAAGTCCGGCTCGCGGGAGGACCTGGCGGGAGGCGGAGGCGGAGGGGGCTGGTTCCGGCGGCGGGTGCGCTCGTCCAGCTCCACTCGGCAGGCCTCCGAGGAGCAGCGCAGCTCCGAGGAGCGGCCGGCCACCTCGCGGTGGTTCCGGCGCCGCGACAAGTCCTCCTCCCAGGCGTCCGACTCCGGCTCGGAGCCGCGCGGCCGGCGCGGCAGCCTACAGGCCGCGGACCGGCCGCTGCTGATGCGGCCCACGCCGCGCCAGCGCAGCAGCTCCGACCAGACGGTGGCCGCGCCGGCGCCGCAGCTGACCGGCCGCTGCGAGCGCCGGCTCAGCTCGCCCGAGCTGGACGTCAGCGGCGTCATCACGGCCAGTCTGACGATCCCGGCGCCGGCGTCGACGGGCGCGCTCAGCTCCACCGGCGCTGGCGACGACATCCCCTACATCGAGGAGTGTCAGACTGTGTCCGGCCTGGACGACGTGTTCCTGGCGGAGCGTGACTCGGCGCCGGTGCTCGACAGCCGGCAGCGGCACCGCTCGAGCAGCTCCGACTCGCACTGCTCCGAGCAGCCCATCACCGGCTCTCTGAGCATCCAGCCGCTGGCGCGCTCCGTCTCCGGCCAGGTCGGAGAACGAGGGTTCGTCATCACGGCCGGCGGCGAGCCGGCGCGGCCGCAGCTGAAGGTGGTGCGATCGCCGTCCGCCGACAGCACCGGCTCGGTGGGCTCGGAGGGCGGCCCGCCGGCGGCCGCGCCGCGCCGCCGCGTCCGGCCGCCGCCCGCCGACCACGTGACGCTCGGTCAACTCGTGCTACCCTCGGGCGGCGGCGGAGAGATGGCCCGCTCGCGGACCTCGCCCAACATCTCGCAGCACACGGTGGTGGCGGCGCCGGCGCCGGTGCGGCGCGTGCGCCCTCAGACGGCCGCCGCCGCCGAGTCGCCGCCGGCCGAGCCGCGCGTGCGCCGGCGAGCCGCCGAGGCCGAGGCGCCGCCGCGGCGGACGCGCCGGCCGGCCGGCCGCAGCGTCACTGCCAACGTGTACGAACTGAAAAAGTCAGAGAGCGCGTCGCCGACGGTGTGGAAGCGCCGCCAGCTGATCGCCAGTGACACCCAGACGGGCGTGTAGCCCGCGCCGCGCCGCCGCCCACGTCAGCTCGCTATGTAAATATCAGTGTCAATGTTTTCCAAGTACAATTTTTGTATCAATTTGGTATTTGCGTCTGGTGTGGCATTCACGGAAGGGATATATGATTAAAGTGACTAATGGGAAGGAATCATGTAGGCCTTATCACATGCTGTGATATGATAAATGTTCTTGCCGCCGTACAGAAGGAACGTATGTGCCTTGTAATGTGAACACAAACTATGAGTAGTGGCTTATGGCGAGCACTTCATCGCCAACTCAGCAATACTGTCCAAGTTGAAATAGAACACTTTCAGACATAGGTTTGTCTGCGTAATGCTAGTGGTGGATTATGAAGCCAATCGTTGAACATCGATACCCGAATTCGGAGCCTCTGCACACTAAGGTCTAGCAAAGCCACCATCATCAACATCACCGATAAACATAGATGCGATACCTAAAGATAGACCGTAGACGGTTCCCGTGCGCTCGTGCACTGGAAAACTGGATCGGGACAAAATGCATCGGAGATAACGGTTCTGACTCCGGCTCCTCATATTTCAAGCGCGAGCAGTGACCACTGAGTACTGACCAACCTATCGCTGACGATATAACGTGGGAAGACAACGGGATCGCCGATGACGGGGTCGGCTAATGCACCTATTGCGAACTTTTAGAGCACGAGGTCCTGGCTTAGGAAGTCAGGTCATCAGGTCCAGGTCACATCAATAAATGCCCGCTCACGGTTCGCCGACCAAAATATGTATTGCTTTTAAACCTTCAGCGAATAATTAGGATGACAGAGCGTTAAATGCTAAGCCAAGGCATTTTAGTTTTCGGTATCGGTGGGTAAGGATCGAGTCAATTTCGCAACAAATTTCACACTATAAGTGAGGGAGAGACAATGAAAGAAAACGAAACTTGCAAAAATATTAAAGCACCCGAACGTTGTTCAGATGGTGCTGAGGCCTGGGCTGAGGGAAATGTCCCTGTGATACGGACACGATGAACGGTTGGTGAATGAATTTTGAAGGCAAAACGTATGCGGCCATAAACAATAAAGAAGCATTGACAGCATGCACAATGTTGGTATATCTACCTACCTCAAGCTTGCATTTAGGCTTGCATTTACACGTACGGGGACCCGCAGTTGCTACTGTTCACGAACCCCAAGTCTAACCGTCTGTCCTGTCCAGTAACAACCGATAACATTGATATCGACTGCTGGTCCCTGTACAAGAGCAGCTGAGGTTTCCTGTGAGTACCCTCTGACAGCTTATCGTTGTTCCCTGTGAGGGTGCTGGGACAATTTACTCAGGGTCGCTGTACAGTAGCAACTGCGGGTCCCTGTACCTATATCAAACTCGGGCATTTCGGCTTTAAATTTCGCTATAGCATAACTTGGAAAATGCCTATATAAATTCCACTCGTGGTAAATCTGAAATCATTATGACTTAGATTGTCTGAATAAATGACTTAGACTGTGAAAAAAAAACGGTTGGCCCGCTCAGGTCACCCTTCCTGTCACCTATGCATAGGTAGGTGTAAAGGCTAAAAATTGCACACAAATTTTCAATCAACTCGAACTCATTTAATAAAATTGGCATTCCGAATTGCGTGAGCAAGAACGAGAGCTTATCATCATTGTCATGCTTGAACGAAAGCGTGCATTGCCAAAGCCATAATTATGCCGTAAAAAAGACGACAATAATAATGGTATACACGTAATTTTAATCCCTATACAGCACTGGCCCCTACAGCAATCCCTACTGGCCATTGTGCGCTGTGCGCCCAGCTCCGTTCATTCACTGGCAGCCGGCCTGCTGCCGGCCTCCCGGACAGTTTAAAGTTCCGCCGGCTTTGCCTCCCGCACCGTTTTAAAGTACGCCGGCATCGCCTCCCCCAGCGAGACCACCGAGCCCAAAATACCGTTCTTGGCAAAAGGCAACCGTTCTTGTGCCGGCCACTACCGCCGCAGCGGCCTGGGAGGTCACCTCCCAAGAGAGCGGGATAAAACTGGTGACCGCGCGGGGTGAATGGGGCCAGCGCGGCTCTTGGAGTCCCGGTCGGCAGGAGGTGCGGCAGGTGCCTCCCGCTGAGACCTCCTGGACGGCGGGTCGGCACCTCTGCCAGCGCCACGCACTGACTGCAGTCGGGAGCGAGACGGTCTCGGAGGAGGACGGACGCATTCAGCTCTGGAGGTGGCCGCAGTTAGCTTCAGTCAGCTCCGGTACGTCACCTCCTTCAGCTACTCGAGTCTAGAAGTTGAGGTACAGAGAGCTGACGAGATCATCAGCTGAGGTTTGAAACTCTCCGAGAGCTCACAGCTGAGACATCGGTTAACAAGCTCTCAGTGCTCAGTGCAAGATCTATCAGTCTGAACTTATCCGTGCCTTGTGGCTGAGTTCGAGCTGCCACAGCTCTCTGCACCGGACAACCGTCATCTCTGACGTTCTTGAAGGCAGCTGGAGTGAAGCAGCCGCCACCATGCTGCGATACGTGCTCGGCCTGTTCTGCATGTTCACCTCGTGCCTGGGATGCCTTCTGTGAGGCGTTTCCATGGAAACCGTAACCAACGCCGACGGAGAAGGCGAAAGGCGGCATGGACAGCCACATCACAGTAGACGTGGCAGGGGGCAGCCAATATCACGGCAGTGAGATGGACGGCATCTGAGGAAGGACGCCGGACAGTCTTCTCCGTCAAGTGATCAGTCAAAGTCCGCTTCGAGGTCATCAGTTACCTCCCTGGTCACCTGAGGTCATCTATGTAGGCTCCGGGTTAGCCAAGGTCACCAAAGGTCATCCGCGTCTGCAGCGGTCAGCCGAGGTCACCTAAGGTCATATACGTCCACCGGGGTCACACAAGCTCACCTGAGGTCATCTACGTCAGTTGCTCCAGGTCAGTTGAGGTCACCTAACGTCTGCCTGAATCACCCGAGGTCACGCCAGTGATGTCGAACGGCGGTCACCGGCCGAGCCTGGGCCGCCTCCCCCTGCTGGTGTTGCGTGCCTGCGTTCGGGCTCTGGGAGTCTCCCCGCCCGGCTGTCTGCTGCAGGTGCTGCTGCTGCTGGCTGGACGGGTACGCTGAGAGCTGGTGCTCAGCACTGGGTGAGCTGGGAGCTGAGCAAATGTGAGCTGATGGAGCGGAGAGCTGGAGCTGAGAGCTGAGGGCAGAGAGCCAATGGAGCTGAGAGCTGAGGGAGCCGAGAGTCGATGGAGCTGAGGGCTGAGTGGAGCTCACAGAGACATAGGGTGAGCTGAGACGGTGGCATATCGTCCACAAGCTCTGACGGACCTCTCAGCGTCGGCCCGTCGGCAATGAGTGATCCAATTAGAACTGATCGCACTTGTGACTGACGTAGAATAGCGGCACAGCTTCACGCCAAAGACAAAAGAAGAAAGAGGTGAAAAGGTGGAGCCGAGCAGACTGGCTTGGACGCTGCGGTTCGCGGATAACGGTCTGCAAAATCGCGTGGTCCTTGATGGTTGAAGGTAGTTGGTTGCTGACTGTTGAGTGTCTCTAGTCAACCTGCACCCACTGATAACGCGTCTGGAAAGTGAGAATGCTGATGATTTGGCGTCGCTGGTTGTGTGTTGGTCAGAAATGAGGTGATCCCTCGGAAGGTCGGCGGAGCTGCGACGGTCAGCAATTGATGACCGAGACTCCGATGATGTGTGCTATCGTTGATCGGTACTGTCGGAAGATCTAAGCCCGGGTGATATGATCTCACATGTTGCACGCGTTCTGCTGCCGGTTTAACGTAATCGCTGTTCATAGACGGGACAACATCTTATTTGCTTTTTTTCTGTAATACAGGCCGATCGTTATGTTTTGCCGTGCCGGCTACGACTGCCGTTGGAATTGTAATGCCTATGTACCGAACGTGACCGACAGGTTTGGTCGAAAAACAATGCTAAAGCAACCGTGTTAGCAATCTGTCCAGGACAAGCTAAAATCACATAATATTTGATGTTTTTACACACTACATTTAACTAGCAATGCGGCGCAATGCAATTAAACGTTTGTTTGGCAGCGACCTTCCTCTGTTGTTTACGAAGTAGGGTAGCTCGAGAATTAAGTTTCCTCTGGAAACGAATGCATTGGTCCGGCTCTATACCCGGTGTAAGACCAACATAAATCGCAAGCTTTGTAAATATGGATGTCTTTCATCAATATACGGTGTAACCTCGTGAAGGAAATAACTCGTTTTTTTACTGGGTACCGACAGAGTGGTACCCGAAGGAAGCTGTAGGTAATGGGCGCACCGGCCCCTACCCTTTGCGAGAATAGATATGAACGGAGGCACCTATACGCGCAGTTTAAGTTTTTGAATCCCGTATCATGCGTCTTTTTCGCACATGCTAAAATGTGAACTCTAGGTAACTTCAACCAGACAAAGGCAACAGGTCACAGTAAAAGTGACCTTTGCACTCCATAAACAATGCCTGCATATTTGCCCTTGCTACACCATCTAAGCGATTATTTTGAAAGCTTCCGTGAATGAGTGACAGGATGTAGGGTATGAAACGAGTGTATGCCAGCCGCCAGGTAAATTTCTTTTAATGCCTATTGATAACTTCTATTCGCAAGCTGCTTATCGCTTGCCTCTATGTGGTCTAGGAACCGAGCTACAGCTGGGTGGCATCATAGCCGCATGTCGAGAGAAGTTTATGCCCCAGCTTATGTCGTGATATAGATGTGTCGTTAGCCCTACGGCCCACATAGACGGACCAGGCTGCAAAGCCACGACGACGATTGATCAATTGTACAGAATAACGTCGCCCAAGTCTAAAAAACTTCGTTGGCTCTTTCATCATCTCTCTATCTGCTGGGTCGCCTCGGGAAGCCATTCAGCGCCCGTTCCACCTGGCAGTATCCCCGGGACACCGAGACACGCCGCGCTGTTATCGAAGCACACAGGTGGCGGCATCCCGGCAGCTTTAGTTACATTCGTAATATGCTGTATGGCTCACCGTTCGGATGTAGGGAAGACTGAAGCAAAGTGGCCACCCCGTATTTTAGTCCTTCTCAAGTCAACTCCAGTTATTGGTTACCAATTCTCTTCTCTTCTCTTCTCGGTCGTTCAAATGAGCCACACCGGAGTTTCCGGCCCGTCGCCATTGTTCTGTGATATAATACGGAAAAGTATTTATTACCAGGCTACTATTTTTGCGTTTTTTTTTTTTAGTGTTACATATTTTGTTCCATAACCGTTTGAAATTTTATTTAATCGTTCTTGTTCATGCAATGCGTGGTTATCGTACACGTCTTCCACCAATTTTATTACTTTTACCCGCTAATAGCTGAGCTGGAATATTTTTGTCTCGGACGGCATGCACGGGGCAAAGTGGACGGGGCCAAGTGGTCAGCTTCCAAATGGCCACAAGTTGTTTCCATCTGGACAACAAACGTTATTAATATTTAATTGTATCGTCATGCGCTTATTTCGGCCACTTTTCGATTACCTACACATGTTACAAAAAATGCAATGCACTCTTTTCCATGAAATATGTCCTTGCCATGTTTATGTGGGAAGATGACAAAATAAACATCAATCCTCGTTTAAATCTTATTACCATCAACAAATCTAGCCGTACCTACCTACATAAGGCAACGCAACTGCCCTGTCTCTCATATCCGGCAATAGAAATAGTAAACAGCAGATGATTCCTCGTCAGCAGACCCAGTCAATGAAATAATCTATCAACAAACGTGGAGTAGAGAAGGCCATGACATTCGGTATAAGCAGGTTCCAATTCAGAAGAATATCCCTCCTCACGTGATCACATTTCCCACATTACATAATCTCTGGTGAGAACGTTAGGCTACGGCCATGGGCAGTGGTGAGAGAATGCTTCCTCATCACAACTACAAGGCACGTGCCTCGGTAGCACGTTAGGCGGCACGGGCGGACATCGATAGCAGCGCCTCTATCGGTCACTAGGGAAAGCTGGGCTGTAGGCGACGAAATACCGGCTGAGTTGTCACACGTTGAATAGGTTTATAGACATCCGTCTTGTGAAAAAGTTGAACTTTTGCCTTCAATATTTCTACAGGCAATTTTAGAAGTGTTTTCACATAGATTACAACACCGTTTAGATTATTGTATTCACTTCAAGCCTTCCCTATTGTTCTTGATGATGCGGGAACTATTTCTAATTAGTGTTTTTAGCTTAATAAAAGAACATATTGTGCAAACGATGAAAAAAAACATAGATGGAAGATTTTAAATGCAATTTTCTCTAGCAATTAACCTTCGCCCCAGTGGGGGGGCATATGTTACCACCCTGTCGCGTTTTTCGCGTGTGAATAAAAAACCGCGGCGCGTAGCGCCGCGCCGCTTGGGGTAGCTTTTGGTACATCAATTTTGGACAATGTGTGAAATTTTTGACCCCAGGTCATGTCAGGTCAGGTCACCAGGTCAAGTTAACTGACCAAGCCTTAAAAAAAGTTTGCAATCATGTCCAGCCTGCAGTGTTTGTCAGAAAGGTTTTAAACTTGGTGGATTGCATGCTGTTATGGGAGCCTACAATTTGTATATCTCGGATTTTTTTATATCCGTGACCTAAGGTCAGGTCAGTGGCATGACCTTTCCATTACAAGTCAATGGAGAAAAATGAAAATGCCTCTAGATCCGTGTGTACGCATAGGAACAGTCCAAATATTTCAGAATCACAATGATTTAGTCCACTCGTGATGACCAAGGTGTCATTTTTGCTGATAGCCTCTAGAAAGGTCATCAGAGGTCATTTGAGGCTACAAACAGTTTTTTGCCAATAACTCGCGATTGAAAAGAGATAGAACGCTGGGGATGGTCTCATTGTGTTTGTCTTGTTGAGACGCATCGACTGATATGCAACATGACCTTTTCCGGTCAGGTCATGACCTTGACCTGAGGTCAAATTTTTAAGTTGACCTTTCAAGGTCAAATTATAGTTCATTCGACGCGTCTCGGTGAGGGGAACACGATTCTGGCAATAGAAATGTCGTGGAATTTTGTAGTCGAAAGTTATTGTCGAAAAACACTTCTCGTAAAAACAGCTATTTTTGGAGTTTTTGCCTTCTGGAGGCTAAACCGTTGACCTGAGGACAATATTGATAATGACCTTTTCAAAAGAAGAGTTCAAAAGCTATCGATTGCTTTTCCATGCGTTTTTCTAGCTACGATAGTTCCTGAGATAGCGGCATGTTTTCTGAAAAGTATAATGACAATTGGCAAATTTTGACCTTTGATGACCTCTGGTGACCCCAATTTTGCTCTAAGGTGAAAAATGACCGAAATACTTTCAAACGTACGTATTGAGAGCTATCGACTGCTTTTTACCGCGTCTTTCTAGCCCTCTTAGTTTTTGAGTTAGAGGTGGGTGGTAACATATGCCCCCCCCTCACTAGGGCGAAGTTGGCCGAGACCGCCACTGGGGCGCGGGTTAATGGTAAATTCTCTACAGATCAAGGAAAAGATGCATGCTAACTGATAATTTAAAGTTCTTGGGGTCGGTTGTTTTCTTCTTTTCTTACGTCGCCCCAATGGCCGCGAATACACTTGTGATAACGCCTATCGACGCGCTTCGAGCCGCCACCGAACCAGCTGGTCCCCCTCCCAGGCTATCTGAGCCCCGCCTCGGCCGCGCCCCCACATCTTAAACTCAGCCAGCCGTCAGCAGCGCGTCAGTCGCGCACACAATGAAGTTCAGCTGGGTGCTGCTCGTCTGCACCGCCGCGCTGGCGGGGGCGGCGGATCTGGACTGTCCTCTCCCGGGCGGCCCGGACACGGCCAGTGAGGAAACCTGCGCGCTGTACTCGGCCTGTCTCTGGTCCGGAGACCGCTGTCTGCTCGCAGAGGACATAGGCTACCAGCTGGACGGGCCGCCGCTAGTGATCCACACCGGCTATGAGGCCTATCTGGAGCGCCGGAGACCGGAGGCTACCGTGTTCGGCGGGGACGTCGACCGGCTGCACGTGCTGGCCGTCGAGTACGACGATCATCGACTGGGAGTCTCGGTGAGCGCGGCCGGTCGGCACGGCGATGATGTCTGGTTTGGATGTTGGGTGACGCCGAGCTCTAAGTGTTCCTGTTAGTGTTAACAAATGATTTGTTTGTCTTCTTTAGAAATCCAGGCATAAAAGCTAGAGGCAGGTAGGTCGAATGAATGAACCCTCAATGCACTGACTTCTTGTTTGAGCCGTGTGTATCCATCTTCTTTACCCATCTCACCCTCTCTTCTCTCTCCTCTCTCTCTTTCTCTCTCTCTCTCGCTCTCTCTCCTTCTCTCTTCCCCTCTCTCCGTCTCTTTCTCTTTCTCTCCCATCTCCACCCACAATTCCTCCCCTCAGCTGACGCCCTCTCCCATCCCTGCCGTCAGTTCCGAGACGCCAACGCCGACCGGTACGAGGTGCCGGTGCCGCTGGACGTACCGCCGCTGCCGACCGATCCCAACTACCCCGTCTACGACATGTCGCTGTCCACCGACGGCGAGTTCGAGCTCAGCGTGCAGCACAGCGGAGCTGAGGTGCTGCGCATGCTGCCCCAGTTCGTCTACAGCGACCAGTTCATCGAGGCCACGTTTGTACTGGCTGGGAGCGATGTGTACGGCTTCGGCGAGAACAACCACGACAGCTTCCGACACGATCTGGACGTCGGCGAGACGTGGCCGGTGTTCGCACTCGACCGGCCGCCCGGTGATGGAGTCGAGAACCTGTACGGCACGCATCCGTTCTTCACCGCCATCGAGGACGACTTCGGTCACAGCTTCGGCGTGCTCTTCCTCAACAGCAACGCGATGGAGTACCGTCTGTTCCGGCTGGAGGACGGCAGCACGGCACTGACGTTCCGCACCACGGGCGGCATCCTGGACATGTACTTCTTCTTCGGCGACTCGCCGCTGGAGGTGCTGCGCCAGTACTACCTGACGATCGGCCGGCCCGTGATGCCGCCCTACTGGGGCCTCGGCTTCCAGCTGTGCCGCTACGGCTACACGAGCACGGACGACATCCGCGCCGTGCGCGAGCGCATGAAGGCCGCCCAGATCCCGCAGGATATCCAGTACTCGGACATCGACTACATGAACGTGCGGCGCGACTTCACCATCGATCCGCGCAACTTCAGCGACCTGCCCGCCTACGTACAGGAGCTGCGGGAGCAGGAAGAGGTGCGCTTCGTCTACATCTACGACCCGGCCATCGCGGCAGAGTTCGACGGCGGCTACCCGTCGGCCGACCGCGGAGTCCAGAGCGACGTCTTCATCAAGTGGATGAACGCCAGCCTGGTGCCCGATGACCAGTGCGAGGGCTGTCGCGATTACGTCGTGGGCTACGTGTGGCCAGAGAGCAAGACCCTGTTCCCGGACTTCCTGAAGGTCGAGACGGTGAACTGGTGGGTGGACGAGATGCGACGCTTCCGGGAGATTTCCGGCGGCGCCGACGGCTTTTGGATTGACATGAACGAGCCGTCGTCGTTCGGAACTAACCTGGAGAAGCCGTTCAACTGGCCCGATGACCTGCCGCCGTGGAGTCTCAAGTGCCCAGACACGAAGTGGGACAGTCCGCCATATCCAACCCGCTGGGTACGCGACCCGAGCAACGAGAGCAAGCGTCTGTCGGATCACACCATCTGCATGAGCACTGTCCAGGGCAACGACACGCACCCGTTCCTGCACTACGACGTGCACAACCTGTTCGGCTACGCTGAGGCGTCGGCCACGCGGCTGGCCATGGACATGCTGCTGGAGGGACGTCGTGGCCTGCTGGTCGGCAGGTCCACCTTCCCCGGCTCCGGTATGTGGACCGGCCACTGGCTGGGCGACAACACCGCCCGCTGGAAGGACATGAAACGCTCCGTCGTCGGCATGCTCGAGTTCAACATGTTCGGCATCCCGTACGTCGGCGCAGACATCTGCGGCTTCAACGGCGCTTCGACCGAGGAGCTGTGCCTGCGCTGGACGCAGCTCGGCGCGTTCTATCCCTTCAGTCGCAACCACAACACGATCGGGACGCCCGCCCAGGACCCGGCCGTGTGGCCGTCGGTGGCGGCCGCGGCGCGCGACGCGCTCGGTCTTCGCTACCGTCTGCTGCCCTACCTCTACACACTCTTCTGGCGAGCCAGGGCGTTTGGAGAGCCAGTAGTACGATCGCTGGCCTTCCAGTTCCCCACGGACCCGGCGCTGCGCGGCGTCGACACCCAGTTCCTGTGGGGCGACGGCGTCATGGTGGCGCCGATCCTGGACGAGACCAGCATGACGTCCGTCAACGTCACGTTACCGGCCGGCAAGTGGTGGGACTTGCGAGACGGCAAGCTGGCCTACAGCGGCGACATCACCACCACCTTCCAGTACCACGTGGGCATGGACGAGATGATCCCGGTGTACGCCCGCGCCGGGACTATCCTGCCCTGGCAGAGAAACGAGACGACGACGGCGGCGGCGCGGCGGAACCCCTTCAACCTCTCCGTGTTCGGCGACACGGCCGCCGGTGAGCTCTACTGGGATGACGGCGAGTCGCGCCTGGCGCCCTATTTGGGAGACTTCTACCGGAGCCAGTTCTGGCTGGAGAGCGGCGAGCTGCACATGGACGTGCTGCAGCCGAGGACGGACCTGATGCACCAGCCGGTGCTGGAGACGGTGCTGTTCTACGGCCAGCACCAGCCAACAGCCGTGCTGGTGGATGGAGAGGCCTTCGAAGACTGGAGTTTCGTGGAGGACGTGCTGACGGTGCGGCCCAACCTGGACATGGCAACCAACCACACCGTCACCCTGCAGTAGCAGCTGCTGTCCGCTGACCGCGCGGCAGAGAGCCGCCGTCCTATTTACACAGCGATATTCCACAGCCGAGCATCAACTGAATTCGGCTAATTAACTGTAAATAAATTTTACGAATAAAAATAACATTGCAATTTTTATCATTCTGTACGACAACGAATCACATTAGTTACACCGCTGATTAAACGTCTTGGACGTCGTTATTTTTTTTTTCAGACACCAGCAGACATACGATACGACAGGCATTAATATAAAAAGGAAATAAAAACAGGATATTGGTCAACGAATTATCCTTATCGGTAGATATAAGAGACAGGTCTCAGCGAAACGGCACAGTTGTAATTCAGTGACCGTTATCAGCTTCCTTTCGCGTGCTCGCGGTGTTTGCGCAATGCAGTGCCTGGGCATGTGCCCCATACAGCAGCTGGCTAGATCCCACGGCAAATCAAAATCGGAAACCAGACTCCAGTCTCACGCTGACGTGTCTCTGACAGCACACTACCTGCAGTGCCACGTAGAAGGGCGAGGGAATGACAGCGGAATGACAGTGCCTGAAGCGATTCACGGTAACCATTTGCTGGAAATGATATACGGGGTATTTTGCGGGCTCGTAGCTACCTACAGTGCAGTACTCGACACTGGGCGGGATGTGCGCGAACATTGAGCTGGCATTGTCGTTACTGTTGTTTATGTGGGTAATGCGGCATACCTCACAGAACAGCCCAGAAATAACTCTTTTCGGACGGATTAGAAAACATGTATTTTATACAAAAAGGGAAGAGTCGGTTTATACATATTTATCCCGACACGTCCATCGCCAACAACACGTAACATCGCTACAATAAATATCATAACTTAGCAATGTAAAACGGTACAAATAACAAACACAAATCAAAATGATAATTCCCAGCCGTGAGACGATGCAAATAAAACGATACGGTAGGACAAGCATGAAACATATCTAAATGAGCAGATGAATTCTACCAATCTCCAAAACAGCTGAGTGATCATTATCAATGTGCCGAAGAGCAAAGTCATCATAACTATCAAAACTATCGCTAAGTATCAGATATCGGAATGCTGTTGAACAATCATTCACTGTACTGAACCACTCAATGACAACAAATACATACATACGAAAATAAAAACGGCAGTACTATCGGCCATCAGGCTCTCATGTCAAACTCGGGCCCAACATTGGTCCAATGGTCCATGGCTGGCGGCTTTTCTTGGTAAGTCGCCACTTGCGTCACCCGCTCCCCTCCCCAGCGCTGCCCCCAGGTCCAGAGAGCCCGACCTCATCTACACCTCTGAGCAGTCCTCATCATACAGGTACTCTCTGAGCACCCGCGGTGCCCCGGAGCCCACCACCGGCCGCCCGGGTCTCAGTCCTCCACCGCCCCACACGGGAGGCTCCAGCGGCTCGCCCCAGCGCAGCCCGGAGGCAGAGCTCCACAGTGCCGGCCGGCCCACCCCTGTGGACGCCTGGGACCGTGCCGAGATCGTCACACAGCTGGAGGTCGGCGAGAGAGGCTCGTACTCGCTGTACCGGTCCCCCGCTGGTAGTTTGTGGGGGTGGGAAGACAGCAGTGACATCTCTCGACCGTGCAGTGAACTGTAGGCGGTGGTGTGGAGGGTGGTGTGTGGGGCACCGGCCGCCGCTGGTCGTGGCTTGGAGAGCCAGCGGCGCCGCACCAGCAGACCCAGCAGCAGGGAGGACACTACGCCCAGCATTAGACCGCCCAGAATCAGCAGCAGCTCACCGCTGTCCGGCCCGCGCCCTTCGCCGGCAGCCGCAGCAGCGCTGTAGTCCAGCGACAGCACGTGCATGTTGGTACCGCGCCCGCCGCGACCGATCCCGTCCACCGGCGCATCGCGCGCGACCCGACGGACGGCCACAGAAGCTTTAGTACTCACAGTGTCCGTAGAGGTCAGCACGTGTCGCCTCTGCCGATACACGCTGTCCTTGGCGGACTGAATTTCGTAAATACAGTGGATGAACCAGTGGCGACCTTGAGCGACCTGTGAAACAAAACAGATCGATAAAACCACACAGCTCTGTCAAATGTCAGCAGAACTGCTGAATAACGATACAAACTTTGTATAAATGCCTGAATAAATCAAGTTAATTTGAGAAATTGAGAAGACAAAGGTGAACTAAATATAGCATTGGACCGAGCTTCCACAGCAGCCTACTTCTACAGGCTGTAGTGACACCAGTGATGTGGTAAAAGTATTCAGAAAGCAAGCATTCCTTGGACAATGCTGACTGCTTGACGCTTATTTATGCTCTAAATGCCGTGTTTACTTACTTGGAAGAGTGGTGATGACTCAAAGGAAAACCCATCGAAGTTAGTTTGATTCCGCAAGACAGCTGCCTCCACGTCATTTGTGACAAACCGAGAATGGAATGGCACTGACTTGAATGTGGCGATCACAGAGCTCGGGTCATCGCGATCCTGAAAGCGGGCGAGAAAGAGTGAAAACACTGGCCAGTGTGGGGGTCGAACCCACGACATTCGCGTTATTAGCACGACGCTCTAACCAACTGAGCTAACCGGCCGATGCGCAAACCGCAGCTGATTGCTGAGGTAGCCGAAATGTGTGAAGAATACACGCGGCTATGACGTACGCAGGAACGGCGTTCGGCATACAGCCAACACAAGTGAGCTTTGAATAGCTAATCTTTAGTTGAAGCTCGCAATGGAAGTACTTTGAGAGGCGTGCGGGACCATCTCACCAGTATTTTGAAGTGATGCAGCAGGCTCTCCGAGTGCACCACACAGCCAAACTCGTCTGTATCGGGGCTAAACTTTGGCACGTAGCCGTCGGCGCCGACACAGAGGAAACACTTGTCGATGGAGAGGTGGAACGACCCGCCCAGGTACTGGACGGGGTCGACCATGATCCTGCCCAGCACCCGCTCGCCTGGGGAAGACAGACGGTTCGGGGATGGTCAGACACAGAAGGACTGACGCGAGGTCGTACCTATGTAGGTAAGGATTGACAGACTGTGAACGTCACAAGATCAGGAGTCAGGACGTTTCGATTGGCTGAGTTCAGACGGGCACACGGCTAAACACGTAACTTTTACGCATACTTCTTGCTATCGGTACAATGGTGACATGCGTCATTGGTTATTGGTCAGGTGTTACTTCCGCGAGACGAACGTCTAAACGTCTCCCAAGAGACCCGGCGTGAGACTGATAGTGAGCTACTGAACATATATGGGACCAGCCCCAATGGTCATCCTTCGAGCACACGTATCTATCCCAACGGTGACTGTCCTCACGGTACCAGCCCCATTTGAGAAGTTATCCTTCTCAACAACATAAGAGACCCCTGAGGCCCGGCTTCATTTCTCACCGGGCGCGAAGGCCACGTCGGCGTCGCTGGTCCCCAGTCGGGTCGGGTCGGCCGACAGCCAGGCCTCCCTCTTCTTCATCACGTGGAACTGTGTGTTCAGGGAGAACTGGGCCGGCACGGGGTCACTGACCTGCTGAAACCTGCCGGCAGCCGTCAGCGGGGGTCAGAAGGGTCATACAGGTCAAAGAGAAGGGTAAAAACGCGAGTGCGGGGAATAGTGGGCCGGGTTAAAGGAGGAAATTTGCATCTGTTACGTTAATTGCAGGAATTTATTTTTAAATCCACGAGCCACGCGTGAAAGGAAAGGCGGATGGAGTAGTCTATAAATAATTACATAAAACATGTTGCGTAAATACTCGATATTTTAACTTGAATGTCTTGATAATTTGATGCAGTCATTATGTGTTTAAAGAATTTAATGTACACACCTTGAGCTTACATGTTACAACTGATGCCTATATCGACGTTATCTGTATAAGCAGAAAATGTCAGGACCTAACTCGATGTTAGTGACTCCTCTCCTGAGCCGAACTAACGTGCCCTCCAGTGACCCCACGTGACCTCACCTGACAAGCAGGTCGAACTCGGTCGGCGGCGCCGGGTTACAGCGGGGCGGCTCAGAGAACAGAACAGCCTCCTCGGCCAGGCAGGGCACCAGGAGCACGCTGAAGTTGCCAGAGTAGTCGCGAGCCTGACAAACACCGATACAATTGCGCGTCAATGGTAAAGGCTTGGATACAAAAAAAATGCATACGGCATTGTGCATGGACGTTAAAAATCGTTTTATGTTACATAATGACCATAAAATGTAAGAAATATAACCAATAAACCTAATGCCCAACAAATATTCAAAATGAGTAAAAATAACTCGATCTCTCCTGTTTATTATCTGACAGTACAAGTTCCGAATACGACATAAGCTTCCACAGCACGCCACAAAACGCCAGACCGTCTTTCCCACGTGACCCTACACTCCCGAGAGCGTCGTTTGACTCACGGCGAAGTCGGAGACGAACTCCCACTGCTGGGTGGGCTGTTCGAACGTGGGCTCCGAGTGGGTAAGACGCAGCGTGAACGACATCTCCGTGTGGTCGTTACTCGTCACCCGAGAGCGTACACCGCTGGAGGACACGGGGTGAGTGTGAGAGGGCACGAATGGACACGGGGACGACTGTGAGCACGTATGAACACGGGAAAGACAATCGACACACGGCGTTGTCGGTCTTTTATTAGCCGACATAAAACGGGCATAACTATAGGATGGGACAAGGCTGTGCCAATATTGATATCGATACAGCAAGTAACCTGGAAATTAGGGTAAGCAAAATGGTTAAGATGACGTTTCACAACAATTTTTAGTACTTACACTAGCGTCTGACAACGCTATTCAAACCCATTTGCCACCGGCAATTAACCAACGCCCCTAGCTCACTCACCTCAGCGCCTGGTGCTCCAGCACAAACATGCCCCTGAAGGCGGCCTCAGTTCGGAAGGTGACCGCCAGCCGGCCGTCCTCTCTGAGCCTCATACCGGTGGGATGGAGCTGACCACCGGCAGGGGAGAGAGACGGCGGTCCGATCCCCTCCGACCACAGGACAGATGTGTCGTACGCGAACGTCAGTCTGTGAGGGGACGGGTGGAGGGTGAAAGGCGTGGCGGGGTAATACGGTGGGGTAGAGAAGATAGAGAACAAACTGGGACAATGTGGCCAGTCGGACGAGACCAGACCAGACGAGCGGTGACCTTTCAATCAGTTGACGCCTGACGGACATCAAATCCCCGGATGAAACATTACCTCCCTGGGTGTAATATAAAATGGAGCTCAAGAGCAGCTCGTCTGTCCTCGTCGTTCAATGTGATCTGGGTGACCAATTCCCTGAGCTGAGGACGAGGAGTGAGGATATGTGGTACGATCCCTGATCTAGCTAGCCGCTACTCCCTCATGATGCTGCCTGAGCTGACTATCGCTTCCCAAGAGGCACCAGCTGACTCTCAACCCATCCAATGATTTGAGCCGCATGGCCGTCTGATTTCTCAGTCACTCTTCTTCCCCTGACCCAGTAACCCTCCTTCCGCTCACCTCAGCTGCGTGGCCATATCACTATGCTGCCACCCGTCGGGTGTCTCGGGCGCCAGGAACACATAGCTCACATACAGCGGCACCGTCAGAGCCACCAGCGACTGCAGGAGACCGTCGTCGGCCGGCGCGGCGCCGATGCGTGCCCCACACACCGACACCAGCTCCGAGACCGAGTACTCGGCCTCAAACCGCCACACGCAGCCCTGCCAGTCCAGCGAGCGGTAGAAGCGCAGCGTGCGCGCCGGGCGCAGCGCAGCGTCCAGCTGGTGCGCGGCCACCGGCACGGCGGCGGCCGGCGGCGCGGCCGTGGCGTTTGTGATGAACCCGGCGCCGGTGCGGACCTCGTCAGCGTCCAGAAGGTTCGAGCAGCGGTGGTTGCCGAGCCGCGCCGCCCGGCTACTCAGCGTGAGGTCGAAGTTGTTGAGAGGTCGCGTGGAGAGCGCCGGGAGCAGACCGTCCACGTGAGGGATAAGCACGGTGACACGCACCTTGTGGGGGTGGGTCGGGTCGTCGGCGCCTGAAACAGGACGACGGGATACTGTCAGCCGTAAAATACCGCTGAATAGTGATGTCTCTTGATGAGGGATTCAGATGAACATTATGGAACGTATAGAAATGAGTAATGTCGTTAGTAAGTAGAAAATATTGTATGCAGTCACTGATCATCAACAACACGAGGTGTCCTGCCCTGTCACAATTATATCTCCAGATCTCAGCGCTCAGGCCATCACCTCGATTGCTTCTGTAATCTCCCATTAATCCCACCATCCACTCACCCGTATATTTGAGTTTGGCGGTGAAAGGCTCAGCCCCGATGGTCCCCGCCAGTCGCGGCTCACACAGTCCCCTGACGGCGTCCACTTCTGCAGGTCGGGAGAGCAGCTCGGCGCCGGGCCGGCCGGCCGCGTCCGCCGCGCGCGCCGCACACTGCACCCGACCGCCGACCGGTACATAGACGGCGTCCAGGGTCCGCTCAGAGGTACTGGGGAGAGGTGAGAGAGCTGGGGTGAGGAATGGATACGAAGAGTTGCGTACTGCAAACGCCAAACATGCAATGTTGATCAGCAGGCGACAATTTAGAAAAAAAAAATATTTCTTAAACATGTGTGGCCATTAAACAGTTGACATGATCAAGTTGACAAGTTGACATAAAATGCGTATGAAAGACCAACTAACTAGTGAGAGCAGACAAAACAACAATTATGGCCAAAATAAGCAATCCGCAGACCTAAATACCTAATGCTGACCACTCAATGTCAGTAAATTGGTAGAATCGACCAGCAGTCCGACAGCAGGCCCAGATCACTGTCCCTGCTCGTGACCGTCTCACCCTGCGAAGAACACGGCTGCGGTGAGCTGTCGGAGCGGCCGCGGTGGCTGGCCGGGTGGTGCTGGGGATGCCACCATCCACCGGTACACGGTGTGATTATTGTCCACGCCCTCCCGGGCACACAGCGGGCCCAGACGGGCGAACTCGGGGTGCGCCGGGTCACACGCCTGAAACGCGAACGACAGTGGTCGGTTTAGTGTCGAATGTCACAGGCCTGAAGCAGGCTTGAAACGCAAACGGCAGTGGTCGGTTTAGTGTTGTATGTCGATGAATGAAGAGGGTAGCGCCTGTCTAACGTTCATTCGAGCAATCATGGAACCTAGTAGCTGGACAAATCGGTGAATAACACAGATGGATGTTTTGTGAAAGCATCATATGTTTTGGATGTTATGCATGTTTCGCTTGAATGCAAGCGAATGCAACAAAAAACATGACCACAGACCGGGAAAACACCGTTTTATCCCAGCTTGACAATGACCATGCAAAAGCATGACCACATACAGTTGACAAGACGAAAAACACCGTTTTATTCTAACATGACCAGTCTGTGACCACAGAACACATCATAATAAACCCCTGAGCGAGTCAGACATCTGTGACTCCCTATCACATCCCTCCCCCCCTCCAGTCTCTATATAACTCACGGTGACACAGACCACCGGATAGCCGGCCAGCAGTGCCTCCGGTGCCGCGGGGACGTCCCCGTACTCCTGCAGCGATACGACCAGCGGTGGCGCGGGGAACGTGACATCGGCGGCCACCTCCACTTCCTGTGAGACGCGGGACACGGGGGGACGGGTTACTCACGGGGCGTGGTGTGGTGGGTGCTAGGGCGGCATAAGGATTTATGAGAAACAGACATAGCACACGTGATCCGCGTGGCACAGCGGCGTACGTAAAACGTAGGCATATATGAAAAAATACATTTGAGCATATTAAGGTGAATACGAACTAAAACACCTAACGGAGATGACAGCTCTACATAGGCAAATGCCTGCCTATCGACACCTATCGACATTATCAATTGTTCTTCTTTAGGCACGCGTTTCAACATAGACAAGGCCCATGCAAGGTACTGCAATAAGGCACTTACCTCTACAGTCTATATAGACGACGGCGATGTCCCGGTTCACTAACCTTGACATAGACATAGCAGGTATAGAACATGACCCCTGTGTCCCTTACCTCGACATGACGACAGCCCTGTGTCACTTACCTCGACATAGACGACAGCCCTGTGTCACTGACCTTGACATAGACGACGGCCCTGTCCTTGGTCAATGACCTTGACATAAGCTACCACCCCTGTGTCACTTACCTCGACATAGACGACGGCTCTGTCCTGTGTCACTTTGGCCAGGCCTCTCTGGTCCTCTGTCAGATGGACGGAGAAGGCCTCACGGTGCTCCCGGTCCCTGTCGAACAGGATCTCAACAGGAACCACCAGTCGTGAGACGTTCACGCCAAACTCCAGCTCTGCAAGGAGAGGGTTGGGTGGTTAGACAAGGTATCCACTATTTCCGGCACTGAGGGATGAAAAACGTTAACTTGGCAGCGGTTACCTCAGGGGAGAGTTCAAAGATCAACAAGTCAGTGGAGTAATCAGTCACTGGACATTGGGCAACAAAATTAGCTTCACAGCTCAAGGCTGAATACATCATCTCGCCCCTGAGTTTCTTCTGAATGACATTGCCTCCTATGGCCCCCGCCTGCCTAGCTGGCGCTGTGCGCTCGGGGTGCCCCAGATGGCGCTGTCTGCCCGCTGACCGCTCCGCCGTCGCCCGTCGCGCTGGGCCGGTTCGGTCGACCCGTGCACACCTCTCACAGAGCTGGCAGTCGGCCGGCTCTGAGCTGCACTGCGCATGCGCAGCTGACGTCACTGTCGGAGCTGGGCGGTGGTGACGACTGGTGCTGCAAACGGTGACTGGTGTCTTGGTGACGACCCGGCGGCTGGTGACTCAGGGCGCGGTAGGCACGGGAAGCTGATAAATACCAGATTGGTGACCAAGAGGCAAGCAGTTCGCGAGGAATCGCCGCCGGCGCATCAGCTTCAGACAGCACCAGTCCCACAACCAAGGTCAAGGTGAGTATTGAACCGGCACTCGAAAGCCGGCTTATCTGTATTATTTTGATTGCAGTTGTTTAATAAAACTATACCATTTAATTAAGCATATGCCTACCTATTCAGCAATGTGACTTTCTTTTATTATGGGTTTTGAAGTTCAATAATTTCCATTGCGCTCTAATCAGGGGCGTAGGCAGGGGGGGGGGGCACTGGGCCATGGCCCCCCCCCCTTGGGCGCCGAAGGCGTTCTTTGCGATTGGAGGGCGCCGAAGGCGCCCTCCAATCGCAAATGCAATTGTGATATAATCGAATCGAAAAACAATCGCGACTGGAGGGCGCCCTCCAATCGCGAATGTGTTTACAGGGAAAATACGGATGGAGGGCGCCCTCGGAGGACGCCCATTCCAAATACGCCCTCCAAATACGGTTGGAGGGCTCCCTCGGGCGCCCTCCAACCACATTTGTAGGCTGTAGCTCTCTAAGCGTAACGGTGGTCGCCTATGTAAGCCGCTGTCCTGTAAATAAGCGCCCTCTCACCCGAAGGCGCCCTCCTGTAGGTCGCCACCCTGCTACACATTGCCGCCCTTCTGCTGATCGGCGTCCTCATAATTATTGGCGCTCTTCTACCTATTGCGCCCTCATGTGAAATTTTGAAGGCCGCCTTTCTCCCTTTTGGCACCCTCTTGTTCAGTGCCGCCCTCCTACCTATTGGTTCCCTAGTCCTTCCTGTTGAATGCTAATCGGGGCCCTTCTCCTATTGGCGCCCTCGTGTTGATCGCCGCCCTCCTAACCACTGGCACCCTCCTGTTGATCACCGCCCTCCTATCTACTGGCACCTTCCTGTTGACCAGCGCCCTCCGCACAGACGCCGTCCTGTTCGTGTCATCCTCTTGAGCAAAGGCGCCCTCCTCACCATTGCCACCCCCATTTTAATCGTCACCCTTCCGCTCATTGGCGACTTGCAGTTGATGACCGCCCTCCCACCTATTGGCGACCTCTTGTTGATCGCCACCCTCCTATTGGTGCTCTCCTGTTCCTCGCCACCCTCTTACCTGGTGGCGCCCTCCTGTTGATTGTTGATCGGGGCCCTCCTACCTATTGGTGCCCTCCTGTTGATCGCTGCCCTTCTATCCATTGGCGCCCTCCTGCTGCTCGCCAACTTCCTACCTATCGGTGCCCTACTGTCGAAACTCGGGATGTTGATCGGGGCTCTTCTACCTATTAGCGCCCTCCTGTGGATCGCAGCCCTTGTACCTATTGGCAACATCCGTTGATCGCTGCCCTCCTATCATTTATTTACTCCTTTGGCATGTTCTTCAACTTAGTCGTTCTATTGCACATAGTTGATGTCTTGCCTGTGAAAACTGCCACAAATGAACGTGCATTCAGCACAATGAATGAAGTACCTATACCTACCAAAACTATCTACGCTCTACGATGCATAAAACACGTCTTTGGTCTTAACGGATTGATCCTACTTTACGTGCATCATGGCATCTATATGTATTACGATTAAGTATTGTCAACAGGTTCGGCCGCAACAGCAGGCATCTGAAGTTTCGGTGATTGAAACTGGTTATGTGGGTACACTGTATGCACCTGTGAGAAGGCTATGAAGGCTGGTCTGAGGTAATTTGGATGATGTTTACGCATCTCGCGCTCCGGTATCAATCCGATACGGTGATCTGGTGCGTAAATATGCCACCGCCAATAAACTTTTATACGAGTTAAGGTTTCGTACATCGACACCCATGAGCCAAGCTTTCTATACAGTTGGTGTGGCAGCGGCCCGACCAAACCTTAGGTATTTTTTATACCTTCAAACAGGGGCGTCGACACCGGTCCGACTTTTCCGACTAGTCGGACCACTTTTTCGACTAGGCGGTGCCCTGCTGTGGCTCGCGGGGGCCCCTGCTGCAGACCGCGGGGGCCCTACTGCGGCTCGGGGGGCCCTGCTAGAGACCGCGGGGGCCCTGCTGCGCCTCGACACCTGGGGGCCCCCACCGGTGGGGGCCCCCGAGAAAAAGTCGGACCAGTTTTCCTTACGCGTCGACGCCCCTGCCTTCAAATTTGGTAAAAGAGTGAGAGGAGCTTTGAACAGTGATCGTATAAAACGCGTGCCTAAAAAGCGGAGGAAAAGGTTGTTTTCAAAAATTTCGCGCGCCTTCGGCGCAGCATTTCAAGACCACTTGACCTTTTGTGACCTGGAGTATAAAGAATACACACGATGCAAAATCAATGCAGCACGACCTATACGAGGTTACGCAAAAAAAAACTGGTGGCATGGTAAAAAACGCCTCCCAACCCCCCCCCCCCCCCGTTGAGTGATTTTTTATCTCGCGACCGTATGGCGCCCTCCTTGGGTGAGGTGGCGCCCTCCAAACCCTTGGCCCCCCCCTTCGCGATTTTCTAAATACGCCGCTGGCTCTAATTGCATAAAACGTTAAACCGATGTGTTTGTGGATTGAGATGAGATGAGATACGAGGGCTGACGTGTTTGCGATTGCGTCGTAGAATCGCTTATTATTGTGCGTTATATAAGAGTATACGTTTTGCCATCTCGATGAAAACTTTAAAGGGACTATCCCACCTTCTAAAATGTTGTTAAAACCAGTTAAATTGTGCCCGACTTTATAGATTGGATGACCAGGAACACGGTTCTGGCATTTGTTTTTCATTTAACATCTTAGGCTTCCCATTTTCCAAACACAAACTTTCAAATATGTGACGTCACAGCCCAAAATTACCTCCTTCCCCAGGCCACATTACTGTCATAAAGCTGATTCTTTTTACTCTGTAGGCACCACAACAAAGTTCAGACCAAGTTTTAAGTGATTTTTCAACGAACAAACCCATTTAAATCAGAATGACTAAACGAGGTGACGTCACACTAACGGTCGCTCCATGTTGAAGATAGGGCCTTGCACAAGGCCCATTTTCAAATGAAGGGAACGAACTTCTTCAACACCAAGAGGCCGCGGGGGTTGCAACCTAGATTAGTGGTTTCTGAACCTCGCCGCAAACTTGGCTATCTCAACTCAAATCCCATGTTAAAGGTGGGATAGTCCCTTTAATTCAACAGTAGAAGCAAACCTATAGGTTTGCAGGTTTGCTGATACGGAATATATTCCGAATCAGCAAACCGGCATCAGCGCCCCAATGCGGCAATGCCACGTATCGTTGCGTAATGGTAACGAGGGTGTGCAACTTCCCGCCAAGGAAACGTGTCACCGTTCTATTCGCAGGCTCCGAACCGAAGCTTAGCTATGTCTCCACGACCACGTGGTCGAATCAGAAATGCCGGTAAGGCGTAGTGTCCGTTTTTCGTTGGTTTCTGGACAGACACGCCCTCTCGTCCAACGACCGTCTCCATCCCCATCCCCTCCTGCCGAGCAGACCCACCCCACGACCGGTTCGCCCGCCGGTGCGTAGTCTGCCGTGAGGGCACGTCGTGAGTCGTGGAGTTCACTGCCCCGTGAATCACGACCCTGTCGGACCTGGTCACGGACCCCGTGACCGCTCGGCTGACCGGTCTTGGTATTCCTTCCGTGATCGGCCCGTGCGGGGGCGTCACGCCCGTTTACCGGCGTCCGGAGACTCGGCAGCATGACTTGCCGGTTTGCCGTTCGGGAATATTCGCCCCAGATCGGCGGTTAGTCCGCTGCGTCACCCAGCTTCTGTGACCGCCAAGATGTCCCATTCTCTCCCGTGCCCATCACTGCCCCTGTGACCGGTTTGTGATGCGCTGATGTAATCCCCACTTGCTCCGTCTGCCGCTGATCTCTATACGTCGCACAGCCGTCCGGGGCTTCCCCCATTCTCAGCTAGGCGTCCAGACGGCTTTTCGCCTCTGGCATTTCCTTAGGGCGCATAGCAGCTTCTGACTATCTCCCCGCCCCACCGTCTGACCAACAGCTCGCCATGGACACTCTGAAGTCGACCCAGCTGCAGAAGGGAGCCTCTGGCGGCCTCGTCGCCGGCTCTGAGGCTCTCGCCGGCAAGAAGGTGATCGGTATCTACTTCTCGGCGCACTGGTGTCCTCCGTGCCGCATGTTCACGCCGGTGCTGAAGGACTTCTACGAGGCGCTGCTGGAGGCCGGCTGTGAGCTGGAGGTGGTGTTCGTCTCGTCGGACCGATCTCCGGCCGACATGGCCGCCTACATGAACGAGGCGCACGGCGAGTGGCTGGCGGTGCCGCACGGCAGTCCGGCCGCGCAGCAGCTGAAAACCGAGTTCCAGGTCAGCGGCATTCCGACCCTGGTGTTCCTGAGAGCGGACGGCACGGTGGCGGAGCGCGACGGGCGCTCAGTCGTCCAGGGCAAGGGACCCACCAAGGCCGTGTTCGACCAGCTCGCCGGGAACTAGGCGGGATCGCCGGCACTGCAGGGATGGACCGACCACCGCCGGGGGGGGGGGGGAGGGGGCCACTGGGACTGCCGCAGTGTGGGGAATGGGGCTTACGCACGTGCGAAAATTCGCCCAGCCTTATCTGCTTTAAAGCTAAGCTATGCCCGTGAATGTTTCCCATGTTGGGAAGTTGGTACAAAGAGGCTTCAGTAATCCCAAACTTTGGAAGAATTTCTGATCTATGTTTGGCTCGTTTTTGTTACTATCGGAAGAAAACGATATTCTGAAATATTTAAAAAGAGTTTTTGGCTCCTCCATCGAGTTGCAGGGCGTAGTCTCGCTTTAATTGTTATGCACTAAAATTAGAATAAAAAATGCATGTGCGTTGTGCTAAAATAGAGCGCGATTGGCCCATGGTATTTTGTTGGATATTCGTGTTGAAGTCTTTGAACAGTTTACATACGTTTTTATGTGTGGCGTCTGTCGTTTTGGAAGTAAGCATACCTACACAAAAATCAGGGAATCAGGGCATGCCTTTAATTTCTGCTAACTACCACACTTTTGGGTTGTTCCCGAAGGCGACCCCCTGAGACATTTGTGTTGTGATTTTGTACTGTCGCTTTAGCGCCTGGTGTGATGAAATATACAAAGACGAACAGAATCCCAACGGTCTGCTGCCCTACGCTGAATGTCACCATTGATTTGTGACTAGGACAATAACCATCAAACGAAACTGACCACTCCACCGCTCAGCTAGTCTATAAAACCGACCAACTTGACTGAACAGAGCCAACAGACCATAAAAGGGTCGCGGGTCTACTACATGTTTACTGGAAGTCTGTTTACCACGGCTGCTGGGACACCAAGCGGACAGCCGGCCTGGGGCACTGCATAGTCCCTTGTTTCGTGTTCCTACGGGCCCACCGCGCTACCCTAGCGCGTCGCCCGATGCGTGCACTAATAAGTGTCGCTAACGTTGACACCGACCGGTCAGTTGCTAGGGGTTCAGGTCCGGCCCGTATTGATCGGGGGAATTTGTGTGTTGATGAAGGACACACGCACATACCCACTATATGGGAATGTAGTGCGCTGGGATCAATAGAGCGGCTATCTGATACTCGGGCGGGAGGTCCGGCTTCTGGATCAGGACCAACAGTGGGCACTGACCGAACTATGTGTGAGTTATTCATAGCTGCAGGGGTCATCACCCCATAGAAACTGCGGTCAATAGCACTGGGACGGCCGGTTAGCTGCCTCTGCCACGCTGTAAACTAAGGAAAATTTATCTAATTATCCGCTCATTACTCAATATTAATTATTGTTAATCACTTTGGATCGCCAGCATCAAGCCAACATGACCCAATGAGCCTCGTTTAGGACCATCGAAAATAGAACTAACCAATTTCACTTAAAACTGTCGATAGTCGCCGTAAAGGTAGGTAATTCGACGCATCGACACCCATTTTAGACCGCACCACGCCGCGCGCACCTTGTTCTATATATTCTGCGCGCACCTTTTGCCTCCTCCCCCCCCCCCCCCATCTGTCTGACACCTTTTCCTCCTCCTGTTCAAGTACTGGCATTGCATTGAACTATACATAGGTACAAGTTATCGGTTGAAGAGGCGTCACTTTCCTCATTTGCCGTAGATTAGAGGTGAACCGCAAGAGACGATCGCTGATAGTAAATGTAGTTTGATGGCTCGGCTTACCCCGAACTTATAGGCATTTCCGTTCAGCACAGAGTTGCTATGCAATCTCGTGCCCACGAAGTTCTAGCGTTAGATACATTTTTTAATCCTAGAAATTTGTATTTTTTTATAAACTTAGCTCGAATGTTTGAATGGACGGATTGACAGAGCCGGAGCCCACGCTAAGCAGCAGAGCTTGTTGCGTAGACCCCGACCCCTACCGTCCGATCGCGCAATTCCGGGTAACGGGAGAATTTAGATGCCAAAGTTTAACGTGCCCTTCAAAGCCGGACACGGCCTGTCCCACTCAACTGACTTCAACTGGCTGCGGCTGCTCCCACCAACCGCAGACCATCCCCGTCAGGAGTCTCAAATATCGAGCGCCGGAGCGTCTCGAACCCGGGCTCTCACTACCGGGAGTCCAATGCTCTACCAACTGAGCTACGGTTGTATACACCGTAAGTTTTGCCGCTAGGTATGTACAAACTCGGAAGTCAAAGTAATGCCGGTGGAAGGGTGTGTCATGCCCCCTCCCCCAGTTTCCCATGTTTTACATCTAGAAACCCTGTCATATGGCCGGCGGTTCCCTGTTACCTGGGACTGGGTGTAACCTCTCCCTCCGCCGGCCGCTATTCACACAGTGATCTCTCGCTTGTTTTTTTTTTATCTCCCGCCTGTCAGCTTTTATACTGGAGAATGGAGAGTGTCATGATAATCCACTATCCACCCCGGCGGCCCTGTGCTCCACTATAGTATATCGCGTTCCTCCGCTGCCCTCCCCGTCTCTCACCTCTGGAGACGCCATGGTAGTCCTGTCCGGCGCGTGCCGAGCCGTCTCTGGTGTACAGTCTGACGACAGAGGCGCCGCTAAGGTCCCCGAGTCGCACCACGGCCACCCGCGCCGCCACCGGCTCCTGAGCGCTGGTTGGCTCGGTGATCCGCACACGGCGCGACTCGAACTTGATCAGAGGTACTGTGGGAGAAAGAGGAGGGAGAGAGAGAGAGGTTAAGAGAGAGTCAGTTCAGTACGGAGCAAGGGGAAAGAGATCGGACGAGACTGTGAGACTGACACTATGCGACAGATGTAAATTCTTACACCGGAAATAGACAAGTGGTAAAAACGTAGGCATGCATGTTTAAACTTCCTAGAGTTAATTTAACACATCACGCCACATGATGCGTGATTATATTGCCTTATTCAGAACATGAATACACGAAGGAACAGACTGGAGTATCGACATTCTGAATGATGAAATAACAATCTGCATACTCAGCACACCGTATACACATGGCTTATGGCAGCCTTAGCACGAGTGTTTACAATGTTGTATCGCCGCGCACCTGATAGAGAAGCTCTCAAATAATCCAATGCAAACGCTGTTCGCCTCTTCAGCAAACACGCTCTGAAGCCGTGTCTGAGATTGCTCCAGTATTTCCTTGTTCAATTGTAAACATACACCGTTTCGTCAGTATGTTGAACAGCCGTCTGCATAGGAAGGGTGGATATAACCCGCGATATCTCGCTCTGCATAGCAGATAGACGGCATGGCACACCATCGTGCTAGAAATAAAATAACGGGACTAAAAACCAAATCTCCCCCAGGCTACCGCTCAGCTGGCCTCTCGCGGTATATCGGACGAGAAATAACGGAACTTCAACTGCCAGTGATGATTTTATACACAATATAAAGTCCCGTATGGCGCAAAATCACAATCATATCCTGTGGGTCACTGCCTATCTACTCGTGTGCAACAAGTCCTGTAGTAATATGTCATACTTTTATCAGCCGAGTGAGTCTCCGTCCGTGTGTCATCCCCGCCCGGGCCCCTGAGGAAAAAAAAAGTCAGTCGCCACCTTCCTGTCTATGGCAAACACTACCCGTAATTCGTGCGCCAGTCCGAATCCAGCCGGTCAGTCGGACCATTTTGTCCCAACTACTCAAGTCGATACCGCCAGCTACCAGCTGTATGGCTGCCCTCCTGTCCCTTCCATCCCGTATGTCAAAAGCTATCATCGTTTGCGTTTAATTCGGGAATGTGTGGAGATTCCCTGACAAATTTGTCAGTCTCCCAGGCGTGACAACCCGACGTTCCGTGTCAGTTGCCCACTCCGTGTGCCACCTCCCTGTCCCGTGACTCCCACACCCCCTTCACTCACTGTCTGCCGTATCACGCACGGTGACCTCCGTGGTGTTCCTAGATCTCGTCTCCCCCCCCCCCCCCTCCCCCTGTCCCGTGACTCCCACACCCCTTCCACTCACTGTCAGCCGTGTCACGCACGGTGACCTCCGTGGTGTTCCTGGGTCCCAGGAGCGCCGGGCCGCCGCCGCCGGCGCGCGCCTCCCCCAGTGCCAGACGGAACGTCTCGGCAGACTCGTGGGTGTGGTCGTTGATCAGGATCACCGGGCAAGGCTTCTCCGTCTCTCCTGAGGAGAAAGACGGGGAACAGGGGTCAGTTGTCGGTACAGTATTAACTATTAAAGGAATGTCGCTTAGTTCAGCGTCATCGGCCCTGTGAGGATATCTGTGTTCATGGGTTATTCGGTACCGTGTTCAACTGACAAGTGTTTTCAAATTCGAGGACCGAAGAAACCTCAAAATAAATGCCTGCTTTTGCACTTTCCTGTTGTACCAGAAAAAATAGGCGTCCACAAATGAATGAAGCAAGGTTCGAATAAATTCGGATAGACCGGCAGGGAGGCACCCTAACAGTCTGAGCATGACGAAACGACGGAAATGCAGTCACAAAAGCTACCGTTGCAAGTTGTAACGGTCGTGAATACGAAACAATTCAAACATCCCAGATGTGTAAAACCATACATGAAGCCCATCTGCTCCCTTGTGTTTGCCACAAACTGTGACGGGCTGACTTCAGCAATGTGCCCGCCCGTTTCACAAGCGAACGCTATCCCACGGGCGAATCACCTACGAACCTGGCGCAAACTCTAGCCTACTGGCGTCCGTGTCCGGCCGCTCCTCGAAGTCGGCGCCAGCCTCGGCCGAGCCCTGGCGCGTGTAGCAGCGCACAGATGACGTCATAGTGACGTCACCGCCACGCACCACGTACGCCGTCACCTGGTCGTCCTCCTCGAACCCCGAATACGAGTCCTCGGCGAACGCGTGAGTAGGTACTACCGGCGGTGGAGAGGTCAGTTCACTATGTCAATTCGTATTGCACATTGCATACTGCACAACACAGGCATAAAAAGTAAAAAACGCATCGACACATGGCAGCATATTCTTGACAGTTCCCCAACTGTAATTATCACAACTGTCATCTGTCATGACTCATGTCATCGTAAGGGGTCGTCATCTGCCGGCTGTCTACTGTCGATCGCCGCCCGCTGCAGGCTGCTGCCTGTGGCCGGCACTCGTGCGGTGCGTGTGGCAGGCGTTGATTGGCCAAGTGACCCGCACCGGACGGGTCACGTGGTCTGACCCAGAGAGGGGTGAGCGGAGCCCCTCAACGGGGATCGGATGGTAGCGGCCAGGGTACATAGCGGCGGCACTGACATATGTATCTTTTGATAATGCACATGTGGCGGCATTGTGTTGCCCAGGTGTTGTGATGCTAAGCTTTAAAAAGCGCACTGTAAACCTTGACTCTGCGGCAGTTATAGGCTGCCCCCCTCCCCCCTCCCAGGCTACCCTTTCCATCATCCACAGTGCCCATTCCCACTCACGGTCGCTCTCCGAGTCGTCAATGGTGACGTTGAGGGTGCCGGGCCGTCCGACGGTGGCGTTCGTCGGCAGCCGAAGCAGCAGCTGAAGGTGCTCGGGTCCCTCGCGGCGCGGTCGGCCCGGGTCGTCGAGAACCAGGAGCTGAACGGTGGCCTGAGTCTGACCAGGGTCGAACTGCAGCGTCTCACTGATGGCGCGGTAGTCCTCGCCGGCTGAGTGTGTTGGAGAGAAACAATCAGTCCTAATTGTGTGTATAGGAAGGACGAGGAGTTAGATCTCATCGATCTACTGTCTGACATGTGAATTGTGAATGAAATAAACGTGACAACATCGTTACCAGCCGTCCGCAGTTCGTGCTCCGTTGAGAGAAAAACTGGTTATAATCTAATCAGTTCGTTCCCTCAAGTATAGATAGCGCCGAAAGGATAGCCGATGCCAAAATAAAAAGCTTAAGCGGTCCTCCAAACAAGATACGGTCCTGCTAGCCTACCCTGTAGCTCTGGGCACCTTTCCTCCTATCCTAGTTACCTGTGGCTCTGGGCGCCTCTCCATAACCTACCTGTAGCACTGGGCGCCTCTCCTCCCCTGGAAGTGACGGTGACGGCGGACGGACCGCTCAGGTCAGTACCCGCTCTGAACACCAGTACCGACACCACACCGACAGCCTCGTCCACGGTCAGAGTCGGCTGGCCGAAATGAAAGTACGGCGCTGAAAAACGGCATCGCTAGTCAGCCTCAGGTAGTCAGAGCATATCTATTGTCGCATATCACTTGTTACGTTCGTGTAAGTGCATCAGTATCGTATTTCAGCATCATTTCAGCATCATTTCATCAGTATCATGTGTTCTCTATTTCAAGTGAACCTCAATGGATACGATACATTTGTCCTCTATTTCAATTGAACTTCAATAGACACATGGTGTAATCTTAATCTCCAAAAGGTTATCGACAAGTTGCTGGCTATTTCCTGAATAAAAAAAAAACAAGCACCATCCACGCCCCGAATTCACTCCATATGTTAACTTCAGCAGCTTTACAAAACAATCCGTTAGATCAGTCCGGCGTCCTAGCGGCGACCTATGACCGGCCTCTCCCCACCACTGACCGTCGTCGTCGTCGCTAAAGACGATTATTCGCGCGGCGCGGTGTCGGTGGTCGGACAGCCGGCCGCCGCGCGGCTCCCGCAGCTCCAGCCAGAAGCTCTCCTCCGGCTCGAACCGGGCGTCATCAATGAGGGTGACGGGGCACAGTGCGCGGCTGGCGCCGGGGGCCAGTGTCACCCGACTGGCGTCCGCAGCAGGGGGCCGCGAGAGGAAGTCGGCGCCCGAGAGCACCGAGCCGCCCACCGTGCCGCCGGCAGTGTCTGGGGATGGAGCGAGAGATCAGATTTCATTAAGAAGGTAGCCTTTTAACAGCATGAAAGAAAGTGCTGCAAAAAAAAAAAATAGTCAACTTCGCAGCACGAGCTATTTCCGGTCGACGGAAATACGACCATGTTTCGGATGTCATTTCAGACTTAGGTTGGCTCACTATTCCAAAGCTAGTTGACTATTTTGACATGTGCATGATTCATAAAATTTTATCGCTGGACGTACCAATAGGATTGCGTGAAGCACTGTTGTTTAATCATGAATCAAGCTCTCGAAGAACACGGCAGTCGGATCATATTTCAACCACTCGCCCCCGCAACAACCATGGAAAACGTACATTCATCTATCGTGCATCCAAATTGTATAACACATTCGCCATAGATCATCATGTGAACCACCTTAGCATGACTTCTTTTAAGCGCCACATTCGCAAAATGTTGGCTGATGCATCGTGATTTTTTTTCGTGACTAGTTAGTTTATTTTAAGTGTCCGCGATTTTGTTCTCATGAAGATGTGTGTGTGTTTTTTATAACTTTTTTTTATACCGTGCGGTGTTACATTGTATGACGAGGGTATTGGAATAGCCCATTTAGTGTGGAAATACCTGATGATGTGAAATAAATAAATAAATAAATAAATAAATGGTCTCTTTTGAATAAACTGCACACCGCACACATGCATCTGAATGCATGCAAAAAAAAAAATGTTAAACAACATACCCCTTTAGCACCTCGGGAGAAACATTTGTAATGTTCATGTCTGAGTTCTTTGTTGAGGAGAGAATGCCACAACATTGTATGTTGACGTGGAGTGGAGGCATTCTCTACGCCGCCTGGTCTCACCGTTTCTGGTGACGCAGAGGACGGTGAGCTCCTGGCTGAGGTCTCCGGCCCTCTCCACGGCCACCTCTACCGTACCGGCACTCTCCTCCACCCGCACCTCCGAGACGGGGAAATACACCACCGACTCTGAAATGCACCAAAGAAACAAGTTGCAGTGGTCAGACAGTGCAATCAAACACATCAGCAGTAAGCACCGGATCACAACATTTCAAGTATGAGCGGTGTGTGAGGAACGGCAATAAAACACGCATTACTAATTTAAATTTCAAAGCAGCTATCTGAAATCAGGCCTATGTCGGGCGGACAGACAAATGAACTATTTTAGACTCAGTCATTCCTACCATGCCCGCATCTCTAGGCTCCGCTGTTTTGTGTCCTGTATCCAACCTTACCATCCTCATAATCGTTTATCTCCAGCTGTGCCTCGCCGATCGCCCCCAGGAGGGCCTCCACGGGCTGGGAGAGTCGCAGCAGCAGCGTCTCTGTACCCTCGAACTGTGTGTCGTCGCGGAGAGGAAGTCGCCACTCGGCGCTGTTCTGGCCAGGGGAGAACTGCACCTGGGCGGCGTAGGTGGCGCTGCAGTCGGCGCCGACCGTGGCAGTGCCGTTCTCCAGCGCCACCGCTGCCGGACGGTGGAGGGTAGAGGGCGGTTAGTAGCAGGGTCCGGGGATTTAGGCAGACGACACGAAGACAGCATTAATTCGGTTGGATGGGCACTGCGAACTGTTTCAAAATATTTCAATACATTTGATTATTTCATGCCAGCTCGTGTTGACAAAAAGAGGACAACGGGATAATAATAACCGAGAAGCAATCATAATGGGAGGTTAGGCACATGATACTCTAGTACTAGAGTCGTCTCAGGCTCCAGGGTGCGGTCGTTTAGTCATCTCCCTCTCCGTGACTCACAGACGAAGGACGTTCCGCCGAGGTAACCAGTCCTGTTGAGACGCACCACCAGCTGCGGCTCTGTCTCGTTGGTCTGGTACCGGGCGGCGGCCAGGGTGACCCAAGACCAGGTCAGGCTGAAGGTCAGGTCACGCACCACGTTACCGGCTGCCGGGAGAGAGCAGAGAGAGTAGAGAGTCACAGACGATGGACGAATGAATGGTCAGATATAGTGTATATCATACAGAATCAAATCGACCACGACTAAACAGATGGGACCAGCGCAAGACTGCTCAAGAGAAGGCAGTTATACACACTACGTGGTCTGAGATCTGACTCTGAGTCGCAGGCAGGGTGGTTCAGTACAAAGTGATTTTGGTTTGTAAGATCCAAGATGGGATCCGAAGATGAACATTCACGGTAAACAGAGGCCGTCAAAGGTTCTGGAAATGGAAATCGTTTCACAAATCGGGCATCAAATCAACAGCAAATACGAGTAGTCTTCAACTCAGGTACAAAGAGTAATGTAACTGTCTTCTACGAATGGCATGGAATCATGAATGCTGATCATAACACCATCGACCTTTGAATACGAGAATCATCGGTTCGATTTGGTGGTCCTATTGGTTTTTAAAGGCGCGTATTCCCTGACTCTTACCGACGCTGCCTTCATGAACTGATCTAAATGTAAATTTCATGCATGAGAACACCTCGGCTTGTTCAATTTGTGAGGGCCGAGCTACAAAAGACAGTGCTACAAATATTCCTCAACGGACGCAGCAAATAGATCTGTGAGATTGTCTGTGCTGGCATCGAAAGCACGACCATGCAGTCATACATACGACTTACGAGCATACGAGTATGCAAAATATCGCCGTATTGGGCACGGACCACTTCCATCACGGTTTCCCGCTTGTGTCTTTCACTATGGACGACGCTGTTTGCTATGCACTCACCTGTGTCCCTCACACTGTAGACGAAGCTATCCCTGTAGATGCCGGTAACGTTCGGCCCCTCGGTCAGAACGTAGGCCACCTCCTGACGGTGTAGCTTCCCTGTCAGAGGAAATGCGAGCGCGTCAGGGTTACGGTTAGGTCAGGTCAGATCAGGCTAGTTCGGGGTCAGATTGGTGTTATGGTTTACGGTCAACAATCAATGATCAGACAATGGTCAAGGAATGGCCAGGTGTCCCATCAAAGGAGCGTTACACTGGCCTGCCAAGGTGCGAGGTATGCCAGGTATGCGGCGCCAGCCCTTCCGCCTCCCCGCCAGTTTCCCGCTGGCTCACCCGCCGAGTATCACTGTTCAGTTGTTTGTTTAACGTACTGCAGCGGGATGTGATGGATCCGCCGCCCGGTACAATCGGTAATTCAATTGTATTTCGAATGGGCAACCGGTGAGCCGCCGGTGTGGGGAGGGGGACGGCTGGTATTATACGATACGGTAAATCAACGGTTCGATACGGAAGACGGCGAGTAAAAAGTCCGCACGGTGGGAAAGGCTGTTGACGTCTTATGGTATAGGCTCAGTCATGTAGGGATTATGTTTAACTGAGTTAACTCATTGGGGAAAACAAACCGGATCAGGAATCAGAAAAAAAGACTATTGCATGCTATGGTCCGAAACATGAAGCAGAGGTCTAGTGAGATGGAAATGAAACAGGTAAATAGGGGACGTTATACGGTGGGATGCTTGACTCCCACCTCCCAATATCACTCCGGCCGGTCCGCTCCGCCCCAACGAGGGCCGATTAATGCCCGGTGAGATCAGAGTGGCTCCCGCGCCGGGCGGGCTGAGCCTGAGACCAATCACAGCGGGATATGTAACTGCTCCCGGCAGGAACGGAGCACCGCTGATCAGCGGGAACCCTTTGGCATGTGTGACGTGTTCAACCCTCTGACCGGCCGGTTAGTCGGGACGAGCGACCAGGGCCTCGTTTCATAAAGCGAGTCCGTAACTTACGCCGGTTTTTGGGCTTGTATTGCAAGCGCACGTGAAGCGATAAATTTATTTCCCCTTCTCCCTTCTGTTCTTGCTTGCAAGATAAATAAATTCAACGATTCAAACCATCGTCATCTCTTCACATGCACTTGCAATACAAAACCAAAAACCGGCGTAAGTTACGGACTCACTTTATGAAACGAGGCCCAGGCTGCCGGACCATTTACGGAGGGCGGGCCCATGCCATCAGCTAGGGGGGCGGGCCGTTCAATACCATCAGATGGGGGCGGGCCCGTCTCAGCTGACCACATCAGCAGGGGGCGGGCCACGCTGGGAACCGTTTGACACTCATTACCCGAACCCAGTGATCGGCGCCGGTGCCGAGGTGCGAGCGGCCGATCTTATCGCTACGACAGCGGTCAGTGGGAGATGGAGTCTGATCAGCATCTCTCCATCGCGGGGGTGTAAATGAGCCCGACCGACTGGTGTTGTTTACTGGACAGTTGTAAAACAAGGCCGCCCTCTGAGAAGCAGTTAGCGGCTCCGATTAATTTACTAGCGCCCAGTAGCGGACCATGGGTGGGTGAGTATGGTGGGTTGGGATGGGATAACGGAGGATGCTGAATTGTTTGGATGCCTTTCGGTAATTCCTGACAGACGGTTGTAGCCTGTAGGAAGGATAATGTGCTGTAAATCTGGGACCAAGTGAAACACATCAAAGATCACTGCACAGTGCACAGAGGCGTTTGATATGGTTCAGCTAGTCGTTTCAGTACACAAGGCAATAGGTTACGTAGCTATTTAGATAACCGTTTCAAATTATATATGTTACTCGATTTCTTCGTCTTTGTATGTATTTAGGGCCTTGGTCTTGCATCTAGTAGTTACTACGTTCCACCGCCGCGGCCGTTGTGTCTCTCACCCTGTGTGAAGTTGGTGACGGTCTGGTTGGTGCTGAGGTCGACCAGGGCGCCGCTCTCCGGTCCTGCCGTCACCTCCATCATCAGCTGCTCGCCCTCCGAGTCCGGGTCGCTGAACTGGAGGTGTGTCGAGCCCAGTCGAACACCCCGCCGACCGCCGGGCAGCGCGTGCAGAGCCGTCACCGCCCGGGACGCCTGTACCGCAGGCGGGCGGGAGTCCACAGCTAACACCCGGATATCCAGCTGGGTGGGCAGCCGGGTACCTCGCGCCGTCTCCGGGTACACGTAGTACATTCCGTCGGCCCCGTCTGACACCACGAACCGGAACCGGTCGGAGAGGGCCCGGTGACCGTCGGAGCCGCCTCCGCTGTGCCGGTATGAGATCATGTTGGAGTCGAGGTCGTACTGGCTGAATTCGCGTACCGGTCGACTGTGGTTGAAGAGCAGGCGACCGTGAAGCGGCGGCTCGACCACGCGGTACAGGAGATGTTCCGACGGGGTGTCTCGGTCGTCAAGCTTCAGTTCGAATGGTGTGATCGTCCGCTCAGAACCCTCCGGCACTCGAACTTCCTCCTTGAACAGCACCGGGCGTTTGTTATCCACCGGTAGCAGAGAGATGCGAAACGCCCGCGCCACGGCATGCACACCATCACTGACGGCAAACTCGAAGCTGTCGGCTCTCTCCTCATGCTGTGCGTGATGCACGTAGCGCACCCGTCCCGCAGCCAGCTGCAGCTGCGTGAAGCCGGTCAGCGGCTGTCCCGGGCTGCCGGCCAGCTCCAGGTGGCCCCTCTGCGGCGGCCGTGTCAGCCTGTACTCGAGCCGCGCGTCGTCACTGTCGTCGTCGCTGCTGCTGAGTACGTCCGTGGTGAGCACGGCCGTGCCGCCCTCGGGCAGCTGCAGGCCGCGGCTCAGCGCGCGAGGGTACGCGCGGTCGCCGCCGGTTACCGTCACCGTCAGCTGCCGGTCCAGCAGCAGGTTCGTGCCGTCACTGACGTCGAAGCGAATCACGTCCTCGGCTGATGTGTCGCCGCCAGCGTGAGTGTAGCGCAGCGCGGCGGAGTCGAGCTGCGGCTGTGTGAAGTTGTCACCGACTCCGAGTGCCACGCCGGCCAGGCTTAGCGTACCGTGCCGCGGCGGGGTGCGTATCACGAACAGCAGCCTCTCTACCGGAGTGTCCAGGTCAGCGGCGCGCAGCTCACGGGATGAGAGAGTCACTGAGCCTCCCACAGACACGCGCAGGCCACGGTTGACCGCCAGAGTGGGCACTTCATCATCCACAGGCACCACACGCACCGTGACGCGTCCCTCGACTGCGTGAGCTGCATGGCCGTCCTCTAGTCGGAAGTCAAACCCGTCAGAAGTCGTCTCGGAGTTATCGTGTGAGTATACGAGTGCCATTTGTCCGCGCAGCTCGTCGGCGGTGAAGGAGCGGGCTGGCTCTCCGTGTAACAGCAGCCTGCCGTGTTGTGGCGGCGCCGTGACCTGAAAGGTCAGCTGATCAGCCGGCAGGTCGGCGTCGGCAGCCGACAGCAGAGTCGAGTCGATTACCAGGTCACCTCCTTCGAGCACCACCAGTTCACGCAGTAGCGGCCGCGGGGGCTCGTCGTTGCTAGGACGGATGATGACTCGGACGGTAGCCGGTGGCGATGAACCCACGCCGTCTGAACAGATCACGGTGAGATTGTCCGCTCGTGGCTCCACGCCCTGGTGGACCGACTGCTGATAACGCAAAGCGCCAGTCTCCAACTCATCAGCCGTGAACGCAGTTACCGGACCAGCACGACGCACCTCCGATCCAGCCCGCGGCAAGCTGCTCTCCAGGTAACCAACCCTCGGCCGCTCCGTCAGCACACAGCTGAGTTGGTCTGTCGGCGTGTCGGCATCCGTCAGAGACAGCAGCTCGGGCGGCAGCGGCGCTGACGAGCCCTCGTCGACATACAGCGCTCCGTCAGCAGCCACTAGCTGCGGCCGCTGGCTGTCCACCGGCTCCACGGTGACGGAGACGGTGATGTGGTCGGCAGCCTCGCTGCTCAGGTCGGTCAGAGTCAGGGAGAAGGAGTCCAACACGGGCAGAGGCCCGATCTCTGCTCCGCTGTGTTGGTACGCCACAGCACCGCGGTCCAGGTCAGTGGTGGTGAACCGGTCCGTCTCCTCATCGTCTAGAGTAACCACTCCCTCCTCCGGTCTATCTGTGATCAGGAATGTCAGCAGCGAGCGGTCTGAATCAGCGTCAGCGGCCGGCAGTAGCTCAGCTGTCAGCGGCACACCGCCACCCTCCTGTACCGTAATCCGTACCTCTCCGGTCAGTACCCGTGGCGGCTGGTCGTCCACGGCCGTCACCGTTATCGGAAACACAGCCGGCACGCTACGCAATCCGTCAGAGACTTCAAACTCGAGCCGATCCTCAGAGCCCTCAGAGCCGTCATGGAGGTATACCACCTCTCCGGTAGCTAGACTGAGTCGACCGAACTGCTCGCCGATTGTCATATTCCGTCCGTGAACGCTAAGAGCTCCGTGCCGCGGCCCGGCAGTCAGAGTAAATCGTAGCTCCTCCTCTGGTGTATCTTCATCATGAGCGTCCAACAGCGCTGGTGAGATGACGGCCGCGCCGTTCTCAGGTACACTCAGACCGTGACTAGTCACACGCGGGGGCAGGTCGTCAACAGGTGTCACGAACACGGTCAGGAGTTGATCACGGAGCGTGTTACCGGCAGAGTCCATCACAATAAACGGGAGCTGCAGTACACGTGGCACCAAACCAAGCTCAGCCTCTGTCGGTCGAAACGCCACCTTATGATGGTTCACCTGCGCTTGTGTGAAGTTGGTGACGCGCTGTTCTGGTCTCTCGGTGAGAACGAGGTAGCCGGCGGGCGGGGCGGGCGGGCCGCCCGGGGCCGGAGGCGGCCGCACGCCGTCCACCTCTCGAGCCGGACCTGTGACAGCCACCAGCACCCGGTCCGGCGGCGAGTCTGCGTCCCAGTAGCTGAGCGCGGCGCGATCGATCGGCTTCAGACGACCCTCATCCACCACCATGGAGAGGGAGGCGCCGGGGGTCAGTGCAGGGGGCGTGTCATCCACCGGTAGGACAGTCACGGTCAGAGTCTGCGGCGCGCTACGGTTCGGCGGGTCGGCGTCGTCACGGACTGTGAACCCCACCCGTGCCGTGTGAGCGTCCTGTCGCGGCGGGCCGGTGTGCCGATAGAAGACCCGACCGTCCTGCAGATCAGCCTGACTCCAGGAGGTGACAGTTCGCTCGTACATCCCATCCACTAATCTCCAGTCGGAGCTCCCAGCAGCGCTGTCCTTAGTCGCACTTCTCAGCAGAAACACACCCTCCCCGCCCTCCGGCGTCGTCTCCGTCAGCTCAAACACCAGCTGCCTCTCGGGGCTATCCACATCAGCAGCCGCCAGAAGCCGGGGCGTCAGCAGCAGCTGCTGTCCGCGGTGGACCGTCAGACCAGTGTTGGCCGTCACCAGCGGCGGCTGGTCATCCTCAGGGAAGATGGTGACGGCCAGAACGAACAGCACCTCACTCTCGCCGTCTGAGGCGCGCAGTAAAACATTATCACTCGTCGTGTCGCTTCCATCATGCTGGTACACAATCAGCCCCGTGTCGAGGTCAGCCGGGGAGAATCGGACGACCTCAGCACCGAGCAGCAGCAGCTGACCGTGTCGCAGACCTCCCACCACCTCCACCGTCACATCAGCCAGGTTATCCTCGTCAGTAATCTCCAGATTAGTCGCGCTCAGCAGCCGCCGGCTCTGTCCCTCGAACATGGACAGACCCGTGTTACGGGTGACCACCGGCGAGCGTGTATTAATTGGGTGCACTACGATACTCAGAGTGACCTCTTCTGAGGCGAGTCCGTCTCCGTCCACCACCTGTAGGCCTAGCTGGAAGGTGCGTCGGCGCGGAGAGCGTCCACTCGGAGGCTGGTAGCTCACCTTCAGTTCGGTCAAGTCACGCTGTAAGAACGAGAGCAGCGGTGCGTCCGGGTCGTCAGTAGAAAACAACCTTCCGTCTCCGTAGCCGAGCGGACGGGTCACGTTGAAGACCAGCTGATCGGGCGGCGTCTGGTCGTCCTCGGCCCGCAGCGCCGCGGCGCTCAGCGGCGTCGGCGCACTCTGTCTCACGTCCAGTGTTGGCTGAGCGGCGCCGGTCAGCCGCGGAGGGGTGTTCTCCAGTCCGCCGTCGATGTGGATCGGTACCTGCAGGTACTCCCGGCGCAGGAGACGTCCGTCGGCGGCGCGCGCCTCCGCCGTCAGCGGCAGAAAGTCCCGGTCGCCGGCCGTCGGCCCGCCGTGTCGGTACTGGATCCCGGCGGCGGGCAGGTCATCACAGGTCACTCGCCGGACATCTCCGAGCTGAGTGACCACCGCGCCGTGCCGCGGCAGACCGAGCCCCTCCACTAGGGTCAGTTCACACCGCTCGCCGTCCTCTACCTCCAGCCGTATATGCTGCGGTCCGAGGGGTGGCGAGAGACCGCCGGGCGCGTCTACCAGCAGCGGTAGCAGCTCACGTACGATGGTCCGCTCGGCATGGGTAAAACTCAGCTCCAGAGTCAGCGGAACGATGGCTGTATCCTCAGCCGAGTCATATCTCACCAGCAGCGTCAACCGATCCCGCTCAGGCAGCGGCGCGCCGTAGTGCGTGTACACCACCTCACCAGCATCGAACTCACAGTCAAACTCGTCCGGTTCGAGACGGCCCGGCGCTCTGCCGGCCGGTGGGGATATCACTCTCACCCGACACCGGTCATCAGGAGGTACCCATAGAGACAGCTCGGTGACAGGATCCAGCGCGTGCCGGCCGCCCACCGGTACCGCCACACCGTGCTTGGACTGAACCACGTCCTGCTCGTTCAGGTAGTCGAACGCGCCGGCGAAGCTGTACTCGGCGTAGTAATCGTCGGCGTATGTGTCTGTGAGTGTAGAGGAAACAGCCGTGGCTGAGACGGGCGCGGAGGTCACGAGAATAGCCAGGGCGGCCAGAGCGGCGGCCCGTGGCCGGCACATGCTCGGTACTCACCGATGGAAGGTTCGCAGACGACTCACTGTGGGCCGGCCGGCGCCGGTGAGTGGCGCATGTGGGAGGATCCTCCAGCCGCGGCGGTCAGACCTCACCAGAGGGCAGCGCGGGCCGGCGGAGAGTCGGGTCCAGTCAGCTGCCGAGAGTCTAACACCAAACGGCTCTGGACAGAGACACGTCAGCCCCCGAGCCTCGCCGGTAAGCGAATGACCACCGCCGGGCCACGGCGGTAACCCTTTCTCTCGGGGACCTCCTCCGCTAGCGGTGACGCCGGCCGGCGCCGCCAGATGGCAGGAGTGAGGCCGTCCGCCACCAGAGGGCAGGCGGGTCAAGGTGCCTCCGACCGTTGCAGGACCGGGTCGGGTAGGTACCTGTTGCAAGATTTGAGAGACATGCAGGATCTGACTAATGTGCATTGTGCCGCATGAAGCTCCAAGATTTGCGTAGTTGTTATCTTTGGCAAGGACTCATGGCAATGCCAGCTTCCGCTCCAGACATGCTAATCTGAATCAATCTCTCGCATTCTTCTGTGCTGAGTGTGAGCTTTGAACGTTGGACTGCTACTTCGTGTATTTTCAGACACAGCTCAGGCCTCAGGTCAATGCCGTTTGCACAAAATACATGCTGATATTGTTCGGAGGTTCGTTCTATGTCGTTTGCGTTCAAAATAATGGTCGGCGGAAGACATTACGGAAGCAGATGGATCATCTTTCGTCCCATTACTCAGTCATGAATATTTAGGTCCCGCGATATGGATAAGTATCATAGTCCATCATAATATCAGCGACACTCATCTTCAGACTGAAGGCCACGTCCACGAGGCACGACGTCGACGACCCGTCAGACGCGTCAACACGTGTCCATTTATGGAAGCGCTCAGCCGACGCTAGGCGCAGTCTCAGAATGAAAAACAAAACACCAGGAATCGCATTATTACGACTCACCTTCGACTGTAGGGACGAAAGGAAAAAGTCCATCACGATTCGTGTGTTTATAGCTGCTTTAATCGTTGATTCAGCAGACGAATACGATTTGAAAACGCGGCAACAACTCAAGAACACACACGCGTCAAGATCATAACAGAAATGACCTTGACATTTAGCTGCTTGTTGGCAGCACGACTGTGCAGCCAAATGAAGAAAAGCGGAAGTAAAATCTTTGAGTGCGTTCGGCGTCTGTGAGTGCACCTTCGTCAGTGGTGAGTGCGTTCGGTGCGGCGCCGGCCGAGCACTCATTCGTCGGTAAAGCTAGTGCCAAATGGATGGCACATATTGCATGGCAGTTCACAGATAACTGGTAGCATGAAAGTGAGTTTACTGCTGAGGGACGAGGATATACCTACCTACCTATCATTGTATTTTTATCGAGAGTTTGTCAAACTGATGGATCTGCAATCTGCATGCATGGTCCATGGATCGGTGATAGCTAGTTACTGGCTATAATAGCGCAACTAGCGACTCGATATTCGAGCACCGCGGCTAGCGCCATCCCTGGGGCGCGGCACCTCATGAAGTCCTCGTTGAGCCTTACGGCCAAACTCCGGCGCCCGGAGCCTGCAGCCAGACGTTCCGATGGGCGTGGTAGACCGGCTCACGGCGGGGACCGGGAGCGGTCTTCAGTAACAAGCCAAATCCTCTGCCACCGTTGCCGCCAAGTTGGATAGTGCAATGAAATTATTATCAGAAAAAAAAAACACCCTCGCCTGCCGCCAGCCCACCCAGTCGCGAGATAGCCCTGTCGCCGAGATAGCTCAACACGCATACGCAGCGGTGCGGAAACCCCATCAAAAATAAATTACGTTTTCCGCTAGAATGCTGATAATCTAAACGATGCTGATTCAATTACTTTGCTCTGGTAAGATAAAGATCTCCGACGTGATACGCTGAGAGACACCGACAAACGCAAAAGGTCAACCGGCCCGAGCGTAACCCCGCTAAACACTCCAACAATTGATAGCCGGTCATCAGTAACTCGGAGCGTGAAAACACTGTCGGCTTGTTTAACCCCCCGCCCACCAATCACATCCCTCGATTACCGGCTGCGCCGCCCTGGCCAGACACGGGGCGCGGGGTGCGTCACCCCTGCCATCACCAATCACCAGCGATCGGGCCGATATCAGCCTCTCATCAGACACCCCTGCATCCTATCAGACACCGGCCGAGCGGTGGCCGGTCCGAGTCGAGAGGTGTCGGTGCCTATCGGCTGTGAATCTGTCCGGCAATCACAGCAGGGTGGGGCTGACCGCGGCCGACCGCCCGCTGGGCAATAATCGACAGGGACGGGGCGCCATGGACTCTTTATTGACTGGAACGCGGGTGTAGGGTTCGGGAACCAGGCCGGGATGGGACTCCCTTCTGGATCTGAGGACGCGTCGATGGACTCCCGTCTTCTCTCAGACGCTTTTATGGACTTTCGCACAGGCCGGGGACGGAGACTAGGACTTACGTAGGAGAGTAGACACTCTTGCGGCTCTGAAGTTCAAACTAGCTAGACGCTCAGAGTTGAGGGAGGAACCATGGATGGGGGCAAGTTGAACCGATTACTAAGGCTATTGACTTTGTCCCGGTAAAGTTTATGGCACTTAGGATGCAGATTGAATGAGGCCGTGGGAAGACATGGCGATCGGTCTGCTCAGCTAGATCTGATATTTATCGTAACTCAAATCGTTCATCGAAATGTGGTTTGATCGAAGAGGAACTTATATTCACGGCAGAACAAACCAGTGAGCCTACAGCCCTCAACGGAAACATGATGATGAGTGCTGGTGACGAGTGCTCCGAACTTTTCACATGAAACTTCCGACGATTTACGAGTACTAGAGGTACAGGTCTACGCGATAACTGTATGTTTTGATTCATGTTATGTTACGGGTGCATTAGTTTGGGTGATTGACTTGTATTTTTAGCTGTATTATTTGGGTAGATTTGGGTAGCTGTTTTTAATTGAACTGTAAGGGATGGTGATACTTGCGGGGTGTTCAAGTGTTTTGTATGTTGGGCCTTTTTGAACTCAACCCTACCCCTACCCTACCCCTACCCCTACCCTACCCCCTACCCTACCCTATCCTACCCTACTACCCTACCCTATCCTACCCTACTACCCTACCATACCCTACCCTACCCTACCGTACCCTACCCTACCCTACCCTACCCTACTACCCTACTACCCTACCACCCTACCCTACCCTACTCTACCCTACCCTACCCTACCATACCCTACCCTACTACCCTAACCTACCCTACCCTATCCTACCCTACCTAACTCTACCCTACCTAACTCTACCCTACCCTAACCTACCCTACCCTACCATACCCTACCCTACTACCCTACCCTACCCTACCCTACCCTACCCTACCGTACCCTACCCTACTACCCTACCCTACCTTACCCTACCCTACTCTACCCTACCCTACCCTACCCTACCCTACCCTACCCTACCCTACCCTACCCCTCCACTACCCTACCCTACCCCTACACTACCCTACCCTACCCTACCCTACCCTACCCATACCCTACCCTACCCTACCCTACCCTACCCTACCCTACCCTACCCTACCCTACCCTACCCTAAACTACACTACCACCGACAGTCCAAGTTTCAGCTAAATCGGCCCAGAAACGGCTGAGATATTGCCAAAACAAATTAATTTTATTTACTGGCGAATCCTCTTGGCGAGCGGTGCCCGGCGTCGGTATTCGTTGCCAAAGGTCAACGACCTCCCGGCTCTGATTTCGCTCCGTTTTGCAAACGAAGAAACTGAGCCTAAAGCACGTGCCCTCTGCTCGGCGCCGGTCGCGGCCCCACCACGTGCACACCGCTGAACCCACCCCCTCGAAAATTTAATACGACAAATGAGTGCACGCGTCCGACTTACAGCGAAAATTTCACCCCCGTAGCCCTTACCGTTTCCGAGCAATAGCCTGTTCTTGCCGTTTTTAATGTTAACCCTATGGCGCACATGAGCACGCGCCACGGGCGCACCCCCGGCCGCATCGTGCCCAAAATTTAATACGACCTGTTGAATGACGTGACCCACGAGTCGTGAAAATTTCACCCTCGTGCGTCCATCGACGGCGCCTTAATCAGCCTTTTAGGGAGTAACCCCGACGGCGTGGGCGGATTTTTTAGGATTTATAATATAGACTAGAGGTACAGGTTTACGCGATAACTGTATGTTTTGATTTATGTTAAGTTACGGGTGCATTAGTTTGGGTGATTGACTTGTATTTTTAGATGTATTATTTGGATAGATTTGGGTAGCTGTTTTTAATTAAACTGTAAGGGTTGGCGATAGGTGCGGGGTGTTCAAGTGTTTTGTATGTTAGGCCCTTTTTGAACTTAACCCTACCCCTACCCTACCCTACCCTACCCCTACCCTACCCTACCCTACCCTACCATACCCTACCTTACCCTACCCTACCCTACCCTACCCTTACACTACCCTAGTCCCTACCCTACTGTACCCTACCCTACCCCACCCTACCCCTACCCTACCCTACCCTACCCTACCCCTACCCCTACCCTACCCTACCCCTACTCCTACCCTACCCCTACCCTACCCTACCCCTACTCCTACCCTACCCCTACCCTACCCCTACCCTACCCTACCCCTAACCCTACACTACCCTAGCCTACCCTACCCCTACACTACCCTACACTACCCTACCCTATCCTACCCTATCCTACCTACCCTACCCTACCATACCCTACCCTACCCTACCCTACCCTACCCTTACACTACCCTACCCTACCCTACCCTTACACTACCCTACCCTACCCTACCCCTACCCCTACCTCTACCCCTGCACTACCCTAACCTACCCCTACCCTACCCTACCCTACCCTACCATACCCTACCCTTACACTACCCTACCCTACCCTACCCCTACCCTACTCCTACCCTACCCTACCCTACTCCTACACTAACCTACCCTACCCTACCCTACCCTACCCTTACACTACCCTACCCTACCCTACCCTACCCTACCCTACCCTACCCTACCCTACCATACCCTTACACTACCCTACCCTACCTTACCCTACCTTACCCTACCATACCCTACCCTACCCTACCCTACCCTACCTAACTCTACCCTACCTAACTCTACCCTACCTAACTCTACCCTACCCTACCCTACCCTACCCTACAATCCCCTACAATCCCCTACCCTACCTTACCCTACCCTACCCTACAATCCCCTACCCAACCCTACCCTAAAATCCCCTACCCTACCCTACCCTACCCTACCCTACCCTACCCTACCCTACACTACACTACCACCGACAGTCCAAGTTTCAGCTAAATCGGCCCAGAAACGGCTGAGATATTGCAAAATCAAATTAACTTGTATTTACTGGCGAATCTCCTTGGCGAGCGGTGCCTTGTGTCGGCCTTCGTTGGCTCTGATGCTTTTCACTCAGTTTTCTAAGCGAAGAACTGAGCCTAAAGCACGTGCCCTCTGCTCGGCGCCGGTCGCGGCCCCATCACGTGCACACCACTGAACCCACACCCTCGAAAATTTAATACGACAAATGAGTGCACGCGATCGACTTGGCGTGAAAATTTCACCCCCGTAGCCCTTACCGTTCCCGAGCAATAGCCTGTTTTTGCCGATTCTAATGCTAACCCTATGGCGCACATGAGCACGCGCCACGGGCGCACCCCCGGCCGCATCGTGCCCAAAATTTAATACGACCTGTTGAATGACGTGACCCACGAGTCGTGAAAATTTCACCCTCGTGCGTCAATCGACGGCGCCGCAATAAGCGTTTTTGGGAGTAACCGGCGGCGGACTTTTTAGGATTTATAAATAGTAGACTAGAGGTACAGGTTTACGCGATAACTGTATGTTTTGATATGTATGATTAACGGATGCATTAGTTTGGGTGTAGAAACTTGCATTTTTATTGGTATGATTTTTGTAGAAGTGGGTAACTGCTTTTAATTGAAATGTAAAGTATGATGGTGATGCATGCGAGTTCTTCGAGCCCTTTGTAAGTTAAGATGTTACTGAACGCAACCCTACCCTACCCTACCCTACCCTACCCTACCCTACCCTACCCTACCCTACCCCTACACTACCCTACCCTACCCTACCCTACCCTACCATACCCTACCCTACCCTACCCTACCATACCCTACCCTACCCCTACACTACACTACCCTACCCTACCTTACCACTAACCTACCCTACCCTACCTACCCTACCCTACCCTACCTTACCCTACCCTACCTACCCTACCCTACCCTACCCTACCCTACCCTACCCTACCCTACTCCTACCCTACCCTACCCTACCCCACCCTACCTTACCCTACCCTTACCCTACCCTACCCTACTCCTACCCTACCCTACCCTACCCTACGCTACCCTACCCTACCATACCCTACCCTACCCTACCCTACACTACCCTACCCTTACACTACCCTACCCTACCCTACCCTACCATACCCTACCCTTACACTACCCTACCCTACCCTACCCTACCCTACTCCTACCCTACCCTACCCTACTCCTACACTAACCTACCCTACCCTACCCTACCCTACCATACCCTACCCTACCCTTACACTACCCTACCCTACCCTACCATACCCTACCCTTACACTACCCTACCCTACCCTACCTTACCCTACCCTACCATACCCTACCCTACCCTACCTAACTCTACCCTACCCTACCCTACCCTACCCTACCCTACCCTACAATCCCCTACAATCCCCTACCCTACCCTACCCTACCCTACAATCCCCTACCCAACCCTACCCTACAATCCCCTACCCTACCCTACCCTACACTACACTACCACCGACAGTCCAAGTTTCAGCTAAATCGGCCCAGAAACGGCTGAGATATTGCAAAAACAAATTAATTGTATTTACTGGCAAATCCCCTTGGCGAGCGGTGCCTTGTGTCGGCCTTCGTTGGCTCTGATGCTTTTCACTCAGTTTTCTAAGCGAACAACTGAGCCTTAAGCACGTGCCCTCTGCTCGGCGCCGGTCGCGGCCCCATCACGTGCACACCGCTGAACCCACACCCTCGAAAATTTAATACGACAATTGAGTGCACGCGCTCGACTTGGTGTGAAAATTTCACCCCCGTAGCCCTTACCGTTCCCGAGCAATGGCCTGTTTTTGCCGATTCTAATGCTAACCCTATGGCGCACATGAGCACGCGCCACGGGCGCACCCCCGGCCGCATCGTGCCCAAAATTTAATACGACCTGTTGAATGACGTGACCCACGAGTCGTCAAAATTTCACCGTCCTGCGTCAATCGACGGCGCCGCAATAAGCCTTTTTGGGAGTAACCCCGACGGCGGCGTGGGCGTGGGCGGCGGCGGACTTTTTAAGATTTATAATAGTAGACTAGAGGTACAGGTTTACGCGATAACTGTATGTTTTGATTTATGTTATGTTACGGGTGCATTAGTTTTGGGTGATTGACTTGTATTTTTAGCTGTATTATTTGGGTAGATTTGGGTAGCTGTTTTTAATTGAACTGTAAGGGATGGTGATAGTTGCGGGGTGTTCAAGTGTTTTGTATGTTGGGCCCTTTTTGAACTCAACCCTACCCCTACCCTACCCCTACCCTACACCTACCCTACTACCCTACCCTACCCTACCCTACCCTACCCTACTACCCTACCCTACCCTACCCTACCCTACTACCCTACCCTACTACCCTACCCTAATCTACCCTACCCTACCCTAACCTACCCTACTACCCTATCCTACCCTACCCTACCTAACTCTACCCTACCCTACCCTACCCTACCCTACCCTACCCTACCCTACCCTACCATACCCTACCCTATTACCCTACCCTACCCTACCTTACCCTACCCTACCCTACCCTACCCTACCCTACCCTACCCTACCCTACCCTACCCTAGTCCCTACCCTACCTTACCCTACCCTACACTACCCTACCCTTACACTACCCTACCCTACCCTTACCCTACCCTACCCTACCCTACACTACCCTAACCTACCCTACCCTACCCTACCCTACCCCTACACTACCCTACCCTACCCTACCCTAGTCCCTACCCTACCCTACCCTACCCTACCCCTACCCCTACCCTACCCCACCCTACACTACCCCACCCTACCCTACCCCACCCTACCCTACCCTACCCCTACCCTACCCTACCCCTACCCCTACCCCTACCCCTACACTACCCTACCCTTCCCTACCCTACCCCTACCCCTACCCCTACCCTACCCTACCCTACCCTACCCTTACACTACCCTACCCTATACCCTACCCTACCCTACCCTACCATGCACTACCACCTACCACCGACAGTCCAAGTTTCAGCTAAATCGGCCCAGAAACGGCTGAGATATTGCAAAAACAAATTTATCGTATTTACTGGCGAATCCCCTTGGCGAGGGGTGCCCGGCGCCGGTATTCGTTGTCAAAGGTCAATGACCTGCCGGCTCTGATGCTTTTCACTCAGTTTTTTAAGCGAACAACTGAGCCTAAAGCACGTGCCCTCTGCTCGGCGCCGGTCGCGATTCTAATGCTAACCCTATGGCGCACATGAGCACGAGCCACGGGTGCACCCCTGGCCGCATCGTGCCCAAAATTTAATACGACCTGTTGAATTACGTGACCCACGAGTCGTGAAAATTTCACCCTCCTGCGTCAATCGACGGCGCCGCAATAAGCGTTTTTGGGAGTAACACCGACTGCGTAACCCCGACGGCGGCGGCGGCGGACTTTTTAAGATTTATAATAGTAGACTAGAGGTACAGGACTGGTTTACGCGATAACTGTATGTTTTGATTTATGTTATGTTACGGGTGCATTAGTTTTGGGTGATTGACTTGTATTTTTAGCTGTATTATTTGGGTAGATTTGGGTAGCTGTTTTTAATTGAACTGTAAGGGATGGTGATAGTTGCGGGGTGTTCAAGTGTTTTGTATGTTGGGCCCTTTTTGAACTCAACCCTACCCCTACCCTACCCCTACCCTATCCTACCCTACACCGTACCCTACCCTATACCCTACCCTACCATACCCTACCCTACTACCCTACCCTACTCTACCCTACCATACCCTACCCTACCCTACTCTACCCTACCCTACCCTACCCTACCCTACTACCCTAAACTACCCTACCCTAATACCCTACCACCACCCCTACCCCTATAAACTAACCTACCCTACCCCTACCCCTACACTACCCTACCCCTACCCTACCCTATCCTACTACCCTACCCTACTCTACCCTACCCTACCCTATCTTACCCCTACCCCTACACTACCCTACCCTACCCTTACACTACCCTACCCTACCCTACTCTTACACTACCCTACCCTACCCTACCCTACCCTACCCTACCTTACCCTACCCTACCCCTACTCTACACTACCCTAACCTACCCTAACCTACCCTACCCCTACCCCTACCCTACCCTACCCTACCCTACCCTACCCTACCCTACCCTACCCCTACTCCTACCCTACCCTACCCTACCCTTACACTAACCTACCCTACCCTTACACTACCCTACCCTACCCTACCCCTACCCTACCCTACACTACACTACCACCGACAGTCCAAGTTTCAGCTAAATCGGCCCAGAAACGGCTGAGATATTGCAAAAACAAATTAATTGTTTTTACTGGCGAATCCTCTTGGCGAGCGGTGCCTTGCGTCGGCCTTCGTTGTCAAAGGTCAATGACCTGCCGGCTCTGATTATTTCCGGCTCTGATTATTTCCGCCCGTGGCGCACATCAGCACGCGCCACGGGCGCACCCCCGGCCGCATCGTGCCCAAAATTTAATACGACCTGTTGAATTACGTGACCCACGAGTCGTGAAAATTTCACCCACGTGCGTCAATCGACGGCGCCGCAATAGGCGTTTTTGGGAGTAACACCGACTGCGTAACCCCGACGGCGGCGGCGGCGGACTTTTTAAGATTTATAATAGTAGACGAGAGGATCACGATGATGCCCTTAGTTTGTTCCTATCTTGACTAATTCGAAAGTTATTCGAGAAAAACTCTCTCCATATTTAGCGCCGCCATTTTGACTTTTTCGACCCCTGTGACGTCATCTTTGACCTGACTTGAAAATGACCTTAGTAAAAATTGTAGATCTTGACCGTGCGTATCCGATGCCGTTTACCGCTTGTCGCTATCTTGCTTCGTTCTCGAGATCTCAGGGGGGGGGGCGGTCATCCGCCCCCCCCCCGTCGGTACTAAGTTGGCGCAGACCCCCGTCGGTGCGCGGGTTAAATCCAAAGAAAGGTCCAATTATCCGTCACTGTATAGGTCAGGTCCGTCGAAGGCAACACGCTCTTCACTAACACCTCGCCCGCCGCCCCGCACAACGTGCTGTATACTATTTATACGCGCAAAAGATGGCGGCCACCGGCAGCCTCGCGACGTATGCTAAAACCCCTTCGTAACTCCCCTTTTACTCCTGTCGGAACGTTCGGGAAAAGTTTTTCGGGAGTAATGGAGAGCTGCGTCACAGAGTTATGGGGTGTCACACATGGAGTCATTTCGTCATCCATTAAGAACTCTTGAAAACTCTTTCGCAAAATGAGGAAGGCTCAAAGTTACCCTAGAACACACTCAATAACTCTGCTGGAAAGGGTGTTATCGATGGTTTTCAGGAGTTTTCAGGGGAGCATTTTCAAGAGTTTTGACCCATATGGAGTCAATTTTTTTCTCAGTGTACCCTACCCTACCCCACCCTACCCCTACACTACCCTACCCTATCCTACCCCTACCCCTACCCTACCCTACCCTACCCCACCCTACCCTACCCTAGCCTACCCTACCCTACCCTACCCTACCCTACCCTACCCTACACTACCACCGACAGTCCAAGTTTCAGCTAAATCGGCCCAGAAACGGCTGAGATATTGCAAAAACAAATTAATTGTATTTACCGGCGAATCCCCTTGGCGAGCGGTGCCCTGTGTCGGCCTTCGTTGTCAAAGGTCAATGACCTGCCGGCTCTGATGCTTTTCACTCAGTTTTTTAAGCGAACAACTGAGCCTAAAGCACGTGCCCTCTGCTCGGCGCCGGTCGCGATTCTAATGCTATCCCTATGGCGCACATGAGCACGCGCCACGGGTGCACCCCCGGCCGAATCGTGCCCAAAATTTAATACGACCTGTTGAATTTTGTGACCCACGAGTCGTGAAAATGTCACCCTCCTGCGTCAATCGACGGCGCCGCAATAGCCGTTTTTGGGAGTAACGCCGGCTGCGTAACCCCGACGGCGGCGGACTTTTTAAGATTTATAATAGTAGACTAGAGGTACAGGTTTACTCGATAACTGTATGTTTTGATTTATGTTATGTTACGGGTGCATTAGTTTGGGTGATTGACTTGTATTTTTAGCTGTATTATTTGGGTAGATTTGGGTAGTTGTTTTTAATTGAACTGTAAAGTATGATGGTGATGCATGCGAGTTGTTCGAGCCCTTTGTAAGTTAGGATGTTCCTCAATTCAACCCTACCCTACCCTACCCTACCCTACCCTACCCTACCCTACCCTACCCTACCCTACCCTACCCTACCCCTTCCCCTACACTACCCTAACCTACCCTACCTATCCTACCCTAACCTACCCTACACAACCCTACCCTACCCTACACTACCCTACCCCTACACTACCCTACCCTACCCCTACACTACCCTACCCTACCCCTACACTACCCTACCCTACCCTACCCTACCCTACCCTACAATCCCCTACCCTACCCTACCCTACAATCCCTACCCTGCCCTACCCTACACTTACACTACCCTACCCTACCCTACCCTACCCTACCCTACCCTTACACTACCCTACCCTACCCTACCCCTACCCTACCCCTACCCTACCCTACCCTACCCTACCCTATCCTACCCTACCCTACACAACCCTACCCTACCCTACCCTACCCCTAACCTACGCTGCCCCTACCCTACCCTACCCTACCCTACACTACCCTACCCTACCCCTACACTACCCTACCCTACCCTACCCTACCCCTACACTACCCTACCCTACCCTACCCTACCCCCTACCCTACCCTACCCTACTCTACCCTACCCTACCCTACAATCCCCTACCCTACCCTACCCTACCCTACAATCCCCTACCCTACCCTACCCTGCCCTACCCTACCCTACCCTACCCTACCCTACCCTATACACTGCCACCGACAATCCAAGTTTCAGCCAAATCGGCCCAGAAACGGCTGATATATTGCAAAAACAAATTTATCGTATTTACTGGCGAATCCCTTGGCGAGGGGTGCCCGGCGCCGGTATTCGTTGTCAAAGGTCAATGACCTTCCGGCTCTGATTATTTCCAGTCAGTTTTTAAGCGAACACCTGAGCCTAAAGCACGTGCCCTCTGCTCGGCGCTGGTCGCGGCCCCATCACGTGCAGACCGCTGAACCCACCCCCTCAAGAATTTAATACGACAAATGAGTGCACGCGATCGACTTACAGCGAAAATTTCACCCCCGTAGCACTTACCGTTTCCGAGCAATAGCCTGTTTTTGCCGATTCTAATGCTAACCCTATGGCGCACATGAGCACGCGCCACGGGCGCACCCCCGGCCGCATCGTGCCCAAAATTTAATACGACCTGTTTTTTTACGTGACCCACGAGTGGTGAAAATTTCACCCTCCTGCGTCAATCGACGGCGCCGCAATAAGCCTTTTTGGGAGTAACCCCGACGGCGGCGTGGGCGTGGGCGGCGGCGGACTTTTTAAGATTTATAATAGTAGATAGACTAGAGGCAGGGGCGTCGTTTTGTATAGGCCTGGGAGTGCCCGAGCACTACCAATGTTCAGCTGAGCACTACCAATGTGTAGTTGAGCACTACCAACATTTTTCTTCACTTATTGAGAAAATTGCATTCAAACATGTCATACAAATAAAATGAATGAGGTTCTTATGTATAAAATCAACATGATAGCAAGTAACTTCAATGGTAAGTGGTAACTATTGATGAAAATCTATAGACTTACTCCACAAGTAGATTGAATTTGAATTGGTTGACCAATTCAATCTTCTTGTAGCGTACCTAAGTCCATAAATTTCCATCAATACCTAGGTATCATTTTCACTTTCCACATCATGTCATTACGTCAAGTAATTTCAAGTTATGTGGTACCTACCTACCTACCTACCTACCAAGTTTCACAATAGTCAGGGGCGTCGTTTTGTATAGGCCTGGTAGGGCCCGAGCCTTACCAATGTTTATTTGGGCCCTACCAATGTTCGCTGAGCCCTACCAATCTTTTGTCACTTATCAGTTGATAAAAAATCAAAATAAACAGATAAGCAAATATTAAATAAGCACATATGCAAGTACATAAATAAGGTTCTAGCCACAGTAGGTGCATGTAGCTGACAATGAGGTTTCACGTGTCTAGGACTCCGGTCCTTAACCCGCGCCCTGCTGGGGGGGGGGGTGTTTGAACACCCCCCTTGTGGTTTTTCGCGAATATCTCAAAAACGGCGGCGCGGAGCGCCGCCGTTTTTGGTACACCTTATCGTACATCAATTCTACACATGTTGTGAAAATTTCAGACCAAGGTCATTCAAGGTCAGGTCACCAGGTCACTTGAAGTGACCTCACCTCATAAAAAGTTTCAATGTCTGTCATAGCTACACCGAGTGACCGATCGTTTTGAAACTTTCAGCGATTGCTAAGAGCAATAGCATGTACAGAATGTATCTCTCAGAATTTTGATATCGATGACCTAAGGTCAGGTCAATTTTGCGACCTCCCCATTATAAGTCAATGGGAGAAAATTGAAATGCGCCTCTTTTGGACAAAAGACATTATAAACACTCCCAAACACCGAATTACAAGTGGTTTAGACACACTGAACATGAAAATGGTGTCAGTGACCCTTGTTTATGCCCTGAGGTCATCTTAGGTCACGAATGGTATCTAACAGTTTTTCGCAAATAACTTTTGATAGAGGCATGCTAGAGCGATGAAAACGCCTTAGATGTGTTCAGCTTGACGATACGGATCGACTGATATGCAACATGACCCTTTCCGGTCAGGTCATGACCTTGACCTGAGGTCAAATTTTCAAGTTGACCTTTCAAGGTCAACTTATAGTTCATTCGATGCGTCTTGACGAGAGGAACACAATGCCGGTAAAAGTAAGCTCGTACAAGGCTTGAGTCAAAAGTTATTGGAGAAAAACTGTTTCCGAAAAAATCGGCTATTTTTGCAATTTTTGCCCCCTGCAGGCAAAACCGTTGACGTTAGGTCAAATCTGAGAGAATTACTCAGAAAGGGCTTTAATAGGGCTATCGAATGCTCTTTTCCGCGGCGCTGTAACTCTATTGGTTCCCGAGTTATGCATTGGCTTCTTGGAAATTTTCGACATTCGACCTGGAAATCGGCGAAATTTTGCCTTCAATGACCTCTGGTGACCTGACCTTTGACCTGACCAAAAAATTGACCGAAGTGATTTCGTCATTATTTTTGACGCTCTTTCGAACGCCGCCTTCCGCGTATCGCTACGTGGCCTAGGAGCCGAGTTACAAGGGGGAGTGTTCAAACACCCCCCCCCCCCCAGCAGGGCGTGGAAATCCAGGACCCCCAGCCGGGCGCGGGTTAATGGATTTTAAGAGGCTCGAAAACGCAATTGGTTATAGAGGTCCATAACTGCCTCTGAGTCCCGCATACCACGCGACCGCCCCTAATAGACCCCGATCCGTCTCCACACCAGCCGCTGGAGGCCCTACACCGACTTCGGAAGGTGCCGCGGTGCTCCAGAATAGGCCATAGGTATATTGATTTGAGTGGGTGATGCAGCCTGATTCCCCAGGGTTCAACGCCAGGTCATTACCGCATCAGACCCCGAAAACTGAAGCTCGTAACTACGAGGGGCGTTCAAAAAGTTTCGGGCCGAACAATGAAGGAGATGGAATTTTGGCCTGCAAGGCGGTGTGTTAAATGATGTGTTATTGGGATGTCCACTTACGAAAATTAAGTAAGTGGCCATTAATTAAGTCTCTTCTGTGATTGATTCGGGCTTCTATTCGTAGCATAGTTCGCCATTTCGGATAGGATGGGCGACGCCCAGAAGAGAGCAGTGATTCGTTTCATAGTAGTTAGTGCAGAAAAGGCACCAAGCGTTAACCCTCGCCCTGGGCATTTTTCATAACACGGGGGGAGGGGGCAGGGGGAGTGGTCGATGCGACCCCCCTCCGCTCGTCAACTTTCCAAACAGGGGCACACAATTGATGATGTGCGTCCATTCGATAAACATCGAGGAGAGGCTATAGGGAAGCTGACGTAAAGTGTGCACCTGATCCGCGACCACGCACCTGCGTACATGGGCGGGATGACGAACAGTGAAGCGATGAGCTTCGAGTTGTTGTCGCATCCACTTTTTTCTCTCCGAACCTTGCACACTCTGGTTAGTGGTTGCCACCTCTTCCCCAACATAAGAAAATTAGCAGCGGCAACCTCGCTAACAGCAGGGAGACGAAATCAGCCGTCTTGGACGTGCAGGATGGGTCCAAAACCCACTTGGTTATGCACTGAAAACAAAATGACACAAAAAACGACTAAAAACGCACAGGCAGAGCGTGTTAACTAAGCTTTCTTGTGTACCCTGCATCATGCATTTTTTGACCCGTCGCAGACGTGTCAATTTACAAATGTGTTAACCCAGTCGTGTTGTGTCCTAAAACACAATATCATTGTGTCTTCAACACATAAGGCTTGTGTGAATACATTTGCAGAATACAAGGTAAATGTGTTACTAAATTTAACAGAAATCGCAAGTGAAGGAAGGAAACACGTGGTGATTATGTAGTTTGTTACCGGGGCGCAGTTGAAGGGACTTTGGCTTTGGCTGGACAGGCTGACTGCCAAAGCCGGGCCCCGAGTGGAATCGGGCGCTCGGGTGCGGTCAGGGCTGAGCACCCGGCCGGCCGACCCATATGTTCAGGGCGGGCGCGGTCAGGGCTGAGCATGTGGCCGGCCGACCCATACGAGGCCGCCGAGCCATACACGAGCTGGAGTTGCGCCCGGTCGGCCACTCCAAAGCCGAAGGGTGAAAGCGCCACGTGGACGGCTCATTCTGAGCACCAAGCGACGATGCCGTAAATTGAGGGACTACCGCATAATACAGTTGTCCTGACAGCCGGGATAAGGTTACGGCCACCGATTTTTCAAATATATCTTATATAGACCGAGGAGTTTCTTCCTCCAAGCAGACGTTAATTAGCTATGCTTCAGCTTGCACTTGATGTAATCAGCGAATATTGCTCTAGACAATTTATCATGTATCGACTCCCTCGGCTGTATTTTGCATTTTGACCTTTCTCAAAACACTTAAGCAAATTTTTACAAAAACCCAGCATAAAAGTCGGTGCTCGAAAAACGCCCTCTATTATCCCCATCTGAAGTTAAGGTTCAGAGGTCGCTCACTGGTGGATGACACGGTGTATTTGTGTAAGGGTACACGTCTACCATATCCGACAACACATGATTTCGATACACTGATGCATTACATTCGTCCAGCGTGCTTGGGACGAGAATATTGTGTCATTATTCTGTTTTATGTGTTATCAAACGTGTCGAAGGTCCCGCCAAGCGTGAAAATACACAGCCTTATTGTGTTTTGGGTGCGATTAACACATGACTGATGTGTTACCAGTACAGAACATGCCCTCACTGTGTCGATTTGTTTTCAGTGTGGAGGCCTTGAGGGCTCTCGCGAAGCGCTGCGCGAAATGTGTTTGTCTTAACGGTGTTTATTTGAATAAATGAACTTTTTGGTCAAATGAGTCGATGCTGTATCTCTCTGCTCCTTCATGGTCGGGCCCGTAGCTTTCTGAACGCCCCTCGTACTGTCATCCTTTTATTTTGGCAAGCAGGTCTTTCTAACTATCGTTGTGTTTCCAGTCCTCGTTAGTTGTCGAACCCTTCAATTGGCGTGGGTCTTCAAAACCGTTCCTGGCCCCGCAGCCGTCTTTTTTAGTCGGCTTGGGCCCTCAAAGCTGTTCCTGTCCCCTTTCAGCACAGCCGTCCTTTTAAGTCGATGTGGGCCTCTTTCAGAATGGCGTGCATTCCTCCGACACTATTGCCTATATAACTGCACGTTTTGTGCATGGCGTCCGGTGTGGACCCAGATTTCCAAAGTTTTTTTTTGTGTTTTTTTAGATTTCGGTTAGTCTTGTCAATGACCAGGGCGAAAAATAAGTGGCCGAAATCCGATGAGAAAGGCAGATTTGGGGGTACCCTACCTTGTAAGCCCCGTCATATATGACCAGCCGCCGCCTTTGGGCACTACCAATCATTTTCGGAAAACGACACCCCTGACTAGAGGTACAGGTTTACGCGATAACTGTATGTTTTGATTTATGTTATGTTACGGGTGCATTAGTTTTGGGTGATTGACTTGTATTTTTAGCTATATTATTTGGGTAGATTTGGGTAGCTGTTTTTAAAACTGTAAGGGATGGTGATAGTTGCGGGGTGTTCAAGTGTTTTGTATGTTGGGCCCTTTTTGAACTCAACCCTACCCCTACCCTACCCCTACCCTATCCTACCCTACCCTACTACCCTACCCTACCCTACCCTACCCTACCCCTACCCTTCGCTACCCTACTATCCTAACCTACCCTACTACCCTAACCTACCCTACTACCCTACCTAACTCTACCCTACCCTACCCTACCCTACCCCTACACTACCCTACCCTACCCTACCCTACCCTACCCCTACACTACCCTACCCTACCCTACCCTACCCTACCATACCCTACCCTACCCCTACACTACCCTACCCTACCCTACCCTACACTGCCACCGACAGTCCAAGTTTCAGCTAAATCTTGGCTAAATAGGCCCAGAAACGGCTGAGATATTGCAAAAACAAATTTATTGTATTTACTGGCGAATCCCCTTGGCGAGCGGTGCCTTGTGTCGGCCTTCGTTGTCAAAGGTCAACGACCTCCCGGCTCTGATGCTTTTGACTCAGTTTTTAAGCGAACAACTAACTGAGCCTAAAGCACGTGCCCTCTGCTCGGCGCCGGTCGCGGCCCCACCACGTGCACACCGCTGAACCCACACCCTCGAAAATTTAATACGACAAATGAATGCACGGGCTCGACTTGGCGTGAAAATTTCACCTCCGTAGCCCTTACCGTTCCCGAGCAATAGCCTGTTTTGCCGATTCTAATGCTAACCCTATGGCGCACATGAGCACGCGCCACGGGCGCACCCCCGGCCGCATCGTGCCCAAAATTTAATACGACCTGTTGAATGACGTGACCCACGAGTCGTGAAAATTTCACCCTCCTGCATCAATCTACGGCGCCGCAATAAGCCTTTTAGGGAGTAACCCCGACGGCGGCGTGGGACTTTTTAAGATTTATAATAGTAGATTAGCTCACCATTGATTCCCACCCGTTCGATCGTCCACATACCGCCAGTGACACTCAGCGTCGACGGAGTGACATTTATTGCACTAGGTAACAATAACACATCTGACTAGAGTAGGTACCGGTATACCGGTACTCTGCGCGGCCTACCGCCACCACTGGGAGAGGAGAGAAAACGCGACGGGCGGCCGGCCGGCGATATAGTTGGCCCGCCGTCCGTCCGGATACTGTACGGTAAACCCATCGGGGAGGGGTCTGAGGGCCGCCACCGCGGCGCGGTCTGACCGGTCAGCGAAGTTGAGCAGGAGGTAGTGCCTGCTGTACCGCCGCCGCCGACCGACGGGCCGAGACACAGACCAAGGCACGCGGCGCGACCGAGGGGTGGGGGTTCAGTGTGGCAGACCCGACTGGGGTGGATCGGCTGCTGACCCGAGGGGGGGGGGTCTGACCTGGGGTGGCGGGAGGGTTCACTGAGCAGAACATCGGGACTGACTGCGACTGACTGACTGATCAACACGAGGCAGCAGCACCTCCATACAACAGCCTACGCACGGAACGCGCTGACAATAGAGCCGAGTGACGCCTGGCGCATCACAGAAAACTGACCCTTACCGCCGCCGCCTGGCACTGATCGGAACTCATCACTCGCTCTCAAACTCAGACAGAACTCACCACACGCTCTCAAACTCAGACAGCGACCTATATAAAAACAGCAACAGAATAGCATACCGCATACACACGGCGACACCCGTTCCCACTCTGCCGACCTCTGCACCACACGTTTGGCTGCCCTGAAACGCAGTCGGATTCTCTGCTCGGCGACGCGCACCCGGCGGGTCGCCCGTTACTCGGTGACTGCCACTGCTGATCGTGGCCGCACTGTAGGCCTAGCACCGGCCCTGGAATGAAAAACACCGTCCGAGACGGATAACGTATCCGTCCGGATTGTGGAATGACTCCCACCGATCGATCGGTGGGTATTGGCTGATCCCGTCACCTGGTTCCCGTGTCGACCACCCGGGTCAGGCGCTCAGCTCGTCACGATCTCACGGCGCTCGGTCGTTCGTACGACACCTCTAAGCACCCGCGGCGCTACACCGGCACCCCTTCCAGCGTCTCAGTCCATCACACCATCCCCGGTCTCACGCGTCCGACTCCGGCATCGTCTCCAGCTTGACCAGGTGGATCGGGTCCAGCTCCTCCGGCACCGGCGCCTCCGGCTCAGACTCCGCCGGCGGAGGGGGCGGCGGCGGCGGCTCTTCGGTCGACTGTGACGCCTCCTCGGCGGCGGGGGCGGCCGGCGCGGGCGGCGGCGGGGGCGGCAGCTCCTCCTCAGGACTGGAGAGCCCCTCCGGTGGAGTGGCAGGTGTGTGGATGATCTGGGGCTCGCTTCCGGGCGCTGTCGGTGATCGCAGCGGCTCGTCCGCGGCGGGGGTAGGCTCGACGGCCGCCGGCTCGGCAGCAGCCGCCGCCGTGACGGGCTCCGTTTTCGCCTTGTCAGCAACCGCTGGCTCGGCGGGAGGTTGCGCAGGGGCCGCATCTGTCGCCGATGCGCCACTGTCCGCCACTGTTGCGGCGCTGTCCGCCACCTTTGCGCCACTGTCCACCGTCTCTGCAGCCGCGGCGGACGCGGGCTCGTCGACCGAACGCTGTCGGAACTCGCCGGGCGCTGTCTCCGAGCAGGGAGTCGGCGCCGTGACCACGATTTGGGCCACGCCCAGCGCCGCCGCCTCGGCCGCCGGAGCCGGGGGCGGAGGGGGAGCCGGAGGAGCTGCAGCCGGAGCCGGAGCCTTGGCGGAGCTGTCCGTACCATCCTGCAACAAACAACGGGTAATCAGAAGAAATAAACTATACACAGGCACATGAACACCGAAATCGCTCGACTGCCATTGATCACCACTACCATTAGTTACTGCTGATCTAGACCTTAGAACACACATATTGTGGGCATAAAAACTAAAAAGTACAGCTAAAACCTTCCCAGCTGCAGCACAGCCTTTGCTTTCACGAATTAAAGGCATCATACTACCCCCATAATCCTCAGCCGTGGAACCATTGCCAGGGACTGCACCGAGCCGTACCTCGGCGGTGACGGCAATCTGGATGTCTGTGCACGAGGCCGACTCCTGTCCTCCACTCTGAGCAGCGTCCGATCCTGTGCGGCCGGGGAGCGAGCAGGGTCAGTTGCGTAGGGCATATCAACACGATACACGACGCTATCTATATGTATCATCCTGAACTCTGCACGGGACTGTAAACCTGCTCAGCAGTCTCACAACAACACCTACGGCCGGACTTCCCCGGGGATGACCAGGTGCGGGTGAGGTGGGCAAATTTCGGTCATTATGAGAGTTATATCGGATCAGCGTCTAAGTTTTCAGGAAAGTGCCGAAGCGCTGCCTAGCCCGGCTGCCCGTGCTCAGAGCTCAGTAGCCAGACCGGCGCACCCCTCCCCGTGGGTCCGGTTACTCTCCCGTGGCCATAACTATGTCCCAGGTGCGCTAACACACCGCGCTGCTTTCCATAATGACCACAGCGATGGTCGGTATGCCGCGTTAGAATTCAGACAGAGCCATTAGGCGGACTGGGACGACCGGACCTCGCGATATGAGGAACAGAATATCGCCGACCGCGGGAGGAGGCACGGCGGCAGGCGGCAGGCGCGGAGCTTATGGGTGGAGTCTGGAGCGGCGTAGAGCAGAGGAGTACAGTGGTAAAGGTGCAAAATGTCCCAAGGGAATACAGCCGCATTAATTACGAGAACAGCGCTAGGTAAAGATGGTAACTCGAAGCGACAGTTGTGGGAATAGTCAAGTTAGGTTGTTATTACTTGGAGTGGCTCTACACATTTGAAACACGAAATGGTTAAGCAGAGGGAAGCATGGGTACAATGAGACAGGAGCCACATTTCGACTCCTCACACTGGAAAATGGGCTCAGTTGGGTGTTCGGTGATGACAAAGAGAACACACGGTGAAAGGTGTGAGCAGGTATTTTGCAGCGTCGGCTTAGAGAGGTAAGATATAGGTAGACATAGATGTGTTATCGGTGGGACGTTCAGAGAGAAGACAGTTCAGTGGTCAGTGGGCACAGTTACAATCAGATTAGTCAGCGGTACAACTCGGAAGAAAAAGCTCAATAGAGCGCCGTACCAGAAACGACGCAGAGCTGCGAAAGTGCGGTGCAAAGTGTGAGAGTCAGAGCTGAAAATGTAGCAGAAAACAGGCGCGCACACCGATACACACAGGCGGGGAGCGGGCGGGCTGGGAGGGGGAGACAGCGAGAGCACACAGAGCGCGTGCGGCGGGCACACGACAGTTGGGCGCGGCGCTCCCGGCGCCCCTCACCTGAGCTGCGGTCCTCGCCCCTGGCACGGTACGCCCGCTGCTGCTCTTGGGACAATGCCAAATCAAAACCGGGCGAGCAATACGAATAAGACACCACTGAAAACGGAACGAACCAAATGACTGGGGCAGAACTGAGCCGATCCGACTGGGCCACGTATCGGCCCAGACGACACTCACATGTACACATATGCACGTACATAAAAACGTACAGACGGCTGGACGCGCGTCACTGGAGCTGCCGAGGCAATGGAGCCCGGTCTAACCGTGACCAAAGGCCAGATAATCTCGGATATCGCGCAAGTGACGTTCAATGAATGTGACAATTGAACGTATCTTTAATCATAGTTACTTCGACAAAACAGTGATATTCCGTAAGACGCATCCGAGGTTTTACAGCCATTAGTATGCTACACTTGATTTTTATCAAATTCTCGCGTTTTCTAATTATCTATAGTCATTGTCATGCGAATCCACACTCGGGCTCCCAGAAAGCAGACTAGCCTACAACCTTTCCGTTACTTTTCAACATTTGGATTTTGTATAGCGGGGATTTGCGGCAATAATATGGATGAACTAGCTATTTACAGAAGATGTAACAAATTAAAGCATCGCTGAAAGCCAAAACACTGTTGTCTTTTTTACAAAACAAATGGGTAAATGGCGCTGATATAATGAGGGGCGTTGATATCAGGTCATGAAGCAAATTAGAGGATTTGAGAGTAAAAACAATAAATCTCCGCCTGCAAAAACAAAAGGATACTCGGTAAAGAACCATCTCTCTACAGAGCCACCACGTGCTTAACCTTTTAAAGAGCTAAAATATCATGCGAACCCGACTACACCTACGGCCGTTTGGCAAATCGACAAAGACAAACGCAAACACGAACAAATATACCACTGAATGCATTGCTAGCATGCTCACTGAGAATGCAGCAAAGCTGAGCAGGCGCTACACTTCTGTATTAACTGAGCTAAAAAATACTCAATGTCGATGTGGGTATTGTTAAAACGTGTGTGCGCTACGCATGTGTGTTAGCAGACGGACAATCGCCTATGTTAGTGTTGCGCGCAAACTAAGCTGGGGCGAGCACCAAGCAGCTTTTATATCAATAGAAAGGACTAAAGGCTTCAATGCTGCTGTGGTTTAAGCGATACGGGTGCAGATACGTGTGCCATGGAACTGAATAACCTGACCCTGGCTAATAGGAGTGAAGCTGGCTACAGTGATACGGGTGATGTGTATGAGTTACGCCTGCATTTCCTACACTCAGAAAACACTTTGAGAACATTTTTGAATAAGGGCTCATATGAGTGCCAAAACAGGGCTCAAATCTGTATGATTTTAAAATCGGGATCAGTTAGGCGCCCTTTTCGGGCTCAAAGTACATTAGCCCCGAAAGCGGCATCAGTTCGTCTTCCTTTTCGGGCTCAATTCGAGCTGCGTTTTAGGGCTCCATACGACATTCCGCCATTCCGTCTTTTGCTGTTTTCAGTGCCATGTGTTGGTGTACCTACCGCCGTGATTTCAAAATGAATGGTAAGTTATTAGTTATCAGTTATCGCTATCTTTTAGAAAAAATCAAGATGTTGATGCTCATGCCATTTTAATCCCCATAGGCGCGGGAGCCGGGGGGGCAGTGGGGGCAGCTTGCCCCCCCAACTCTAGGGCCGTGGGGGCGGTGCCCCCACAACTTTGAGACGAAATACTGCACTTTTTTGCAAATGTTTTTCTTTTTGTTGAAAAAGCCAAGGGATGAAAAATAAGTGGCCTAAAACCGGTGAGAAAACTAGATTTGGGGGTACCCTTGGTTCATCTCCATTATGGTGTGCCCCCCCAGTCTGAAAGTAGTTCCCGCGCCTATGTTAATCCCTTATCAATTAAAATTGTGGTGGCATTTGTTCAGAAAAGGTCTGATCTACAATTGTGGCGCCGTTGATACGAATACGCACGGGTTTGATTATTCGTTTTTCTTGTATTTGCGCCACATGAAAGCATCATATCCGGATTCAGGATGTCAAATAGTGTAAGAATGTGCAAAAATTTTGTCTGGTTCTTCGTGATGATGTGATTGAAGCAATGCTTTCAAGGGTAGGTAAGGATTTTGTTACTTGTTCGTAATGGTTATCTTGATGCTCAACTAAAATTAATCCTAACCTTGCCTACTAACCTATTAAGTTAAACTTAGTACCAATACCTACCAACCTACAACCTATTTGGATCTTTCATATACTTATAACATGCTGCTGCTTCTGCTAACATGCTGCAGAATGCTGGTTGACATGATGGAATGCTGGTATGACAGTGTTCCATGTTTCAGAATTTTAGGTGAATAACCACACATGATGGGGAAAATGTTTTCATCCTAAAAATATGACAAGTGGCTTTATTTCATCTTTGCTAAAAAAATATGTCAAAAGTTTGATTCAACAGCCAGCTGCCAGGTTACGCATGACTTGACAGTTGATGCATCTACTCTACATCATTTCATTTCAGATCCTGTGAAGGTTCTGACAAAATCTGAGGTAAAAATGGCATTATGCAGTTTTGCGGAAAGACTAAATCTATCTCATTTTGTCTTCAGATTTTTTTTTATTGGGACACCCAATTGAAATCCAATTTTAGAACACTGTGACACCATGCCTGTGTGCCAAGTAAGAGGAAGGGTCTACAAGTATACATCAAGATAACCAATTATGGACAAGTTGAGACTTGAGTCATGAGCTCTTATTTGTGGTTACAATACCTTCAACTGCATGATTTTGCACAACTTCCATACAGGCATCCAGACTGGAAAAGGTTCAAGTCCATACTTATTCTGGTGCTTGAATATGGCAGTTCAAAGATGGAAGGCATATGATGCTACAAAATGAAAAAAATAATTCAACTTACAAAAAATAGGTATTCATATCTATCCTAAACTAAACTAACCTAAACTTACCTAACCTAATCCAACCCAACCCAACCACCCCAACCAGCCCAGCCCAGCCCAACCCAGCCCAGCCCAGCCCAGCCCAACCCAACCCAAAACCTACAGTCTAAAACCTAGAGCTAAAACCTGCAGCCCAAACTGGAAAACATCCATATGGTACGCCGGACGCCCGTGAAGCCGTCATGCGCCGAAGTTCGGCGCAAGCTATTTTGCAATTTGCGCTGAAATTTCTGCATTATTTGCGCCGAAGGTTAGTGCCCTTTTGCGTCAAAATTAAGCCACTTATACAAAAAGCACGTTTACATCTGCTGGCCAAGGTTTTATAAACCAGACAGAACGCTCTGGGCCTTAACCACTCCTGACTCCCATGTTTGAGCGTCCAAATTAGTTGATGTTTCCATGGAAGCTGAATACCACAATACGTGTAGCGCACTGTAGCATCGTGCCGTGAAATAAGGCTCGGGACGGAAGTTCCGGGGTCACAAAAATTGGTGTGGCGGTGTTGTCGCGGCTGGCGGGCTCCAGCAAGGGGTTTAAGTTTACGACACCACTCTTGTTTCAGGAGAGGTGTCAGCGATTCGAGACTACTTGGGCATGCGGGCAGCGGGGTCGGCGTGGCTGCCTGCGGCTGCGGCCACACATCTTGGCGTCCTGGAGGCGGAGATGCTGATGGTGGCATGAGTCATCACTGGCTGCCCGATTTCCATGTTCCAAGACTCGCCGTGAGGGCCGAGGCGGGCGTCGTGCCGATGGAGAGATGAGGAGGGATGCGCTGGCATCGCGCCTACTGGCGAAGGCGCTCTCCCTCCCGTCGGAGGACCCGCCGCGTCGTGGCGGAAGCCCCCCCCCCCCAACCGTGACTGAAGTCAGTGACCGGCTGGAGAGAGCGCGGGGGAGCGGTGTGGGACCACTGGAGTGGCGCTGCCCGCCGAGGCGCGCTTATCCACGAGACTGCCCCCGTAGACGCCAACAGACGGCGTCACGGTCCACCTGGACCTGCTGCCGATCGGGGCGTCCGCGACAGCGAGGAGGAGTGCTGCGGAGGCGTGACTGGGAGCGCTCCCCCAGCGTGCGACGTGGGCCTGGGTCGACGGGTCTGCGACCGGGGGAGTAATAGGAAGGCGGCGCTGGGGTCCTCACCGAGCACCCAGACAGTACAACATTGGTACTGCGGGAGGCGGCGGGGAGGATTTGCTCCATTTACCGATCTGAGATGGTGGCGCCCAAAACGGCAAAGCAACATCTCCTGAAGCACCCGTCCTTCGAGGAAGACCCCATAATCATTTGCTCCGACTCGCAGGCGTCGCTGGCGACGCCACGAGGTGGACAAGTGGCCCAGACACCCCCCCCCCCCTCATCCCCTAGGTGCCGCCATCTGGGAGTATATGATGGCCCTAGTGGCTGTAGGGGGCCGAAGAATCCACCATAGAAGGAGGGCGGCGATAGCCCGATTAAGCTGGGCGTCCAGTGGAGCCTCGGCTCTATCATGGGCATTGGGCAAGGACTCTGCGAGCACCCCCGTCTCCTCCATCTTCGACGGCACTCCAGTCAGAAAGCTGTCCCCACCCGAGTTTCCCAGCAGCATGGGCCACATGAAACCGAACAGCGCCGAGCCGCTCGACGCTGAGGACCAGGCGAGAGTAACAGTGAAAAGGTGAAACGCTCGAAACGGCGCGCGCCGCCGGCCGAGGGCGCCGAGCCGGCCCAGGCCGGCTGCGGGTCAAACAGAAGCCGTCTCCGCGGCGGCCGCCCAGTGACAGCGACTCGGACTGACGTCGAGGCACCGCTGCCGCCTCCGCCGACCAACCCGCCGCCCAGCAAGGGCAGTTTGAAGGCGGCTGCGCCGGTGAAGGTGGCGCGGCCTGGCAGGGGCCGCGGCCGGCCCACTCCCAGCTACCCGTCCCGCGAGGTGCTCAGTACCACCGACTCGTCCGATTCTGAGGCAGCGCCGTCGGCGGGCCGCCGCCAGCAGTGACGACGACCGGCTGGCGGCGTTCGCGCGGGACTTGTCCGACTCCTGGTACTCGGACTTGCCGCCCAAACTGGACGCCGGCGGCGTGAGCACCAGCAACGCCAATAAAAAGTCCACCTTCATCCGGCTCTTCTCGCACCGTGTCAAAAGGACTACGCCGCGCGGCCGGCCGGCCAACTCGAATGAGCGCAGCGAAGGGCACACGTCCCCGACGGCGGCACTGGCGCCTCCCGCCGCGCCGCTGCCGGCGTTGCTGGCAACGCCGATCCAGGCCCATCGATTTCTACTGTTTTGTTGCCTACGTGCCGCTGCCGCCGCTCAGCCAGCACAATGGCGTGCCGGTGTTGCGCTGTCGGATCGAAAAGCGGCTCGTGCAGCGGACGGACGGGTGCGGCCCGCGCGATGAGCCGCCGCACCGAGCTGCGCCGCGCGGACGTGAAGGTGGAGCTGGCAGCGGCCTGCTCAGTCCCCTCAACGGCGTCGACCGGCTCTCCGGCGATTTGCGGTCAGAAACGCCGCCGCTTCTGGGACCAAGGTGTCAGAGCGCGGCGCTGCCCGTGAGACGTTAAGTTAGCACAGGCAATGTCGTCTGCACTCCTTGCAGTTCATGTTGAATACACAACCATGTTGCGAAGTAATAGGCGCCGGGTTTTTCAGTTCATAGAACTTTTTCCCTGGCTATTACACCCCACAACCGAACACTGACACCTTGCACAAGTATGACTGTGTGTATGAATGTTAATAAATACATGAACCAATGTTGTGTTTTCGGTTCCAGTACCTTCTTTGGGCACCTCGGCAACAAGTAAGTAATCCGTTAGCTTTGCCACACCTAAGATAGGCTCCCACGTTGTTATTTGCTCCCGGGTTAACATAAACCGGTTTAACGTAACTTTTGCATCCCGGCCAAAATTGCCGGTTAACTGTCCCACCGCTCGAGACTGGCGCTAGGCTGGCCGAGCAAAAAAAAAGTTTGTCCGCGGCTTCGTCTTATTCGCAGCTGCTCGACACGGGGGAGGGGGGAGGAGGGGCTGCATCGGACGAAAAGCGGGCTCTGGTATTAACTGGTTTTTTTGCCAGCTGGCGCCGTATGGTGGCGCTAGCAGAGCTTCATACATATCAATGCTAGATATAAAAGAATGAATATTTACCAATCAATTTTTCATTTAAAGCCATTTGAAATATTTATGTCCATCCTACTACCGCGCTTAGGTATATCTAAAATTAAATACCTTTCGTGCGTCGCCAGCTGGCCAGCCAGCTGACGCAATCCAGCTTTTACCAAAGCCCCGAAAAGCGATGACGTGAGCCCTAATATTGGCTTCACCACACAATTTGAGCCCTCAAACTGGAATCAGGTGAGCTCGAAAATGGGGATCAGGCTGAAAACTGGTATCATAGTGAGACTAGTTTTAGAGCTTGACACCGATAATGGGTACTGACTGAGCTCTGTTTCTGCGATCAATGATACCGATTTAAGGGATCGTATGAGCCCATGTGGCGCTAGCTCAGAAAGTATTCTCGAAATGTGCTGTCTGTTTTGAATATGGTACATTAGCCCGAAAACTGGTCTCTGAGCCCGAAAATCGGGACACTGTTTTCTCAGTGTAGCTCTCCCCGTGGGTCCCGCACACTGCCACCTTTTGTTATTGGTGGTGTGCCTTGAACCTTGTCTTGTCTCTGGGTCTGACCTTGTCCTTGGGTCTGATGGGTGAAAGTGCGGTGTATGTAAATATGTAGACGACCAGCTGAAGTTATTACGACAATAACCGGGTACCATGGACCAGTAGTCCAGCAAAACCCTTCTCTGTGACAATACGGCGGAGCTTCTGCCTAGCTCAGAGCCTTGTGGCTGCTGGTACACACCGATCACAGCCCGCCTCAGGCTGTCAACCGATGCTCTCAATGTGCGAAATATGGGCCACACTGCGGGCCTCGGAATCCACAACCTTCATTGCTAAGCGGAGCTTAGTTGAACAGTCCCTGGAATAGCCCCGCCTGTCCAGGACGGTGTGCGGGCGGCTGTCGCAGCCGAGACAGCCACCGGACTCCATTCCAGCCCATTCTCAGTCTCTGAGAGAAGCTGCCCGGCGCCGGCAGGGGCTAAACGGGCAGTCAGCGAGACAGCAGCAGTCACAGCCAAGCACACGACCTCCCACTCAGCCGTACCTGGCCCGAACGAGACCAATAAAACCCAGCCGGCGCACAGAGATTAGTCGGAACGTTGTCCGAGCGGCGCAAGCTGACATACCCACGCTACGCCCACCGTGGCACGGAGGTGGCCCAAGCTGTCTCAAGCGTGACCCACGCGGCCTGGTCTGCGCATCGTCAGTGGCCAATTTTGCACCGTCGCGGGCTGGCCAGATAGACGGTCTCTTTAGCGACTACTCCGGGCTTATGTGATCTACAGGGTGATTTTTTATACAGGGCAAAAAGTAAAGAGCAATAGCGGTACCAGAAAACACATCAACTGACAGAAAATATATATATTTGTAATAAGCACATTCTGACATTCCATCTGCACACATAAACTTTGAGTTTGAGCTGCGTTTAGGCTTACAGAGCGTACTCGAAGTGAGTACAGTTTTCATGCACGCAAGCCCGGAGTAATTGGCAATTTTGGGGAAAACATTTTGTTGTGTGCCATTTTCACGGAACCTCATAACAGATTGAGTCCCAAGAAGTCTCTAAAAGGTCCTGAAAACAAAATGGCAAACAATTTTCTTTCACATGGATATACTTTTTCGCGTTTATTATATGTTTTGGTATCTCAAGGCTTAAAAACTTTTAGCCCTGTAAAAAAAACACCCTGTATTCAGCAACGTGAGACCGATCCTGAGTGCCGCTAGACAGCGGTCTATGTTTGCAGCGCTCATTCATCAACCGCCAGGCCGAATGATAAAATGAGCGAAAGATAACACTGGATCGTGTGAACATGTGAAGCTTATCTGCAAACTGCTGCTGCTTTCTGTGCGATTGCAGACCCGAACATTGCGTCTGTTGACTGTGACCTGTGTATTTATAGCTGCCGCTAACCTGTCACGCAGGTCTTTAAGCTTGTCTCCGACCTGCGATCTGATCTGTGTATCATATTTGTATGTACCACTGACCTGTTCTGCGTGTTCCTGACCCGTAACCTGTATATATCTTTATGTAGCTCTGGCCTGTCTCCACGTCTCTGACCTGTGACCTCAGCTGTATGTACGTATGCTGTATGATGTCCCTGACCTGCTCCACTCGTCTCTGACCTGTGACCTGCTGCAGCAGCTGTGTATCTGTATATGTATGTAAATAAATACCCCTGGCCCACCCCTCTCGTCTCTGACCAGTGACCTGCTGTGTGTTCCGTCTTTTTCCCTGATCTGCCCCTCTCATCCCTACCAGCTACTGTGTATAAGTATGTGTGTGCCCCTAACCTGCTCCACTCGTCTCTGACCTGTGACCTGCTGCAGCAGCTGTGTATCTGTATATGTATGTAAATAAATACCCCTGGCCCACCCCTCTCGTCTCTGACCAGTGACCTGCTGTGTGTTCCGTCTTTTTCCCTGATCTGCCCCTCTCATCCCTACCAGCTACTGTGTATAAGTATGTGTGTGCCCCTAACCTGCTCCACTCGTCTCTGACCTGTGACCTGCTGCAGCAGCTGTGTATCTGTATATGTATGTAAATAAATACCCCTGGCCCACCCCTCTCGTCTCTGACCAGTGACCTGCTGTGTGTTCCGTCTTTTTCCCTGATCTGCCCCTCTCATCCCTACCAGCTACTGTGTATAAGTATGTGTGTGCCCCTAACCTGCTCCACTCGTCTCTGACCTGTGACCTGCTGCAGCAGCTGTGTATCTGTATATGTATGTAAATAAATACCCCTGGCCCACCCCTCTCGTCTCTGACCAGTGACCTGCTGTGTGTTCCGTCTTTTTCCCTGATCTGCCCCTCTCATCCCTACCAGCTACTGTGTATAAGTATGTGTGTGCCCCTAACCTGCCCTCTCGTCTCTGACCTGTGACCTGCTGTGTATAAGTATTTGTGTGCCCCTAACCCACCCCTCTCGTCTCTGACCTGTGACCTGCTGTTCAGCGGCGCCGTCGCCCTGCTCGCCCGGCTGCGGGGTCGGCTGGGTCACTATGACCATCTCGGGCGGCAGCAGGCTGGCCGGTACGTCCGGAGGAGTGAACACGGGCGGCGCCTCGCCCAGACCGGACGTCTCGCTCTGACGACATAACGGGCGGGTCAGGTCAGGTCAGGGGTGAACACGGGCGGCGCCTCGCCCAGACCGGACGTCTCGCTCTGACGACATAACGGGCGGGTCAGGTCAGGTCAGGGGTGAACACGGGCGGCGCCTCGCCCAGACCGGACGTCTCGCTCTGTAGGCACCACGAGCGGGTCAGGTCAGGTCGGGTCGGCACAGGTCAGGGAAGGTCACGTTGACGTACTATTTTTGGGTTTGCTGAGTGAAATAAAGGCTGGGTGACACCTAACAAGTCATCAAGGTGATAAGAACCATCGACGGTGCTTATTCGTTCCAGGCTGTCTAGGAGTACGTTTGGGATGCGGTTCACAGCGAGGATAACACACATCCACCCTCAAGCCACCTCCGACCGATACCGTCGTTCAGTCTTTGTTCCGAACGAGTATGTCCGGTCGGCAGCAAACACCGGCGTCTGCCGCCGAAACAAACAGCCAACGTGGTGACTGATGACGGCCCCTGCCGGCCGGACCGCCCCCTCATCTCCCTCCCTCCCTCCCCCGCCGGTCCTCCCCTCCTCCCCGCCGAGACACCCCGCCGGCCCACAGTCGTTAGCACACCGCCCGCCGCCGGAGCCGACACCGAGCCATCGCTCCGGAGCGCCGCCGACACTTGTAATGCCGCCGCGGCGCGGTGCGGGCTCGGAGGGCGGCACGGCACGTGGGCGGGCCGCCGGACGGTGGCGGTGATCGCTCACCGACCAGCGCAACACCTCACCGCCGGCCGAATTACAATCAGCGCGCCGTACCGGGCCCGTGTAACGGCTGCGTGGTACCGCCGAGAACAAATAGGCTCATTAACTAGCATGGATTTCGGCGGTGGCCACGCCAGCTTACAGTTAACCCGGCTCAGATAGCGGGAGAACATTCGAGGAATGAGGTAAAGCGATAGGCGGACGGAATAACTGACTAAACGGAACGTGCTAAACGAATAATGCATGTTTCAGACACAGGGTTTGCTTTAAATGACGTTTTGATGCATGCCTTCCATTGAGAGGCGGAGCTCAGCGGAAGCACGACCTCCTCACTTCACACACTCCCTCCCTTCCTCCTTCCACCCCGGCCCGCATGCCACGTGTGGCCCATCAAAGTCCCTGAGCACGCGTGAGCACGCGGCGAGTTACGAGTCCCTCCAACTGACCTCCGGTGTGAGCGGGTCACCGTTGGCGTGGCAGTCCTCGACCACCAGCGAGGGGAACAGACCGGTGCGCCCCTCCAGCTCGCCCTCCCACCAGCCGTCGTCGACGCCGTCATGGCCGACGGTGCGCAGCACGCGGATTATCTGGTCCTCGATGAGCGTGAGCTCCTCGGGACACGTAGCCTCGTAGTCGTACAGCGCCCGGCAGTAGTGGGCACCTGCAGGACGGAGGGAGATAGATGGTGAACGGAGTGATAGTAGCCTCGTAACATGTAGCCTCGTAGTCGTACAGCGCCCGGCAGTAGTGGGCACCTGCAGGACGGAGGGAGATAGATGTGAACGGAGGGATATGTAATGCAGTTAGACACACAACAGTCGACTTTTACTTAGTTAAACGGACATCGCGGCGGATCCATCGATATATATGAAATTAGTATCGAACCAAATATATTTTGCAATTTACGAGAAGATTTCATGCAGAAACATGTTGAATGTGCACAGAATAACCCGACAGGTCTGCTGGAGTTCATGGAATTTATTCAGACCACTTGAGGCTGCGTCCCATGAGTCACCTTCCGTTTTCATTATCTGTTTGCGCTAATAGCGCCAAGTACAGCTAATTAGTTCAGACGATTGGGCTATTACGCATTCGTTTATACCCGAGTGCAATATCGCATTTCGATAAGCATCTGGCCAACAGCTGCATTACTATAGAACTGACGTGACGCAGTATTGGACAACAACTGATCGGCCGGGCAAATGCAAAGAGAACCGTTGCAAGAAACAAAACAAATAACCAGCTTCGATGAGTGAGATATTTTGAAAACAGGCTCTCATGGGGGATTCTGCCTAAAAACATCCAAAAAGTTATGTTGTACCAAATGGTCATCAAGCCCGAAAAGTTTCAAACTGAATTCACGATATGCTTGACGACAAGCTCTTTGACTTTTGGACTGACTTTATCGACAGCGCGATAGGTAGGAAAACGGCAAGAAGCACTCGTCAGACTATTCCACCGGTCTTCTCCGTCCCACGCCCACCCCGGCGGACCGTTCCCCGCCCCACACCGTCCCGTGCCATCGATTCCGGCTCTGTGTAGCGGCGAGCGGCGCCCGTCGGCGGTACAGTCACGGCTGACCGATGACCTGACCTGACGTACGCTGACCGGTGACCTGACCTGACGTACGCTGATCGATGACCTAACGTACGCTGACCTGACCTGACCTGACGTACGCTGACCTGACCTGACGTACGCTGACCGCTGACCGGACCTGACGTACGCTGACCTGACCTGACCTGACGTACCGGGCTCGTGGCCGTCAGCCGGCGCCAGCGGCAGCGACTGAGGCGGCTCGACCAGCACCGGCGGCGCCTCCGGAGCACCCTCCTGACCCTCCTCGATGGTGGCCAGCTCAGTGCCGTAGTCGACAGAGCTGAAACTGACGCCCCCTTCCGCCTCCACCTGCCGGGGGGAGGGGGGGGGCTCGTCAGTCAGCGTGTGGGGGAGGAGGAGCAGTGCGTGACTTGGGACATTTGGGAGTTGGTGAAAAATAACATCATTACAACCGGCTGACAGTGCTGTTGACAACGAATCATGTCCGGCTAATTAGCTCATTCCCGAAATGCGTTCTCTGGAGTTCACCATCGTATACAAACCATTACGTTCGTTGCATAGTAGTGCAGAGGACGTTCGGTCGATCTAATTACATTCGCTTCCTGTTTCAATGCAGTGCTTCGGTATATCGTATTTTTTTTGGGCAATCGTCAAACTGACGGTGACATTAGGGTGAGATGGACCCTTATACTGGAGTGTTTCTGCCTAAGGAAAGTACTATTCATTCTACCTGCACTACAGGCTACAGTGCCCACAATACACAAAACGCGCGCACATGATTGCACAATGCACAGTGTACACTGCACGGTCCACTGACCTCGACATAGTTGTGCGGGATGAGTCCCTCGTCTCCGTTCTGGTTTCTGGCGCGCACCCAGCCGTCGCCGTCCCCCTCGCTTGTGATCTCCAGCGGCTCGTTCTCCACAATCGTCAGCTCGTCAGGGTTCTGGGCCTGTGGAAGAGCAGGACACAGCGCTGTTAGTGTTACGGTCCTGTGCAGAGGTGGATACCGATAAAACAGACAGATACTTGAGGAAATAACGGAGGTCGGTCACACATAAATAACAGTGAAAGGATTTGGTGATCGGGCGAGTTAGGCTCGCATTGCCAGGTTCTATGCCTTCAAATCACGAGCATAAGCAATGAGCAATGATAAGCAATGAGCAATGAGCATAGCCATAGGTAATAGGTATGACAGGGTCGGCATCTAAAAGATTCAATACACAATGGCAGCGCGATGATAAAACCGAAGTGTGTTTGAACGTGTGTAAGCTAAGTAGGAAGTATCAAAATGGCCAAGTCATTGCGAGCTTGTGTGAAGTCGACTGTCATGTGTCCAAGTCCAAAGCCACACAAGACGGCAGGTATCGTGTCAATCCGTGTCCTGTTGCATACGTCCGATCCCACTTCATTCGCTGGTGTCGAATATCCCCCCCCCCCCCCCCGGACCGCCTATCTCACGCTCCCACGACGCGTAGGGATCACATGACCGCCATGTCTGCCACCCTGCGTCTGTAATATGACCCGTCGTCTCGCCTCGGGCGGTGACTCGTACCCAGGGTTACCAAAGCTTGGGATTTGTCCCAAGATCTTGGGATATTGAACCCGACCTTGGGACCTTGGGATTCAACAGCAAACCTTGGGATTTGTCCCGAGCTTACGACCCCCGCTAATTTTAACACATTTTTTTAATCATTGGAACAAGGAAAAGTATGAATAAAGACCAAACAAAAGAATCAGGAACACATCTAACACAACTTAATTGTTCTTTTTTTGTAAACCGTCCTTTTTGGCCGAACACAACCGAGCGTTCTTTCGTTTGGTTTCACTGTACCTTACCAAGCAACCAACGAAGCACCAATAAGTTATCCTTATTTGACGCGTCTTCACTTGGTTTCTCCCGTCTCAGCTCTCAAGTGAGGCAGTTAGCGAAATACCCAGTGGCTTCCGCGTCGATTAACACCCGGCCTGGCCGCCTGTTTGCGAATTGCCCGACGCCCGACGGATCGGAGGCGGATCCAGCTCAGAGTTTTTTTTTTGGGGGGGGGGGGGGCAAACCATAAAATTTATCGATTCTTTCCATGCATCGTCCATAGGCGTAATGTTAAAATTATGCCGTTGGGGGGGGGGGGGGCAAATGCCCATTTTGCCCCCCTTGGATCCGCCACTGCGACGGATCATGCTTCAACTCGTATCGTATTGCGGCCGGCGGGCGGCGGCGACGCCCTCGACCCGTCTCGAGTTCGGCTCGTCTTTCTGGAGAGTGGAGGGTGCAGGCTCAGAAGGTCAGAAGTCAGAACTCAGTGTCGTCTGTGAGGGAACGTACAAGGGAGCGACTGCGGCTGTGTCTCTGTACCTATGCCTGCGTGTGTAACTGTGCCGAATGCAAGATATGTTAACGATATTGATTTATTTAGTCAACCAAAGATTTGAAAATACGTCAAATACACTTTGTTTGCTCTATATTTGGTTTCTATAGACCTTGGGATGCACATTGGGCTTTGATCCTGTCGACCTTGGGATATGGAGCTCGATTTTGGGAAATTCGCGCGGCGATCTTGGGATTTAGAAAAATTCCCGTTGGTAACCCTGCTCGTACCGTCCCTGGGGCGCAGCTCAGTAGCACCACAGACACGACGCGGGGCGGGTGTGGGCTTCTACGCGAGTGTGCGTGTGTTAGTGAATGGTGTTTGAAGTGATACGCATATTCTGGTGCTGAGAAAGAAGTGCTTCCAAGACTGCAGAATACCCAATATAAATGGTCAGTGAAGTCAGTATTTTAAACCCTGTCCGCCTACTCGCAATGAGGTGTCGCTAGCTCTCTGTCTTGTCAGTAGGAGTTGGACCGGTCTGTTATTGACAAGGCGCGGCCGCCGCCCAGCTGATATGGCCGTCTTGGCTCCGCGCCAGCCACGGCGGACGGGCGGCCGGATTCGGCCGATAGAAAGGAGCTTATCGGGAGGGGAGGAGCTAGTGACGTCATCCAGCGGCGCTCCACCTACAGGCGTCTAGTTTAGACTGTGGAGTGGCGCGCTGTATGCTCGTGGCTCGTTGGTCTAGGGGTATGATTCTCGCTTAGGGTGCGAGAGGTCCCGGGTTCAAATCCCGGACGAGCCCTGCGTTTTCTATCTGTTTGCTACCCTTTGCTGCCAAATTCAGCATTTTGATCTACACTGGCCAATGCAAGCTTGCTGTGAAGTCTGACCAGACTCAGAGACTCTCTAAGTTTGTTGAAAAGTGCATCTTGTTTACCTCGTAATGGAAGAGCGCTATACAGCGCGAGCCGACGGCGGGCGGCACGCCGGTGTCGGCCGTCTCTGTATGGCCGTTCAGCTGGCCCTGCAAGTCGGACGACTCGGCCGGCGGCGGCGGCGCGGCCTCATCGCCCGTCTCCGGCTGGCCCCAATCGGGATCCGTCGGCCAACTGGTCTCCACCCCCGGCAGAGTGGGAGCCGGCGGCACGGGCGTGGTGGGCAGCTGGCCCCAGTCGGGTGCGGCGCCCCAGCCCTCCGTCAGCTGGGCCATTTGAGACTGCGCCGCCAGCACTGCAGACAGAGGACAACGGGGCTGTCAAACGGCGCCCAACACTGCGTGCACGGCCAGCCTACATGACTTATTCATAGTGAAAGGGAAACGGGAAATATGGTACTGGCTGTTGCAGATGTGACGATATTAGATAATGGACGACATGAAAACATTTCAGTTGATGCCTCTTACAAGACACCAGCGTGACGTCAGCAGATCAGACGAATGGGTCGGCCTTTATTGTATTTTTTAACTAGCCGCCCAAGTCCTCATCGGCTCGTTGGTCTAGGGGTATGATTCTCGCTTCGGGTGCGAGAGGTCCCGGGTTCAAATCCCGGACGAGCCCATTCGTTTTCATCCGGTAACACAAACGACTGCGCGAGCCACTCAAGCCACGACACACTGAGAGGTCCATCCACTCATGAGCAAGTGATTTTGCTCACCCTCTTTGTCGGTCTGATAGTCGTCTTCGTCGTCCTCCTGTCCGTCGGTACCGGCGGTGCCCTGCGAATCGAACCGGCCGAACGCGCTGCCGGCCGGCATCGGAGACGGCATCGGCGACGCGTCGTTCAGGTCACTGTCGTCATCGCGGTACTGTCGGCAACGGATGGGTCACGTCAGGGTGGGTCTTATGTCCCAGGGCACACAAGGGCTAATCGATAACATGTCAGTAGCAATGCTGATCCTCTGGCTCTGGCATGACTGGGAAAAACCCGAGTGGCGGTGTGTTGACAGCGGCTGAACCGATACCGCAGTCCGCAGCACCTGTTACCTCCCCTGGCATATGACACCTGTCTCACCAGCCTGGTATCGACCACAGGTCACCTGTACACACTGAATGGTCGACACCTGTTGGCGGTTCACCCGTTCACCCAGGCTCAACACCTGATGGGACGTGCACCAACACCTGCAACATCTGCCACCTGTTCATTGTTCAACTATAGTGTTCCAATCTCATATTGCCCGCGTGCAACACACCCCGACTGTTCAGTAAACTGTTCGTTCCTTTAATTCCCTATTGATCTCAGTTATTCACTCAGCCTATCCTTATGTTCTCGGGGTCTGTGTACAGTAGGTACTTCCTGTGTTCTTTAACAGTCTGGTCATCCCGCTGAGTCTGTTCACCTGTTCCCGGACGCTGAGCTGGCTGCCGGAGATGGAGCCCCTACTGGCCCCAGTTATTCATCTGTTCCCTGTTGTTCTGTTCTCCCCAGTTACCCACCTGTTCTCTGACGCTGAGCTGGCTGCCGGAGCGGCACATGGAGCCCTCCACAGTCAGCTGGTCCACGTCAAACTGGTTCATAAACTCGTCCACATTCACTGGCGGCGGACCGGAGCGGGGCACGGCGGTCATCGGTGCCCGACACGGGTCAACAACACAAAACAGGCGCGATCCCACACAAGTAAAACACTATTGACAACGGCGTCTAGCAATCTGACTGCCGTGTATGAACATGACTACGAGTAAACAGAACTGAGAGAGAAATACATATCTAATCCAATCAGAAACAGGAGTAGAAAATGGCTGGACCTCGAAGATACATTCCGTTGTTGCAGTGCTCGTATCCACACCCCGTATCACCCTTTCCAGCCGCCATCTCTAACAAACCCCCGGGTTCAATATCAAACGGACTGGACCCTCACACGGAGGTCCCACGTGACGCCAATCGAAGTCGGCCGCGGCGGCTGTCGGTAAACACCCCCCCCCCCCCCGTCCCACCGAGCCGTCCCACCGAGCCGGTCGGCCGGGGAGGCGCCCGGGTCGGATAAAACGCCCTCCGACAGATGGGTACCGTCGGCCCGTGACTGATCGCCAGGCCGATGATGAATAAATGCATCGCGCGCCGGTGTGAGCGATCTATGTGCTATCGAACGGGGAGGCTGTGGTGTCCGAGAGTTGCGCGGAAGTGAGGAATGCGGTAACTAACAGGCACGGAGACTCACATACAGCTCACAGGGGTGGAAAGGTAACACACACCTCACAGGAGTGGTAAGATAACTCACCTCCGCCATCCCTCAGACATTGTATTCGCGCCTGACACTTGACCATCGCAGTCTGAAACGGACCAAATGAACGGGTTAGTTGCTGATGGACACTGTATTCGCGCCTGACACTTGACCATCGCAGTCTGAAACGGACCAAATAAGCGGGTTAGTTGCTGATGGACATTGTATTCGCGCCTGACACTTGACCATCGCAGTCTGAAACGGACAACATGAACGGGTTAGATGCTGATGATGTATTGCGGAGGAAGAGCAAGACAACTGATAAAGGGACATAGTGTATAAGCTATTTTTGGAATAATAATAGCTATCCTTTCTGCTAAGAGATACTAGAAAGGAATCCTCTGAGAAAAGAGATTAATTACTATGTGGACTTGTGGCGGTATGTCTCGAAATAGCACGTTAAAATAAACAAATAAAAGCTATATAAAGCCACCCAGACAGACGAAAGACGCCGTAACCAATAGTCCAATCCCCATCGACCATTCCGTTTGATCCGGTCGCAGTGAGCCCTCCTTCCACCAATCCTGCCATGGACTTATCCCGTCCATACAATGGGCGTCGTGTCAGTGGACAGAATCCCCAATAAGACCCCACAGCTGCCGTGGACAAACGCGATCCGACCATCGGCGGTCTTTGGCGCGACAGCGGACTGGTCTGGTCCAGTAGGATCCATTAGTTCGGCCAACAGACTTCCGTAGCTCGGCTGATCCTCTGCAGAGCACTTTCGTCCCGTCCTCTGACCCCTGTCAGTCCTCTTAACACAGAGAATCGTCGGCCAGTCCAGCAGAATTCCTCTGGTCCGTCTCCTAAAATTTGTTGGTCAATCCTCTCTCAAGGCTGCGTCATTCCGTCCTCTTCCAGAACTCATTAGCCCCGTCCTCTCAGCTCCTCCAGTCGTCCTCTCGGCTACGTAGTTCCGTCCTCTCAGTTACGTCGGTCTATCCTTTATCACATAACTTCGTCACTGCCCGTCTCAGGAGAGCTCCGTCGGCTCGTCGACAGATGCCGGACGCGACCCACCCGGCTCTGCGGACTGTCAGCGGTGGCCATCCTAGCGGCAGCAGCTCTGGCCGTCTGTGAGGGCCGACGATTTATTTCCCCAGACTGTCCTTAACTGCCGTGTGGACGCCGTTGTAAGTACGCCCACAGCCCCCGGTGGACACGTCCGCGGATTTCGCAGGACTGCTGAAGGGATTGCGGTGACACAGACTTGTCAGAGCGGATGGGGATATTTGGTTTGAAGCTTGACGTGTCGTTAAAGGATAGAATGTATGTGCCGTGAACGTCAATCGATGAATTGTGGAAACGACAGCTGCCGGAGGCGCTTTATTTATGGACGCTGGAAATCACGGGGCGCCTCGTGGACTGGATGCCCAATGAAGTCGTGACAAAACCAGCCAGTGAGTCTAAATTCACCAGACCCGTCGTCTGCCTACTCAATGATGTCGTGACAGGACCAGTCAGACCAATTTCACTGCATCATTCAAGCCAGTCAGACACAACCACTACCAGGCGACACCCGCCGGCAATATCCACGCACCCTTCCTCACAACCCGTCCCCAGCACATGCATATGGATGCGACTCTCGGCCGGTTGGCTGTTCACACCCGAGTCGTTAGGCTGATCGACTCTGCAGCGGTCCAAGAGTGCCGTTCCCACGACTCTGAAGCGTCCGGCTACTGACCGATGGTCGGTAGATGAAGCCGTCAGCCGTGGGATCAGAGAGATGGCCACCGCCCGCAGCACGGACTGGCCCCCCGGGCGCAGGATGAGGCGGCGAGACGCACCGCCGCCGGGCGCCGGAACGGTCCACGCCGCCGGCGGCAGACGGAGAACACGAAATGGGCGCAGAAACAACGACGGGTTATGAAGACGGGCGTGTTAGGGGAGTGGTTAGTATACTGAACACGTGATTAATGGATCTGTGACATTGTTTTCGTCTTTCAGGAAGACGTCTTCCCTTTCTTCCTTTTCACCTCGGCGGGCCGTTGAGGCCAATTTTGAGAAATTGTCTGTCCGTTCGTCTGACTGTCAGCGACAGATTTTTCCGTCGGCTCCTCAGCACAGTCTGTGCGACGGAAAAGCGGATTTAAACTGTTCGTCGTCGTCGTCGGCGGCGGCGGCGACGGCGGACGAGGATCCTCGGAGACGGATGCTACTCGGGGAAATTCGATTTACGACCGTCGAAATCGGGGTAGTTGTGATTGTGGAGAGCGACAGCAGAACTGTGTCGAATTTCAACGAGTCTGCCCAATTCAGAGGGGTATCGATGATATATAGCAGTTCGTCCATGCCACACCGACAGTTTTTTATGTTGGAAGTGATTTAGGACAGCCGATTGATTCATTTTCCGAATCTCGTCGATTCGGAAAATGAATGCCTGTTCGTAAAATAAGTCATTTGTTTCCATCAAAAAGAACCAATGGGCGTGAATCAAGTCGACTTCCATGTCATCGATCTGAAGTGGCATTGCTGGAAGCACTGTGGCGTCAAATTTGGTGTTTTTGCTACGGCACACCGGTCTTCAAGTAAGCTTGCCGCCAAACTTCCCTTTCCTCTCATCCGCCAGTCAGCGCTATTCTGGGCCAATCTCATTGTACCTCTCTCGTGTAATTGTATAAATTAAGCGGTAGGTTTTGCACTTTTACATGTCCGGTTATATCTCAGAAACTAATCGATCTACGATGAAGCCATTTTACACGATCTTGGCCGGCTTGTTACCCAACAAGTCGATCGCATCTTAAACACTTTAAAGCTTAAGACGACGAAGATATAGCCTGAAGTACACTAAATTTTCAAGATGCAAAACCTACCGCTAAAACCCGCGAGACCTGTAATCACCTTCAACACTGGCAGCCCAACTCTTCGCCCGGCTCCCCGCCCTGAAACCCTCCCAGCACCTGTCGCAGGTAGCGGAGGGCACCCCTCACCCGGACCCACCTCTGACCACCGTATGCTGTTCTTCATCTCGTCAATTCGTAGGTCGATGTCCATCCCCGACGGGTCGGCCGGGTCAGACTGTGGGCGAGGGGACAGCGATGTCACTTTGGTGTCTGGGGCTGAACGAATACAAAGATCAGCCACCGGGCACAGACTCAGGCTACAGGCTATGTCAGACACCAGTGCCAAACTGGCGGCCTACTTCATGTCACCGCCCACCGGCTGTCTGACTTCAGTTTCATAGCAAACAAAATGCAAAACAACAAACAAAATGTTATGCGAATAGATGGAGTTTATGCATTCACGCATACAACGTTCCAAATTATCATGACAGACATACACTTTTCAAATTTCAACAGCATTGCCACTAGTTTTAAAATAAATATATGAATGAATAAGTGAGTTCCATAAAAAGGCTCCCTGCCGCCGTCTCCATGAGCCCAGCCTGTTGCCATTTACTATTTATACGGCCCTGAATGTGTCTCTGACCTTTTCACCACGCTCCTTGAGGCTGATGAGCTGCTGGAGCCGCTTCTGGCTCTCCCGCAGCGAGCGGGTCTCCTTGGCGAGCCGCGAGGTCCACTTGATGGCCTCCTCCTCCAGCCAGCCGGTACAGTTGTGGTCCATCCGAACACGGTCCACCTGAGGACGGGGGCGCGGGGCCGACGCGATGGTCAGAGTACGGGTCAGGTCAGTTCGACTTATTCCTGGGTTGGTGCGGTCAACCCAGGAACAACCCAGAATCGAGCAACTAGGGTGGGAACTGGTCGGGTCAGAACGGGTCACTCCTGGCCAGTGGTCACTCAGGTACGGTTGTTTCCTTTGTATCAGGTTGTCTCCGTTGTTTTATATTATCAGCGCTGCTTTGGCCAGAATTCCAATCGTGTCATTATTTGTCAACTCTGCTCGGGTTGGGTACGTCTGGGATGCGTAATCTTAAGTTTCGGCCGAAGCCATGGCATTTGCCAGTGATACAAGCAAAAGTCGTAGGCATTTACAGTCGGTAAAGCCGTCCCTCGAGTATTTCGCACACCCAAAGTTACAAGTCTAAAATAAATTGGTAAAATATGTACGGGACAACAAAATTATAGCTTTATCAGTAACATTAAAATATACCCTCTTCCGAGATCGAGACTAAGCTATCTCTAAGCTCTCTAAGCTCTCTAAGCTCTATATAGTTACCCATCGCTAACACTAACACCAAACATCAACTACAGCAGCATCCCGACTCACAACTCAGTTACGCCCTACGAACTCCAACGACACAAACACACACATCGAGACTAACATAACGAGCTGGAGACACCAAACGACTATTTGGGGACACTGTACGCGCTCCACTGGAAAACTATGGGTGTGGGAGGCGCGAAATGACAGAGAAGAAAGTGAAAACTGCAAGAAGAGCCAGCAAGAAAAGGTTGCAGCAAATAGCGAATACGTTTACGATTGTTTGGCTCCAAATTGAGAAATGTCGATATGTATTGTGAATATCCGTGAGCTTCCTGTCATTATTACGTTTTCTTTTATTCAAGGGTGATGCATTTTTGGTCCAGCTTAATTTCAACGGAGTTCGAGAGCAATTTGAGGTTATCCAGGCTGTCTTCATTCACGACGGCAATTTTTTTTTTTTTACGGTGGATGAATTGTAAAATTAGTCTCAAGCAATCCGCTTCACGGTACAGTTTAGACAGGGCATATTTCGGCGCATGCTGATGATAGTGGTGCTCTGTATGAGTATATGCGTGTACGACGTCAGACAGTGCAGCTACATTTCGTTGCAATTTGTCCACCATCTCTGATGTTTATCGAGCATTGAAACACTCTTGGAACATGTGCATCGCAGTGAGCTAGATGGCTCTGGCATTCACTTAGCGACTTTTTCAACTAACTTAGAATAGAATGCAGTATGGGTGAGTTATTTCACATTTTATCATGCAGTCATGCAATTCATGCTGATTATCTGTGGCATTGTCTGCCGTGTTGAGATATACATACAGCTCCTGTCCCGGTGAGGGGCGGGCGGCAGCAGCGGAGCCAGTGGCGACAGTCGAGTGGAGGGCAGCGGCAGGCCAGATCGCGAGAGAGAGAAAAAGACAGGGGGACGGCCCAGAGCCGACCCAAAACGGACGCACCGCCGCGCCGGGCAGGCGAAAACGTGAGGTCGGCGGAGGAGGGCGGGGGTCCACAGACAGCGACGGCCGAGGAGTCGCTGTGACTGTGAGCGATGTCACAGGGATCGCAGAGGGCCTGGAAGCCTCCCGCGGCCCACAGTGTCACCACTCACAGTATACAGCGAGCCACCGAGCCGCCGCCATCATGAGAGTATCACCCCATCTCACCGCCGACCTTCCGCAGCAGTGTGAGAGCGAGTGAGAAAGAAAGGGAGAGAGATAGGTAGGTTGGGCAAACGATCAGAGCCGGCCGGCCGGCCGCGCCGCGCCGCACCTCACTCACCGGCGTTCCGTCCCGGGGACTCACCGAGTCACCCTCGCAGGGCTCGAACTCGATGGGCACGTCCTGCGCCAGCACCGGGTACAGACGGTGGTAGCACTCGATGTTGTACTGAGGAGTGATCTGAAACACACGCGGGGATGGCACGTAAATCAGCATCATCGTGAGGCATTCGGCGTTTGGAACTTGTGGCAGTCGTCATAAACATGGTTAGGTGGAAGTGTTGTCCTGCTTTTTGAGCTTCTCCTCGTACTTTACTAGCATTTCTATGACATATGGCATTTATTCTAGCCTTATCGTTATGTGTAAAAGCATCAGTGCTTTTCATATCATGCAGACATTCAATGGCTCTTTGGCATGGCGGTTCCATTTTGGGAGGGGTTACGTCCCCGATAGCATTCCTGGTAAAGGTCACCGACCCCAATAAGTCATATTGACATTCAATCTATCCTAATTCCCTCCGCGCAACGCGAGATGTGGTCGAAATTCCAATCCCAGTAGAACGTGAACCACGATCGGACTCGTAATAACCCGATGCCGTCCGCAAGCCTCTGACATATGCAGTCCCAATCCGTGAAGGGAACTAGACCGCCCGTATCCCCCAGAGCGCCACTCAAACAAGGTCATCACCCCACGACGGCCGCTCAAGTTGGTCAGCAGTCGGTTTGCTGCGCTGTTTGCCGAGCGAGTCACTGATGCGGGGCGACCCGGCCTGTTTTAGAGTCCAGAGCCACGCTGCAGATCCGCCCCTCAGTCGGCCGAAAAGGTTAACGGGCGTTCATACAGGCCCTCCACTTGGCCGCAACACTGGGTCACAATGGCTGAGTCGGTATTCAGCTCCGGCGAGTGGCGCCGTGAGCATGGTCCTCCGGGAGCCCATTTGAGGCGTGCAGTCGACTGAAGGCGAGTGGCTCAACATTTTGTCGGAGCACGGGGACCCTGTTAGTAGTCGAGTCGGTACACCGCCGACACTGAGCAACCGAGTGTCCCACCAAACGACGGTGGGACACTCGGAGTCCGCCCTCTCCGGCCGTCTCATAGACGGTGGTAACAGCGCCAACACTCAGATCGACCGAGTGGTAAATAAACCAGCAGCCGTCCCGGCCGACTCGACAGGACAATGCCGGCTGAATACTGAGGCACAGACGTCTCAAGAGCTGCCTTCTCCGAACGCTGCCACAGATATCAGTCACCGTCCGCCCGGCAGGATATTAGGCAGGGCGGGCAATGGAACCGAGTCCGCCGGCACGCCCACACAGTCGCTCTGCGATAATGGCCAGAGCAGGAGTCATCCCAGCATGCTCTAAAACGGTCCCGAGAGGTATAATGTGTCAGTGCATGGATCCGGGATGCTGCTAAAAGTTATCGCAGCTCGCAGCTAGGCCGGATCTTCAGTGCCTCATGTGTGTTAAAGAAAATAATAAATCGCTGAGATAAATGAGATAAATAATAAATGGGACGTGAATCACCGATGGAAAAGAAGCTTTTAAGTCAATCGATGTTCCGAACTCGTTTTTTTACGGCTGTCAAATGTCATTTGTTTTTCACATTTCGTAATCAATGGGAACATCCCACACAACGGAGCGTAGCGATGCGAAGATAAGACCTGTCGCTGCCCAGCCCTTCCAGCCACAAAATATCACTCGCTAATGCATAATGTAGGTCACATCATTTCTCTCCGGCCGTCTCATGGTATTTCAGCTCTGCTCAACGCTGGCCTCAGTGACAACCTCTAATGCCATGGGCCTGTCCGATGTGGTACGCCGTTCCTTTCCCCCACTTCACATGCCTGTATGACTAACTAGCCTCGCCTGTATTAGCAGGGTCTGGCATTGCTAGTCATATTTGCCACGCGACCAGCAACAAAAACACGTTAAGGGTTAATCCGAAGGTTAATAGAGATCAGCCCCACGCCTGCCTTCCTTCTCCCCTTCCTGCAGTTCCGCCTACCCTCTTAACCCTAGCATACGTGACCCCTGCACTTGATCAGACCCTTCCAACCAGAAAAGAATATGAATGTGGTTATATTCCAGCGTGCCCGTACCACAGTCATTGATACCCGATGCCCGTGCTGGTATTTACATGCCGCCTGCGCACGGTCGCGTACTTTGGTGAGGTTTTCTTCCGCCTGTGCCTGGTCGCGGACTTTGGTGAAGGAGGCCTGCTCGGTTCTAATACGTATATACCGCCCGCGCCCGTTCACAGACTTTGGTCAGGTGAGGCTCTCTCTTACACTTACCGCCTGCGCCTGGTCGCGGACTTCGATGAAGGAGGCCTGATCGGTTCTAATACGTACTGCCTGTGCCTGGTCGCGCACTTTGGTGAGGCTCGGCTCTCTTAACACTTACCGCCTGCGCCTGGTCGCGGACTTTGGTGAAGGAGGCCTGCTCGGCGCTGCAGGTCAGCAGCTCGGTCCGGCCGATCAGGGTCAGGTACTCGCCGATCTTCTCGTATGTGTCGCCCTCCATCGTCTGACGCAGACAGAAGGGAGTAGCGTGTTAGGGTTAGACAGAGCAGCACGGAGGGAGCATTTGACTGAAATGCATAGCAGAGTGAACGGGCAGCATATTCGTCGAGCGCCGGTCGTCAATCACAAGACTGATGAACACAAGTAAGGAGAACAGGCACAATGCTTTGTTTAATCTAATCCGTACACAAAACTTCTTAACATCCCAAGTTATAATTAAAACGCAGCTTCGTGTAAAACTGGGAGCATGTGTTATCACTCGATGCAATTCCTTCCCGAGTGTGAGTCCCCGTTTTTGGAAACTGCAGCACGGATTCACGCTGAGCGTCAGACTAGGCAGGACATATTTTGCCACGCAGCTGGTGAGTCGTGTTAACACTCCACAAATACCGGAGACGGGGAACCGAAGAGAAGCCTGCCACTAGCGGATACACGCAAAGCCTCTGAACTCTGAAGACCGGGGCTCAGCTGCCGCGGCACAAACTGCACACGAGGCTACCGCAGCTGTATTACATGTCATAGTTAAGTACGGATGAGTGGAGACCAGGCGAGGCGGAAACACACAAGTGACCATCACACGTCCACACTTCCTTTCTTCGAATTTGTCTCAGCGATACGAGGACAAAGTTAGTGTCAGCAGTAGAAGAAATGGCAAGCTCACACTGTGATGCAGTGTGCCTCGCACTGAGGACTCAGAAAAAAAACACGTATCAGAGAAAGATTGTGGTTACTTGCTCGAGAAATATTGGCACTTTAAGTCAGCAGTTTCCCGGCAAATAACAAACTACCGTTACAGTAAAAAGAAAAACTGCCGATACAGTAAGATACAGTTGTCTGTCGGACTGACCCTGAGCAGGTGCTGCAGGTCGGTGTGGTGGTACCGCTTCTGGTGCGCGCTGGCCGACGCGATCTGCAGCAGGTACTCGTTCCGCGCAGAGGTCGATTTCTCCTCCACCTGGTCCTTCTTGGCCGACAGCTGGTGGCAAACGAACATAGAAAACATTAGAAAAACGTACAAATAACGTCAGGTGACAAAACGAGACGTCATCAGCATTCAGCAGGCGTATATAACGATAACTAACATAAAACACGAAGGAACTTCAGGAGGCTAACGCGAAATCCATGCGATCAAACGTTGAACAGCTCCCATTCTCGTAGTTGTGTGGGAGCAGCCTATCCACACCACTACCCAAACAAGAGGCTTCAATTTCAGTGCCGAGCGCGCTGTGCAGAACTCAATCCTGTTGACACCAGTGGATCGACGTTTTTACAGCCCCACGGCTCACCAGAGAACCGGCGGACATTTGATCTGCTAACGACAAATCACATCTACCCCGCGTCAACAGTATCCACTCCACAGTGACAGGCGACAGCATTTGAACACGATTGCTGCACCTGAAGCACTGCAAATGCAAACTGCAACTACTGGGCAATGAGCCGATAGCCAATATCATTGCGCTCCCTAAATCGGCCAGAGATCGCCACTGCACTGTTTTGGCGAGCTCGGGCGATTACAATGCAGACCGGCCTTCCTATAATGGGTCGATGGCGGCTGGTGGCCTGCCTTGGACTGGGAGATATTGTGCCGCGAGGGCGCCGGGTGGCTGTCTGTCCTATTGGGCCGCCGCGCCGAGGGCGCCGGGTGGCAGCCGGTCCTATTGGGCTACCGGGGACGCCGGTCTAATACTGGGCGAAGGAAGAACGGCCACTGACTACAGTGGACGGGACCGCCGCTGACTGCTAGGGCGGCCGTTGTTTGCAAAAGTGACTGCACACTGACTGTTAAGAAGACTGCGACGGAGTTCCAAGAGAAGAACGTACTGACTGTAAGAAAGAGTTGCCAAAGAGTGCCGTGAGAGCAGCAGCTAGTGGCTACCGAATGGAAAGTTATCTAAATGCATCGCTAGCGAACATGACTTTGTTCAGCTTCATTGTCATCGTGAATGATGACTGTCAACGAGGCATTGTCACGGTTCAATTCATGGGCACTTACATGAAACGCAATAGCGGACAAATTGAACCCGCCTTCCTACTTCCTGTTGGACCTTTGATTCTAAATGCGACTGGTTTGCGGTACATGCTATTAGATATTCATCGATTCTCCGTACACTGCGCAGCTCGGTGCGGCATGTGCGACACTCGGGAGCAAGCTGAAACATGTATGCATACGTAAGTACCCGGCTCGGGTACCTGGAACATACCCGGCTCGGCTCGAGAACAGCCTCAAGACGCCAACGTTCACATGAGCCTTCCCGGGTGTTGTGCACGGTCAGCCGACCGATTAATCAACAGAAGCTAAGCAGAGGACCAGTAATCTGAGTCGACCAATGCCCCCGTGGTAGACATATGCAGCGTGAACTCTGGACTACGCAGCATGGACTCTGTGCCAAAGTGGGAAACATTCCATCCAGCAGCCACAGCTAGAATCGTCCACAGAACCACCGACAAATGCCAGACGTCTGTGACGAGCAGTCCCGCGCGGCATTACCGACCCAGACGGCATCTCGAGCAGCTCTCAGGCCGGGCCATTCACTGCCACAGAGAGCGGTGGAGCTCACCAGTTGCAGACAGCTCAGTCTGGGTCGGTTCGAGCACCGTCTGCGAAGCTCGGTCGACCGTGAAACTGGCGCCGACAGTCGGGCGGATTGCCCAGTTGATAGCTCAGTGGTTTGGACGAGGGTTAGGGCTAGAGAAGTCTCAAGAGGACCAGACCCGCCTACTGAGGGTACTCTCCAGCCGAAATCGAACTGGAGACCAGTTGCAGCGGTCGGCGCGGCGGTCTAGCGACTAGAGGCACTGCCAATCAGTACGGACAGACATCAGCCGGACAGACGCAACAATGACGCAGTCGTGGGCAAAGTTGGCACGCTCCGTCTTCTTGACACAGCCTCTGAACGACAGCTAGCCGGGCATCGACACTATAATCAAATAACAATTTCCTCACCCAGCCAGTCATCCAGTGGTTCCCTCGAAACTGGTCATTTCAGCCATTTTTTCCTTATATTAAGCCCCTTTTCTACCACTTTTGGAGAGCCAAATCGCTCCGACAGCCGACGTAGCTTAGCAGCTTTATCGCTGCTATCGTCGACGACAGAAACTTCCGGTCACTAAAAGGCGTGGCGACCCATCCTTAGAGCAGTTAGCCGCCGTGGACAGTAAACAGAGTCAATATCGGCCTCTCCACCCCCGGTAGGAGAGAGGGAGGGAGAGGTCAGGGTCGCTGCCAGCTCGGCGTTCGTCCTCTCTGAAGAAGGACAGAGGACAGAGCGCGAGCGCCGCGTGCAGATCGATGACGGCGGCAGCGGCGGCGGCGGCGGCGGCGGCGCAGGGTTTCCGAGCAGTACTATACGCGGACACCCAGCCCCCTTCCTCCCCACACACACATGGCAGCGGCGAGCGCTCGGCGCGCGTGACAGGTCAGTCGATGAGTGATCAATACGCCTCCTACACTCGCCGCCGACCGGCCCGGTTACACACTCTGACACGCCACGGCAGGGTGTGCGTGTGGGCGACTTCATCCAGCCAAAGCCACGTGTTAGGTCATAGTGCTATCCGATAAATGACAGTGATGTGGTTATACCACTGTCATAGTCAGTCCCTGTACGGACAGAATCACAGCTCGTGTGCGGCCCATTCACGCTGGGCGCTGCTGGGATCGATACAGCGTGGGTCGATGTGGCTGACGCTCGGCGAATGGGTGGGTTCCTGTCCCAGTCAGCTGAGTGCAGTGCCTGACACGGGCACAGCGGTCATGGGTCAGCGACCTCAGCGCCACACGGGGAGGGCATGCTTTTAGTAGTGGCGAGCATTGATTATGTCCGGTCTCCTAACAGGAGAGAGGTCTACAGCCTGCACTTTGGACCTCGGTTGAAGACCAATGGAAAGTGTTCTGAGAAATCGATACACCCCTACGTACAGGCACGTAGCCAGGATTTTGCTCAGGGAGGGGCCACAGATCGCGGCCTAGTGTCGTACCCCTCCAGAAAAGGAAACCTCGGATTTGGCCCACCATTTTTTGGGTGTGTGTGGTGCAGCTGTTATCATTATTTTTTCAAAAAAATAAATTTCATTTTATTTTTCGCCTTCAGGGGGAGCCATGGCCCCCGTGCCCCCCCCCCCCCGTTTGGCTACGTCCCTGTCTACGTACGAAAAAGAAGACAATAAACACACGAAGGCCAACTAACCACAAGGTGGTGACAAGCTTTATCTATTGTCGTCGGTACTGACTCTGGTTCCATAACACAGCCACATGCCGTGGTACGCCGCCACGCCACGCTGACAACCCGCCTGTCACGGCAAATGACACTGAGTGAGACCGGCCCGGGCCTGCTGAGCGTGTGGCAATGGGGTAAGTGCGGGTCGGGTCACACCGCGCCGCGCCGGCCTAACCCCGGGTAAACGGCTCTGCTGGACGCAGCAGAGTCCCACGAGGGGTGCAACGACGGGGGTTAATTGCCGTGAGGCTCGGTCGAGAGTAGTTAGCTTTGTAAGCGCTAAGGAGCGATGAGCAAATGGTGCTGGGTGCAGCTTTACGATTCGACAGATCATCCTAGCAAACAGCATTATGTCTTCAACTTCGCAACTGATTCATAAGAGCTTCTGACATTTCAAACGCGAATAGCCCAATAAAAGGTGCATTAGGGACCACGCAAGTCTTATTAACGTTTTGCGTGACCTATTAAGACAGCACGATAAGCGCACGCTGCCCACCAGTAAATGGTCGTGTCATGTCGCGACCACTGCACTTACCTTAGCACTGTTCTTCTGAAGGGACGACAGTGATGTGAAGAAACCCTTCTTCTTTTTGAGCCTGCGGAAGAGACAGACAAATAACCGTCAGTCACACCATGCCGATCAGCAGACTAGACGGCCTAAAACTAACCACAAACGCGCCTATTGCCACCGCAAAACCAATCTTAAGCGAGCTGCAGGCGACGCGTACTCCCACAAAATTATCACGTCTCAGCCCGCATCGTCCCTCCCACCCCGTTCTGCGCAGCTCAGCGGCCACGAGCCAGCACGGGTCGCCCCGCCCCGCCCCGGGGTATTTCCGGCCGACCGCCGCTGATGTCTTCCGGCGCAGTACCGCCCGGGAGAGGGCTGGCCGGCCGCCGCACCCGCTGTAGGGTCACAGCGTCCTATGGTCGCCGCTCGGCAGGGTCATGCCGTTCGTGGTCGTTAGTCCGGCGGTATCCGCGGCATCTCGGGATATAGTGAGCTTTTAGCCGGAGGAGACGGTCGTGAATCATGTCAGTCGGTTAAATACGTCTCTGGTATGCCAAAATATACGATACATCACTTCGGTACCTATTTGCTACTTTATTGAGTAACGCTTCGAAAACATTTCATAGTCTCAAACGTTTACCGATAGAAAATGGTAGGGGTTTGATTTGAACCATTTGTAAATCCATTCAATCATGTCCTTTTGAGCATGGTCAGTCATCAAATCATGCAGCCTGGATTTTGAATGTCGAATTTTAAACGTCATTCACCAATGCATGACCTTATGCGCTATCGCGCCTGATTTCGTCATCATTGGTCGCAGCTCAAATAGTTGATCGCTGTCGAATGTCGAGCGCCGGTCGCCCCGCCCAGAAGGACCAGCGCTCGCCGCTCGTCGGTCGGGGACCTCTGACGTCATCGACGCCATTTATTCCTTTTCTCTCTCCTCTTTCGACCGCCCTCTGCCAGATTCCAGAGACCCAGAGACTTGGTGGAGGAACGCGTGTCATCCGAGTCTGCGACACAGCGTCGTCCCTCTCAGAGCCCGGGTATCTCGCCGAGCCCCAAACCGCCCACAAGTTGCCTCTTGGGGCCTGTTTAGCATCGCAGCTGTGTGATTTCAGTCACAGCTCAGTGAACGCAAACTTCAGTGCTCAGTCAACCGCTAACGGCTGGAGCCGGAGCTTTTGTGGCGGAGATTGTAAAACTCTGGCCCATGTCATGTTTGAGATTTTCCAGAGAATGGTTTGAATCTGTAATGCAGATAAACATCTCGGAGGAAACAAAGTAGGTAGCATTGGCTGAGTTAAGGGCAGTGTGGTTGGACATCATTCTTAACACATGAATGCCTTTAACCACACAACCGATGAAGTCTTCAGTTGGAAAAGGCTGAAGTCTTCTACCACCTAAGTGAGCTTATGGAATATTCATTTAATGAGTAATTTTCACTATGCATCAAGGAGTATCCAGAACATCACAGCTTAGCGGGCAGACGTGCCCGCACGGCCCCGGATGGTCCCTCTACTCGTTCAACACTCCGTTCAGAGAACCGTCGTAAAGGTCGTTTGAAGCACACCACAATTCCCCAGCACTCCACACAGAAAGCCTGAGCATAACGGCACAACGCACCTCAAATGGTGCCTGAAGCAATAGTGCTACTGCAGCTGCGGGTATTCCCTTCGTCACATTACCAACCGCAACTGAAGGCATAAGCCTCACAATGCCCAAGTCCCAGCGGCCACACCGGCAGCGGCCCCACCGCTCGCCTAATGGCCTCTCTGCGGCACAGCTCCGCGCGAAATGTCTGGTAAAGGGATGTGACAGCCCTAAGTGAGCTAAGAGACCAATGCCGGCAGGCTAAAATGACACACACAGCACCGAGACAGGCTGAAAGGTGACAAACGGTGAGCGCGACAGGCTGAAAGGCGTGACTGCGGCGAGAAGCGAAGGTGCGCTCAGCAGTGAGGCCAGACTGAGCGGCAGAAGATTCAGGCACGGACATTCGTAGTGGAGCGACGACAGATGCGACCGAGAAATGATGCCTGTCTGAAAGTCAGCTCCGCTGCAAGAAGAGAGCGAATGCCGAGAGATATGAGATGGCAGCTGTGAGAAGAGAGAAGAGGCTAGCAGCACATCGCCACGGTTGAATGCAGCAAATAGCAATAACACAGCACAACCCGGGTGACACAGAGCAAAGCCGGCTGGGCGGGCGTAAGTGCAATATGCTGTTCGTTCGTCGTCTGTGGCAACTGGCAGTGAATTCGAAAAGCATCCATTTCCATCTACACTGCTCCCAGCCGCCGGGGCTGTCCAAACTAAGGCTGTCTACGCCACGACGGTCCACACCACGGCTGTCGACCGCCGCCCACCAGCCATCAGACGGCAACTAGCGACAAACTTTGGACAGCCCGTTCAAGTGTTCGCGCCGCGGACCCGCTAAAACACTCTCGTTAGTTGGTGGCGAAACTTTGTAACAATGTGGTCTGGAACGCTTATGTGGCCTTTCAAAACCATGGCAGTTTCTGGTAGGAAGGTTCGATTTCGTGGACCGCCTCATCAGCAGCTACGGTCGCGACAATGTTGGAGTGTAGTCTGTCTGACGCCGACCCAGCCTTGTGAATCAGACATAGCAGGCTGCTTGGTCGTCCCAGAAGCCGGCTTAGCCACAGCGTGCGAGTGTGAGAGTATATATGCATCTTGTAGTGTATATATGCAGACAGACCGATTGAAGGAAGCCGAGCTGGCAAGACCACTGCAGAAGCGCACTAACAGACGAAGACGGACGGACGAATAGACAAAGACAGACGCAGACAGACGAACGAATGGGCCGAGAGCTGGAAGCTGGGACCTACCAGCCGAACCGAGTACGAGTACGTCTGTCCAGGCCGGCGGCGGCAGGGAGAGCATGACCAACAGTCAGTACATGCTGCATCAACCCGTGCCTACACTATTGTCCCCACACCTAGCGCGGCCATAGAACTAATTAATCAGTAAACGGACAGCCAAGCAGGTGATTTGAAAATGTGTATTAGTGGCAACTGGCAAAGGCCTGCAAATGGAAAATGCTAACATTCATGCCATTTCTTCGAGACATGCTGTAAAAAAGACAAATCGATATCCAAATTCCCGAGTTGGTTGAATATAAATGAACCTGGATATTTGTTAACAGCAGTAGTTATAATATATAATTATAGGTAGGTAATGAATTAAACGAGTCGAACGAAGCTCAAAGCTGTTCCATGAGTTACATAGTTAAAATTCGAACTCAGTGGCTAAAATGCCAACAAAGGAATACCGTTCAGTCCGTTCGTTTTCAACCGTTTCAGTTCGCTTTAAAGGCTCACAATCGACCTACCCAGTTCTCCCTCCCGGTCTAGACGGAGTACGGCCGGAGTCGGACGGAGAGCACGGACAGGGTAACGGACGGAGTCTGAGTACACAGACTCCGTCCGTCCGGCGCCGTGTCTGTATTGCGGCACAGTCTACCCAGCCAGGTGTCTGCCGGCTCAGTCTACCCAGACCGGGGGCCGCACGGCGCCGAGACAGTGCAGTGTGACGCTGAACACGCGGCTCCAACTGCACTGCCATTACCGACCACTTAGACATGATTTCGAGGCTTCGTAGATGAGGTTACAGTGAAATTCTTACATGCGAGTGCCTCCATGGGATATCCGTGCGCTACTAACCTATCCCACTACACAGTCACAGCCATTCAGAGGTATAATATTGGATCCCGAGCCGATACTCTTGACGCACTATCGTTCTTCAGTCTGATAATAATCTGGTAGATCACATCAAGCATTTGAAGCCCAATGACAAGTGGGTCGGCAGGAGAGCATGATGATGACGCTAAAAACTAAAATCAGCCCCTAAACTGTTTTACTCACTTTTCCTCCGCCTGCTGGGCACGGTCTCGGATATCGTGGGCCACATGTTCGTCCTCCTGGTAGCGTTTCTTACAGTTGTCCAGTTCCTGAACACAGCCCTGGAGCTCCTTCTGGATGGCCTGCAGCTGCTCCAGACACTGTGAGAGACACACAGATACGAGTTATTACACAGACACAGAGTGCATACGCAGGCTCAGAGAGTACATACAGGTCAATGACGCGAACATACACAGACACGGGTCAGTCCAGGGCCAGGCACAGATACATAATTAAGAGTCGGTCATCTGGCCGGATAAGTAGCGGAGAGAGAGAGAGAGAGAGAGAGAGAGAGAGAGAGAGAGAGAGAGAGAGAGAGAGAGAGAGAGAGAGAGAGAGAGAGAGAGATCGGAGCGAGCAGCTGCAATGCCAATTGATCCAGGAGCCGATGTACGAGTACAAATAGACGGCTGGGATTGCTGTACAACCTAGCCGCTTAGTTGGCCTCTTCCCCGATCCATTGCACAGTAATACGGGTTCAGTTTAAGCGGCAAAATATAACAACAAGCGGCAAATAACAACAACAAAAACAAAGCTCATGCAGCAGCGTGCCGGAACACTGTATGCAGTGCATCACGGCGCGTTACAACGTGCTAAATAACGTCACAGTGAGCTCACGAGCCAGACAGCCGTGGGTACAGTGGACGGACAAATAGACCAATAGCACAGTGACAGCTGACAAACAGCCCTATCACGAAACTATTAAATCGGAAATTGCAGCTGTTTGAGGCATTAAATATGAAATAACAATCACGATGACCTTTGGGTCATCTGTTTGTTGCAGCAACACGTCAAGCTGTCCTTTCATAGACGCCCTTTAACGAGCCACTTCCTCCCGTGTGGCGACATACCACACCCCCGGGATGTCGGACTGACCTTTTTGGAGGTCTGCACCTTGCTGGTGCGCACTGTTTTGGCCTCGTCTGTGATACGCTGCTGGAACACCTCTACAGCGGCCATCCGCGCCTTGGCTAATTTCTCCGTCTCGTCGAGCAGCGTACGCCAAACGGTGAATACGTTCCTGAGGGGAATAAGGGAGACACGGTCAGTCAAAGCGAGTAGCTGAGTCTAATACTGAGAGCGCGACACACAAGTTTCGTCCAACAGTGTCCTTCATGCTGAAAACATGTTCCGAGGCACATCAGTCAGTCGCAGCTCGTAGAGCAAAAAAGTCAGTCCCAGTAAGCAAAGCAAGCACATGACACATATATTGTATAACAACATTACGGGGAGACAGCACGGTGAGCAGAAGACATTAGTCACATCGCAGTCGCACATCAGCTGACTGCGAGGTGCACCGCACGGCGAGCATTTCTCGGAAAAGGGTATAAATGTCTGCCGACAGACATAAGCATATCACAAGTTCTTGGGACAGAGGTGACAATTAACCATGGTTAGCACTTAGCATAACACGGCGCGCACTGTTAACACATTCCTGGCATGGCATTCGTGCAAAAACGCATGCCACGTCGGATCATGAACATTTTCATGATCTAGATAAGTGAAAACTTCCTGAATTACCATCATTAATCATGAGTTGTTCACTCTGTCAAGTGCGACTTTATTTGGTAACAGCAAGCAGGCAGAAATGTCACAGCTCTTGCGAGGTCACGATGCAGGGCATCGAGGGCAACACAGCTCCACGCTATAAATAAGCCTCGTTACCATGAATGAACTTTAATGGTCAAAGGGCTTACGTACGGCCTAGGGGTTCCAAATATAATCTAATGCTTCATTCTGAATGTCAGCACTATTCTTAGTGCACCATGCGGTTCAGAACGCAATATCGTGTGTTATTCAAACCGTACACCACTTATCACAGTCATAGTGCCGCAGAAATAGCACTGCGCTGTCGTGTTCAGTAAATAATTCCCACCGGCAGTTATTAGGTTTATTCCACGACCGCTCCCATGCGGCGTTCGCGCGTCACTATAGCACTCTGACGTCACTGGGTACCTCTCCAGCTCCGGTGACGTCACCGCTATACAGCCGCTGTCTACCAGTCCATGTCCCTCCACCACCCTCCCGCGCCGGACCGACCGACCGGTGGTCGATATACCGCCAATAAATAGCCGATAGCAGGCGGCCGCTGGCCGTATCGATTCCGGGGCGGCAGAGACGCGTAATCGGCGGCCCGAGTGGCCGCGAACGGGGCCAGGTCAGGTCAGAGCGCACGCGGCGAACAGCCGTGGCATCAGGTGTGTTCCACATGGATTACCAGCCGAGGGGACCGCCCCATGGGAGAGTGTGATTGGATGGTTCTGACACACAGAGAGGATAGTGGTGCAGGATTGGTGGGGAATAATGGGGTTTGTGTGGGTCTCATGGCAGGGATTACGTTACCGGAAGCAGAGAATGCGGACTGAAACCGAGAGTAAAGCTGGGATAGGGTGACGGGACTGGAAAGATGACTTGGATTGGATATAAAAACAAAACGGTCTACAATGATAAGAGCAGTTTTGGTGACGGCAGCGGAGACGGCAGCAATGTCATACAGCTCGATGTTTATGGAGGGGATGGAGAGAGATCTGTAGCTCAGCTCCCAAGTGCAACCAGTTGCAGTGATAGAGATGTGGCAGCACCAGTTTCCAGATGCTATGTGATAATCAAGCTAATAAAGACAGCGTGAGACAGTCTGATGGTAAGAAGATGGACAGGTTCGAGGAACACGCAAACATCGTTTGACAGGTTGACAGGCAGCGCACATACGCCAACAACTTGGCAGCTAATTGGTGAAAAGTTCAGCCACATCTTCTGAGTACCCACATCGTAGTGAAAATAACGAGCTTACATGTTCGTGGTAGAGCAAGACTGTCCTGGCTGATTTTCTAAGAATGACAAGCTCGGCTAATACCGCCCATGGCCCGGTTGGTCAGGTGGCTCTTACGTGGCCGTTTTTCCCATCAGTGCCCGGGTAATCAGACAATCGGACTGATTCGCCGGGTGAGCCACGCTAGCCGCTGCACCGTGGGGACTTATGCCATCCTAGCACGCATTAAGTGGCAAGTTAAAGTATTTCGATTTCCACTTTTTTGTTATTCATTCCACGTAGAATTGTCCAGCGCATCCGAATCACACCTTAAATCGTCTGTAAAATGATTGTTTATGCCTAAAAAAAACTCTCAAAGTGTAGCTTCGTCCTGACCAGCGTCGTGCTACCTGCATACAGCGAAAAAGCACACTACAATAAAACGCCCTCTCACTCGTTTCCCTGAACAGCAGGTTATCGTTGCGACATGTTTTCATTATCTTTGACTTATAAGGAAGATGATGGTATGCACGAAAATTTCCAAAATTCATCCAAATGTATGATTTTTGACCGAAATGCTAAAAATGTTAAAATGCTTCTTGATTCAGAGAGTTGACAAGCAAACTATTGCCTTACAAAGTTTGATACGCGGTGGTACGCGTGGAAATGTATATCAAAATGTTCTCCAATAATTTCTGCATCGGGGGCAGCTCTCATTTTTTGCCGAAATTTGCCTAAACCAGTCACTATGAGACGTCAAAGCAGACGGTGCCGCGTGGTTTCTTACGCCCCGCCGGGCCGCGCCGCGGCGGGTTACCAGACCGCAGCACACCGCCTGGGGGTTTCCGGTCAGTATAGGAGTTGGGAGGAGGGAGGAAGGGGGTGATACCATGTTGACATTATTTTTCTATCGCCAAATGTTCTTTTTGAACAAAACAACAACACCCTTGCAACGCTGCGTCCATTTTATTGGCTATCGCCACCAATGTTCACCTTATTGAACTTCAGTACAGAGCTTTGATGTAGGTAAATCGAAAAAATGCTGTAACTTTGTAAAGTGAGGTTGGAGGTTTTTGGGGTGCTAATCACGAATTTCAAGCTAGTTTTGATCAAGGATGATGTTTTCATGCTAGGCCGGGTCAGGTCAGGCCCGACCAGTAGGTGTCTTGCCGGCTATCCATAGAAGGTAGGCGTCGATTACCTTTGACGGCTTCGTAGCATGTTCCGTTAGGCACCAAAACTACTTAAATCTTCAAATGGGTGTTAAGTTCGAAATAAGCTCCAAGCACTTATCTAGAAAAATCGTATAACTTGAAAAAAGTCAACTAAGGTCATCTAAGGTAAATGACCTTGATTTGACCTTAACGTGACCTTAAAATGCAAAGAACAAACAGCATTTCATACCTTGGAGAGTTAACAACCACAACAAGACTGAAAACGCGCCGATAATGTGCGCTGATAAGCGCCAAATCGATAACAGCCTGACATGGTCTGGTGAAACAGGTCACAGGTCAAATTTCTTTTGGTCTTTCTTTCTTTGTTTAGGTCTTTCTTTGTTTAGCAATAGGTGGGAAGATAACAAAGTAAACATCTTCCCTTAAACCTTGTCACCATCAAATACCCTAGTCGTGCATGAGGCAACTATTCTGTTTCTCATATCGGGACTTGAGAAGTCGCCAGTGGCCGCTTTGCCTCAGGGATGGGGAAAAGTGGCCAATATGCTATAGGTTTAAAGTTTTGTCAATATCTCCCATATGTGAACGCCTTTGGAAATGAAACGCAGTTGGAATAAAAGACAATTTAATAGGGATCACATTGGTATAGAAAGAATCTTTCCAAGTTTAAAAATCAAGCGTCGGCATCGTTAGAAACGTTAGGGTGGCCGCTTTGCCCCACTCTCCCCTACCGGAATACCGGGCTAAAGGCAGCCTCTCCAGGTGAAGAGCTAGCTCGTCAAAATGACAGAGTACATAGTTTGACCTTGACCGGAAGTTCGGTGGCGAAAATGAAAAACGTATAATGTCGAGTTGAAAAATTAATAATCAGCGTTCTTTCATTCCAGAAATATGGCTGTCCTGGTGACCAAGAATTCAGAAGAGACGACCAGTATCGCTCAGTGCGGTGCTAACCATCGTCATTCGGATCGCATAGACCAATTTCGCTTGTCCTACTGACCATTGCTCGGGGCCGTCGCCTTGTATCTCCGGCAGCTGTGGAATCTTCTTGTGGAGGTAGGCCGAGGAGATCTTGAGCAGCGCCTGCGGCAGAGAACCGGTACAGTCAGACACAGACGGCCCGTGTGGGTCAGACAGCACCATCCGACATGCACAGACAATGGACGTCGTACAGCACTCCAGACACATAACACCACACAGCAGACATGTTTAGTTATAAGCCTGCGCCGTCAGGCACTGTCTGCAGACCCAGACATCCCTCGAGATTACAGACGTCACCGGTAGAGGTGGCAAAAGATGAAAATTTTGGGAACCAGACTCGAACCAGACCCGGCTGGACATTTCTGGAACCAGTCGGACCCGGTCTTAGTTGGAATCGGAACCCGTTGGACCCGGTCCCCAAAAGTCAATTAATACAAACTTCTTGTAATCATTAGTTGCATCATGTATAACAGCCTATTTCCCACTGGGAATAGGTACTCATGAGCTACTGTGTGCAAAGAAACATTCACTTCATTCACTTCATATTTTGCAATAATGTGTAGTGTGCAAGATGTATAGTTTATGGTAGGACCCGGTTGGACCCGTCAGAAAATTTCCAGGAACCGGTCTGGACCCATATGGGTCCAGACTGGTTCTTTGGACCGGGTCCTCGGGTCCACATTTTGCCACCTCTAGTCACCGGCCATACTCTGACAATCCTCAGGGAAACGTCCGACAAGGCCGGACGACGGGCGACGACGCCCTCGCCCCTCATATGTTAAGCTGACTAGCCAAATAGTTGTGTTGAAAAATTCACGATCCCTCACGGCTCACAGGAAATGCGGGTGGCACTCAGAGGTGAGTCCCTTTGGATAGCCATCTTCCATAAAATGGTGGTAAATACTCCCAAATAAATATGACTTTTAGATCTGACATGGGAACGCCTATCTTAAGAAAATAGCTGGTACACCTCACAAAAGCAAAAAAAACGTTATATCCTCAAGAACTGCTTCAAAAGATCAGTGAATAAATAAAGTTTCCGCTTTTGCTATAATTACAACGAAATGTGTCATTAACCAGCCATGTCTGCCAATACCACAGAAGCATAATGCTGAGGTACCACAATACCAGAAGTCAGGTCTTCAAACGTAATTCCAGATAGGAATGAGCTGCGAGTTGCGACATAAGCTGAATGAAGATATATCCTACGTTATTGGAAACACCACATCAAGACGTATTTTCTCGCAAAAGGAATCCCGTCCAAACGCAAAACGAAAATGTAACCGCGGCAGCACATTCAGTTGGATTCTGTCACGCGGTAAAAAGCTTACCTCTGCGTAAGACTTCTCAACAGCGGCCCTCTGCTTTGTAAAGTTCCTGTGAAAAGAGAGAACATTGTAGAGAAGCAGTGACTTTCTGAATAAGTGAGTGAGAGAGAGAGAGAGAGAGAGAGAGAGAGAGAGAGAGAGAGAGAGAGAAAGAGAGAGAAAGAGAGAGGAGAGAGGAGAGAGAGAGAGAGAGAGAGAGAGAGAGAGAGAGAGAGAGAGAGGGAGGGAGGGAAGGACAGAGGCGGGGTGACGCACACCCGTGCTAGCCTCAGCCCCCTCGACATCCACGTTTCACCGACCGAGTATAGCCTGCCCAGTGCCCGTACCATTGCCTTATCGCCTCTACTTGATATTAGCGCGCCCGGGACTGTTCGGTTGAGGCGGCTATCCGTTGATCCCCGTTAATTTCAATGGTTAATCCACCCTCGCACGGTAATACTGTTTGTGCTGAGCCCGCCGGCCCCAATTCATTAGCGCAGGCAGCACTCCGAACCGCTATCAGGGCACGGGCTTTATTGAAATGGTCGGTCGGCGGTCCGTCCACACTCAGAGTGAAAACACGGAGAGAAATCGGGAAAGCGAGGGGTAGAGAAAAAAGTTTTTTGCAAGAAAATAATAAATTACAATCATCAAATTGATCGTCAAGTCGGATTAAGATAACTGAAATATTTCGATAAACGACCAGTATAACGCCTTTTGGGGCGATTAACGGAGCGAGCGAGAGGGTGGGCCTTGCACGTGCGAAATTGCGAGGGGGTACCTCCAACTGACTTGTGCACGGCACCCTACTAACCGGTCTCTAGCGATGTGCCAAATTTGGGCACAATTGGCCCAGCCGTTCTCGAGATCTGGAAGCGGCACCCTGCACGTGCGCACGTGCAAAATGGGTCCCAACTGACTTGTGCACGGCACCCTACTAACTGGTCCCTAACTGTGTACCAAATTTGAGCGCAATCGGTCGAGCCGTTCTCGAGATCTGGAAACGACCCCTGCACGTGCGCACGTGCAGCAGCACCCCAACTGTGGCACATGGATATGCAGTGCCTAGTAGGTGCCTACCTAAATGCCAACTTTCAGCGCAATCGGCCAAGTAGTTACCCAGATATTGCAACAATTACAAAACGGACACCTCTTCGTTTTGCACGTGGCACGTGCATAAGGGGTCACCCACATGCATCAGGAATAGTCCTATACTTGGTAGAAGGAATGAAGCTACCCTACAAAAATTACCTCGTGTAAATCGGTCAAGTGGTTGCTGAGATATAAGCCTCCCAAAAGCGTGACCACGGCCGGCCGGCCGGCCGCTCATACTCAGAAATTTCCGTTATTCTACGTAAGACTCCGCTCGCTTCGCTCGCTCCGTAATAAACGTAATAAATGACTAAATCCAATTTCACGAGCTAACAAGGTTATAAAGGGCAGTGTTTACCTTGTTAACTTACCAGTATAGCGCCTTTTGGGGCGACTAACGGAGCGAGCGAGAGGGTGAGCCTTGCACGTGCGAAATTTCGAGGGGGTACCTCCAGCTGACTTGTGCACGGCACCCTACTAACCGGTCTCTAGCGATGTGCCAAATTTGAGCACAATCGGCCCAGCCGTTCTCGAGATCTGGAAGCGGCACCCTGCACGTGCGCACGTGCATAATGGGTCCCAACTGACTTTTGCACGGCACCCTACTAACCGGTCCCTAACCATGTACCAAATTTGAGCGCCATCGGTCCAGCCGTTCTCGAGATCTGGAAACGACCCCTGCACGTGCGCACGTGCAGCAGCACCCCAACTCTGGCACATGGATATGCAGTGCCTAGTGGGTGCCTACCTACATGCCAACTTTCAGCGCAATAGGCCAAGTAGTTACCGAGATATTGCAACAATTACAAAAGTGACACCTCTTCGTTTTGCACGTGGCACGTGCATAAGGGGTCACCCATATGCATCGGGAATAGTCCAATACTTGGTAGAAGGAATGAAGCTACCCCACAAAAATTACCGCATGTAAATCGGTCAAGTGGTTGCTGAGATATAAGCCTCGCAAAAGCGTGACCACGGCCGGCCGGCCGGCCGGCCGGCCGCTCATACTCAGAAATTTCCGTTATTCTACGTAAAGGTCAAGCTACACGGGACACTTTTTCGGTTTTTGATTTTTCGGTTTTTCGCTTTTTCGGTTCGATTTATCGCTTTTTCGCGTCGTTTTTTCGCTTTTTCGATTTATCGCTTCGTGACTTGAGTTTTTCGAGTTTCGCTGATTTTTGTTTAGTTGGAACGCGCTGTGCAACCGCCAGCTCTTTTTATTTTGTTTGCAACCAGTGCAATGTTTTGGTCGCAGTTTTGCCTAAGGGCTTTAGGGGTCTGTTTTGTTGTCTGTTTTAACAGATGGAAATTACTTAAACTAGATCTCGTCTGTTTTGTAGTAGGAAACTGGCTTGACTAAACTTCCAGCAGCTCAGCTACTAACCGGCGCCCCGCTGGGACTCCTGGATTTCCACGCCCTGCTGGAAGGGGGAACACCCCTTCTAACTTGGCTCCTGAGCCACGTAGCGACACGCCGTAGGTGACACTTGAAAGAGCTAAAAAATAAGGAACAAACTGCTTCGGCCATTTTTAGGTCAGGTTTAGGCCAAAGGGCAGGTCACCAAAGGTCATCGAAGGTAAAATGTCGCCAATATCTATAGGTCAAACTTCGACAATTTTCGACAAATCGGTCCATAGCTCAGGAATGGATAGAGCTATAGCGCCGCGGAGAGGCGCAATCAAACGTTCTTTTAACGTTCTTTCGCTAGCATGACCTCAGATTTGACGTAAGGTCCACCGTTTATCCTGCAGGGGCATAAGCGTCCAAAATATACGATTCTGCAAAAACAGTTTTTTCCGCAATAACTTTTGACTCTAAACTTGCACGAGCTTTCCTTCACCAGAAGCGTGTTTCTCTGGTCGAGACGCATCGAATGAACCTTAAGCTAACTGGACTGGTCTAGGTCATGACCTGGCCGGAAAGTTCGTGATGCATATCAGTCGATTTGTATCGTCCAGTGGAACACATCGAATGTGTTTTCATCGCTCTATAGTAGCATGCATTTATCGAAATTTATTACCGAAAATTGTGCATACCTTTCGCGACCTGATATGACCTCAGGGCATAACAAGGGGTCACGGGTGCCATATTCCGGTTCATTGTGTCATGTGTACCTACTTGCATAGGCGTAGGAACAGCTGGAACATTCTGGGTGCAGAAATACATCCAACCATCGCCCGTGGAGCGGGGGGGAGGGGGTTAGGGAGCGGCATCGGGTGGGGGGCTCATTTCGATCTTCGAGGGGTGTACTGTACGACGTCGAAAGGGTATCGGAGCATTGCATTTTGAAGTTTTGATAATGTCAATAATTCACGCAGTGCAAGCGGCCTATTCGGGCCTGTTTTCAAGATACCGAGCTAAAACTTCTAGAGTGGGTCATGTGTATGTGTTCTATCACATGTGTTCCGTTTTTATATTTCACATGTGTTCCGTATATATATATATATATATATATATATATATATATATATATATATATATATATATATATATATATATATACATATACATATATATGATATGAAGACAAAGAAGCAAATGACTCGAAAGATGGGTAAAAGGGAAAATATCCTGAACTCATACTGCATGTGAAGTAGCGTTGATGCGAAAAGGGGTTTTTGCTTCAGATTATTGTGGGTGCAGAATGCACTGTCGGCACCTATTCGATAATTATTGTGGGTGCAGCTGCAGCTGCATCCACTGCACCCATGGTTCCTATACGCTTCTGTGTACTTGTAACCTGAGAGTGTTTAGAATGACGTTCGTTAAAAAACGCCTTTCAATTTTCAGTTTCTAGGCAATGGGGGGGGGTCGCAAAATTGACGTGGCCTTGGGCTACCGATATCGAAATTATGTGATATACATTTTGTGCATACTGCTACTCTCTTGAATTGCTGAAAGTTCCAAAGCCATCCGTTACCTGGTGTACCAATGATAAGCATTGGAACATTTTCTGAATTGGTCACACTGACTACCTCACCAGGTTACCTGACCTGGTGACCTGACCTTGAGAGACCTTGGTCCTGAAATTTTCATAGCATGTGTAAAAAAGGTGCTTGATAAGGTGTGACAAAAACAGTGTCGCGAAACGTCACCTTTTTTTTTAGATATTAGCGAAAAGCTGCAGGTGGTGTTCTAACATCGCTCCCCTAGCAGGGCGCGGCTATCAAGCATGATGAACAGGTTTTACAAAAGATCATAAGATGAAATAAATACGTGCATATATTTCGCATAATTAACCGCTATTCAATCCTTTCACGTGGAAAATATGTGCATATCGACACTGAAATACTATTGAGCGATTACATTCCTTCCTTTCCATTAGGAGTACCGAAATATGAATCGTTGGAAACATGCATCAGTATCACCACATCGTCACGTGCTGAAGCCGAAAAACTTATTGTCGATCCAAATTTTTGGGTTGGACGAGTCGCTTCGCTTTTTCGCTTTTTCGATTTTTAGAGTCGCTTTTTCGCTTTTTTGAGTCGTTTTTTCGTTTTTTCGCGTCGCTTTTTCGAGTTGCTGATTTCGTTTTTTCGGTTTCGCTGCCGTGGAGCTACACCAATGTTATCAAGTGAAGCTGATCGTCTACTGAAGCCGAAAAAGCGAAAAAACGAAACGAAAAACCGAAAAAGTGTGCCGTGGAGCCTGTACTTAAGACTCCGCTCGCTTCGCTCGCTCCGTAAAAATCAATCAGAGATGGGGATCCTGTATACCTCGTCAACCCTATGGACTATCAATAGTGTTCGGATAACTGCTGGCTTGAAGCCCTGAGCCTTACCACCTGACTCATTGTAAGACACACCTTTTATTCTATAGCGTGCATCGAGATCATCGGACCAACTTCACAAAATACGCGATTATTCCTCGAAGAAACAATTAATTCACCATCCCTACGCTTGAACAGTTGAGCAACACTGTACAGACTTCTTACTGCGCGGATCATTTACCTGTACAGCGGATACATCAGCCTATCAAAAAGCAATACACGATTACGAGCATTAGTCGCAATAAAGCAGTTACCATTCAGCAAGAGCCATCTCGATACCATCCGTTTGGCTGGAAAAAGTACCGACCTTCAGATCTCCAAGCATAATAGGTTTAGGTTATCGCAGCAGATGCTAGCCCATTCAAGCCTCCCACTCGTCTACTTAGGCCTACATGGCGCGCGACGGTCGACGATGCTGACCTGATATCCTCGAGCAGGTCACACTCCTGCTGATTCTTGGCCTGTGCCCGGCTCAGCTGCTCAGAGTGCAGCGCCTTCAGGAACTTGGCGTGCGTGGTCTGTTGGAGAGAATAGAGAGGCACGTCAGTGGTCTGTGGGAGGACGAGGGAGAGATTCGTCAGTGGTCTGTGGTCTGTGAGAGAAAAAGGGAGATACGTCAGTGGTCTGCGGGAGATATGTCAGTGGTCTTTGGGTGAACGGAGATAGCTCAGTGCTCAGTGGTCTGTGCAGTGGAACCTGGAAGTACAGAAACACGGTTGTGGTCTGTGAGAGTACAGGGACATAGATGCGTCAGTGGTCTGGGAGAACACGAGGGATGCGTCAGTCGTCAGTGGTCTGTAGGAGTACACGGAGACAGTCATATTGCGAAATGCGAAGTTCTAAGTTCTAACAAACGGAGAAAATCTGAGTGTCGAGAGCGACAATAGAGCAGCATAAGAAGGACTACTGGGAGACTGATAAGCTCATTCTAGCAGCATCTCTCTTCATCGGAGCCCGTCATTCCGGACAGCTACGGTGTGATCCCTCCACTACTGTCACACAGGTCACCGGGCACGGGTGCTGAGCCCAGCACCGCGAGCCTGCAGGCGGGCTGATGTCTGCCGATTGCCGAAAATACCTCCCGAGATTCGGCCCGGATTGGCCACTGTGCCGAAAATAGCAGCCGTGTCAGACGGACAGACGTGCTGACGGTGCAGAGTCGGCAGTGGAGCGGATATCACAGACGGTGGGTCGTACGAGGAGACTGGAAACCCTACCTGCCGGCCGTGGACGAGACGTCTTAGGAGACGGTCGCATGAGGAGACTGGAAAGTACAGGGTGATTTTTTCTACTTGTTAAAAAGTAATGAGGTCTAGTGGCATTAAAATATAAATATATATTGCAAAATTATATACCAGGATGACAAGCATTCTGGGACATTTTGATTTCATGCAGACACGATGTGAAGGAACGTCCATCGTGTATTTTACTTGTGCTTGAAGTTGCCCCCTCTCTCACCGACACGAATATGCCCGCCTGAGCACGTGTTGAACAGCACCGTGGACTCCTAGACCCTTTAGGCGGACTGAAAAGACTCCCATCACCCATTTTTAGCTCTGCCAGATATTTCCAATGTTTTCTTGTTATATCTGCCATAGCTGGGTCCAAAAACTAGAAGTCTATGAAGGGCAGGTCGAGGATTTCGATACTGGCGGCCCTGGTGGTGTCTGATTCGCTGTTTTTCTTTCTCCCTGAAGACTGATTCTTCAGAGGCTGCACATACGCCAGATGGACCGTTTGAAGGTTATTTATGACTACAAGCTTGTTCGTGCATTATTTAACGTCTTTCTGGGATATCTCCTCGATGATCGCATGCTTCGAATTGCCTCAATGCTTCAAAATCATCGTTTTGTGTCGTTCTTTACTGAACGGCAGTGGACCATGCGTGCCCGATTGGTGGGACATTTTCAGGCACCATTGGGGCCGAGGCCTTCGGTTAAAAGGGACAAATCATGACACCATACAAAATGTCCCAGATTTATCTATCACGTGCATTGCTTTTTTTCACGCAATTTTTCGATTTAGGGACCACCATTGACATTTACTTTTTAACAGTTAAAAAATCACCCTGTAGGTACTTACCATACCTGCTGCCTGTAGAGAAGGCATTGGTGGCGGTCCCTCCAAGCAATGGGAGGATTTTAGGAAAGATTGTAGCTCTGTATGTCGACTGCGGATGCCATGGCAAAGACAGTTTCCTCACCGGACAGATTGTAGCGGAAATTGAGCCATTTTCGGCGAATGTGTTACTCAGATCAGAATGCCGATGCTGCTGCCACTCTGCAGTGACAACAGGTCCATTCAGAGCTGATCGACTGATCTACTATCCCGACCTCAGCACCAGCACTAGTCGTTGTTCCGACTGACGTTAAATTATGCGCGCCGTGTTCGGATATTTTGGACATGACCACACTAAGCGAACGAGCTTTTGCCCACACATTGGCACTTTGTCCCTGAGGCAGTGGAGGGAACTGCTCCTCTCTGCAGCCGGCCGTGGGCTGTTTTATGATCAGGACAGTCCCACAGCGGTCCCAGTCCGGCCAACGACCATTGTCCATCCACCCACAGCGGTACAGTCCGTTCAGTGACTGTCGCAACTGTCCCGATTCGGCTCTCTTAGAGCGCCTCTTGCCGTCTCTTCCCTCTCGTAACAGCTCTAGTCCGACCGGACATTGTCCTGTGGACCGTCCCACAGGGGTCTGAGGCCCACGCTACCGCCACCACTGCTGGAGAAGGATGTAGCGCATCCAAAAGTAGAGCTGGGTCATCGAGCGAGGGCTGTCCGAAGAGATTACACAGGGCGAGACCGACGGCGGCTGCTGGCCCCGGTCATCCCCGAAAATGAGCAGTCGGTAGTGCACTGAGTGGTCAGTCTGAAATGGGGTCGGAGTGGCGGTCAGGGGTCAGAGGTCATAGGTCAGAAATCAGAGAAGATCGAAGATCAATGACCAAATCGGCAGATGGGTGGAACATGATTCGGGGAGAGAGAAAAGAGAGAGAGAGAGAGAGAGAGAGAGAGAGAGAGAGAGAGAGAGAGAGAGAGAGAAAGAGAGCGAGAGAGAGAGGATGAGGGAGAGAAGGGAGAATCGCCAAACTCAGGACATCATTTCAGGTTCAGAGTACCACTCCTGCCCACCATCCCTGCTCTTGATGAACCATCCCCTGACCGCCCACCGCCCACCACCGCAGACCAGCCAGCCGACCGGCCGGTCTGTCGAGGTCAGGCCGACGCAGCCTCCGATCGATCTGAGCTGGCCTATCTGAGCTGGCCACTGGCACCGGTCGGGGCGGCACGCACACAATGCCACCCTCGCCGCCACTGGTGGGTCTGTCCTCCCCACCAGCCGATCACCATAGGTTGCGCGATAGAGTCGGGATGGTGAGACTCACAGGCCCGCAGCTATGCTAAACCTTTCTCTGTGGGGAGCTGGGGTTACATAAGGAGATTGGCGTACCTCCGAGATTTAGCTGTGTCGGTCGTTGAAATATGGAAATCCTTGCCTCTGACACACGTTGTTATACGCCGAAATGATTTCTGTATGTTGAGCTTATCGACCCCGCAAGTGGGCAAGAGCTGAGGTTTCCGGCTGTAGTTCCAAAACACTTCAGGGGAGATGGCGGCCAGCAACAAACAAGTGGGGCAGGCATCATGGCACCACGCCTCTCCATTTCGTGCACACAATCAATAAACTAATGTAATTATGTGCATGAAAAGCGGGACAGGTATGTAAGTACCTCAAAACATCGCATTAACTAGGTACAGAAGATAGCACGTTTAACCATTCGTGCGTTACATGACAAAAACATGCAAGACAAAAACAGCACAGACCAAAACATGCAAGCATATCCATCAAACAACGAGCCTTTCTCATAAGGCAGGCAGCCAGGCAGCCAAGCCACCTACGAGACCGAGGCTGGTAGTGGTATGACTTATCAACCACGTCATACGTGCATACAAGAACACGCTGAAGCAACAGGGGCCAACAGAGCAGGATTTTATCAAGGCACGGGGAAATATCCAACATTAATGTTTCAGTATAACAGAGAACAGAAAAGCGAGAAACAAAGGTAAGAGCAAAAAAAAATTGCAGGAATCCTCAGGAATCAAACTGACGATGATCTGGGATTGACAGACGTACGGGTGCGACATAGCCCCAGTGTCGAAGTGAGATATAACCCGGCATAGCTTACTCGTACACCATGGACCAGAGCGGGTTTGGTATGAATCAGAGTGGGGCGGTATAAACCCATAGAAATGCGATAAAATCCGGAGCAGCTCATAAAAAGAGTGTGATAAAAAGGGTGACCCAATCCGAAATTATCCTACTCGGTAAGGCGAACTGCCAAGTTCTGACAAAATTAAACGAATGCAATCAATCATGCAGTCAAGTGGAAAAAAATAGCGCCGAAATCACGAAGTTCCCGACTGAATCTTTAATAACGTCCGAGTAAAACTGTTGCCGTCTAGCTGAAATGTTAGAATTCGAATTAAATCGCAGCCACCGGCGGAAACGGCGCACGTGGAGCACCGTGTCTAAAACAGCGCCGGATCGATGACAGATGAGAGCGCAGAGCCCAGATGGAACGGTTCACGGCCCGGCCAAATCACGTTCATTTGAGGCCGCGGCGCTCTGACCCGGAAACACCAGACGTCTGGCCGCCCGGGCAGCGAGGGTGGCACATTTCCATCACAGCTGGACCAGGGAGCAGTGCTGCGGCTCCTGGCTAGTTGCAGACAGACGCACCTCAGAGCTCCAGCACGCATGCCATCCTCCGTGCCCTGATCAGCCGCAGAGCAGTCACTTCCGGTGAGCTGTTTGTCACAGCGGCGGACCACCGACATCCCCGGACCAACATAATCCCCGATGATTACGGTCGATGTCTTTAATTAGAGGCTCGTTAATTACCGCGGAGGAGAGGGCACCTCGGAGTGAGCAGTGCGATCAGAGACCAGGCTAGAGCCACAGGTACTCAGTTCTCAAAGAAAGCAAAGAACGCTGCGATGACGACGCCTTTTTCAGCTTCCTTCCTGTCACGGACCCAGAAGTCAGCTCAGCCCGCTGTATTCAGCGGACACGAACAGTCCAAGTCATGAGCTCATCTGCCTTGGGCTACACCTGGATCATCGAATAGAACCATGCACCTGCGGGTCGCTCATTCACCAGCTTCTCTTTCAGCAAGCAGAATTGATGACCAAAAATGCTGCGGTTTATGGCGGTAACCTCAATTCAAGGACAGCCAACGGTCAGTCTCCAAGAGTACACAGGTTTGCATCGTCACCCTCCGAAGGTCTGCAATCTGCAGTACATACCACGCAGCTCGAGCTCTGAGATCCGTGAGTGGTGGGCGATACATCAGAGCCAGCCGTACTCGGACCGAACTGCCGGCGGCGGATCCACGGTCCCGGCCCATATCCCGCAGATAAGTGCTCCTAATATTAGCATAGCTCCGGCTCCGGCCGCCGCGGCGCCGGCGGCGCTCCGGCGCTCCGGGCCAATCCGGTATCGGACGGCCGGGAGGGGGCCGGGGGCAGTCAGGAGAGGGATACTTCAGTCAGGAGACGGATACTGCAGTTAGGAGACGGTTACTGGCTACTGCATTCAGGAGAGGGGCACTGCAGCGGAGAGGCGGATACCAACGTTGGGAGACGGATAACAATGTAGTCAGGTCAGGACTCAGGAGACGGTGGAGAGCTGGAGAGACCACAGGAGACACCACATTCAGGAGGCAGGCCAAGCGAGAGCGAGAAGCGTCTCAGACAGGTAAGGCGTCTCCTACGTTCCTGGGAGCTGAGGAAACGGTCGTGAGGCCCACCATCAAAAGTTACTAAACTTGGGAGACGGATTCCATGAATATTGAATATCAACTTTACACAACAACATATGTCATTTGGTAAGATCTGATTAAAGAAACATCATTATCAATAAAGGATGAGCGTCCTGAATCAATCTGTCTTGCGACCGAATGTCTACCACACCAAAAAGAAACGTTCACCTAGATTGAAAGGACGTTGTTTACCAACGGTGCTCCAATGGAAGCACAATTATGGAGATTGGAAGAGACGCAGCACGGATAGAACACAAAAAGGAGAAGTAATCGCATTGTTTGGAACATTGAACCAAATTCGGCAAAGACGCGCATAGTCGGAATTCGGAAACATTGGGCTGGGCGAGGCAGGTGGTGACATAAGTTAGTGGCAAGACCGACCACGTATGGGGAGCGCAGGTATTTATTGCCATTGATCTATAACCTGGCGTCAAAAGTTGGGTTATGAGTTGCGTCTACCAGAGCATGTCGACTTGCAGTCTGATATCAAAGTATCTTTGCACAGAAATGCATAGTTTCGATATAGACTAGATCATCTGATAGTTCGATTAGATGGCTGTACGGCACTCATTTGACCGTTTCGGTTTCAGTTTCTCGTTTGACCGTTTCAGTCGTACCCATTTGACCACCGGAGCCAGCCCATGCAGTCGCCAGCCAGGCGGTTGGTCCCCGGTTTACAATGACGCCCGTTTCGTCTGACTGACCACCTCTCACGGCCGTGGGTGAGCCGCTATAGTGCCTGTGAACCATCACAGGAGAGCGACGCTGACAGATGCCAGCCGTCGATACTCTGGCGCCGCCGGCCAGTTCGGCCAGCTCGTGACAAATGCGCCGGTCACACAAAATAGCCCACAGCGATGAAAGTGCATTACCCATCACGCGACATTTTTAGAGTAAGAAAATTAAATAAATAAAGTGTGCGCTATGAACATAGCATGCCATTTAGTAACGAACGGTCGCAAGAAATGACAAAATTTGCCAGCTGCATGACAGTGCTGCAGTATAGACCAAGTGATTCAATTAGAGGTCAGGCTTAAGAACTTTAAATCGGGTGCCAGCTAAGCTATTTGCTTAGCGCGGTCCATGAATGTCTAGTGTCTATGGCTTTCGTAAATAACTAAGTTTGCCAATTTAGATCGATAAGGTTCGTTGACCATCAAAATAATGAAACTCATATACTAAGTCCTAGACGGGAAGAGTTCAGACTAACGACGTTAAGTGAAGGTCACCATTCATGCTGTAAATATAAAAAAGCATTCCACAGTCTAATGAAAGTTACTAACTCTGAAGAAGGTATTAGATATACGAAAGACTGCATTTTCACTCGCAGGCCGCAGCTCCATTTCCACGTAACATGATTGCATACCATAAACAAACGCAGACGGAGTAGAACGACATCACAAACACTCTGACCTCACTGTAACGCATTATACTGCCTACATGAGTGTACACTGTACACATGGTGTACCTATAGTATGCTCGACTGCGCGACTGTGGTACAGCTCTATAGTTACAGAGCTATGACTAAAACGGCAGTTTGTAGAGTTGAACCATAGTTTCGCCATGTTAATTCAAGAACTAATGTTATGGCGGAGTGACTCCTTTTACACTAATGATATCTTGCAGCTCAGTGTTATAATACTATGAACGAGAAACTCGTAACCTTTGTGAATGAGGTACTTTACACATTGTCAGTTAAAAACATACCAAGCGAGGTCGGGCCGCCTTCATAACTTAGCGTAATTGTTACACTACTACATAGTTGTTTTTTAATTCAATTACACAATATAGTTGCACCTGATTAAATTGCATTGCAATAAATAAGGTCGTCCAAAAAAGTGAGAGTAGAACCGGGTCTACTATTATCACGATGGATGAAATGTGCGGTATGGGACGCACTGTCTGATTTGACCTTCCGTTTCGGACGCACTGAAATGCATCGTGGTAAATATCGCTAACACAACTTTTAAAACAACACTGTAACTGAAATAACATTTTGGATCTTGTTTACTTGAGGCTAAGCTGGGGGCTAAGCTTCTCAACGAGACGCCACCTCTGCCAAGCAACCATAGGCGGCGGAACGGGGAGGGCACCGGGACACCGTGCCCCCCTTTGATTTTGGCATTTTTAATTAGCCCTACTATGGGCGTTGCATGGAAAGAATGGGACCAAAAGTCCGCAGTGTCCCCCCCCCCCTAATTGAAGGTGTTCCGCCGCTACTGCAAGCAACAGCGGTAGACGGGCGCGCTACGGCACAGCCTAGCTTCAGGCGTCGACTAGTAGTGCCATCTAGCGGCAGGTTTATAGCATCACAGGCTGTGGGTAGGCTGTGCCGCAGAGCATGAGAACCAGAGCTCGGCCTCGTGAAGCCAATAACTTCCAGATTCCTCGGCCCTAAAGCTGCATGGCGTTCACACAAGCGTTTCCTGTCAATCGTCCTCCCAATGAAAGTACAATGTTTTAGTGTCTTGACATGAAGAAAAACATCGCCTTCCTAAGACAACAGTGGGTCCAACAAACTGCAACATGGTGGCATAAAAGGCAAAAGCTCACCACTAACGCGAGTTGGGAGCGGAGCTAACGTCATTATCTGATGACACCAGCGATCCTGAACATAAGTACGCGGCTCACGGCGTTCATTAGACGCTCCTCGGTAAGACGACGCTGGTGTCTCGGCGAGCTGTCTCAGGTTTGTCACCATGGAAACTGCGAGCGTTTGCTGCATTGGCATTCGCCGAGCACCCTCGTGCAGAGGACGGCTCAGATTACATGGCTGAGGCGAATCAGCGCTTATTTGTTTGGATATTTCCAGCGTTCTAATAAACTGAGGAATGGTGATAATCGATGTCTTTGAACCAATAATATCCGATCAGTACAAATGGTCCGGGTTCCATTACAATAAGGAAGCTTTCTCTCCCCGAAACATAAGCGGCGGAACGGGGGGGGGGCAACGGGGCACCGTGCCCCCCCGATTTTGCCATTTTAACATTAGCCCTATGGCCGTGCATGGAAAGAATGGTACGGTACCAAAAGTCGGCAGTGCCCCCGCTTAATTGAAGATGTTCCGCCGCTACTGCCACGAAAATAACCAATCTACTGAAATCAGTTGACCAGGTTTTTCCACCTCAGCAGAGCTTCGCGCTTCAAGCAGCCGCATGCCCTAATCGTCGACACAGGTGACTCGGGGTCTACACATAAGCGTCGAGTGTCGACCGTCGACTACAAAATCGACGCAACTGAGGATCCGAGAGCGGGTCAATTCCAGCAGCGAGCGGCGCGGGGTCACCGCTGGGGGCGGTGGTGGACAGAGCGGTGGCGGCCGGAACAGAACCGATGGAGGCGCCCTCACCAGGGGTCAGGGACCGGGAGGGGCCACACGGGGTGTCTCGAGCTCTCACCTTCCTGGGCGGGTTCTGCATGGTGGCGACTGGAGGTGGCGGCGGCGGCGGCACTCTGCACCCGCCGGCGAGCGGTGCACCGGCCACGGACCGTCGGGCGTGCGGCGCCGCTCCAGCCGCCCGTATTGATCTCTGCCGCCGGCGGTGGTATACGGTGCGCGCGCGCCGCCGCCGCCGCCGGGGCAGGGGATCGGTCCCATCCACCGGCCAGTGCCAAACCGGGCAGGAGCCCGCACAGGAGGGCAGCTAGCCTGTCGGTTGGACGTGTGGCGGACATGCAGACGACCGGTGGCCATGAGTATGACACGCAAACAGCGCTATAACGGTTATCAAGTTACCGGATTTCCGTAATGCTATTAGGTAACTTTGGAGGCAAACAGTCTTGGGAAAAGGTAGCCAGTGGAGATTTGGAAGCGCCTTTTCATACGAGGACAAGCATTAGCAGGTAGCCTCTCAGACGGATTCTGTCATCCCTGTGACAATTGTCCCAAAACAACGGCACCGATGCAGATCAAGTCGGCATAGTTATGTAGAACCGAAAGAGGCCAACATTTAGTTCTTTTGCTTGTCTTCCTCAGGAAGTCAGGACCCACTCATCCGCATCCACCCTTACGTTCCCCTATCCGGGCTGGCGGTAACCTCCTCCCGAGGCAGAACAACTATGGTGAGGGCAACTCCACTCCACCTAGCACTAGGATACCCTCTCCGGGGTGACCGTCTGAACAGGGGGGCACGCTGTTCCATCTGAACATTCCAGCTTAACCGCGGGACAGTCTCTGCCGCTGCAGCACACCGTCGATGATCCGCACGGTCCTCTATCACCCTATGCTATCAGTATCACCCCATAGGTTTGCAATGACCTCATGCCGTAAGACCTCGCTCCCAACAAAACCCACAATTACTATTTCAAACAACCTACGGTTATAATAAAAAGCTTTGCAAGATGTTCCATTTCATCGTTCAACAAACCTTACCTAACCCATTGCATCAATCAGAGTCCAGCACCTAAAGGGAGATAGGGTAGAGTGGGGCAAAGCGCCCACCCTAACTTTCCAGCCCCAGTATCTCTTTATCTTACAAATTTGAAAGACAATTAGGTAGCTGATCTGGTAGCTCATTACCTTGGCTTTCTTCGAATAACACATCAGAAACAAGTGGCATGCATGGTTTTTTAGATATGCCATCCGAATTGAGAGGACTACAAATCGGGCGTTTTGCCCCACCCATGGGGCATAACGCCCATATGAGTGGGGCATAACGCCCAGTCCTGAACGTTTCATTACACGCTCGGTACTCTGACAAAAGAATGCAGTATTTATCCATTCTCATTTCGTTTGACTTTAAATCGATAGATTACACCACCAAACACATCTTGAACACTGATGTTACCACCCCACTCCTCATTCAGTCAACGGGCTGTCACCGCCTTAAAGAGCGGAGATTAGTTCGTGCGAATAAATTGTTCCAGGCGATACTAACCAGTATATTGCATATTTCATAAGAATCCTGAGCATTAGAAACGTATCCCGACACTCACTTTCAGCCAAAAATGTTCGCAAATACCCGTACTGTATAACTCCCATTAGGGGTAAAACGCCCATGATGGGCGTTTTGCCCCACACCAAAGTGGGCGTATTACCCCAACAGCACATTCAAAACGAAGTCCACCAAAATTAAGCGTGTGACGATTGTGTTGCAAACCAGTAAATGCTCAAAACGTAGCTTAAATCCGCAGGTTCTGCGTAGCTAAATTTCATTGCCTACTTTAATCTCTGTCAGACAAAGTTTTAGTAGTATGAAAGCATGTAATATCTAAAAATTGTCTGAAATAAACTAATCTTTATCTTACGTCCAGAACAACCCACTTGTAGAACCGAAAAGGGGGGCAAAAGTAGATTCCTGCTCGTTCTTGAAAATGGCTATCGAGAATTCTTCGAAAAGTCGAGCACTTCATAAAATAGAGGGGTGGGCGTTTGACCCGCCCTGGGCGCTTTGCCCCACTCTACCCTATCTAGTACGGGGCCTAGGCGTGTTAATTTATTTTGTTGTTGTAACCCTAGCGCTGGGTATTTTGACGGCCATGTGGCATGTCGGATGGGGAACCAGCCTGATGCTAAGACCAGGCGACGGTCCCGCATTGAATTTGGCTGCCACCTGGTGAGAGGGTACCGCACTAGACCCGGGAGAACCGTGTCGCCATTTGCTGCGGTACGTTTGTCCTTCAGCCTGAGCCCTCCTATGACGTCTACTCTCAGGTATGACAACCATGAACGATATATCTGAACTGTATCATCTGTTTATTCTCTTTGTTGTTATGTTGTTAATCAGCTGAAAATGTTGAACATTTTCATATCTATTTTAAAAAGATTTCGATTGATTCCTACCACTTCAGTTGGCAGTCATTTTGAGGAGTGAGTTCAATTCCAATAACGCCAGACGCATCAGTACGAGGTATATTTATTAAATTGCCATAATTAACAGTCGATGCTATGTACAGCATGCCAAATGTCACTTACAATATGTACAATATTCAACCATCTTGGTATGGCCAGGTAACAGTTCAATAGATTCACAATAAATACGAAAGAAAAATTATGTACACACAATACAAAAATATGACACAAATACAAAAACCTACCGATCGGCATGATTCGCGCTAACATTAAGTTACTAGAGTCTACGGGCGGCCGCGCGCGGCCCGGGCGGGGCCGGCTCGTGGCCGCCGCGGCCGCCAGTCGCCCCACTCGCTCTCGCGCTCTCTCTCACGCTCACCCGCTGGCGCTCTCTCGGCGCGGCCCGCCCGCGGCAGCCGCCTTCCGAGATCACATGTAGTCGTGCTTAGTAAAGCGGCACGCAGGCGGCGCGCACCCTCTCTCACGCCGCGCGCACATGTCCCGGCCGGCCGGACGCGATGGCTAGCGCGTGCGGCGGCCGCTGCGCCCCCAGTAAAGCTCTCTTATAACTAGGCGGCCCCGGCCGGCGGGCGGAGCCGACCGGGTAGGGGCGGGGCAGGGCCGGACAGGAGAGGGCGGGGTCCGAGCGCCAATTTGAACAGCGTTTGAACGGTGGACACGGACCAGGCACCGATCCCGTCACGACTCGGAACGAAAGACCAGATAGACCACTTCATTTGATAATAAAAACGAACGTCCCGATACACGGGAGAGTGACTCCAAACCAATCAATGAAATAGAAAACGTGACTAATTTGGGTAAAATCTGAACAGCTGATCGGATATAAAACATTTACAAGTTGATAAGACGGAAATTCAAATCACAATTGTTTGATTATGGATCTATCGACAATGGTCGGTTCAAATTTAAATCGCAACAATGAAAAACCGTATCAGGCAGAACAGCTCAAATACGTAATATCCATTCACTTTGAACTAGTAAAAGCGGCCAACGACTGGGTTCAACCCAATCATGAACCTCGAACAATTATTCACCGCAAATGTAACAACGGATTCCTCTGGCGAGAAATGCTACTCCAGTCGATATCAGCCCCTCTGCGCGGCGCTACTCTAACCTCCCATTGCTAGCCTAGCTCTTTCAGAGCGGCTGCGCGGAGGGCGGACACCCCTCGCGCGCCGCTCCGGCCACTATAATGCCTTCAGTCGTCTCAGCGCCGGTGCCTGCGGCGGCCGGCGGTCGGCCGCTCGCGTCACGGCGCACCCGGCCAGCTAAAACAATACCCGTGGCCCGGCGGCAGAGGAGGAAGAGAGAGAGGACAGACAGAGAAGGGGCGCCGCGCCGACCAGCCGGCCGGCGCGGCTCCGTACCTGGTGTGGTGGCGGCTGGCGGCGGCGGCGGCGGCGGTGACGGCCGCGGCGGCGGAGACGGTGACTAGGGTCAGGTCAGGGCTGGGACGGCAGGAGGCCATCGCGCGGCAGTCAGGAGCGGAGGCAGGAGGCTGGCACGGGAGACAGAGGCACAGCGTCAGCGCGCGCGGCGACAACCGATCCGGCGACTCCGCACTCGGGAACACAGGAATGTCCGGCGGGCGCGGCCAGAGGCCGAGCCGTCCTGACGGAGCACTTATTGGGGCCGCCCGCACGACCGGCACTGGCACACACCCTCCCACGCACACAGACACACACAGCACAGTCACACATACAGACGCACTAACGCTCGGCATGATAAATTCTAAAACAACACACTCAACGCACATTGAGGCGCATATCACAAAATAGACGGCGGCCGGCGGCGGGCGGAGGCTGTGCGTGAGGCTACTGCGGGCCGCGGCCCGACCGCGCGAGTATCACATCACTTGCGGGCAGCGGCGGCGGCGGCGGCGGCGGCCGGCGGCGCGCCGACCCTTTGTACCGGTCAGGCTGGTGGCGGCGGCGGCACGAGCCGACGCTACCTGACGTCGCAGCCGTCGCCGCCCAGGTCGCCGCCCACCTCGGGCGTGAGCGTGGGCGGGGGCGGCGTGGCGGCCGCCGCCAGCGCCGCGCCGCGCCGCGACAGCATCAGTTTCAGCGGCTGCAGGCGACCCGGCTCGCCGCCGCCGGCCGGCTGCGTCTTTATCTTCACCACCAGGTCCTTGGGGCCGCCGCCGCCGTTCTCGTCGCTGGGCGGCGGGGTTGGCTGCGACAGCGGCGGCGGAGGCGTCTCGCCGAGCTCCGCGGGCGCCGGCGGAGACTCGCCCAACTTGCGACCGCCCAGCTTGATTATCAGCTTGGGCGCCGCGGCAGTATCGTTATTGATAATTTGTACTTTGGAGTGTTTGTGAGACTTGTCCTTTTTCTTCTTCTCCTTTTCTCGATCCTTGTCCTTATCTTTGTCCTTCTCCTTCTTTTTCTTCTTCTTTTTGCCCTTTTTGTGTGGAGGAGGCTCTTGATCAAAGCTGGCTAGCATTTGATCGCCGTATTGCAGGTTATCTTGCCGGATCTTTTCGAAGACGGAGAGCTCGCCGGCCGGCTGTGCCAGCTCGCCAGGCCGCTTCTTGGGCGGCTTGACCTCGTTGCCACGGCCGTCCTTTCCGAAGCTGATGCGCAGTATGTTGGGCGAGGTCTCCTGGGAGGCGGCGGCGGCCTGCTCGCGGGCTTGCCTTCCGCGCCGCTTGGGCAGCAGCGCGGCGCCGGAGGCCGCGCCCTCCTCCCGGCCGGCGGCCGGGCCGCGGTAGTCGTCCCGGGTGGGCGCGCTGCTCACAGATTTCACCGCCTTGGGGCAAACGAAGCGCTGGCCGACCGGCGCGCTGTCCTCCTGAGGCGGCGCGGGCGGCGCCGGCTCCACCGTCTCCGTGCTGTTGACGTACTGCCGAATCAGCTCCTTCTTGCGTTTGCGCAGGTTGGAGTTGACCGCCACAGCGGCTGCCGAGGCGGCCGCGGCCGGCGCCGACTCGGGCGCCGCCGCCGCCGGCTGCACGTTGTAGCTCGGGTTCAGGAACGGGCCCTTGATCTTCAGCTTGAGCTGGTTGCGCTCGTCGCAGACGCTTTCGATGGGCGCTGCCACGGGCAGTTCGGGCGGCGCGTCCGTCACGCTGGGAGCCTCGGCCGCCGGCGCGCTGGCCTCCGCCTCCGGCTCGGTCTCGGCCTCAGCGGTAGCTTCGTGCAGCGTCGGCGGCGTCGCCACCGACTCCATGCTGGTCTCGGAGGCGCCCGGCTGCGTCAGCGTGGGCAGCACCTGAGGCATCGGCGCCGCCGGCGGCAGCGACGACTGACTGGACGCGTCGTCGGCCAGCTCAGACATGACCGAGCCGGCACGGTCTGAGCCGACGTCCGTGCTCTGGAACCGCTCCCGGATCGGACGCATGCGGCCGTGCGGCGTCTTGGGCAGGTCGTCCAGCTCGTCGTCGTCGAAGTCGTACACGGTGCCGGCCAGGTCGTTGGGCACCTGCGGTTTGGGGCAGAAGGGCACAGCGGGAGTACGGGACGCCGCCGCGCCTCTGCCGCGACCCCGGCCCCGTCCCCGACCACGACCACGGCCGTACACCGCCTGAGTGGCCGCCGACTTGCCGCCGCGCCGGCCGCGGCCCGGCGGCTTGCTCTCGGAGGCGCGCGGGCTTTTTCCTGGCGAGACGTGACGAGCCGCGGAGGCGCGCCGCGCCGGGGTCGCTGCCTCCGAGTCCGCGTCGTTTTCGCCGGCGTCCGACGACTGCATCTTGTGAATCTGCATGCTGGCCTTGAGACTGGACTCTCGTCGGCCGCGGGATCGGACGGGCGCCGGCTCGGCCTCTGGCGGTGGTGCCGGCGCGGCCGGCTCGGCGGCTGCCGGCGGCGGCAGTGACGGGGTGGAAGCGGCCGGTGGCTGCTCGGCGCCGATCGGCTCCGGCGCCGGCCCCACACGCGGGAACTCGGAGACCAGCTCCTGCGCCGACGGCTGGCTCTGCAGCCGAGACTTAGGCGCCTGCACGTCGGCGGCGGCCTCCTGCGGCGGCTGCGATTGTACTGGAAGTGGCTGGTGCGCCGACACCGGCGGGGCCGTCTGGTGGAGCGACACGGGCGGCTGCTGGTGGAGGGACGCGGGCGGCAGCTGCCGCTGCTGGTGGAGGGACACAGGGGTGGGCTGCTGATGATGATGATGGGACACAGGAGTGGGCTGCTGCTGATGAAGGGACACGGGCGCCGGCTGCTGCGGCTGGTGGAGGGAGACCGCGGCCAGCGGCGGCTGAGGGTGGTGGGAGGGTGGCGCCGCCTGCTGCTGCAGGGACACGGAGGGGTGCTGCTGGTGCATGGACACCGGCTGGTGGACGGACGCCGGCGGCGGCTGCTGCTGCTCCTGCTGGCCGGTGATGAGCGCGTTGAGCGCCTGCAGCCGGCACTGGTCCAGGTCGGCCGCCGACATCGGCGGGCGGTGCGGTTCCTTGACGCGCTCAGCCGGCTTCTCGGCGGGCGGCGGGGGAGGGGCACGGGGAGGCGGCGGCGCCAGCGAGCGGCGCAGCTCCGCCTCCTGCTCGGCCATGAACGCGGCCACACGCTCCTCCTCCCGGCGGCGAATCATCTCCTGCAGCTCCCGCATCCGCTTCTCCTCCTCTTCCTCGCGCCGCCGGCGCTCCTCCTCCTCGCGTCTGCGCCGCTCCTCCTCCTCACGCATCCTCCGCTCCTCCTCTTCTTTGCGTCGGCGGAGCTCTTCCTCAAACCGGCGCCGCTCCTCTTCCTCACGAGCCAGCCGCTCCTCCTCCTCTCTCCGGCGGCGGTCTTCCTCTTCCTTCCTCCGCCGCAGGTCCTCCTCGTAGCAGCGTCGCTCCTCTTCCTCTCGCGCGAGCCGCTCCTCCTCCTCGCGGCGGCGGCGGTCCTCCTCGCTGCGCCGGCGCCGCTCCTCGGCCTCTTTCCTGGCCTCCTCCTGCCGACTGTGCCGCTCCGCCTGTTTCCGTAGCTCCTGCATCTCAGCCTCCTTGCGCCGCTTCAGGTCCGCCTCGGCGTCCTGCTGCTGCATCAGGTACTGCTGCTGCTGCATCTGGAACAGCTCCGGCCACTGCTGCATCTGAATCAGCTCGCGCAGCTGGCCCTCGGGCAGCATCTGCTGCATCATCATCATGTGCTGCATCTGCATGATGTCGGTGAACTGGCCGTACGGCGACGGCATCGGGTTGGCGGCGTTGATGCTGGCCGGCGTGCGCACGCTGACGGAGCCGAGGCCGCGCGGCGGCGGCAGCAGGCCGGCCGCGCTGCACGGCGGCGACGGGAAGCCGGGCCGCTCCGGGGCCGCCGCGTAGCGCGCCGCCGCCGGCTCCGGCCGCGACGCCTGCCGTTTGCGCGGCGGCACCGGCGGCTGCTCGGCCTGCAGCGGCGGCGACTTGAGCGGCGGCTCCAGCGGCCACTCGACGCCGGCCACCGGGCGGTGCTCGCCGCTGGCGGAGCGGCGCGGCGGAGCGTGCGCGGCCGCCGGCGCCGGCGGCGGGGGCGGCTTGCCAGGCAGGCTGCTGACGGCCGCCGTCGGGCTGGGCTCGACGGGCCGCTCGGCTGGCGGCTCCGACTCGGCCGCAGACGCCAGCGGCCGCCACTTGGACGGCTCGCCGTGCGTCGGAGTGTCGCCGGGCCCGCCGCGGCTCGGCGTGCTCGGTGTCTTGGCGGCGGCCGGTTTCTCCTCTGGCCGCTCGTCGGGGCCCTGCTGGGCGTACTGCAGGCGCAGCTTCTCCACCAGGTCCATCGTCACCTGCTGGCTCTCCTCCTTGGTCTCCATGATAACCGGCGCACGCGGCGCCGGCCGGGAGACCGCCGGCGGCTTCTGGTCCACGATCTCCGGCTCGATCGCCGAGTCGCCAGAGGTGCTCGGCCGCCGCGGCGGCGAGAACATGGACGGCATCGGCCGAGCGGTCGGCGCCGCCGGCTGCTCGGAGACCGCGCTGGTGGTGGTGACCGCCGCGGGCGCGGCCGTGGAGACCGGCGCCGCGGAGGAGGCGGGCGGCGCCGCGGCCGCCGACTTCTGGCCGCTGAACAGCTCCGTCTCGAACTCGAAGATGGGGTCGCCGGCGTTCAGCCTTGGCGGTGAGAAGATGGACGAGGGCTGCGCGGGCAGCACCTCCGAGTCGGCATCGACGGCCGTCGAGGCTCGCCGAGAGGCCGGTGCCGCCGCCGCTGCCGCCGGTGCCGGCTCGTCGGTAGTACCTTCGAGCCGCTCCGAGCGAGCCTCCTCGGCAGCCTTGTACCCGCCTGTTGACTCGGTTTTGACCGCCGACCGTTCGCTGAGGATACTGTCGATGGAGCCTTTGAGCGGTTTGGCCGCGGCCGCCTCTCGCGAGGCTCGGCGAGGCGTCTCGGCCGGGGCGTCACGCCCACCGCCAGAGTCGAGCCCCTCAAGCCCCAGCGCTTTCTTCCGACTGAGTGGCATTGGACGAACCTTCCTCACCGTTTCGGCGGCACGCGGACTGCGCTGTCCGCCGAGCGCAGCTTCCTTGGCTGTTGGCTGCTGCGTGTCTTGGCTCGATTCTCCTGCTCCTCCAATCGACGCGCGTCGGCGCGTCGGCGCTGCGGGTCCGGCCGCCGCGGCGGTGGCGGCGGCGGCGCGCGCACCGTCAGCAACAGCTCGCGCTCGCCCAGCCGCGCCGCGTTCACCTCGCGCAGCAGCCGCCGACTGGGCGGCGCCCTCAGCGTCGGAGTCGGCGCTGTCAGAGCTGCTGCCGCTGCCACTGCTGCTGCTGCTGCTGGAGCTGCTGCTGCCGCTGCTGCTGCTGCTGGAGCCGCTGCTGCTGCTGCTGCTACTGCTGGAGCCGGATGAGCCAGCACTCCTTGGCCGCTGCTGTTGCGGAACCGAGGGCGGTCCAGCAGCGGCATCTTCAGCGGTCGCCGCAACTGCGTGCGACGGAGTAGATTTGCTATTGTGCCCCGACCGCCCTCCTGCTCGAAAGGGCGGCTTTTCCGGCCGCCGCAGTCGAGTGTCACGCGCCACCGCCTCGTTGCCGGCGCCCTCGTCCTCGGGCTCCGGCTGCGCGGCGCGCTGCGGCTCCCGGCCCGGGACGCCCACTCGCGGCGACTTGGACGCCGCCCGGCCCTCGGGAGACTTGCGTGGCCGACCGCGACCCCGCTTCTGGGGCGTGATCGGCTCAGGCGCGGCCAGCGGCGGCGGCGCGGCCGGAGCTCCCGCCACCGCCAGCGCCGCCGCAGAGCCGTCGGCTGGCTTCTGTCCGGCGATGCGTTTGTTGGCGTCCAGCATCGCCTGCCGCGGCGGCACGATCAGACTGAGGTCGGGGATGGGCGTCTTGTTCCGGCCGCCGCCCGCCTCAGTCGCCGACTCCACGTCGGACTTCTTCTTACGTCCGCGCCGCTTTCCGCCACTGGCGGCCGGCGTTTCCTCCGCCTCCGCCTTGACCGCCGTGAACGCCTTGAGCGCCGCTTTGGTACGAATTGCACTGACGGGCGATGTAGATCGGTGCCGCTCGTCACCCTCCGACTCGCTGTCGGTGTAAATGTTTTTGCCCTTGGTGACGGCCGCTGCCGACGGCACTCGCGAGTCCGAATCACTCGTCACATCGTCACTGGCACCGGGCGCCCGCGCGCCGCCCGCCGCTCGGGTCCGGCGCCCGCGGCCGCGGCCGCGTCGCGCTGCGCTCTCGTGCGCCAGCGGCACGTCGTCGTCACTACTGTCGGCCGCCTTATTGGCGCGCGGCGGCGGCGGCGGCGCCTTGTGCCGGCCCGGTCGCCGGTGTTTGTCCACGCTCGCCGCCGCGTCACTCTCACTCGTGTCACCGAAGAGATCACTCTTGGTGGGCCGCTGGCTGGCGGTGCCCGCCGTGGCCCCACTCACCGGTCGGCGCCGCTCTCGCTCGGTGCTGGAGCCGGAGCGGGCCGAGCGCCGCTCGCGGCTCCTGCTGCCGCCGTCCGACTCGCTGGTGCAGCTGCTGGTGGCCAGCCGGTCGCGCCGCTGCTCGGCGCCGTTGACGTAGGTGCGCCGGTACGGGTCGGCGGCGCCGGGCCGGCGCACGGCGCCGTTGGGGCCCGAGCGCGGCACGCCGCCCTTGCCGCGGATCAGGTCGAGCAGCTGCTCCAGCGGTTGGCTGTACAGGCTGGCGCCCGCGTGCGAGTAGTGCCGGTCGTACACGTTCGAGCCGACGTGGTTGGCGGCCAGCACGGCGCGTCGCTCCTCGACCGAGAGGCGCGCGCCAGAGTCGCGCAGCACTGCCTCCTGCTGCAGGAACGTCTGCTCGCGCAGCCGGAAGTAGTTTCGGCACTGCTTCTGTCGCTTGGTCACCATGTAGCACAGATTTCGGACCTGACGGCAGACAAAGTGCGTTCACCAGAGCTCGAATATAGGCGGGGGCACGCCACAGCAGGCGGATGGAGCACTTACCGCGCACCAACCATCGTCGAACGCCAACAGGGAACACTAGTCATTACAGTTAAATTTTACTTTAAGACTGCCTGACCTAAAAAATCCTAAAAACAAACAACAACAACAAAAGTGGCCTCTGCAAACACACAATAGACAAAAGCCACCCACAGTATCCCGACAGCAGCCTCATCTGGGCCGACAGGGGCCGCTGCCGACCCGTCGGGGTGCGGCGCATGCTAGAGTGACCTACCTTCTCCAGGTTCTGTCTGATATGGACAAACTGTTTGATCTTCTCGAGGTCCTGCTGCTGTTGCTCGGTGCGCAGGTCGATCTCGTCCGTATTGGGTGTCAGCAGCGCCTTGTTGTTGCACGACTGTCGCATCGGTGACATAGCCGGGTTAGCGGGTGGGAAGGAATAACAGAAAACTGACGCTACCGGTAATACAGCAGCCGCGTAAAGTTGGTCGAATTACATGATACAAAGTGTGCCCTAATGCTCGTTACTTGCAATTTACCGAATAACAACATTAGTTTGATTCAAAACGGTGCACAATGCCAGTAAAAAAAAATGTGTTATCAACGAACATAGCGTAAATGTAGACATTGGACGACCCAATACAGAATTGCTCATCCGATACCAAATATGTACATAAAACGCATCAGTCCCGTCCCATGTTAGCCCCGACAGCGTACCTTCCGCTTGAGCTTCCAGTAGTTGTAGATGAAGTCCAGCGCCTCGGTGGGCAGCCCGCAGGAGGCGGCGGCGCCCCTCAGGTCCACGTGCTTGTAGAACTCGGCCTCGATTTGCTGCAGCCTGCAGCGCCGGGCAAGACACACACGGATACGGTACATACGGTCAGCGGACGGCCACATAGGGGCCTCGAGACGGCGGGTGGCCCCACCGGAGGGGCACGTGCAGCAGCGCTGCAGTTAGTGCCACAAAATACAGCCACCCGTGTCACACCCGTGTAACAGGGCAACCGGGTTCTGTACACTGAAAGTCAAAGCGAGGCGATTAACTTGTGTGACGCGATTAGCTTGTCATTATGTCATGTTGATCAATTAAACACATGTCGGCGAAAATAAGCCTACGACGGTAGCAGAAATGACGAAAGACGTTTGAGGCTTATCACTTCACATAGCAAAATTTAATGGATAGGGGGGAAGGTAACCAATGACGTACTTTTGTTTCCTGGTGCGCCGCTGGGCTTCCGAGTCCGGGTCGGCGCGGCGCATCTCTCCGTCCGAGTCAGACTCCCCGGAGAGCTTCTCGTTCTTGCTGTGCTTCGGACAGTACGACTGAGGGGGACACACCAGGCGGAGACGTCAATAGACAACTACTGAAGATATTGCCATTGACCACCCACTCGAAGCAGCGGTCATACCGATAGAACGTCAGTAATCCATCTCCAGTCCCAACTATTCAAACTTCCACCCAAGCATGAAGACAGACTGTGACCCACCTTCAGTTTAATCTCATCGTCGTCACTCTCGTCCTCGACCGGCTTCATCTTGAGGTTGTGCTTGAACGCGCAGGTGACGTGGTAGGCCGTCTTGCAGGACTTGACCGAGCACTGGATGCACGCGCCGACCTTCTGCTTACAGAGCACGCAGAGCAGTGCCCACCGACGCGCCTGAGGAGAGGCACAGAACTGTCTGACTGCGGTGGCGAGGTTGAGACGCAGAGCCTTTAGCTACGCTTTGGAGCTGTCGGTGTAATACAGTGGCGGTACTCGCCACGGATCACGAGAACAGCCAAGTAACACCGCACCTGTGCAATAATTGATCCGCATTTCGAGTTTGGCATTCCATGCGACAATCTGCCTCGTTGCATAAGATAGATTTAATGGCTTGAGGAGAAATAACTTCGTGAATATTTTAACTCGATGTACATTGAGCAGCGGGAGTTTAACAGAATACAGGTAAACGAGTCTATCTAATCGAGTATCGGGACGTGCCTTACACAATCTGGATGTTTAATCATCCTTCTCGACTGGATCAAATCGACATTATTTTATTCAACCAGTAAAACGCCTTTTGCGCGAAGAACGAGCGAGCGAGATAGTGAGTCCTGCACGTGCGGAAGGGCGAGAGGGTGCTTCCAACGGGCTTGCGCAAAGCACCCTTCTAACCGGTCGCTAGCGGTGTGCCAAATTTGAACGCAATCGGCCCAGCCGTTCCTGAGATCTGGAAGCGGCATTCTGCACGTGCGCACGTGCAAACGGGGTCCAAAATGACTTTTGCACGGCACCCTACTAACTGGTCCCCAACCGTGTACCAAATTTGAGCGCAATCGGTCCAGCCGTTCTCGGGATCTGGAAACGCCCCCTGCACCCTAACCGCAACATATGGGAATGCATTGCCTGGTGGGTGCCTACCTGTATGCCAATTTTCAGCGAAATCGCCCCAGTAATTACCGAGTTACTGAAATGGGAACAAATTTGGCACCTCTTATTGTTGTATTTTGCACGTGCACTGGGGGTGACCCACATGCATCGAGAGCATCCTATTTTGAGTAGAAGGGATGCTGCTACCCTACAAAAATTACCGCAAGTCAATCACCCAAGCGGCTGCTGAGATATGAGCCTCTCAAAATCACTACTTTTGCAAAACAGCTTGAACACCCTTGACTTTTCACGTGGCACGTGCCACGACGGTCACTGAGATGCATCAAAAGTAGTCAATTACGGGGTAGAAGGGATGGGGCTACCCAACAAAAAAAGACCGCAGGCCAATCGGTCCAGCGGTTGCCTCTCAAAAGCGTTACAGGCCGGGCCGGGCCGGGACGTAGAGCCCGGCATGCCGGCATTTAACCCTCGCCGGCCGAGGGGGGGGCGGGTGCCGCCCCCCCCCCCCCCCATAGGGTTTTTTCGCGATAGCTCCGAACACGCTGGCGATAGAGAGCTGAAACTTGGCATACCTGACCTTTGATCCAAGCCGCATCTTTTGACACCAACCGCATTTTTGGGTCAGGTCAGGTCACTGACCTATGACGTCATAAGTGAACCTCTGCACGGTCTTCAGATGTCGCAACTTCGCAACGCCCTCACTGCCAGAGGAGATGCCACAGGGAAATGAAACTTGCAGGATCTAGTATCCATTATGAGTCGCACAACTTGTATATCTCGGATTTTTCCTAAAGGTCATATGAGGTCAGGTCATTTTCGTGACCTCACCATTATAAGTCAATGGGGAAAAATTCAAACTGCTATTCTGGCGCAGGAAACGGTCTCCAACTATCTCAAGCACACAGAATCGTGATTTGATGCACTCCTTGCAAGGTTAGATGCGTCACTTTTGCAATGGTGACCTTCCGTGACGTCATTTATGACGTCATCAAGGTCATATTATTTTTTCGTCAATAACTCCCGATCAAATTGAGCTAGCGAGTCGGGAAAGCCACCAATGGACTCAGGAAGACCTGCCGAATCGAATGATATGCGACATGACCTCTTTCGACCAATTTCGTGACCTGGGGGTGCTGACCTGACCTTGACCTGAGGTCAACACCCTAAGTTGACCTGACCCGAACAAAAAGTATATCATTCGACGCGCCTGAGCAAGGCGAACAGGATGCTGCCAAAATCGCGGCTCTGCGGCCGTTTTTTGCGAAGTTATTCACCAAAAACTGAACCGTACCCTGGGGCACTTGACCTGACCTCAGAGGTCACCGGTTGACCTAGGACCTTAAAATCGGGTACCAATCTCTGCGTCTCGTAACGGCGCACACGCTCGTTTTTTCCGCGACGCGCTAGCTCCACCAGGGGCGAAACGGCGAGGGGGGGGGGTCGTACCCGCCCCCCCCCCTCGGCCGGCGCGTATGTAGAAAACCAATAGGTCCGGCGAGGGTTAAGGCTACGTTGAGGCGGGCTACTATGTCGCTATAGGCTGCTGAATGTAGCACAGATGTGTCCGAGTCGCTGATGGTCAGTTTCGATGTGTTTGTATAATTGTGGTGATGAATATGTGATTGTGTGCGTGTGTCATACTTTCCATTTTGTTTTACCGTATGACGTGACAGAGCGAAAAGCCACCGCTTTGTGTGGACCTCATTCGAATACATCTGAATCTGAATCTGAATCTGAATCTGAATCTGAGTCCGGGACGCTCATACTGAGATTTTTCCGTTATATTGAAAACTCACTTCGCTCGCTGCGCTCGCTCGCTCGTAATAAGGTGTGATTTATCACGATACACAAATACATCCGCCTGCGAATAAGTTGTGGTCACTGTGCACTTACTTTGGGATCAGTGGCTGTAACAGGTCTGCACTGGAAAAGTGGACCAGTACACGTGACCCACTGCCCCGCCCTGCCCATCCCCACCGACCCTCCGCGCGACTGACCGAGATGTTGGAGATCTTGGTGACGGGCTCCATCTTCTCAACGTCGCCGATGCTGACCTCGGGGATCCAGAGGGCGCAGCTGACGTGCGCCCACTTATGGCCCGAGCGGGTGCTCTTCATGGCGCCGCCTGCGAGACAAACATCGACACGTTATACTAACAATAACATACGACAGGCCTCGGCACGTCATGGCACACGTCATTTCACGCGAGTCATATGACACACATCAGGATGGTGGAGAAACATAGCGAAATGTTTGAAGTGCGAGTCGGTCATCTGGCCAAAAAAAAAAAACTAACAAACATCCATTAAAGGAAGACTGCCACCTTCAAAAAGTTTTCTCAGATCGGCCTATGATTTATTCCCTGGACAAAACAAAATTTTAGAATTCACCTGACAAAGTATCATCACGTGAATCGCGAAAAAAATTGTCGATTTTCATACAATTATCAATCGGTTAATGTCTAGCGACAATGTTTACACATCACTAGACTTCAAGGTCATAAGATTATTACATTTTATTTGAAAAAGTAAGGTATTTTATAATTTACTAATATATGATTTCATGAGAAATTGGCCATGTTTAATTTATTTTGCATTTAAGTTCGTAAAACATTAAAAAAAATCATGGCTCATTTGGAATGGGTCTGGCCCATGTTAAACCCCATTTCCCACACTTTTTTGGAAAAAATGAACTACTGAATATATAAGTTTAACTTTTATTTTGACACTCCAAAATTCTTCTCTGATCTCGAAACAATCAAAGTTTTGGCATATATTTACCAAAAGATAAGAAAATTTATGTTTCAAAGTTATCGATAAACAGTAGAGATGTCGGTTTTCTTGGACTAAAAAAATGGCATCAAACTGAACTTTGGTCTCCGATTTCTCGCAAACGGGTTCGAATTTCGGAAAACCGACTTCAGTCTGGGACATAGGTGGCTCAGCTCTAGTGAAAACCGTTTTGTGGAAAAAAGGTGGCAGTCTACCTTTAACAAATAAGCAGAAGGCATATGGTCACAATTAGCTACGGAAAAGTACACAGCAGAGTTTAGTGAGAAACAGCCCAGCTCGCGGGCAACTATTGTAAAGAAGTATTGAGGAAATCAAAATAATCACAATTGTTATCCAGCAACCCAATGCAAACCAATATTGAGTACCTATCTAATTGAACTATTGTCTTGATATCAAGTCACAACTTACAACACTTAGGCCGATGCTAACTCGCGTGATTCGTGTGCCGTATGACTCTCATGAGATGGTCATCATGCTCCAATTAATTCTATAAATCCCCAAGAACTACCAATACACAGCCGAGCACCGTACCTTTATTAGGGCAGAGCACACACTCTGGCTTGATGCCGAGCGCGCAGGTCTTGCAGAGCCACGATCCGTCCGGGATGCTGGTGATGCCGTAGCACATCTGATGGACGCAAATGTTGCACTTGTCGCAGAACACCATCTCGTTCTCCTCCTCAGAGTCGGGCTGGCGGCGGAGGGCAGAGCAACGGTTAGCGAGGGGGACAAGGGACAGGGGGAGGGGGCTGCCGAGCAGGGGCGGCTGTCTGCGGATAGGACGGGGAACGGGTCAGTTGACTGGGGAGTTACTGTAGATGGATAAAACGTGGCACTAGTCAAATGGAGGAGAGCTATAGGGCAAGAACAGTCGGCAGATGGGGTGGGGTGCTGGGTAGACGGGTTAGGGAGGCGCGCTGTCAGCCGGCATCAGCTGTGTACAAGTCATGACTGTCCGGCTATGTTTTGAACTGATGCCAATTTATTGCCCAGCAACCGTGGCGTCCAATCACTGTCATACGTGAAGGTTAGGGTTGAGGTACGACGTGATTCCAGAAAAGACGCGAGACAAATCATGTTTACGGCAAGCAAGACAAAATGTCAAAATTGAAATTGTCAACAGGACGTGTAGAATAGAGTCATAGTGATAGGTTATTTTTAACAACGGAATGGTCCCGGTGACCCCGCTACCTTCCTTACACCTGTCAGCTCCCCGGGGGAATCAAACGACGCCAACCAAACTCGGTACAGCTGTCATCCGCAATCCATCAGCTCCGCACCGCCGGTCCAATTGATATGATTCTGAGCGTCCCGGCGGAGACGATTCGAGTTTACTCGCGGGTCGGTAACCGGCGCCCTGTGACGCAACGCTCGTCGACAGCGCACCTGGCACGCCGTCAGCCGGCGGCGGCGGCGGCGGATTGGAACGGCTCATCGTCCCGGCAGTTTGCGGGCGGGAGGACGGTCCGGAACGAGGACGGTGTAATGAATGACACCGCCGTCATAGAGCCACTCCACTTAGTGAGTCCCTCTCCATGCCGTCTTTCTCAGCCGGCTCGGCACTCCCCCGCTAACCCGGTCGATCCAATACCACCCCGTCCCCACGCGATTCGCTCGGCACTCACCGCTTCCCAGTTCTACTATCCAATACCACCCCGCTCCCCACAAATCAGTCCACGGCGCGGTAGCCGTCCAGTAAGTCACAGGTGCTAACGAAGACCCTACCTGTCGACAGACGTCGCAGACAACGCTCTCGTCGAACTCGATGCTGAGGCACTCCTGCGTCTTGACGATAGTCTGGAGCCGGTTCCAGCACTGGCGCTCCAGCTCCTCGATGGCCCTCTCCAGCTCCAGGTCGGAGACGGCAGGCAGGCCTGCGGACAAGGACGGCGCTCCGGTCACAGACGCACACCCACACAGGCGTCCAAACGGACCGGAGAAAGTTGCGAGATCGCTGAGGCGGGGGAGGGGGCAGAGAGAACCGCGCCGCGGACAGTGGACGTACGATCACTGTCATGGCACGGATGTGTTGAGACATGATTAATTCTATAGCAGATTAGGACAAATCATGCTTTTAATAAATAAATTGTGTTAACAAGAAGAAATAAAAACTGTGATAAAACTGAAACTCGATATCAGATATATCATTGATGACCGTAAATGGTTCGAAAAGGTCGAGAAAAGCTTGGCTGACGTAAGAAGGCAGCTGCAATAGCTCATCGAGGGATTGAGGAAAAAAACAATAAAAACAACTGACGCAACATACACAGGCATCGCATGATGCAACAACCCGCCACATTCACGATGATAAAGTTATACGCCGATGGCAGTGGATTCCTTCTGTTCAGGCTTCTCAGGACAGGACTGATAAGTCCTATCTGGCGCCTCAGATCCGTCTAGTAAGGGACCACCGGCACCCCGGCGGCGGGCGGGGCGCGGGGCGCGGGGGGTTCCCCGACCAGCGACCCCGCTCCGTAAGGCCACGGCCAAATCCGGCACGGTCGGGGGGCGACGTGCCCGGTTTAGAGAAAAGCGATGTTGATGAAGGCGCACGTAAAATAATGAAGACAAATGTGGTATATCCAAGGGCTAGAGCTAAACTGGGACGGGTCTCAATAAGGCAAATTGATGCAAAGTTAGGCCGCAATTACCATGCTGGACAATCCAGACGAAAGTGTTGAAAGTTTGTGCTCGAAAACGATACCAACTCAGTTCGTGCAAAGCTATGTATCGGTTGGATAGTTTGTCATGGAGGACATTGTGCCATATCGCCATATATTTTGTTCTTATCAAAGCCACCAACACCCCGTCAGGAAATGCGATTATATGAATCATATGATCCTTCACACACAATCTCAAGTACCTAATGCCTGATTCACGTCCAACCCACGACTCAGGCTGACACATCCACACACAATACACTACGCAGGGTATCAGAGGTCTCCGGCCGTCAGTAACGCAGCTTCGCCAATCACAACCCTCTACCATAGGGCGGCTGTGGCCGCTAGCGACATTGGCCAGCGGCACTGGCCGCCACAGCCGATCATACCGGGTCCCTGCCGACCCCCCGGCCCCCAGTGAGACAAACAAGTCCCGCAGACAGCCGCCCCTACCCCCACCACTCCCTGCCGGTTCCCGACCCGCATAACTCACCAGACTGCCCAGAGACCGCCAGCCCGTCCCCGCCCAACTCCCCAGCCGCCACACTCACCCATGCGGGCGCGCTCGCCGTTGAAGATGCCCAGCCAGATAGAGTCCTGCTCGTCCAGGTCGTAGCGACACATCTTCTCGGCCTTGGCCGGCGCGTTGGTCATGTGGTACAGTTCCGGCGACGAGTCGTCGTGCGTCACACGCACCAGCTTCTTGGGCCTGGCGGTGAACGGAAGAGACGTAAATAAGATCTCGAGCGCATGGGAACGTACTAGGGAGATACGCAAGGTTTGAATGGATCACAGCCAGCTAGTAACATAGGCCAGAGACGAGTGACCAGTGAGTGATCATTGACTAGAAGTACCCGTTAGGTATTCAAATCCGATGGACGAGAGTGACATAGGAAGACCAAGGAAGAGGGTCCTGGGGATGAGGGTAGCGGAACAACGGAAGCAGAACATACGATACGACACAAGCAAACACAATCGTGCGACCTATCAGAGACATCCAGGAAACTTAACGACGCTGTGGCTATTTTTAGCATTGCACGCATGACGTAATTCAAAGGATATGCATTGTTTTGTATCACTAGATAAACGGACAAAAAACAAATGAGAATGTTAACAGCTCTAGATGACTTGAAAAACATGTTATATTACTAGGATAGCGCATATTCAATACAGATGCGAGAAACAATAAGGCGTCTACACCAGCTACAACGGACAGCGCCGGGAACTGAGAAATCTCCGAGCCCTCTTCGTCGTCCCTTTCTCCGCGTCCCAGCGCACCCGCGTCCCGTTCATCTGCCGGCACTCACAGTTTGAAGTCGTGCAGCCGCTGCGGCGGTCCGGGCACGCAGCTGACGCGCGGGTGCGGCAGCGTGTCCGGGTTGACGGGCACCTGGACGCCGCGCTCCCACTCCTGTTTCCACTGGTCGGCGATCTCCAGGTACTCGTCGGGCGATAGGTACTCAGAGTCGGCCAGCTTCATCGCGCTGATCAGGTCCGTGCGAATCAGCTGCGGGCGGGGTTACGGTCAGCTACGCGGGTCGACGACGAGGTCTTAAGTCGTATATGAAGTAATGTGCTTATACCCAAGCACGCAAGCACGCAAGATTCAAATGGCATCGCCAAAAACATCGAAGTTAGGTAAGAAAACGATTTGTCGTGTTAATAATCCTTCAATCACCAGCGATGACAAGTCCGCAGTTCGGCACCTTCCATTATCGCGGTTCAGCTAACCGCAGACGGCATGGCGCAACAGTTACCGCCCCGCCCCTCCCCACGCACCGGGTGCGGTCCCGTCTCCATCCCCACGCGGCGGTCAGTCGTACTCACCTCCCCCGGCTTTTCCACTGCCTTTTTGTTGTAGGCCTTCAGGTCGCCGAGGTGTTTGGGCGTCCAGCCGTGGCCGGCAGCCGACAGCTGCGGCTGCTGCGAGTCGGCATCCTCCGAGCCGCTCAGTTTCCGACGTTTGCGCTTACCCATGGGGCCTGTCGGGTGGACGACAGGGCGCGAGCGAATGCACCGGTTAGAATGGACAGGCAGTTTGGATAGGCAGGTTGGATAAACATACGGGTAGTTAGACACATAGCCATCCGTATCTTATTGAGGCGAGATGATATAAAGACCGACAAGTTTAGATAGAAATCCATTTCATGTTAACGCAAAGTTGCAGCTAAAAGATTCGCAATTGATGTGACTTATTGTGCAGTACACATGCTGACATTTCACACTGCAATGGACCAGCTACTGGAAAGCTGAGGTTATCTCACCTGGATCATCAGGCTTCCCGGCAAGCCTCTTCAGCCTCTGAGACATGGCTGCTCAGTGGGCTGGAACACAGCAAAAGTAAACAGCTTTAGAGGATTGTTACACCACACAGACGATATCTTGTTGAAGAATGACGGCAACAACAAGATGGCAACAATCCTAAATGTTGCATCGCGTCCAATGATTCACATGATATCTTTTAAATACAGGCCAGGGTGTCCCAGAATTGACCAAACACTGCTAAGCAGCGCATAAGACAAGGGAAAAAAGATTGCAATTTTTTTATCGTCCGATATTGCCAATTAGGGTAGCTACGAATTGGCACATGCAATAGACACGCTAGTTACAAGATTAGCCGACAATTGCAGCTAAATGCCAGTCGATGCTAGCTTCAGTTGTTATACAGGTCTCCCAAACCTGGTTGTGGGCCAGTTTTCATTGACCTCTTGCCGGAGGATACTATAAATATTTTCGATTAAATTTGCATCCAAACTGTTCCCAGGCCAAGGGCATTCCCTCCCAAAACCAAAAATTCTGCTTACACCACTGGTGCGTTGTTTTTGACATCTGAAGTGGAAAACCTCCATGCCTGAACATGACGTGACCTTTGGCTTCCAACAGATTTTGAGTCCAAAACAAACCCGTTCATGGCCATTCGGTTTACCGCATCGTTTTTGTAACGCTAGAATAATACCGCAGTAGTAATCTGTGTTAACGGTCGTCTTTGGGGCATCATATGAAGCTGAATGAGCGCACCGTGGCTCAAAATGTCCCACACTTTGATTTTCGACGGGCGCCTGGCCGTCTCTGCTGTTGGGGCGTTGCCACCATCTGACGTCCACGCACGACTTTTTTAGCGGTTCAAGGGGCAGAATACCTTCGTAAGACCACACAAAGTGTGTTTCAGTTCTCTTTTTGCTGCATATGCTATGATTTTTGGCTGATTTGTAGCAATATGCTCTGTCTTTTCGTTAGTTTTGACATGTTTTTCAAGCAGGGACCCCAAATTCCAAAATTTTGGCGCAGATAGTGGTGAAAAGTAGACCAATATTTTGTAGCTAACCCTGATCTGTTGTCTAGCTTGTTTTGGAGAAGATCGGTGACGTTTGTTGTCCATGACATGGCAACCACCCCCCTTGACGACTGGTGCATGCTCCTTCTTGGCCGCGCCCAGGCTTGTCGATCAGGTTATCTCTTACTCTCTCTGGCTTCGCTCGCTGACATAACTGCGCTTTGCACACTCCTACCTGCGTTCAGCTGAGCTGTTGGAGCTCTCCAGCAAGAACCATGCCGAAAGTCTGTTTACGAAGTTGAGAAAAACACTTCATTCACCATGATTGCCTTATGGCAGCTAAGGCTAAAAACGGAAAGTGACTACTCTTGCCTGACTCTGGATAATAATTGACTCGAGCCGTGACCGGTCACCACAAGCACACAGTCTCCAAGCCCGATAGCTAAGGGATGTCTCATAAAAGTATAATGCTCGTATCTAATTAGAATCGAGCGCAATCGTACTTTTAGCCAGAAAATAAATGTTCGGTCAATTCTGGACACCCTGTATGCTACAATAATATCCATATTTCATGTAAATACAGGGTAGCACATATACCTAGCGATCTGCTAGATAAAGGCTTCTGCATAGCGCCCTGATATTGATATAAAATGTGGTGATTTATTCTTTGATTTATTCCTGCTTGCTTATGATGTTCATCGACTTCCAAAGAAGGTTCATCTTAATGATATAATGGACCTTCGACAGGGAAAAACATTAGATCAAACAGAATAAAAAGATAAATAAATCATGCTACAAAAATATGAAGTGATCGTGTAAACTAGAGTCGCTGCTATTCATTGTCTCCAACATTCACAAATTTAGGTGAGGAGCATTATCACGTTAAGCCATTTTGCCTCCCCTCCCACATTTCCAAAATGACATTTGACCAAAATTGCTGCAAGCTACTTGAAGGAAAACTTCAGCCCATACATTTCGTTAGGATTTATCTTAACAGCCATTGTTAACTATCACTTTTTTATTACTGAAAACGACATTCCCGACACCCTGCAAGGCACACAGCCCTGCCCTATTGGTACACAACTGAAAAAGGAAAAATGCTACAGCAGTCCCTCCTAAGGTACAGAATCAATCAGAAAGCTGAAGCACCAGAAAAGTCATGAGTGTATGAGTGTAATAACGAGCAAGAAGGACGAGCAAGAAGGAGGTTGATTGGTTGATGGGTCAACTCAGTAATGAATGACTCCCAATTACAATCTCAGAATGAGCTACTGAAAGCATAGGGGTAGAGCCTGGAGTGTGTTCTAAGAATAAACAAACATCCTTCAGTGGCAAATGTGAGATACATTTGTAGGTTCATCATGAGATCCATTCTCTTGCGTGTTTTCCGCTTTGAAATATTTCACTTTTTAGTACCTGTATACATATTAGGGTTAAGATAAGAGTTGAGGATTCCCTCGTCCCACGAGCCAATTTGGTTGCATGTTCCCAACATTTTGATGATATAACCCAAAGCTCAGCCTGCAGCATGCACAACGTAACAAACTGCTTTTCAAGATCTGATCTAATATTATTTACAGCTATTATAAAAAGTGTCTTTCAAATTTTCAAGTTCTTCGTTATTTCAGCCTGTCCCGTAGCTCAGTTGGTAGAGATTGGACTCCCGGTAGTGAGATCCCGAGTTCGAGACGCTCTGGCGCTCGATATTTGAAAATCCTGATGGGGATGGTCTGCGGTTGGTGGGAGCAGCCGCAGCCAGTTGAAGTCAGTTGAGTGGGACAGCCCATGTCCGGCTTTGAAAGGCACGTTAAACTTTGGTATCTAAATTATCCTGTTACCCGGAATTGCGCGATCGGACAGTAGGGGTTGGGGTCGATGCAGCAAGCTCTGCTTAGCGTGGGCTCCGGCTCTGTCAATCCGTCCATTCAAACATTCAAGCTAAATTTATTTCTTAAAAAGTGTTCATTGGTTTTACACACTCACTGACAGCCTCAGGTACCTATACAATGTGTACGCAATATGTTTTTGACTTAGCAAAGATAACCTCTTTCTCATGTCACCTAAATTTTAGTCAGTATCTTCATGTGAATGGCTGAAATTTTGCATTGTCAATAGTAGGATTTATGGCCATTTGGATAGGATGACGTTAGATGGGAAGAAAGTAGAGTGAGGTCAATGAGGCCAAGCATGTCACCTACATAGTGATCCATTTTTCAGAATTTTGGGTGGAAAATCACACCTAACAGGCAAATATTCTTTTTTCAATTTCATCCCAAAAATGAGAAAAAGTGGCATTACTTCATTTTTCAAAGTGTTACAATCCTTTGACTTGCCTGCTTGCATCCACACCCTTTCTTTCAGATCCTGCCAAGATCCTGACATGAAATTCTGCTTTATCAATTGGTATAAAAATGACAATGTCTCTGTTTTGCAAAAGCACTCTAGGTAAATATTTGTTTTCTCATCTTATAGGGTTTGTTCCCGTCGCTCCTCTAACCTCCTCCAAGCTCCTCTAACCTCCTCTCGTTTCAAAAAATCGTTCCCGTCGCTCCTCCAAGCTCCTCCAAGCTCATCTTGATTTCACATCTCACCACCACTATTTGCCTCCTCCCTCATCCCAAACGAAAGTTGGTTTTTTGGAGGAGGCTCTTGCGTAGACATATTTGGCGCACGTAATACAAATGTGAATTGTTTATAAATGAGATTTGAGGGAAGTGGAAATGATTTTAGTGATTGATGATGATTGGATATCTTTAAATAGTAATGTTTGATATTATTCTAAGGTTATTTTATTAGAAAGTGATTATTATCTCTTGATTTATGTTTGCGCGCCATAAATCGCCGACCGTTACAGCCCGCAAACAGCTGATTTCCTCACGAAAATGTTCCCGTGGCTCCTCTGAAACGGCTCTCCTCCAAGCTCATCCAACCTCATCTGAGATTTTTTGGGAGGAGCGACAGGAACAGACCCATATACTTTTTTCATTGGCACATGCAATAAAAATCCAAAGTTAGAACACTGGCCATAAAACTACCAAAAACTTAGAATATGCAACATTGAAGCAATGCATTTCAATTGGTGTTATGTTGTAGACATTCTATAAAAATAAAATACCTTCAGTTACATCTACAATTCTGGTAACAATGGAAGTCATCAATATGGTTTCCAAAAAAAAATCACAAATAAAAACCTTCACCATTCCCAACTTTTTTTCAAAATGATTCACCATCACCAAGCATCAAAAAGTAAGTAAATGCACAAAATCTAATAAATGGTACCTACAGATATGCATATGTCAATGCACCTGGGAAACAATTAGGTAAAACAGATTGATCAGAATAACTTGTCACAAGTGTTATATCTCAATCTGTCCCATTGCCCATTGTATAACATGTCAAACATCATCACAATCAATTGAAAACCAATTGAAATGCATCCATTAAAGCTAACAACAGAGAATTATGAATTTATTATATATAGACTCATTAAATAACTTATTTGAATGCAATATTGCTTATGAAGAACTGCATTTAAAGAAAAATGTACAAGATACCCTATCATTACAATTGATGTGTACTTCCAGTGTAGGCAAAAAATAAGCGTCACCATAAATGATAATGGTATGACCTGCAACTAAAAAAGCATGTGAAGCAACTTAAAATGGGTTGAAAATAAGAGGAAATAGGGATTATACTTTAAAATATTTGGAATTATTTCAATTAATTTAATCATGACTATCACATAATTCAAGCTAGGCTGCAATTGCACCCAGATGCTTACACCAATGGATGACTGTTGAGCTCATATGAAACAGTGCTTGCAATGCATCATGATGCATCCATTAAAGCTAACTTGCCAGTATATGTGTAAGCTATTGCAGTAATCCAGGCATCAGATTGCTTGACATCAAAGTGCATTGGCATGAAACAAATGTCAAAACAACGCAACAGCACCAGATCATTGTCTAACAAGCAAATAAACTGACTTGAGCAGTATTAACCATACATGAAATTTTAGCAGATATTTCAAAGTGGTAGACACATCATATCAATTCCTGTGTTGTGGATAATCTGCTAAAAATGAGTTCTATGAAGTAATGGCATAGCACCCTCAAATTCAAACGCATGCATGGACACAGGCCACACAACTGACACATTATATCTTAGGCAATCAATGCATCATTAAAGCTCATGAAATCTTCCAAAATCAAATATGCAAAACCATTCAACTATAAAAGCAAAGAAACTACATCTACCTACAAACAATTCCAAAGAAGCTGCGCCGCATTCGAAACAACGGAATTGCTTCAATATTCTCACCTGACATGAGAATAACTTGCCAGCGCTTTATTCCCCTAGTTCTCTGCTTATCAAAACCTTGTCTCCATTTCCTCCATTATGCACCGATTGCAAATAATACTGAAATTTTGCAAGGGACGGTTAGCGCCATTTTAGTTACGAAAATAACCTGTATGGTCACGTGACCACTAAAACCCGTTAACTTTCGCAGAGTCTCGCGATCTGCGAGACTTTAGATGCGTTCGTGTAATATACTTTTAAGATAATTAAACTTTTACAAAAATATTTGATATGCTGTTTTCATGTCAACACTCACATGAAACAATTTTAGGACGATAGGTATCTGTTTATGTGAGATATCTAATAATTTTTCAAAAAGATAATAATGACAACTAATGTCGAACGTGTACATTTATCGATATACAACTTACGTACTTTTATATTTACGTAGTTTACTTGATTCTGAGTGAATAATTGGGCTGAATTTGGGAAATAATAACTGCAGGCATGAGATCATCCACTCCAAACTCGCATTCAATACGTGGAGGAAAGGTTTTGCTGGCTCCCCTTGAAGAACGATTTTATCGATATAAACCTAGCCGTTTCCATGCATGTTATTCATAATCGATATGTTATTTGATGCTATTCATCGGTCCGATTCCCGCGCGAGCTGCGTTCACTCATTTGGTGTAAATTAATTCCTGCTGCAGCTGTGGCTTTAACCAGAGCATGTTGAAATGATTAGGATACTTATTTGACATGCAACGTTTGTTTACCATTCTGAGCCATGAGACAGACCCTGTCATCGGCAGTCTTAGGGTCTTGGTCTTGCAAAGTGAACTTTAAATTGAAATCACTTCCAGTCGAGCCGGCACCAAGATTTTGCAGGTAAATTTAAAATCAAAATTGGCACATGGAAGTATGAATTTGCTGATATAGAAAATCAATTTTTATAACTTGTCATGGCCTCAGCTGCCATTATAATACGGTATCAGTAGGTACACATGCACGCATGCATTGGTCACATTGCATTAGCAAATAGCATTCACCATTGTTATGGTCATAATATACCCATTTTCCTTTTAACCCGGCGGCCGCTGGGCCTCCGCGCCACCCGCCGGCCGCTGGGGGGGGGCATAAAGTTGCCCCCCCTTTACTTCTGCGACGATATCGTCGCAACGCGAAGAGATAGAGAAGCGAAACTTTGCACACATCTTCCTGAATACCTAGCCAAGGTTGTGTCTAAATTTGGTGTCGATCCCATTTGAAATGACGTCACAGTGACGTCATAAGTGAAATTATAGATTTGCGACTCTCATGTTCCTCACGATACATCACATATATGGGACCGAATATAAAGGGCCGATTATTGGTCAGAAACAAGATGGAAGTGTAGCAAGATGTTTTAGGATGACAGCAGGTGCTGTCTAGTTCATTTACAGTCGAGTTTCATGCTCAGCGTCATCAGAAACGGTCCATATTGTTATGTGGATTTGCATTGCTTGGGCCTGTGACGTCATTTGGCTTCCACCAATAGGCGCTCGGTTTACTTTTGTATGACCCATACGAGGTCACGCCAGGGCGGTGACCGGGACGGTCGGTCAGTTGGAGGATAGCTCTCGCCACGTAAGTACCTCGGGTCGGTGTTAGGGTCGTCCGCGCCAGGGGTTCTGGCGGGACGTCTCCCCTTCCCCCGCGAACAGTGTCATTCTGATATTCCCGGCTTGAAATCGTCTGCGCCAGGGGTTCTGGCGGGACGTACGTATCTCAACTGTGTAATATACCAAAGTCAAACGTAACACTGGTGTCAGAAGTGGGATAAATATTTTGTAATCAGTTCTAAGCCTTGCATTGCATAAATCTTATTTGTGACTTTGCTAATAGGCACTGACTCTTTGAGTATTTAATCCCGGGGAAAGAATGAATGACAGGGAGGAAAGGAGGAACAAAAGGGAGAGTAGGAATCAGGAGCGTGCTGAGCTCATGGCTGCTAGACACGACAATCCGGTAAGCGAGGAAGAAGAGGACGGTGGGATAGACAAGAACACCAAGGTGCTGCAAGAACAAATAAATATGTTTGGGGCTCAAATGGAGTTGATGCAAAACAACATGCTGTCAGTTATCAAGGCAGTTTCAGATCTGAAGGAGCATGTGTCTGCGGCACCTCCTCCTGGCGCCAGCGGCCCCATCACATCGGAAGTGACTGCAGTGAGCGCACCAGCTCCGCAACACACGGTTTCGGAAACTGTGGTGCCACACAGGGTGTCGGAGGCAGCAACGTCGAGAACACATCAAATGAAGCCCCAAGAATTTGACGGTACGGTGTCCTGGGCGGCATACAGAGCCCAGTTCGAGCTGATAGCGACAAACAACGGCTGGGAAGACGCTGAAAAGGCAGCGTATTTGGCGGGCAGCTTGAAGGGCACCGCCCTCGAACTTCTGGGACACCTCTCGCCCGAAACGCAGAGGAACTACACAACGCTAGTACTGGCATTAGAACAGCGGTTTGGAACGGCGAACCAAGACCAGCTGTTTCGTGCCCAGCTCCGCTCTAGAATCCGAGGTGCCGGCGAATCACTGGCAACGCTAGCGCAGGACGTGGAACGACTTGCGCATTGTGCATATCCCAGAGCACCGGAGGGTTTCCGGGCTACCATCATATGCGACCAGTTTATCGATGCGTTGCAGGATGTCGACATGCAAGTAGCAGTACGACAGGGACGGCCCGGAAACATTCAGCAGGCACTGGCATCCGCACTGGAGTACGAGTCCATCAGGCGGGCAGCATCTGTTGGGTCCGCATTTGCAGCCCGGAAAACCCACGTTCAGAATGCTGAACGTCCTTTACAGGAGAATGTGATGGAGCAAATATTGCGGAGGATTGAAGAACTGGAGGCCCAGCAAGCTCGCACATCATCCAGAAGGCCAACCAACAACGACAGAGGCAGTCGAGCATCTGCAGCGACGGGCCCCTGCTGGAATTGCGATCAGATGGGGCATCTACGACGTGACTGTCGTAAGCCAAAACGAGCTCATCCGGCTGGTGAATCGAGGAATTCGGCTGCAGCTCCACCTTATACCCCCAGGGTAAGAGGTCTCAATGTCATGGACAGTGTTCAGGTGGACGGAGCAATAAACGGCAAACCCTGTCCGGTGATTGTCGATTCTGGCGCGAACCAGACTATTATCCGCAGGGACGTCCTGGAACTGGAGGATTTGCCTCCAGCGAAAGAGAGACTGAACGACGTCACGGGGCGCTGCTCAGCACTGTGGGGGCCGCTGGAGGTACAGCTAAAAATAGGACATTTCCAGTCGACTCACAGTGTCTATGTATCGGAACAGCTAACCGAGCGCTGCATCTTGGGGTTGGACTACCTCAGGAAACACCGATGTGTGCTGGACGTGGGTAACATGATCTTGAACGTGGATGGGACAGATATTCCTGCATTTTCCGGCTCAGGATCAGGAAATCAAGAGTACCGAGCTTTCAGGGTTCAAGTGAGGAAGTCAGTCACGCTACCCCCTCGCTCCGAAACCATGGTAACCTGTAGGTCATTGGGGTCCACTTTTGATGCACCAGGTATGATCGAGGCTAGGGCTGGACCGGTACAGGGAGTGATTGTGGCACGCACACTGGTGGACGCATCGCATAAGTCTTTCCAAGTGCTGATGGCTAATCTCACCGACAAGCCGAAACGCATCAAACCTCACTCTGAGGTTGGCATTTGCGAACCTGTACAAGTAGAAGTTACCAGAGGAGACGACCAGGCCCCCAGGCACACGGAACTGCCATCGCATCTGCAATGCTTGATCGATAGGTGCAGTGGGCACCTGTCCTCAGACCAACGACGTTCCGTAGAAGCCCTGCTAGTGAAACATGCTGACGTCTTCTCAAGTGGAGACGGTGACCTGGGGTGTACTCAGCTGACAGAACACCACATCAACACCGGGTCTCATCGCCCAGTAAAAATACCGCCCCGACGTCTGCCAGTACCGAAGCGCGCAGAAGCAGAGAAGGTGGTCCAGGAGATGGCTGATCACGGTCTGATAGAAAAATGTGCCAGTCCATGGTCGTCCGCGCTAGTTATGGTAAGGAAAAAGGACGGTTCCCTGCGATGCTGTGTTGATTACAGAACTCTGAATCGACTAACCATCAAGGATTCATACCCATTGCCACGCATAGACGATTCACTAGATGCACTCGCAGGAGCCCAGTGGTTCTCAACACTGGACCTCAAGTCTGGATACCACCAGGTACCAATGGCGGAAGAAGACAAACCGAAAACGGCGTTCTCATGTGGCAGTGGGCTCTGGCAATTCCGCGTGATGCCGTTCGGCCTCTGCAATGCTCCTGCTACTTTTGAAAGGCTGATGGAAGCGGTACTAAGCGGGCTGCATTGGAATTCCTTGCTGGTTTATTTGGACGACGTTATTGTTTTCGGACAAACTTTCGAACAGGAACTTCAGCGCTTGGGGGAGGTGTTCGAAAGGTTTCGAGGAGCAAACCTGAAACTCAACCCCAAGAAATGCAACTTGTTTCAAAGGCAAGTGCAGTATCTCGGACATGTCGTGTCTGCAACTGGCATACACACTGACCCGGACAAGTGTGCCTCGGTCAGGGACTGGCCGGTCCCAGAAGACAGGAAGCAACTTCGCAGTTTTCTGGGACTGTGCACTTATTACCGGCGATTCATCCGCCAATTTGCTACAATCGCTGCACCACTGCACAATCTAACGAAGGAGGGACATAAGTTCATGTGGGACACGAACTGTCAAGCGGCTTTCGAAATGTTAAAAGAGAAGCTGACTTCAAGCCCAGTTTTGGCTTATCCTGACCCTGCAAAGCCATATATTCTAGACACCGATGCGAGCAGTTGCGGCGTAGGTGGGGTGCTCTCGCAAGAGATCAATGGGGAAGAAAGAGTGATCGCCTTCTTTAGCCGGTCGCTAACTCGACCAGAGAGGAACTACTGCGTGACAAGAAAGGAATTGCTGGCGATGGTCGACGCCACCAGGCACTTTCATCATTACCTCTACGGAGCACATTTTGTGATTCGCACGGATCACGCAGCCCTTAGGTGGCTGAGGAGCATCAAGGATCCGGAAGGTCAGCTAGCCCGCTGGTTGACACGACTAGACCAGTACGACTTCACAGTTCAGTACCGACCTGGATCTGCACACACCAATGCAGACAGCATGAGCAGGCGCCCCTGCCAAGCTGAATGCAACTACTGCAGCAGGAAGGAGGTGGTTGAGCATGGGCGCTGTTTGATGGCTCAAACAGAAACCGATTCTCCGCGCAGGGAGTCACAGGCCGTTGGGGTCACATGTGATCGGTCTGTGGAGCGTGCACCGAAGGATGCACCAGATGTTGAAGACATCTCGAAGGCGCAGCTGGAGGACAAGGATCTGGAACTTATTATAGCGGCTATCAAAAACGAAACTGGAAGACCTGCGTGGGAGAGGATGTCTGCGAGCAGCATAGAAGCCAAGCATTACTGGAGCCAGTGGGACATGTTGAGGGTGCATGGAGGGGTTCTCCAGCGCCGTTGGGAGTCGGTGGATGGATCCTCCGAGCGTTGGTTAACTGTGATCCCACAGAGCCTGCGCCCCTTGATGTTGGAAGAAACCCACGATGCCTTGACGGGTGGCCACTTCGGCATCAAGAAGACGCTGCAGCGTTTGAGACAGCGGTTTTACTGGGTAGGCATGCGTCAGGATGTCACAGAGTGGTGCAAGGCTTGTCAAATCTGCTGTGCAAAGAAAGGTCCCCAACGGAGGATCCAGGCACCATTGCAGCTCTACCAGGTGGGCGCCCCGATGGAACGGGTAGCCGTTGACATCACAGGCCCTCTACCCGTCACGGCGTCAGGCAACCGATACATCTTGGTGGCAATGGATTATTTCACGAAATGGCCGGAAGCGTACGCGATCCCAAACCAAGAGGCTACGACCGTGGCAAGGAAACTGGTCGATGAGTTCTTCGCGCGCTTCGGGATGCCGAATGAGCTTCACTCCGACCAAGGACGAAATTTCGAGAGTGCCGTCTTCAAGGAATGCTGCAGCCTGATGGGTGTCCGAAAAACGAGGACGACGGCCCTACATCCAGAATCGGACGGAATGGTTGAACGGTTTAACGCAACACTTGGACAGCAACTGGCTAAATTCTGCAGGGACAATCAAGCCAGTTGGGATGAAAAGCTCCCTTTGATGCTGATGGCCTATCGCTCAGCGGAGCATGAATCGACTGGATATACGCCAGCCAGACTGATGAGTGGCCGAGAACTCCGCCTTCCTATCGATGTGACCACCGGAGTACCTCCAGCCGACGCTGTAACCGATAACCTGCCTCAGTATGTAGAAGAGACGAGAAAAAGTCTTATCAACATACATCAGCATGTGCGAGAGAACTTGAAGATCGCGTCAGGATCCATGAAACTACAGCATGATGCCAAGGCCACACAGAAAGTTTTGGAGCCAGGGGACAAAGTGTGGCTCTACAACCCAAGGAGGAGGAAAGGCATGTGCCCGAAACTAGCCTCTGATTGGGAAGGACCTTTCATTATTGCCAACAGGCTGTCCGACGTCATTTATCGAATCAGAGGAGAAGGGCGATCTAAGCCAAAAATCGTGCACATCAACAGGCTCTGGAAAAGGCATGAGGACGCAAAGTTCACTTGGTCACGAGACCCCACCAGGGTAACGGAAGAGGCCCTCACAACGGAACACTCGACCGAAGACTCCACCTCCGGCACAGAAACAGCGGCACAAACAGGATCCGGTGGCGATCCTGACCTGATGGGAATCACGGGTGGCCCCGAGAGTCCCTCTGTCCCTGTCAATGGACCTCCCCTGGTTGACACGATCACTCACGCGACAGGGCACCTCTTGGACAGACCAGCAGCCGGGGGAACCGGGGTAGGTGACGATTCGATTGCGACAATGGGCGACATCAGGACGAGAACGCAGACTGATAGGGCTACCAGAGTCCGCAGAGCACCGGCATGGCTTGCTGACTTTGTGCTCGACGTCTAAAGACGTTAAGACCTTGCTGACAGACATGCTGTGCCCTCGGCAAATGATGACAGAACTCTCGAAATTGACATCTTGACCGGTTGTCGCCAGGCTCTCGGGGGATCCGAGACTGGAAGCCGCAAGATGGACGACGAAGCAGTGTTGTGGGACTCGGACTTGGAGGAGTTCCTCAGTCAAGCAGTGCAGCAGCTATCTTCACAAGCAGCACCTGAGGGGAGAACCCATCTGCTTCTAGGCGATTCGATCGCCAGAGATGCACCGGTGGGCGTCTCGCCTCCAGACCTTCTTCTTCGTCTCGAGAAGGGCGGACACAGCTGGGCACGACTGGCGATGGAAATTGACGGGGACATCGACTTGTGGTGCCGCGCGGCCAAAGGCTACGGTCGGCCATTGGGCCGAGCTGTAGTCTGGATGACGGGGAATGACATTTACCCACGGCACGGTACCCGCATCTCCGGAATGAACCTCGACGACCTCAAGAGGAACGCGACCGAAGTAGTTCGATCCCTGCGGAAAGTGACTGAGGAGGTGGTGATCTTGGGGCCGTTACCCAGATGGAAATTCGACACTAACAAGACCTGGACCCAGACGCCGGCGTTTCACGCTGAACGAAGCCTAAAGCACACTTTCTGTGACAGTGCCGGCGTAGGCTTCGAGAATTTGGGACGGACTCTGACTGTCACTCGTGGCAAATGCAAAGCGTTAGTGCCGTCGGTCAGCATCTACTTCGCATCCGACGGCATTCATCTATCCCACCGCGGATACGAGAAGGTGCTCGACAAACTGCCAAGCTGGCTTACGTGGGCATCACGTGAAGACGAGTGATAGGTGTAGTTATCTGCCTGTAGGTTGCAGTGGGAAGTGCTTGCCTTTTTTGTTAATTGTTGATTTATTTTGCCCTTGTGGCTTTCGGTAAATGTTTTTTTCAAGCGGAAAAAAATATTGGAGGGGGGCAGTGTTATGTGGATTTGCATTGCTTGGGCCTGTGACGTCATTTGGCTTCCACCAATAGGCGCTCGGTTTACTTTTGTATGACCCATACGAGGTCACGCCAGGGCGGTGACCGGGACGGTCGGTCAGTTGGAGGATAGCTCTCGCCACGTAAGTACCTCGGGTCGGTGTTAGGGTCGTCCGCGCCAGGGGTTCTGGCGGGACGTCTCCCCTTCCCCCGCGAACAGTGTCATTCTGATATTCCCGGCTTGAAATCGTCTGCGCCAGGGGTTCTGGCGGGACGTACGTATCTCAACTGTGTAATATACCAAAGTCAAACGTAACAATATCGGAAAACGACAAAAATTTATGACGTCACTGTGACGTCATCTTAGATGCTACAACCACCAAACTTTCCTCAAACATTGCCTAGGTATTCATTTGAAGCTATGCCAAGTTTGACGTTCGTAGCTCATCAGGTTTCGGAGATATTTCACAAAACGTAAAGGGGGGCAACTTTATGCCCCCCCCCCCCCCAGCGGCTCGTGGGTTAATTAGCTCTAGGTGAGCCAAAAACAGGTACCTACCTACTAGGAAAGATAACCACAATCATCTTTATCCTGTTTTTGTTGTGGCAGGTTACTATAAGCTCATCATTTCATATTCAGATTGCTGTCTTTTTTTCAGAGCACAATAATTTCAAGTCTTCAGTATGAGTCGCATCGCTGCTCTGAATGATGAGGAGCCCACCCAGCTCAGCACTGGAGAGATCCAACCTGTCATCACAAGAGAGGCTCAGGTATACCTACTCACTTGTTTTGGTAAATGTTAAGATGAAGTCCAAGTAGATAAAAAACAATCTAATCTGACCTAGCCTTACCTACTAACCTACTAAGCAACCTACCTGTAACATCCCTGCATGCTATCAGCCTATAACCTACCAACCTACAACCTATCAACTTATCAACCTACATCCTATCAACCTATCAACCTACATCCTATCAACCTATCAACCTACATCCTATCAACCTACATCCTACCAACCTACAACCTACCACTTGGGCTTCATCTTCACAAATCACATTCACAAGTTGCTGTGTACTTTTTTAGCTGCTGCATGCATTTTTATCACTGTTGCACAATGTTAGGTATCCTTGTACCTCTGTAGTTTTACAGATTAAATGAATGAAGTTCCTGGCAGAGACTCCAGGAGAGCAAGTTGAGCTATATCTTGTGTGTTGTAATTAGTTTTGACCTCCCACATTGCATGTCTGTGTTGTTTGCTTCCAGGAGGATGCCGCCTACCAGCAGTACACCGAGGCCCTTAGACTGCAGGCAGCAGGCGATGATGACGGCGCTGACGTGCTGTTCCGTGCGGTGCTCGCCTCTCCAGCTCTGGCAGACACGGCTGAGCCAGACCCATCTGGTGAGTTCAATATCTGAGTGGAATGATCCTCTTATCCTGCATCAGTTCCTACATTGTTCACTGAGGGAGGAGAATAAATGCAGGTAAGCAGTTATGGAGATTCTAGCCAGAATCAGTACTAGCCAAAAGAATATGTGATAGTTGATAGTTAGGTAGTTTCAGCTCACCAAATGGTCCATTGAGTCAGCTAACTCATAAACAATGGAGAAAGCTTGAGGTACAGCACCGTCCAGTGTGGTGACCACACTGGGGAGTTCGCCGGATTGAGGGGCGGTCGCATGTCTTGTGTCATTCCACCTGCTGAGGTCATGCCGTTTGAGGGGCAGAGCGGCGGGATTTTGCGCAGCGGACCCGGGAAACGGATATATCGCCCGGTCACTTTAGCGGGGCCGGTCGACGGAGCTGGCGACCAGACGTAGCAGAGCAGCGACGGGACCCCTGCCACCGCTGCAGTAGTCGCCGACAGCCCATCGGCATTCTGGGCCAGGTCGTAAAAATGTTTCCAGTGTGGGGCGAGGACATGCTCGCAATGCCTGCAGATGGGGTACGTTGGATCTGGTGACGCGGGGGAGGACGAGTTCATCGAGCTACCAAACCGAACGGTGCGTGATGCCATGTTGAAGTAACCGTATTACGAATCAGCTGGGACAGTGACTCATAATCGTCGGTCCCTCTTATCGTGTACGCTAAATCAACGACAGTGCGATCAAACGGAAGGTGACACTGGACACAAACGACACTAGGACGGTGGTTTATGCGTGTTTCCGAGCTACGTTTTAAAAACGGTGGCCGACGCAGCAGGCTCTTCGATGGTGAAATTTAGCACCCTCAAAATGCAGACACGTAGTGGTCGTTCCACCGTCAGAAAGCACCAGAGGAATGCGGTTACCCAGTGGGGGTGTTTCTCTGTCATTCATATAACGTTAGGCCACGACCTACACAACACATATGGACCTCGGCAGATATGACATTGACGCTTGCTATGAAAATATCTGTTTTATTTTATTCGTTTCTTATGTTACCGCTAGCGCCGTAGCACGGGACGGACATTGTGTTCACGCCGTAGGCTGCCGTGTGGATAAGAGGTTCAACAGTAGCTGCGGTACCATGAATATGACCTGTTACTGTACCTGCTCCTCACACCAGCGTCTCACCCTTTCCAGGCATGGCCCGGCTGCTGCGATACACCTGCCACAAGAATCTGGGTAGCGGCGCGCTGCGGCGCGGTCAGCACGAGACCGCGCTGGCCGGCCTGCTGACGGCTGCAGCCATTGATGACTCGGACGTCACACTGTGGTACAAGGTGGGCGTAGCGGCGTACCGGTGCGGCCGCTACCACCAGGCCCGGTCTGCCTTCAAACAGGTGAGTACGGGAGACGGGAACGGTGGGATGGGGTGACGTGTCCGGCTCCGGTGACCTCCACAGTCCAGAAGAGGCACAGGCGAGCGGTGGCGAGACTGAGGGGCAGGGGTGGATTGGAGCCTGTGAGCGGCTTGTAACGATCACGGACCTTAACTCTGAGTTGTGCTTGTCATAAATAAAGGATATGATTACAGGCTGATATTTCATTTGTTGAATATAATCCATAAGCTGTTTACGAAATTACGTCCTTTTCGTAGCGTGCCGCGAGTGTTTTCTTACGCTACCATCGGTCTAATTACTACGTTATCGTCGATCTAATGCAGACGGCCTGGTGCCTGCGCTCCGCCCGCCGATGACCATCCCCCCTACCCTCACCAGGGCCTGGCCTGCAGCCCCGGGCACTGGCCGTGCATGGACAGCCTCGTCTCGGTTCTCTACCTGCTGAACGACTTCGAGGAGTGCGTGCTGCGCCTGAGCGCTGCGTTCCGGCGCGACCCGCAGTACACGCGGGGCCGGGCGCTGGTGGACCTGATGCTGAAGGAACAGCCGTCCCTGCGAGACACCATGAGACCCTTCCTGCCGGACGGGTGGGTGGTGAGAAGGAGCGCAGGATGGCGTTGGGGAGAGGGGTGTTTGGTCGGACTTTTGACCAGGGCTGCGGAGTCGGAGTCGGAGTCGGTCGGAGTCGACAGTTCTGTCCGGAGTCGGAGTCGGAGTCGCCAAAATTATGCCGACCCGACTCCGGAATCGGAGTTAACGCCGCATGGGTCGACGTCATGTACTGCACCTATTTGGTTGACGATACACTAGCGCTCGAAATTAGATTTTGTCGAAAAAAAGGCAATTTTGCTGTATTGGTCGGACGTTTTCAACGAAAGAAGTAGAAGAGGGTGAATACCCCAGAACCTGCCTCTTAATTTTGCGTGCTATTTTTAATACATATTTGCAACGCAAAGTCTTGGAACGCACAAGGGATCGTTTCAGGCAAGATAAAAACATCCCCATTATGAACTTCAATACCATGATATGAATTTTTAAATAGAACCGTCCGGAGTCGGAGTTGGAGTCGGAGTCGGAGTCGATTTTTGAAGCCGGAGTCGGAGTCGGAGTCGGAGTCACCCTAAAATCCATCGACTCCGCGGCCCTGCTTTTGACTGTGGAGAGAGATCGGGCTGGTCATGGACGGTGGCGAGCGGCGTGGTTAGGTAGATACGGGAAAAGGTTATGGGTGCTGAGCTGAGTGGAGCGTTTGGGGCTTTCAGAGAAACGAAGGGGCACGAGTTTATTGTGTGCACTGTGTGACGTGCGTGCAGCACATCGAATGAGCTGTGAATGGAGGGATGCGATGAAGAGGGGCATGAAAGACTGCCGTAACGCTCTAATGGCTCGATCTGGCCAGCTGATAAACCGCACTTTCTTATTCGACGTGTTGGCATCAGAACTATTGGGCTCATATTCATTGATATTCATTGATATTCAGGTGATTTTCTGGCCGCAATTTGCTCACTGTTCTCGCAGTGACTGATCCGCAGTATGACCCCCAACCCAATGCATTCCGCAGTGACTCGACCCTCTCGGGCCGGGAGTACGACCCGGCGGCCGGCGAGCGACTGACCAAGGAGGCGGTGACGCTCCGCAGCCAGCGGCGGGAGCAGCAGCGCCGGCCGCGGCCGCTGGCGCCGCTCAGTCTGAGCCGACCGCCAGCCGCCGCCTCCTGGGAGGAGGTCGGGCGGAGCCTGCTGCACCTCTACAAACACGTCACCGACGGTGGCGCCGCCCTGGTGAGCCCGCAAGGAACTAACTACGTCGGAAAGCTGAGCTTGTTGGCTCGTTACGGGTCGACGTGGTCAATGGTATCGTCATCGATTGAAGCTTATTGGTACCATTTTTTCGCATTAATTTGCGAAATTTTGCCGTTGAATGATGACGACAGGTTTTCTTCATGTAACTCATGCACTACAGTCGCTTCACCTCGGTCCTTGTGCAACTCCTGACTCTCTCCCGTTTGTCGACAGAGCCTGCTGTCACCTGTCGAGCTGGAGCCCACTCTGGCCCGGCTGCAGCGGGGTGAAGCCGCCTCCCCGCCGCCCCCACCCCCGCCCGACGGGGAGCAGCAGGAGACGCGGTCCGGCCGCGCCGCCGGCCGACACGTCACTTTCCGGGACGAGGAGACCGTCCGACGCCGGCTGGATCTGGACGGGACGGGTGGGGGAGAGTCTGGAAATGATAGAGGGACGGTAAATGGGAGTGGTGAAGAGCGTGTGACGTCTCGGAGTGAGAATGTTGGGAAGGACACGATGGTGACAGCGATGGAGGCGGACCCGGGAGCGAAGGGAGGAGAGTCAGGAAACGATAGAGGGACGAACAGTGATCAGAAGGCGGAGAGGAGTAGTGACCAGCGCACGGCCGAACGGGGTGAGCATGTGGGGAAGGAGGCGACAGGCGGCAGCGAGTCTGGGAACGACAGAGGTGCGGAGAATGATCGAACGGCGGAGCCGAGCAGTGACGAACCTTCTGTTGAGGGTGTGGGAAAGGGCATGACGGTGACTGTGCCGGAAGCGATGGAGACAGACCAGGGGGCGGGCGGTGATACGACTCAAATCGGTGATGTCATAACGGCTGTGGCTAAGGTTGGGGATAATGCTGTGACGCCGGCTACTGTTCATACGCCCTCTGAGATTCCGGCCGATGATAAATGTGCCAGTGATTCCAAGGTTCTCGACACCGAGCGGATTGAATCGGAAAAGGACATCTCCGCGGTTAGTAGTGCCGAGCAGCGGGAGAGCAAGTTTGAGCCAATGGACACTGATAGCCCTGCTGAGTGTGGCGCTGCGGTAGAGACGTCCGCCGTTGAAGGCGGTCAGGTGGCGAGCGCCGAGCCTGAGGAGATTAGACCGACGCCAGTGGAAGGTCCTAGGACAGTCGCAACGTCACCCGAACCAGTGCGTTCGGACAACTCGGCAACCGCCTGTGATACTGGAGACGTAAGTGATGATGATGTCAATATGAAAGGGCCGACAGAGGCTTGCCCTGCGGACGTTGATGTATTGAAGAGTGACAAAGAACAGGTTGATCCTAGTGAAGAAAGTAAACGAGACTCAAAAGAGACTGTGGAAGGCGGTGACAGGCCAAAGTTGAAAGAATGTTCAGAGATAAAGCCCGAATCGACAGACTCTGAAATGACATCGAAACAAGCGGGAGGTGATGCCTCTGTTGAGCCGTCTGTGCAGGTACTTGAACAAGAGACAGTGTGTGCTGAGAACGTGACTGAGCCTGACTTTAAAAATAATAGGACCATCCCTACCACTCACGTACCCACTCAATCTGCAGAGGTGAAATATGAGACTACCGGCGGTCCCTCCGCGTCTGAAAAAGACGGCTCGCCAGACGCCGCTCATGAGACGAGTGAGGTGGCTGCAGTGACTGGCCACCAGGGTGATTCACTGAAAGCGAGTGAGCCACCAGTGACTAGGCAGGATGCTGCTGCCGGCTCGGGAGCTGCCGCGGAAACTGATCACCCGTCCCCGGGAGCAGTACCGCATGTGAAGTCGGAGGACGGCGGTTCGGAAACGCCGTCCGCTGACCGGTCGACTCTTGTGTTTAGCACTCCCAGGCCGATACTCTGCGATTATGACGCATCGAGTGATGACTCCACCGCTGAAGCCGCTGAGCTGGTCCGGCCGCCGCCCTCGCCGCCACCGTTACCTCCGCCCCCGCCCCCGCCACCTCCACCAAAGGAAAGTGATGTCAGTCAGAAGCCAGTGTCCGCGTCTCGTGATTCCTCCTCCGGTGCTGCTGAGGTGACAGGCAGCGTCCACTCTCCTCCTCCGTCAGGAGTGAGTTTCGATGAGTCGTGGCACTCAGCGTTCACAGCCACCTCAGCCCTGCGCCGTTCCACCTGCAGTGACCCGGAGGAGGGTGAGATTCGATCCGACAGCGGGTCCGCGGATGAAGACGCCGAGTCGCCAGGGCGGCGAGCATCCCGAGACGATAGCAGGAGTGGAGAACAGTCCCGGTTGGATGTTTCCGTACGAGATATTCCTCTGCCGTCCTCTCCACCGCCACTACCGCCTGAGTCGCCTCCCGCGCCTCCCCCGCCGCCGCCTCCCCCTCCGCCAAAGACGACAACGCGTCGTGTGTCCTCCTACGAAGAGGGCGAGCTAACAGACTCAGATGCTGACTCGGACAGAGGTGATAGATCGCGGAAAGTATCGGAGGAGATGGCAGAAAGCCGAGACAGTTTGACGGCTGATCCCCAGAGAGCTGTCAAATTGGAACTGTCTGACGTGCAGAGAAGCACTGATGCTTCAGGACATGGTAGAGGTGTGGGTGGAGATGGCCTTGCGACGTCAACACATTCAAAACCATCATTAGCTATCCCTAAATCAGACGAAGGCAAGCCTGATCCATCGGCTACCGTAGTGAAGTCCTCGGTAGATAGGCCGCGCCGCTCCGGACTTCTGGCCAAGCTGAAGAGTTTCAGGATTGGGCGCGACTCGAAAGACGGTCGACGCGTGCTTAGTCCCGGACCGGACCAGGCTGGCAGCCCGAGCGGTCAGCGAGTGACCACTCCAGAGTCTCCACTGCTTAGCAGTCCAGCAGGCGAGCTAAGCCGCAGTCCGGCTGCTCAGTCCGTTGGCAGTCCAGTATCTCAATCCGTCGCCAGTCCGGCAGCTCAGTCCGTCGCCAGCCCAGCCATTCATAAAGAAGTGGAGAGCTCTGTGTGTTTTGCTGACGCCAGCTCCGCCTCCGAGAGGACTGCTAAAGACTATCTTCTTGGTGCTGGTGGGGATGGTACAATGGGCAGTGAAATTGGCACTGAGGTAGAGCCCCCAGGCGTGAAAGATAAACCTCCTGTAATCAACCCCCAGGCGGGTAAAACAGAAGAAGTGCAGACTGGCTGTGGGGTTTCCGCTATACAGCCTGTCAGACGTGTTCTGCCCCGCCGGAGGGCACGATCTCTGAAGGAGGCCATATCCGTCCCCAAAACTGGAAAAGAAGTGAAAGCTAGTGATATTGCTGCGGCGAAGAATGCGAATTGCGTCGTTCGTATCGCAGCTGATGAAAGAAGGGCTGCTGAAAAGGCGCTGCACTCGAATACCAAGCTCTCTATCAAGGAGTTGTTTTCGAAATCGAATCAAGAAGAACGAAAACATGACCTTAGCGTTGCACTGTTTGTGAAACAAGACCAAGATCAGAAGCCTGCCCCTAGCCCACTCTTATCTGAAACTGATGCTCAGAAAGCACAAGCCCATGAAGTTGATAGTTCGGAAGCACAAGTCGCCGAAAATGTTCTGAAAGCGGAAGTCCCCGAAGGGGATACTCCGAAAGTGCAAGTCCCCGAGGCTTATAGTCCGAAGGCGCAAGTATCCGTAGCTCTTAGTCCTAAGACGCCAGTCTCCGAAGCTCATAGTCCTAAGATTCAAGTCTCCGAAGCTGATAGTCCTAAGACGCAAGCCACCGAAGGTGATGCTCTCCAAGCACAAGCCCCCGAAACCGATGCTCCCAAGATGCAAGCACCCGAAGCTGATGCTCCCAAGATGCAAGTACCCGAGGCTGATTTCTCCAAAGAAGCTGATGCTCCGCAAGCACTCGAGGCTGATGCTCCTAAAGAACAGGTTCCCAAAACGGATAGTCCGAAAGAACATTTCCCTGAAGCTGATGACCCGAAAGTGGAAAAATCCGAAACTCATGATCCAAAACCTGAAGCGCAAACCGAAAGTGTCGCTGATGAAACTCATCCTGAAAATGACTCCGAACAGCCACGTGAGCATTTAGATGCCGAAGTTGTAGATAGCTTAAACACGAATGACAAACCCGCTCCGATGGATACGGACCGTCCAGTAGAGGTCAGAGGCGATGGCGCTGAAGCAGAGAAACAATCGCCCACTTCCCCACAGGATGAAGGTGATGATTCTGTGCAGATGTCCCCCGAAACCGGACCGAGTCAAGACGACGTTGCTCAGTCTTTAGAGTCATCTGTGTACGAGGAGGAGAATCCGCTTCCGCTTGGCGTTAACGAGGGCGTACTCTCGGAGGAGAAAATGGTGGAAAGATCACCTGGTATGGACGCGGAGCATACTAAGCAACAGAAAGAGGAGGCGAGTACAGCGATAGACCAAGACGTAGACATGAGCGTGGATTGCGCAGATCAGGAAACGAGCTTGGGTGAAATAGATGATCCGGGGTCTGAAGTAAAAGATAAAGAGCAGCAAGATCAGGAACCGGGGCGCAAGGATAATGCCACCGTGGACAAAGCTGATGATAAAGTGGAAGAGAATAAAATGGATGATGACGACGATGGCACTCCTCAAAGTGAACACCGTGAAGCACCTGATGACGCCAACCTGAAACACCAGGCTGATCAGGATAAGAATGGATGTGGGGACTCGGTGGAAGAACGCAACCCTAGTGATGAGAGCGCAGCGGAAGAACGCCAGCCCAGTGAAGAAGCGGCAGACAAACCGCAAACTGACGTGAAAACAACCATTTCTAGTGACAAGGAAGATGGTGAGCATCGCGGTACCAGCGGGGAGTCAGGCGATGACTGTACTGCCGCCGAGAGTGGCGACCAGGAAAAACGACAAGTGTCTGCCGAAAGCGAGCATCGTGCTGAGAGCGAGAAGAGGGCCGATTCAGCTGAGGATAGACGCGGTACATCCACGGAGGAGGGGGAGAGGGACGCACGGGGCAGTGAGGAATCCTCAGGTGAGGAGAGAGGCGCGGAGTCGGCCCGCGTGGATCAGCCGGATCCTACTGACGACAGTTGCGCCGGCGCGGAGACGGCCGGCTCCGCTCAGGCGTCCGACACAGGCGCCGAGTCGGAGCCAGCCGCTCCCGCCGCCGGCCGACGACGGGGCGGCAAGCGCAAACGCAACATTCTCGACTCACTGAAGATGTGGCCGCGTAATGACCCGGCAGAGAAGCGGCGGAGTAAGCGCTCACGCACGGCTGGAGGTTTGCGCTACGAGGAGCCAGCTGGGGGAGATGAGGTCGCCAACCACCGCGAGACATTCTCGGCGCTGATTCCTGCCGCTCTGCGCTACGACCGCTCCTCGATGAAGATTGGCGAGGCCTCTCCGCGAAGGAAGGCTGCTGATCTGGCCGGGGACGGTGGTGACCAGCCGGTACCACTCTCTGAGGATGAGCGTGACGCCGTGCTGGCCTGGGTGGCGTCGCACGCAGAGAACGGCGGCGCAGTGCGCCTGCTCTGGGCGTACCTGGACATGCTGGAGACACTCAGGGACCGCCGCTGGCCGTCCGGCCTCGCTGAGCTGTTCACTGAGCTGTATGAGTTGGCGCGGCCTCACACCACCCGGCCAGAACCGTTCGAGTTGGAGGTGACGGCCGACTCGGCGCCGGCTCTGCGCCGACAGGTGCTGCTGGCGCTGCTGTACGCAGAACTGCGCGTCGACTGTAGTCTGGCCGATGGCGCCGGCGCTGAGGGCCTTCAGCTGGCAGAGGAGGAGCTGTCCTGGCTGGGATTCCTCGTACACCGTGAGGATGTGTTGGAGAAGAAACAACCCGCCACGCTGCTCCGTTTCGGCTGGTGCTCCAGCAAGCTGTGCCGACTGCAGGGTGATGCACCGCTGGCCATGGCGCAACTGCGCGAGCTGGAACAGTGGTACGAGCGAACCCCGGCCGAGCGACGACCCACCGTCCGTCTGGCCAACGCTGCCACTGAGCGGCTGATCTCTCAGCAGTCGGTGCAGCGGCAGCTGGCCTCGCTGCAGCGCGTGCACGACCTGGGCAGTCTGCAGCGGCTGTACGACCAGCAGCGGCTCGAGGACGTAGTAGACGTGCTGGCCGACACGTTCGGCGGCTCCGGCTCGGCGGTGAAGCTGCCGCAGCCGACAGCTGGCGGCGAGCCGCTGCCGCACCGCAGCCGTCAGCTGCTGATGATGGTGGACGCGCTGCAGCGACTGGAGCGGCCGCGCGGCGAGCTGGCCGCCTACGCCGAGTCGTGTCTGCACGAGGCGCTCCAGTCGTACCTGGCGCTGGACGAGCCGGCCGAGCGGGCGTGCTGGGCGGACGCGCTGCTCGGGGTGCTGGCCGCCCTGCAGGCCTGTCTGGAGCGCGGTGATGACTGGATGGAGACGTTGGAGCCGCCGCGCCGCTGCCGCCTGACTGAGAATCTCCTCCACCTCACCGTTCACCAGCTGAACTGCGCTGACGCGATCATTCTGCCTCTGGAGACGGTGACGCCGTGGCTGCTGCTGCACCACGCTATCGCCACTGCCGAGCGCAGTGCGTCTGGCTCTGGCCCTACCGGCGGTGGCCGGCCGCGGACTATGCCGGCCGCCCTGCGGTTCCTCGTGGAGGCACACGAGGCGCTGGGCGCCCGCTCGTGGTGCTGCACGGACGGCGGTGCGCTGCTGTTGCGTAGTGTCGACCACTTACTGCCGGCTCTGGACGCCGCTGACGACCTGCCGTACGACGAGCAGCTCCGCCGCGAGCTCGAGCAGTGCTTCTTCTGCCTGTACGGCCACCCGGAGAGGCGGCGCGCGGCTCGGGATCTGCAGGATCACGGCGTTCCACCAGTGACGCTCACCTGGCCCCGCGCGCAGCTGCTCTACTACTACTTCTGTCCGTGTGAGCTGCCGCGATTTGACTCGTACCGCGACCTGAGCATCTCCGCCGACGATGAGGCGCTGTTCCAGCGCGTCATGGCACTGGTTCCTGAGGAGAGCTCGCCGGACCGACTGTGGCGCGCGCTGGAGGAGTTTGTCACGGCGTCTGAGGAGCAGCGCCCGCCGCCGCCGGCCGTGCTGCCCGCCACCAGCGTCACCAAAAACCTCTACTACCTTGTGGCCGACTTCCGGTTCAAGAACCGCCAGTGGGAGACGATCGCGCCTCAGCTGGAGTCGCTCGAGTTCTATGCGCGCGACCTGTGCATCAACCCGGAGCGGCGCGACTCATGGGCGGCCATGGCGCTAACACGCGCCTCGGAAGTGGGCCGCGAGCTGAACCTGTGCCGCCGGCCCAGCGAGGACGCACCAGAGCTGTGGAGCCGCGTCGAGGCGGCCGTGCGCTGCTATCAACGCGCGCTGGAACTCGATCCGAGCACTCACGACCTGTGGCTCGAGTTCGGGACGTTCTCCTACATGCTCAACTCGCACGCCAACCGGCTGCTCAGACAGGTCAGTTGGCTGACGGTGATCCCTTTTTTTATATTACTGGAACTGTCTGTTGCTCGTTTTGAACGCTGATTTTGTTAAGATAAATCGTACATCTTTGTTTTTTGTGGTTTGGAGATGTTATCCCTTTCCATGAGTCGCTAACTAGCCTGAGAGTTGTGTGTTGTTTCTATTCTCTACGTGAAGGACCTGTTTCCGTTATGGGTGAATATGTAACCACATCATAGCCAACGACCTTCTCTGACCATTTACCCCGCGTCCGCCGCGTCCCAGGAGTCGAGCGGTGACCTGGACCTGGCCACTTTCGGCCGGCTGGAGGCGATCGCCGCGCGGATGGCCGGCCAGGCGGCCGAGTGTTTCCAGCGCGCCGAGGAGGTGGCTGTCGAACAGGCGGCCATGGAGGACGGAGAGTTCTACGACGACCGCTGGCTCCACCACTACATGCTCGGAAAGATCGCCAGCAAAGACGACCAGCCCGTGCAGCGGGTGCTTGCTCACTATCAGAAGGTTAGTGGGCTGTCTATCCATCCTGGTAGACGGTGAATCGGTTTGTTCCCTTAGCTTTTCGGATTCTTTCTATACTCCGGCCGGGATATCCCGAGTCGCCCAAAGAAAGTATATCTCACTCACGAGAGTTTGATTATTGATCACAACTGACTGGCACGCTAAGAGGAACATTTACCGCCCGTCTCCGTTCCTAATAATTATGTAACTGGTTATCAGCAGTAGGGGTACCCATTTTTCCCGATTTTGGAAATTTGTGGGTGGGGGTGGTTTTTCCCATTATTTCGCGGCTTGTGATTCCAATGATGCCAAAAATATTGAAATCAAAGGTGGTTTAGGGGTCGCGAATTGAGATTGAAATTTGCGTATTTACCTAGAAATATGCCTATTTTACGCTGATAATAAATCACACTAAAGGCAAAGTTTTTGTTTTGAAAGTCGGGTTGAGGGGTCATTGAGCGCTCCTTTTTCATCCAGATCGATGTGCTCCATCACGTGGTTCCGGTTAAATGCTTTACTAGCGATTATTACGATGTCGATATTGTAACATTTGGTGAAACCGGGAATCCCGGCGACCAACAACAGGAGCAAACATCCCGGCCCGGGATGTTTTGCTCCTGTTGTTGGTATCATTCTGGTCAGCGTGTAATCATTTTTGATATCTTCTGCCTCTTGAAGGTCATGAGTTGTAATGGTGGCCTTTGATGACCTGTGACGTCAAATTAAAATGTGACCTTTCAGTTGCCACTCTCAGTTCATGACAGGCTCTTTGTGTCCGTGCAAATAAGCTCAGGATACATCTCACAGATCATGGCTCCGAATGGACCTCAAATCATGTAATTAGAAAACGATCAAACCATTTTGACCGTATGCTTCCACAAGAAACGCAGTCCTGATCGCTCACGGCTACGATGTAATAGACCTCTGAGACAGAGTAGGGTAAATCTGGGTGTTCTACCCAAAAATATCAACTTCTAATCCGAAAACATAAACTTCAAAGCGTCGATTCTTTCCACGCCCACCAACCATGTACGTACTATTCCATTTCTTCAGTGGGGACAGATACACACCGTTCTTGTGGAAGAGTTTCCGATACAACTGCAGATCATTTACGAGTTCATATTCGACCACACGCGACTAGCCATGCGCTGATACGTGCATGGTTGATATGTGACGAAGACCTTTCACAGCTTCTTGCACAGATCACTTGTGATCTCAGGTACCTATTTGGCGTCTGAGTCTGAAGAACCTAATGTAGCAGGATATTTTCATCCTGCATGGGCCGTATGGTGGTACATACCAGGACGCATCATATAAGGGAGTGTGCGTGCCAATGCCAGGAGTCAGTAAACGGTTCTGCCTCGGAGTTGGCTGAGCCGTCTAGACTTTGGCACCTTCCTAATTTTCAGCTTTAAGCAATGGCATTCGTCGACTTCAGTTCAGCATCTGCTGAGGGCTTGGACTGAGCCTGTAGAGTGCAGTGTGCAGTGTAAGGTCCGTTATCTTGCAAGGATACTGCTGGCAGCGGCCGTCACCAGGCACCATGGCTCCATAACATGATATCTGCACCCGTCTCAAGTCATCAGCTGGTATAGGAGTGGCACATGCCCAGAACTGGAGTCACGAGCAGTCGTGCACGCGTTCGGCCAGGCCAGTGCTGTCCGTCATCAGCAAAATTGCAAACATATTTCTTTCATAATGGGGTGAGGATGGAGTTTCGGTGTTACCGTCCTTGGTGTGCTTGGCCAGCTTCCTTTCCATATGCACAAACGCACATGCTGTGTGCGGGTTTGGGTGTTTGTGGGGCAGGGGCAAAGCTACACTCATACAGCAGCCACCCGACGGTGGTGTGAAGCTTGCGCCCCTCCCTCAGCTGTCTCTGCAACTCCGGGACTCGGGGAGTTCGGCTAGCGAATTGGCAAAGGTCATCAGACGTGCATACCGGCATAGCTGAGTGCTGCTTTTATGTCGGTATAGATATACAGATTACAGAAGCAATTGATAACTTGTTTATCTGCCATATTTCCGTTAAAATACGGCATGCGAGTTGTATCGTCACATACCGTAACGGTTTTTAATGCCACTCAAACCCAGATTGTATCGATAGGTCAATGTTCATGTCCTGGGGATCGGTCATTGCCTTTGCTGAATGAGACGACTCATTGAAAATTAGGTGGTCCCAATGAGAAAGCTTCGATCGCTGATTTTGACCCTCCTGACTACATAGCCATTCGTTCTAAGAGTTGCGGTCTTTAGCTACTAATGACGGTCTAAGCCAGAGTGAGTGTAAATGAGCATATGCTGTTCATTGACCAAAATGATATTTTTGGTGCTCTCTTTTACCGCTGCACGTCGAATATACAACTAAAGCAATGTTGCACGGTGTCTAACAGTCATTAATACCACTGCAACACATTGGCTTTGCATATTTATAGTCGTTCAAATAAAATCATTTTTCCACTAAAATTAAAACTCCAATGCAAGCTCGCGACCCATAAAAGTGGTCTAATATCATTATTTCTGTCACTGCTATAGATCCAGAACAGAGCAAATAATGATGAAATCGATCCCAACCTGTTGGCATGGTAACCTTGTCCCAACATAAAACAATGTTAATTTGGTCGATTTTCTGCTTAAAATTAACATGTTCATTTTGAATTCGTGACCCCCAAAAATCGTTTGGCTTCGTTATTTTTGGCACAGATGGAATCAGAATAGGCCAAATAATGGGAAAATTGACCCCAACCTCTTGGCATGGTAATCTTGTTTCAAAATTAAATAGCATTAATTTTGTCTATTTTTCGCTAAAATTGGCATTTTCATTTTGAATTCGCGACCCCTAGAAATCGTTTGATTTCGGTATTTTTGGCACAGGTGGAATCAGAATAGACCAAATAATGGGAAAATCCACCCCCACCTAAAATTTGGAAAATTGACCCAAAAATGGGTACCCCTAATCAGCAGTAATCTAACCACCCACCTGTCTTTGCCGCGAGCGCCCGGCTAACCAAACCAGTCTGGATGTCCCAAAAACCAACACATCATCCTCACATGTTCGTCGCCAGGCTCAGGAGCTGCTGCGCGACGCCGAGTGTCCGCGGAAGATCAACTATCAGTCGCCGCCGCACCAGGCGCTCGAGGCGCTCGAGGTGTACTACCGCACACACGCCACCGTGCTCAAGTACCTGCTGCAACACGAGCAGCAGGCCCTGGACGGGGAGGTGCGGCGCGCCATCGTCTGGCACCTGGACGCCATGGAGCAGAGCGCGCTGCCGATGTGAGTTAAACGCCGCATGAATAACCTCCGCTGTTAGTTCGACATCCCATGTAATTATATTCGCTAATTCTCACTCGGAACTCGTGAGTAGGATGATTGGTCTGTGATAAACTGCAGGTTTTTTCTGCAGTTGCTCCTAGCCTTTGCCTGTGTTATTTGATTGTTCATGGTTTTCAGTGTTGTGTCCTTTCGTTGTGTGGGACTGACGAGTATTTCGCCCACAGAAAGCCGCAGAATGAGCGTGAGGGAGAGCTGAAGCGGAAGCGCGACCCGTCCTGCTCCGAAGACCCGGTGGAGGTGAAGCGACTCAAACTGGACGAGGCAGCGGCCACCTGCGCGGTAAGAACTAAGAACCAGCCCCACGACGTGCGGTGACAGACGGGTTCAGAAAGATCAGGTGTGTGACCTAGCCTATCACCAAATTTTAGCTTCCAGAATTGTATTTCTGTTAACCTAGCCGACCTATTGCATTTTTTGCGATGCTTTGTGTAAGTTTTGTTGTATTTAATTTGAATGATGATAGGCCCGTTTTCCTGTACTAACTAAGTTTTTTAGATAAGTTGCGGGCTGTTTCCTATACGAAATATCGAGTCAAGGCTGTGACCGGTACCTGAGTGAGGGCGGGTAATTCCCGTTCATAAGCAAGCGTCCACCTCCCCTCGGCAGGTAACGCTCTCGCACAAGATCCTGGCGTCGGCGGTATCTGAGGCGCGGGCGCGACTGTCGGGACTCGAGCCACCCAGTGAGCAGGAGGGCCTGGGAGCCGCGTCCGCGACCCCAGCACCGGCATCGACCGAGGAGCGTGCGCCGACGGTAGCTGAGGGGACCGAACAGCGTCCATCGCCGGCGGCTGAGGGAGCCGCTCCGGTGTCTGCTTCTACCTCTCAATCAGCGTCGACTCCGACAACGGTAGTGACGGCGTCGGGAGCTGCACCGTCGGCGGCACCGGCAGCTGCGGCATCGTCGACGGCGGCGGAGGCCGTCTCTGACGATGACGTGGTCCTGCTCAGCGACGACAGTCGCCCAGCAGCCCCGGCGGCCCCGGCGGCGAAGGAGGAGGAGCCCGACCCCGGCCACAGGCGGCTGGTGGCCCGCTGCGTGGAGGCGCTGCACCATGTCATCAAACGGTTCCCTGAGCACTACAAGTCTGTCTACAGACTGGCGCACTACTATTATACCAGCAAAACCAACCGGTCAGTCTCGTCTGGATAGCTTTACTATGGTCTTATGGGACTCACGGATTCGTGTGTAGTGTGCATGCAACGCTAAGGTCACCTTTGTCGTGAACTATGTTTTTTGGGGGAGGGGTAGACCCTTTCGGTCTGACGAAACCATTCCAGGGCCGGAAAGATGATAGGAATTAGGGGGAGACATTGGCCTGGGCGAGCACCCTGGTGAGTGCCAGGGCTGATCCCGTCCAGAGGACAGGCCAACCAGCCCCCTAGCACTTACCGCACCCGGCTACGGGCGTGCTCTTAACGGACATTCCCGCATGGGATAAAGTTGCCCGTCCAGCCTGGAGGTTGAGGCGTGGAGAAGGATTTGACTGTCCTGAGGATGAAATTGACGGAACGGTGTGTGTACGTACTATGTTTGCTTGAATCTGCGCTTATTTGAGAATAACTCCATATCGTGGAGGGAAAGTAAAAGTGGAAGCGAGGAAAGTCGCAGGTCCTTTGAAAGGGGCCTCTTTCCATGGACAGCTTCAACTTCAACTATATTTGGGCGTGAAGTACCTATGCTTACCTAGATAGCAAGGATCATTTGAAGGGTAGAAGACAAGGAACGGAACAGAAACAGACGCTTTGGATAGAGCTCTGTCCGATGTGAATTTATTTACGACAACCGTTGCCCGTTGTAGCATAATTTTGCCTTGACTGTGAACATTACCAGTTGTGTCAGACGTCGGTCACGTGATGGGCCTCTCTTTTGACCCGGCAGACATCTGGACTGGGCACGTGACCTGCTGCTCGGCTGTGCCGACTGGCAGACTAAGAGCCACATGCCCACGTTTGGCCTGTTCGCCGAGAGAAAACCCAACAACTTCTTCCATGTGAGTCACTGAGACTGATTATTGGCAGCGCTCTGTGTAATGGCTATGATGTGTGACTGGCAGGGGCGTTTGGTATTTGGTTTTGATTGACTCGAAATATGGACGGTTCAATTCTGTTTAGTGTAGGTCCAGCTAAGCTATGACACCCAGGTCGTACCGAAAGTCTTCATTGTTTGTTTTAAAATTGCCTCGAGTCCTTGACCACATGTAAAATTAATTTTCTGCATACTCAGGGAAATGCTAGATATCGACTGTTTTGTCTGACAGAGCGGGCTCTGACCAGCACTTCTCCCTCCCAGTGAGCTCAGCCGCCCAATCTAGATATCTATGATCAGGATCACACTCCAGTGATCATAAACTCAACAACAACCAGCCCCCTTCCGATTGTGTAAGCTTGCCCCCCCCCCCCCCCACCCCCCACCCCCACCCATTTTCCGCAGGGCATCTGGCGTATTCCGATCGAGGACATTGACCGGCCGGGAAGTTTCGCCGCGCACATGTACCGCTCCGTGTCGCTGCTGGCCGACGTGCTGCGCGCCGCGGACGATTTCCGCACGCTGCTGCAGCTCTCCGACTGGCTCCGGCCCATGCCGGACGATGACAAGTACGTGTAGGAGGTTGGGGTGCTGTGGGTGGCTGGGGGCTGCGGGAGACTTAAGGCCGATGGTGGGCATTGGGTCTGCCTGGTGCTGGGTGGTACGGAAGTTCTTCCGTTGTTTGTTCCTGGTGTCTCTCCGTGGTTAATGGTGATGTTCGTCTGTGGTAAGGTAGTGGTGGCCGGCTGGTTAGTTAGTGCATGCCTTGCCGTGCTTATTGTTGGTTGAGTGTCCCTTATTTACTGAGCATTGAATTCTTTAGTTGCAACTAATAAAGTGCTATATAAAAAAGATACTATTGAGCACACCCCGCAGTTGCACATCCCTTCTCTCACCTTTACCCGCCCTGCCCCGGGTGTGCGTCGCCAAGTCGGCACCCACTGATCCTCACTGCTGTCTCACAGGAAGTACCTGCGGGACGCGGAGCGCGAGCAGCTGGCCGGCCACGCGTTCAACATGGGCCTGCAGTGTGCGCGCGCCACCTTCCGGCGACTGTTCAAAGCTCAGTCTCCCGTGTCGGGCACCAGGCGGCTCTACTTCCTGCTAGGCCTCTATGAGACCCATGCAGGGATGCGGCCGCGGCGGAGACCTAAGATCGCGCGACTTCTGGAGGAGACGTACAAATTGTTCAGGGGCGGCAAGGTATGATCTAATAAAATATTATGGTTGGAGTTGACTTGGGAAGGGTGGAATGCACTGTCTAGTCTTTTAGCTGATATTTTGTATTTCGGAGACATATTGTTGCCATGTTGTTTTGAAAGATAGCTCTTGAGATGTCATTTAATCTAAGGTAATGTAATGATGTCACCATTTTATGTTATCAGGATATCCTTTATTCTGTTCCCATGTTTGCAGGTTGAGTCGGAGCCGCCGCTGCTGCAGCAGGCCATTTCTTACTGCCGCTCCCAAGTGAACGCCATTCAGCAGGCCAAGATGCAGGTAGGTCAGGAAGTACTGGCGCGTGCACTGCATGACCACTGCAGGGGCTAGGCTAGGGACATGCGCTGTCCTCGCGGTTTATGCTGCTCCAGCGAGAATTCGCGTTACTGATCCCACAAATATTGACGGTTCTTGGTCGCTAGGGTGCGTCAGCTTGAAGGCAATTGTGTCGTTTTGCAAACTTCCTGCCTGATGATCCGATGATTGATGTGATGGCGGTCCGGTCTGTACTGATCCCACAGTCCCAAGTACTGACCACTAGTCTGCTCTGACATTCCGCCCTTCCGTCTGCCGGCAGGGCGCTCCCGGCGGGCCGGCGCCGATGGCCCGCGGCTCCGGCGGCGTGACTCGCGGCACGGGCCGCCGTGGCCGACCGCCCCTCTCCGGCAGCCGTGGCCGCGGCCGTCCGCCGGGCTCTGCCACCGCCGTCACCGGCGGCCGGCTGCCGTCCATGCAGGACCAGCTACGGCAGCTGCAGGCGGCGGTGGAGGCCGAGCGGCTGCGGCAGCTGCAGCAGGTGTGGGCCGATCAGCTGGGCAGCCGAGCCACCTCCGTCCAGGCGGACGTGGAGGCCAACTACCGGCGACTCCTGCAGCTGCAGCGGGCCGGACAGCCGGCGAGCGAACAGAGCAAACCCGCGCAGACGCCGGCCAAACCGGCCCAGACACCAGCCATACCAGCTCAGGTGACAGTGGAACCCGTACAGACAGTACCCAAGTCGACGGCAGAAGCGCTTACGAAACCACCGTCACAGACGGTACCCCAGCCGGCGGTATCGACAGCTACCAAACCAGCGACTTCGACATCCAAGCCACCAGCGCCAGCGGCTAAGCAGCCGGTCTCAGCTCCAGCTCCTATGCCGGCCCGGTCGGCTCCGGAGACTACGGCGGCCAGTCGGACGTTAGCTCAGGCAGCCTCCGGTGGTGCTGACTTGTCCGTGCTGGCGGCCCTCTCTCACGCCGGTCTCACTATTACCACTGTGAGTCAGGAGAGTCCCCCGCCTTCCGTCACCCCCGCGCAGTCGCGACCCACCCCGCCGCCGCCGCAGCAGGCCGCGAAACCACGCTTTTCAGACGCGTTTAGATCGGAGGAGGTTAGTCAGACGGCAACGGTTCCAGTGCCGGCGCGATCACAGCCTCAGACAACAGCGGCGCCGACGCGGCCACAGCCGTCCCAGCCGCAGACAACCAAGCCACAGCCGCCGCAGACGACCAAGCCACAGCCGCAGCAGACGGCCAAGCCGCAGCCTCAGGCGACACCCAAGCCTCAGCCTCAGGCGACATCCAAACCACAGGCGACAACTAAGCCCCAGTCGCAGCCGACATCTAAGCCCCAGCCGCAGGCAATATCGAAGTCTCAGTCGACATCCAAGCCGCTGCCACAGGCCTCAGCCAAGCCTCGGTTCTCTGACGCGTTCCGGGGGACGGAGAACGGTCAGCCGTCGGCGGCCGCGCTGCCGGCCCTGCCCAAGTCGCTCACGGTGAAGGAGGTATCGGTACCGGCCTCGTCGGCATCTGTCGCGGCGTCGGCAGTGGCGTCGGCGGCCACCGGTCGCACCTCCGATTCGGTTAGGGTTTCGGTATCGCCGGTGCCGCCAAAGGACGGACGGGCCGCGGCTGAGACTCTGCGAGCTGTGAAGGCGACTCCGGGGATGACCATCACTCCGACTAGTGGAGGTAGTAGGACGACCCCTCCGACCAGCGAGACGAGACCGTCGACCAAGGATGGGTCTATCTCTGTGGCGACAGTGACACCGACCAAGCCGTCAGCCAGCGCGGCGGCGGTCTCGAAGACGCCGGAGAAGGCGGCGGCTCCGTCGGAACGTCTTCCGTCGGAGGTATCTGTCAGTGTGTCGGCCGGCGGCGGTTCCGTCAGCATCACCCCTCTGTCGACCTCCCGGCCGGCTGTCACCACGGCCGCGGAGACTCCGAGCGTGTCTCTGACTCCAGCGGTGCCGCGGCCCCAGCCGAGACCGGTCGCCAGGGATCGACCCCGTCCGCGGCCGACCGCTACTGCCACCGCGCTGCTGCGCCAGTACCGGAGCCGGCCGCCGCCGCCGCCGCTGCCGCGCCTTCCCAGCGGGATGACGGTGACGCCTAGCCGTGCTCCGGCGCCGGCGCTGCCGTCTCACATCTCCATCACACCGGTGTCGGCGGCGCCGCGGCCGGCCCCCATCCCGGCCGAGCTGGCCCGCGCGGCCGCCGGCGGACTCTCCATCACCCCAGTGGTGCCGCCGGTTCGGCTGGTGTCCAGACCGCGGCTGGCGGCTCCCTCCGGCGCGCCGCGGCCGCCCCCGCCGCCTCGCCAGTCCTCCCAGCGGCCGGCGCGACAGCCGGCCGTCCGACAGCCGGTGGTGGCGCTACAGAAACTACCGCCGAGCGTTCTGCCGTCGCGGCCGGCCGGTGCCCCCACCCAGCGGGCCGGCAACCAGCGGCCGGTGGCCGGCTCGGCCCGGCCCGCACACTCATCAGCCGGTCCTCAGCGGCCTATGGCGGGCGCCGCTCGCCCCGCGCACTCGTCATCAGCCGGCTGGTCGCAGCGGGCTCCGCCGGCCACGGCTGCGGCTCCGGCGCGTAACCGGCCGTCGTTCTCTGCGGGTCTGCCGCGCCAGAGGCCGGCGGTGGATATGGGACAACTACCGGCCTCTATCTCAGTCACCCCTGTAGTGGTACCGGCCCAGCCGGCCAAGCCGAAACAGTCAGGAGGTAGTGATGATGACGTGATCTGTATCGACTGATCTCCAGAGATTTCCATCCGTGACAGGGGTCAGCGTGACTGCCAATCGTGCTGTGAACTGTTTTCCTAGTCCTTTTGTTAGCCTCGTTTGTGTACCGTTGTATTTAAAAATGTGAGGTCGTGGAAAAGTAAATTTTGGAAACATTTGGAGCCTGGAGGGTCTGCCAATAGCAGACAATGCCTACATGTTCAGCTGGAGCGAATTGACCCAGTTGCTTCTTATCAAATTCCAATCGTCTTTATTGTTCTCCAATGCCCAGTCAAGCCACAGGACACATGACTGCAGGCTGCGCCTTGTGAAATGTTTTGTATCTTGTAATATGCTTTGTAATAAAATACTCAATTATTGTTGATATTTTGATGAGATTGTTGCAGAGACCAGTCATCGATAACAAATATCACGTCTGAATGCGTTCCTGTATTTTCATAAATGACAACAGCACACGTTCACCGATGACACTGCTCAACTTGGAAACATTGATGTTACGCTGCGAACTCGATTCAGCCATACCATAAGAAAAATAATCCACCGTCATCCGTCACGTCTCCCGCCTTGCAGGTCCATTCTCATGTATATCGCCGGCAATGTCCTCACTTTCGGGACCAAAGACGATGGGTGCAGATGAGGTGAAAATCGGCGATCCGCACAAAGCGTTCACACGGAAAACATTGGCGAATTATCCCATGGTGAACAAACAGAACCTCCGTCCCACTGCCGCAGCGCGAGACATCCACCATAATGAGACGACACGTCGAGCCGACCGAACCGGCTGGTTTCACACAGGCCACAAGCGGAACAGAGTCCGTCAGCCAGCCGCGAACCTCGCAGCCCGCCCGCCGACGCTCAGTCGAAGCCGGCGCGGAGTGCCCGCTCCTGCTCGTGCCGCCGCTGCTCCAGCTGCCGACTTGTCTCCTCCACCCTCCTCTGTAGCAGGGTCGTGTTCTCGTCCAGCCAGCTCAGGCTGTCCATGTGCGCGTTCAGGATCTTCGAGATCTGGACCATCTGTGGAGCAGGGAGGATCAGTCAGTGGTGGCGCAGGACGAGGGTTATCGCTCACAACTGGATAATGTATTCGTCACTGATCGCCACAGTCTGTTAAAAAAGAGAAGGTGAAATACTTGAGGTTATTGGAAACGGCGATCAAATATACATAGATCAACAATTAAGTCTGGCAATGAACAAGTACAAGATACCGACGTAAGCAGCTAACCATCGGTATCCGCGGTTTAAATATTTGTCCTGGTGGCAGCCGAACTCTAGCTATTCCCACTCACCCTCGCCTGTCGGTTCCCATGAAGCCCCATTGCCGACACCAAACTACCCATCCTCCCTCGCCACCTCCCCTCCCAACTCACCGGGTCGTTATCATCCCTGGTCTTGTTGGCCGCGTTCACGTGCTCAATCATCTCCCTCAGATCCTCCGACATGCGCTTCAGCTGAGCGTCAATGCTCTCGGCCAGCTGGTAGGTGTGAGCGCGCTCCATGTCAGCGTGCTGGGGCGCCCCGCCGCCGCTCGCCGCCGACTCGACGGCGCGCTCCAGAGGGGTCAGGAGCTCCTCCAGCTCCCGCTGTTGAGTGGCCACGAAGTTGAGCTCGGTGTCCAGGCGCTCCTGGTCGAGCTTGACCCGCTCCACGGCGCTGTTGAGCTCCGTGATCTGGCGAGAGGGAAGGGAGTTACGAGGGGCGTTCAAAAAGTTCTCGGCCCGACCATGAAGGAGCAGAGATACGACGTCGACTCATTAGACCAAAAATGTTCATTTAGTCAAATAACCAGCGTTAAGACAAAAATATTTCGCGCAGCGCTTCGCGAGAGGCCCCTGGGTCTCCATAGCCAAGTGGGTTTTGGACGCATCTGGCACGTCCAAGACGGCTGCTTTTGTCTCCTTGCTGTCAGCGAAGTTGCCACTGCTAAGCAATTTCCTTATGTTGGGGAAGAGGTGGCAACCTTAGGGTGCAAGGTACGAAGAAAAAAGTGGCTGCGACAACAACTCGAAGCCACAGCTCACTGCTTTGCTGATCGTCACCCTGCTCATGTGTGCTGGTGCGTGGTCCTGGATCAGGCGCACACTTTTAGTCAGCTTCCCTAGTCTCTCCTTGATATCTGCTGCTCGCTACTGTTATCGAAGGGAGGTGTAGCATTCATCATTAATTGTGCGCCCCTGTTTTAGAAAGTTAACGAGCAGAGCCCCGCCATCATCCAAAAATGCAACCACTGTCACCTTGCCGTCTGACTTTAACACGTCGCACACATTTGGTGGCCTTTACTCAGTGTGCTTCCACTTTTGCAACTCGGTCACGCCCTGAGGGTCAATGTGTGACACCCACAATCCCTCCACGGTAACAAGTATTTCAATGAACTCTTTTGGATCTTCGATATAGGGGCCAAAATTTTCGCGTTACGCCTCCTTTCGAGTTTGCCTTTCCTCTGCAGTCAGCAAACGGGGGATGCATCTTGCAGAGATCTTTAACATATTAATACGCTGTCGAAGAATGGCTTTGAGGGACCTGATACACAACTCCGCTTCTGCTGCGTTGTTTCAGACCAGAACATTTGTCATTTTTCACAAAGAAGTGCTTATTTTTCATATTTTCTTAAGTCAATGCTGTTGATGGCTGGCCACTGCGGGGGTGACCATTAATGATCTGTTGACCAAAATTGAACAGAGATGCCCACTTTTTGACGCTACTGTAAGAAAGACAAACCTCAACATGTGTTGGCACTAGCTTTTCGTGAATAACGTTTGGTGCATTTTTCTGCAATACATGAACCAAATCACTGTTCTATTCTGGGCGTCACCCATTCTGACCGGGAATAGCAAACTATGTTACGATTAATTAGCAGCCTGAGCCAATCACAGGGCAGATTGGTTAATGGCTACGTAAGTGGACATCCCAATAACACATCATTGAACACACCGCGTTGCAGGCCGAAATTCCAACTCCTTCATGGTTGGGCCGAGAACTTTTTGAACGCCCCTCGTAGCTACGGACGGCCAGAGGTGTCTCTTACCCTACTGAGTCTACACTCTGCAGTGAGAGATTATTTAGGCGTGGCGGCCATGGCGTCCGTTGTCAAGCAAAATTCAACCAAAGAAGTCGCTGGAATGGGTAAGCTGCAATGCAAATAAGAAAATCGTTTCTAGAAATAACACCCGAGACGACAAAATATGGGTAAAAGGGTACAAACGTCACAAATCACGAGCAAAAACACAATACGATTATAGACTCGGCCCCTCTGCCAGATCCAATGTCACACGTGAATACGTACCTTCTGTCCGTTTTTGATGAGCTGTCCATCCCAGGCGTTGACCTGGGTGGCCTGGTTGAGCAGCAGCTTCTCCTGTTCCTCCAGCTCGACCGTAGACTTGTTGATGAACTCCTCCAGCTGGCGGTAGGTCATGGACGAACCAGGCGTGGAGGCGCTCGTTCTGAGGCAAAAGGTGCCACAGGGAAGTGAGCACCGCTTGAGCATGCTTCAGCTCACCGATACGTGCAGCGAGTCAATCGATTGAGATCAAGATGAATGCAGCTAATGGTTACAGCATTGCTGAAACACGAGACTGATGTCTGAGACTATACTAGGACGTTATTGTCCTAACTTAATCGTCGTGTCATACCGTCTCATACTCACGCAATGCCCTGCCGTAGTATGAGTACGGTTTGGCGTATTGTAATGTACCGTAATCCACCAATTTTTCGTGCTATGCCTTGTTGTACCGTGTCATACGTGGTTCTATCCTCCTAAGCTGTAGAGTGTAGGTACTCACGAGGTGGTTGTACTTTTTCGTGCCACACTCTGTGTCGTACGCACTACGCACGCTGTGGTTATATCGTACCTACCCACGAACCACATCGTGTCGTACTCACGTGATGGTCGTAACGTACCGTGCCGTGCGGTGTCGTACTCACGTGGCGGTCGTAACGTACCGTGCCGTACGATGTCGTACTCACGTGGTGGTCGTAACGTACCGTGCCGTACTATGTCGTACTCACGTGGTGGTCGTGCTGAGACTGGTGGCTGTCGAGCCCTGCGCCGGCTGTGCGCTGGCCGTACTGGTCAGGCCCAGGCCGAAGCCACCGCTGCTCGCCGCCGTGGTCGTACCTGCAGGCAGCATGTCGAACGAATGATCCCGTGGACCACACGGCGGCGCCAGATAGGCTATCGCCCACAGATTAGGCCACAACCCCGTCAGTCACCAGGTTGATATCGACTAGATCCTGTTTGATCTATCGATAAACCCGAGTATGCATTTATCTACATGTTCCTCAAACGGCCTGAACGACAAATAAGCTCGCCTTTGTTCACTAGTGTTCAGCGGGTCAGTGAGGTGTACCCGTGTGCGGTGAGAGACCCACCTGAAGTGCTGGCAGGTTTGCCAAGTGTTAGTGATCCGCCGCTGGAGGCCGCAGGAGTCGACAGCGAGAACCCTGCAGCGCGAGGAGACATCGAGGGGAGCCCCAGGTCAGTGACATCAGTCACGTAGGAGGCGGCTGACAGTAAGTTACTAATAGCCAGTGCAAGATAAATGAGATCTGTCTGAGTACTTCTGTATTTTTCATGATTGTTGCATCAAATCAATCAAACCATGGCGCTGAACTGATAAAAATATCTTGTAAAAAAAATTAAGTCCGTGATATATGGAAAAGTCAGTAAATATAGCAGCTTAGCATAAAACCATGGTAAGTTGAATGACCATCCTTCAAAGCTAGCATTAAACTTACATAATCACAAGCAACAACACTAGGGGCATGCTGTAGCGAATGCCCAGCGGCCAGCACACTGGCGTGTCACTCCTGTGGTCGCCGATCACCAGTGGGTCAGGCTCACCTGTGGCCGGCGCTGCTGCAGTCGACGCCGCCGTGCTGCTGGCCGCTGCCGTCCCGGCGAACAGCCCGCCCGACGGCGCCGCGCCCAGGGAGAATCCTGTGGCCGGAGCCGAAGAGGCAGCTGTCGGGGCCGCGCCCAGCGTCAGACCGCCGGCCGACGACGCGGCCGTCGATGGCACGGACAGGGAGAATCCTCCGGCGGGGGCCGAGGCGGCTGGTGTCGCCGTTGACGTGGCAATGCCGCCGCCCAGACCGAACGAGCTGGCGGTGGACGCGCCCGTCAGGCCGAGGGGGGCAGCGCTGCTCGCTGCCGGAGTGGCGCCGAAGGAGAAACTGGGAGCGGCCGTACTGGCGGCTGCTGCAGCTCCGCCGAGCGAGAGCCCGCCGCCGGAACTGGACGCTGAGGCAGCCGGTGCGGCGCCGAACGAGAAACTGGGCGCTGCTGCGGTGCTGGCCGCCGGCGCGGCGCCGCCGAACGAGAACCCGGTGGCGGTGCTGACCGGGGCCGCAGCGGGGGCCGCTCCGAAAGAGAACCCGCCCCCGGAGCTGGCGGCGGCGGGCGCAGCTGCAGGAGCGGCAGCGGCGCCGAACGAAAAGCCACTGCTGGCGGTGGAGGAGGCCGGCGCGCCGCCGAACGAAAACCCGCCGCCGCTGGCGGACGAGGCTGGGGCCCCGCCAAACGAGAAACCAGTCGAGGTGGTTGACGCCTGGCCGCCGCCGAAGCTGAAACCTTGACCTCCAGACATTTCAGGGTACTTAAGATGCCTGAACAACTTCTTATGTCTGCAAAGATATTTGTAGTGTTAAACATCAGAATGTAAGGCTGAAATTATATCATTTACTAGAACTATGCAGCATAATAACACCATACCAGGACACCAGGAGGAAAATAATTATCCAACTTCTGTATATTCATGGGCTCAAGTTAAGAAATAACATGAAATAAATATAAAATCATTCCCTACATAATTTAGGGGCATGATAAAATATAGGCTAAGAACAATATCTTTCCCAGAGCTTAACAGAAAATAATCGTCTTAAATGCTCATGAGTAACATACTTAGTGGTGCGGAGTGTGTCCAAAAACAAATCAGCTGAGTAGACCATCTGAACTATGATTAGAGTTCAATAATATATTTGTTCCAAATGATTTGCTAGTTGTGTAATGTAGGTACCTAAATATCACATTATGAGCCAATGAATCTGAATTTTAAATTACAAATTCAACCATTCTTCTAAAATTTGGCGCTTAAGTATAATCTTTCAATAGATAGATTAAATGAGCTGGAGCTCATGCTAAGCAGAGCTCGCTGAAATCTGCATAGCGCATAACAATTGTCGATAAGTTAAAATAGTGTTTTACTGTCATCACCAGTACCTACTGGGTATGAATAAAAGTTAAAAGAGGCATTGTTTCAAAAATAAAGATTTAAAAACTCAATAGAACCGCAATAGCTTTTATGGTCTGTTCCATATCAAGCTTGCAGTCGGAGTTTCTTCAGCAGATCGCTCCTCCGCTCAAGAATTTGCGCCTCAAAATGTAAGAGCTGTATATACAGAAATCACGCACTGCTTTCAGCAGAGCACTTCGGCTGCAAGCTTGAAACGGAACAGAGTATAGATACCATGAAACGTTGCTCCAAATGACTGGAGGCCAATAGGTAGGTATGTTTTGACCAGTCCAATAAAAAAATTGGGTGCCACAGTGCTTTTAATTTTAAATTCCACAACTATAACCAGCCAGGTAGAAAAAATGACTGGTGAATGGTGATTGGTGTGAAAACATATTAATTAGTAGGGTGGGTATTATTTTCAAAAAGTGATCAACAAATATTTTGACTTTTTTGCATATCTAGCAGCATTGTGGGGTGCCTGAAGGCTTAACAATGCAGCCAAAAACTTTATCGCTGGGAAAACTGGTCTCGGATACCTGCACTATCAGTGAGTAAATCACAAGCATAAAACACTATAGTGACTATAGTCTGACAAACCTAATAAAGAACACAGCTTAAGTACCTAAAAGCACTGAACATGCACTTAGACATTTGAGAATTGAGATAGCCTATGTGTGCTTCAATTCAATGAATTTGAATTTGAGAGAAATTACCTGGCGTATTGGAACTTATCTACACAAACACATGCATCAAAATACTGTTACAATTTAAATCAGTTCTTCTTAGCTGTGAGACTGAAGGAATTACACCACTTTTTTACCTTAAAATACATTACAACCCTCAATGCAAAAGGGCAAAACAATGAATCACCTCATCAGTCGGGCGCACTGTGGTATCTCCGATTCATTTATGGAGACGTTTCTATTATTGGAAACGTTTCCAATTTTGACTACTCTTCTGTTCCAAAAATGGAAACGCTCGTTCCATAAATAGAAACGCTAACATCTCCGCACATATTTTCTTGCCAAGGGTGGCTGGATTTGATGTATAACAACTGTTTCGCGTAAAACAAGCTCAGATACACCAAAAGCGCTTGTCTTTTTGCATGGAAAGCTGTCGTATGCATTCAAATTCACGTCTTTAAAATGCTCCTGAATCGTATCCATTTATGGAGACTTAGTTTCCAAAAATGGAAACGCCGATGTTCCAAAAATAGAAACGCTGAAGTTCAAATGCGTGCAAACTTAGCTTAAATGTGTTTTTAAAATTCACATGCAACTAAAGATTTGATGTTTTGGGACTGGTTTAGCATCTCGGCTCTCTCGGCAGTTACCTTGGACGTCGGGTTCGATAATAATACATTACGCGCCGCAACTTGAGCACATTCAAAAGTCAACTAAAACTAAGATTTCCCAGAAACTACTGGACAGATGTGGTTCAAAGTGGGCAATACATAAAGCGTAGATATCATTTCAATATATAAAATTAATATCAATGTTACACATGAGCTAGAATGAATAAATTCATCGTCAGAATACAACGGTATTTGGTGTGACGACGGTGCAGACCTTATTTCCATCCTGCTTTTTACGTATTTGCACGGATATTTACGTTGATCCGAGACTACGATCATATTCAGCACATTTCAAATATCATAAAATGCCCACTTAAGTCTCCAAATAGGGCTTTGCAACAACTTTCATGCGATTTAAACAAAGATTGACGACCACCAGGCCGCTGGTACACCGGAAAACGCAGCGTGAAAATGAATGAAAAACTGAAGTTCCCGGTGATGTGGTTGTTCCAATCAATGGGTCAGTCTTACAGTAGTCTGTTAAAAATGTTATTTTTTGTTCAAAACATTCATAAATGTTATTATTTTCGATTAGAAAAACGTGTGAATTTTTTATCACGTCAACATGTTATAAGCATCGCCTCGTTCGTCAACTTTCGGTTTTCTGATCGGAAAGTCGGAGAACAGGAACATAAACTAGAATGTTGGCTGTCGATTGGTGGCATCCTGCGCATGCCAAATTGCACCAATCAATGCCCAGTTTGCTTTAAAGGTAGCGATGCACACAGCGTCTCCATTTATGGAACAGACCGTTTCTATTTTTGGAAACGGCGTATCCATTTTTGGAACATTGTTCCAAAAATGGAAACGTTTCCATAAATGGATCGGAAATACCACAGTGTGCCCGACTGTCATCACAGTACCTATGCAGTACCACAGTACCCAGAACAGACCAATCTTTATGATACTTTTCTGTATCTTAGCACACATATTTAAAAATTGATTCAGGTGAGATATACCAAAGTTCACTACAACCTTTATGCAACCAACCAATGGCGAAATTACTTATTTATTTTATACGAACTCTGTCTGAGAATGTGCGCTGTGTTGGGGGGCCGCACGCTTCGGAGTCAAATTTTCTTGAGTGTTTTTTTACAGATAAATATCCTGTTAGTAGTGAAAGTTAAACCAATCACACTGCAGACTTTTGCTTCGTGAACATAAATTTGCTGCTGATCGTGTTTAACGAGCACAATAAATGCCTAAAATGTTTTGCCTGTAACGCGCAGTATTTGTAACAAATAGTTTACGAATCCAGAGTAATGCTACCATATGGAGGGGAAAATTCGCACCTTTTCCCTACTCCAAAGCGAGTAGCACATTCATGAGTGAAAGAGAGCTCCAGCCTCAATTGCTGATTGCATTGCATGCAGCATGATTGCAATTTCATTCTTTTGAATTTTTGTAGTTGTAAGCGCTATATTCATAAATTATGTGAATATGAACCTCATTGGAGACTATCAGCCTCTGGCGACCCGCCGACCGGCGACCGCGGCCGCCGGCTATGACTGCAAAGGACAATGAGAAAGGACCGAACGCTGAATGAGACGGACGATCGAGGTACCTATAGGGGTACGGTGTTCCATGTTGGTTCCATGCCTCACGACGACTGGGCCTCCCGCACGCATAAATCCGCCGGTTTTTAATGAAATGGCTAAATGGAAAGTATTCTCCTAAAGAGTGAATATGTTATACCTATCTAATGCATGAATTTTAAAATCAAGACAATTTCACTACTGACGAGCTTGAATGTTTGTGTATTAGGTATATCTTGTTTTCTTTGTGGTTATGTCATGCTGATGTAAATATCCTAATAGTCGAAACACGTGCATGGACTATTTGTTCCATGTTTTTCTACTTGTCTCTATCAATATACAATACTTACTTTTTATGGTTCGCTCAACAGTCAACGCTGTTCAAATTCGAACAGGATGAAGGTGTAGCATTCCGGCTCAGAATGTATCCGAAATTCACACGACATGCACTGGGGAATTTCCTTGCTCATAGCTACCACTAGTCGTCCTTTGGGGACCGTGCTTTCGGGGAGCGGCCGGCGGCTGTTTGATGAGGCGGCGGGGCCTGCCCTGTCCCTCGCTGCATGACACGGTCGCATGGCTGCGGTTTGCGCGCACTCGCGGTGATTTCCCTCGGGGACGGGATGCAGGTAGACACGGTCGGATGACGCCGTGCCGCCGCGGGAGAGCGCAGCTACCCGGCGCTGTGCTGAGACTGCAGCGGTCGGGGTGCGAGGTTAGATCCGGCGGCACATCGAGGACGAACGGCGCCTCCTCAACCTGTATCCGGTCCACGACTGTTGTTTTGAGAATGTACGGACAGTGACCCGTATTTACCGGGACCAAAAGAGCGGATCTTTACAGCATCCTGACACGAGACACCAGTTCAGAAACGGATGACCCTCCCGTCTCCGCTCTGAAAATGGAAAGACCGGACTCGGAGAATGCACCATCAAAACCGACTGACCGATGTAGCTTGTCGTTTTTTAATGTAGCTCTGAACGTCTCTATAACTATGGCTTTGGCGTACGGACGGATGGTCGCTATATAGTTCACAATTTCGCTTTTTTTACATCCATAGATGCAAATAAGTGTAGGTATACTCACCTATGTAGAAATGTTTATTTGTTGTCGAAGACGTATGTTCATTTATTTACTTATTTATTTATTTATTTATCTAACCTATTTTTATGCACGACAATAAATAGGTATACAAAATAATATGCAAACCAATTTTAAAGTTTGAATGAAACGATGCGCATTTTTTCAGTCTGCAATTCGTGATCCGGGTATAGCTTCCCTTCCGACAAGTGACGAGGTAGCGGGCAGCCTGGCCTGTATTTTACTGAACGGTCCGGACACTGCATAAACAAAAGCTGTTATTTCCTTGTAAGCGTCTGTGCGTCTCGTCAGCTTCCGTCCTCAATCTGCAATCAGCCAGGGCACCCCTGTTTTGCGCAAGAGCAGCTGAATTGCCAGAAACATCGTTCGGTGGACAAGACGCAGCCTGGTGTCTGGTGGAGCACAGCATCTAAACAGGGATATCCGCAGACCCGAGCTGCCGACACCGAGCTCGCAGTTTGCACCCGTTCATCTCAACACGCCTTCCGCTACCCTACCTCGGCCCTACGCAGCCCCCGCCTCCCTCCCACTTCCAATCGAACGTTATCCATCGAAAGACGGTTCACTAGCATGGCCATATTCATATATAAATTTACCCTAAACGCACAGCGTCAGCCGTCAGACCCGCTCTGAGCTGAGCTACGCTCTCATACCGGTGCTGCAAACGTGCGGCACCTGCCGACTTCTCCCTGTGACGAGAGCCTGCTAGCGGACACGGAAGTCCGAGACCGAATATGGAACTGTCGAACACCAACCCGACCCTAATGACTCACGAGATCGGTGTCCCCTCGGCTCACCGTTCTGTGAATGATCAACAACTTGCACCCTACATCGGCTGCTCTCACCAACCAACCGGGAAAGTCCCAAGCGGTAGCGGTAGTGGCTCATTGCCTCCCCCCCCCCCCCGCGGTGAGAGGGTCAGTGACCGAGGTCTATCGCAGTTTTCACATGACTGACTAGTCTAGGTCTCTGGTGGGAAAAATGTAAATCGTTTGTAATACAATTTGCAGATAGTTCTGAAGCAGGGCACCGGCATCAGGCATGCGCATGCGGGAGTGCAGTTTCGCCTTGCAGCCCCGGCCCTGAACGAGCCTTCGGTATTTAGGGCGGTCACTCCTAGACAACGCGGTGGCGGTTCATACCTCTCTCGGTATGGATCGCTTCTGTTGGTTCTTTCGGAGAGTAGGCATCGATTCATTCGGTGGTTAAATCTGTGCCTGCATTATCTATTTCAAAGCCATTGCCTGCATCTTCAATCTTCATTGACCAACGAAATGCAATTCCTATGCATATATATGCAATTTGCTAACATTCATTTGACCGCCTCAAAAAAAAAAAAAAATCACGGATGCCAGTTTAGCCTGTGACGGCTAAATAACGTGTTTTTATATGCATCATTTGATTTCGCATAATGTACCTAATATATACTTAGTTACCGATGTATGTAGCGACATGATTTAAATCGATTGTCTCTTGCTTTCTGCAAAATAAATGGGAATTCACCACAGGATCAATTCTTACGACGCGTCCGTCCTCCCGTCTGTCCGTCTGTCCGTCTGTCCGTCCGTCCGTCCGTCTGTCCGTCTGTCCGTCTCTCCGTCTGTCCGTTTGTCCGTCTGTTCATCCGTTCGACAATCCCAAGTTATGACGTCTTTTCGAAGCGTGATCTGTGTGAGGCACAGCGCCGCTTTTTCAGAATGGTATACAGGGTTGGGCAGATAAATTGGGACAAATTTCAACTTCCTCTAAAACGACTATTTTTTGAGTGATTAAGATAATTTTTGAACGTAAATATAGGCTAATGAATACTTTTCCATGTTATGCAGGTTGCGTTGTAATTTTGAATCGGCTGATCACAGAACGTGGGCTTAAGCAAGTCACTATCAACTTAGTCCGCGCCCACATGCATGCCAATGCTCTAATTATGTTCCATCAAATGGCTGAAAGTAGTGTGTATCGAACAGACGTAAACGTTGGAGGAAGAGAAGATGTTGACTCATCCTTACATACTTATTGCATTGACACCGGCCGCTCCCCCGGTTTTCCAGGGGGGCATAAAGGCAAAATTCAGTTAAAGGGACACTCCCACCTTAACATTAGTTTTGAGTTGAGATAGCCAAATTGGTGGCCATGGCCTGCAAATACCGGTTTGGGCACTCACAACATCGACAAATGCTTTAATTCGGAGATATGGAATTTCAAACTTGCAGTTTTCGGATTCTAAGGGGCTAGTGCATTGGTATGCCCCCTTAGAATTTGTGACGTCAGCGGAGATCTAACGATTTTTAAATCTTTTACTAAAACGTTTGGTAGCACGCGGTGGTATATGCTGCTTTGCGCGCAACAAATGCCGCACTTTCAAATAAAGTCGCTAGGAACAGCGGAGATCCCAAAAAGTAAACAAAAGTAAAAGTCTAATATCTTGAAAACCGGTGAATATTTTTCGATGAAATTCGGTAGATATTCGTTTTCGCTCTTTCTGAACCGAGCGACATCACTTTCGTGCCAATTCATTAACTTTTTTGAAGGTGGGAGGGTCCCTTTAAATCAGAGGATCCTCGCGAAAACAGTGGCGCGAGCTTACAACGAAGGTAGCCGCGCTATGAGAAAGCGATATACCAGCACCTCAAACATGTACTCTTATGCATTGATGCATATCGACCTGTTAACATAGATGTTGAAGCAGCTGTGACGTTAAAAAGATTGTTTCCTCTTGAAGGGCTTGGAGAAGCCCGAGCAAGCACGTGCAGGTCTTTTTCGACGATGGTATCCCCATAACCGAACATATGAACAACCGCAAACACCATGAAACATCGCAACCAGCCCAGAAGACGTGATCTTAGTTCCAAAAAGCATGCAGCAGACCTCGGTGATGGCATTCCACTCGGTGACTTCTGACGGCCACGTGGGGCCCCCTTATTTTACGGAATCGGGAGGGGGTTCGCCCTTACAGCGTACCTAACCATTATTCCGGCAGTTCGAATCAACAAGATGGAAGAAGGCATCATCCTGCATGGAGTGATGCTCTTCGAGGAGTCAGCTCCCCGGCATACAGTAAATTAAAGGGACACTCCCACCTTAACATTAGTTTTGAGTTGAGATAGCCAAATTGGTGGCCATGGCCTGCAAATACCGGTTTGGGCACTCACAACATCGACAAATGCTTTAATTCGGAGATATGGAATTTCAAACTTGCAGTTTTCGGATTCTAAGGGGCTAGTGCATTGGTATGCCCCCTTAGAATTTGTGACGTCAGCGGAGATCTAACGATTTTTAAATCTTTTACTAAAACGTTTGGTAGCACGCGGTGGTATATGCTGCTTTGCGCGCAACAAATGCCGCACTTTGAAATAAAGTCGCTAGGAACAGTGGAGATCCCAAAAAGTAAACAAAAGTAAAAGTCTAATATCTTGAAAACCGGTGAATATTTTCCGATGAAATTTGGCAGATATTCGTTTTCGCTCTTTCTGAACCGAGCGACATCACTTCCGTGCCAATTCATTAACTTTTTTGAAGGTGGGAGGGTCCCTTTAAATACAAAATCTCCTGAAACGGAGGATCCCGCAAACTGTACCCAAGGCTAAATGCCCCCTCCCTCATTAAACCTCAGCCCACACAAGTTCTGGTTGCTGGGGCGTTTTTGCGGCCGAGTCTAACGAACGTCCCCATATGACTGTGGTGAGCCTCAGCAGTGCCAGTTCGCTACAATTACGAGCCATTTCAGACGGGAGATCTCGCCGCGCGTGCGGCCAGTCCAGGCACCGATAAGGACTGATGCAGGTGGACCACAGTGATCATATTTGGTGATAAATGTGTAAAATTGGTGTGACAATATGTGATCCAAATTTGAAATGCCTACGTTTACAAATTTCTAAGCTACGGCGTTCTGAATCCAAATATGTATTTTGTCCCAATTTATCTGCCCAACCCTGTATACCTACGGTGAGATCAATTTACCTTCGTATCGAGTCGTCAGTAGTAAGTCACAATGCGCAAGCCGCAACGTTTATCTTGGTAACACGTTTCTGGTCCTGAAGAATAAAGCGGTTAAAGGGACACTCCCACCTTAAAGGGACCCTCCCACCTTCAAAAAAGTTTGTGAATTGGCATGAAAGTGATGTCGCTCGGTTCAGAAAGAGCGAAAACGAATATCTACCAAATTTCACCGAAAAATATTCACCGGTTTTCAAGATATTAGACTTTTACTTTTGTTTACTTTTTTGGGATCTCCGCTGTTTCTAGCGACTTTATTTTAGAAGTGCGGCGTTTGCGGCAGATGTTGCGCGCAAATAGCATATACCACCGCGTGCTACAAAACGTTTTAGTCAAACATTTAAAAATCGTTAGATATTTGCGCTGACGTCACACATTCAGAGGGGTATTCCTAAGCATTAGCCCCTCTGAATCAAAATGCTGCAATTTTGTAATTCAATATTTCCGATTTAAGGCATTTCTCGATGTTGTGAGTGCCGAAACCGGTAATTGTGAGCCAGGGACCCCATTTTGGCTATCTCAACTCAAATCTAATGTTAAGGTGGGAGGGTCCCTTTAACATTAGTTTTGAGTTGAGATAGCCAAATTGGTGGCCATGGCCTGCAAATACCGGTTTGGGCACTCACAACATCTACAAATGCTTTAATTCGGAGATATGGAATTTCAAACTTGCAGTTTTTGGATTCTAAGGGGCTAGTGCATTGGTATGCCCCTTAGAATTTGTGACGTCAGCGGAGATCAAACGATTTTTAAATCTTTTACTAAAACGTTTGGTAGCACGCGGTGGTATATGCTGCTTTGCGCGCAACAAATGCCGCACTTTCAAATAAAGTCGCTAGGAACAGCGGAGATCCCAAAAAGTAAACAAAAGTAAAAGTCTAATATCTTGAAAACCGGTGAATATTTTTCGATGAAATTTGGTAGACATTCGTTTTCGCTCTTTCTGAACCGAGCGACATCACTTTCGTGCCAATTCATTAACTTTTTTGAAGGTGGGAGGGTCCCTTTAAAAACACATTTCAATCACAGTCAGCATAGCGCACACGTAACCGTATTATCTATTTAAGAGATCAAACAACGACAATAGTTAGGGGAGAACGGGGTCAATTGTAACATTTTTTGCATTTTATCATCTGGTGCAAACACGTTTGCAGTTATAAACCTCTTTCTTTTATTTTCAGAAACTATGATGTTTTGTCTTTAAAATGCAGTTAAAACATTTCCGAAATAACTTCTTTTTCGGGTCAAAATTGTTGTTCGAAAAAGTCAATTCAGCTGTTACAATTCACCCCAGATACGGGGTCAAAAGTAACACCACCCGGGGACAATTGTAACATGTTAATTTACAGGCTACAGCAACACAATTTTTTCCAAAACTTTGATTTAACAAAAGTATTGAACACTTGTTCATCTTCCCAGACTTGATAAGGACGGTTCTTCTCAGGAAAAAAGGCCTAAAACCTCGCACTTATACAGGGGTTGGATGGACCTCCTCTCCCTTGGTTTTTCGCAAATAAATCGCGTAAAAAGCTGCCGATTGCGACAAAACTTACAGTTCTCTTAATTCTAGCAATGTTTCATCTCCCTTGAAAATTTGACGACTTTGACATAATGGCCACTGACCTATAACCTGTTACATTTGACCCCAGCAAAAATGTTACAATTGTCCCCGTCGCGTCTTGACATATTTTAGACGAAACTGGCGCAAAAAGATGTTGCATGTACAGCATTTAATGCTTTCAATTTATCGACAACAAGCCTGCCAACGCATACACAAAGTCTAAAGTCGATATCTTTTCAATGGCGGGAATGAGCTAATCAAATATAACGGAATAAAAATTTACAAAATGCTCTCAAAAACACATTACTGTGCACAGCCATCGACATACCCGGCACTTTCGCTTCAAACTCCGTTGGGAAAGGCAGTATAGAATAACGCATTTTCAGTCTGAAAATCAGCTCATTCTATTGGTAAGCTTATGAATTATTAGCACTGTTACAATTGCCCCGTGTTACATTTGACCCCGCTCTCCCCTACTATAGTTAGGTACTGTCTAGCCTGAGGGTAATATTTTGACACTGTTTTATTACTTATTTTGTGGGACGATTGCATTCCTACGGCAATTTGGCTGATGCAGGGAGTCGAAGTTGATGGCCTGTAACGTCATCAAACATGCCAGCTTATGACTGCGTTACTGCTCGGGGTGATTACGAAAGCGCTGAACAGACCCGAACCAGACCTCATCCACCCCTCCCTCTCCCGTCCCAAACACTCGGTCTCGTGACCAGCAGACGCCGTGGTGACTGGCGACGCTGCCCCTGAGCACTGTGATGATTCACACCGGATGTGGCGGGTCGACCTCGTGACCAGCCAGCCGCGTCTTCAGAGCCCAGGGATTGACCGCGCCACGACCCGCCGTGGCGGGGGCAAGGGTCAGTTGGAGAAGGGAGGGGAAAGGCAAGTTGTCTGTGCTGACGTGCATCGGTATTCGGCAAATTTATAATATATAAGATTGGGCATTACACAAATATAAATATTTTCAGAAATTTCTCCTCTTCTGCCGTCGTACTCATAAATGGTAACATACATAGGCGGCGGAACGGGGAGGGCACCGGGGCACCGTGCCCCGCTTTGATTTTGGCATTTTAACATTATACCTATGGGCCTTGCATGGAAAGAATGGGATCAAATGTCGGCAGTGCCCCCAGGTGTTCCGCCGCTACTAGTAAGGGAGTTTGTTTCAACGGAGAAGAAAATATTTATTAAAACAAATAAAATGCGAACAGCAATCTTCTAACGATCGAAAGAAGTCACATACACAACCAAGGATAAGTGGTTGTTTTGCACTTTAACATCAACGAGGTTCATGTTATATCTTCACTTCCCTGCTATAGTGTGACCCTGACGCCTGTCTACGTCCTCGCATTGACCCGATCTTCCGATAAGCGCTTATGCAAAAACGTATGTATGTGTGTATGTTCGTCGGAGTAGATCGACTTTGCGTCCAGGTGACGTTGTTTCGTCTTTTGCCGCATATCTATATGCCATCTCCGTCCCGACGCACGATGTCGCTGTGCCGTATCAATCACCAGATCGACTGCACGAGGCCCGCACTGGAGGGGGGGGGGGGCACTCAGCGCGAGGTGCAGCCGCGCGGGCACGTGAGGGGTGCTTTGATAGGGGGCGGGCCGTGCCCTATCGCTGGACAAAGCGCACCCGGGCTTGTGCAGGGCCCGTGCAGGGTAGTCAAGCTGAGGAACACCCGTGCCTAACACCAGATGGATAATGTACGGAAGGACTGGCGGTCAAGGACCAAGGTGACGGCTTTCGGTGACGACTGACTGCCCGCGGCATGATCACTGCAGGTGTGAGGTGGGCAAGGTCATCAGGACACCTCCGATGCGATGCATCTAACTTTTCTTTTAAAGAGCATGTTTTTTCAGTTTCTACTGCCCTCGTGCTTTGTTTTTGTGTTTTAGTATTTCGGTTTGGTATATTATTTCAATTTAATAACTTTTTTTTAATAAGAATAAGTTATTTGTTTCATATTTCGGAAAATCATCTATTTAAAGTTGTACGTTACCTAAGCCTTATAGTTTGGAAGTCTGATTATTACCTACCTTTATCCTGGATCGTCATAATTTCTTTACAATCTAACCATGTTAAAATATACTTATTTTCGGGAAATGTTTGCCTTGCCATCAAAGAAGGACTGTGCACTGCTATGCAGCAGTCTGAATCTCAAGGAAGGACTTAAATGTCTTAAAAAATATGTTCAGTCGAATGAATAATAATTCTTATTGGCCTGTATTTGATGTCTGAATTAATGCAACAGCTATACTAGACATAACCAATTTGTTAAACGTTTACTATCAACCTGCTATAAACGTTTACCTACTGCACTGTTTTTAATAGTAGACCTTTGATAAACTGTGGGCACCTATATAGTAGCCGTAAAACACAACAGTTTCGCGTTACCGGATACTTTTTGCTTATTGCATGCAAGACGTGGGCCAATTTTAAACACCGCTATATGGTGACCGTTGGATGACCATCATCATCCCGACCGAGGACATGGCCACTGGACGTTTAAGAAGTTGCTGAACGCCAACTTCAACGTTTAACGCTTAAACGTTTTAGCGTTTAACGTTTAGCGCTTAACAAATGTGATATATATCCAGAAACTGTTAACATTTACACATCAGTTGGGCGGTTACTGATAAACGTTGTTTTTATTCTGGCACCCGTTATGAATGACGAAAAAGGGCATAAGCGTAGGAACCATGGGTGCAAGGGTGCAGCTGCACCCACAATATTTCTCCAGTGGGTGCAGACAATGTATTCTGCACCCACAATAATCTGAACCAAAAACCCCTTTTCTCATCAACACTACTTTCCATGCAGCACGGCAAATTCAGGATATGTTGCCCACTATCCATCTTTCGAAGCATTTGCTTTTGTGATGGTCTTCAAAACTATATTTGTGCTGAAGAAAAAAAAGGAAATGGAGCATGTGATTGAACACATACCGAGCCGATGACCCACTGTCAAAATTTTTAGCCCGATATCTTCGAAAATGGCTAAGTCGGCCGCTTTTACTTTTTGCGGTTATCAATATTGACAATTTTAACCCTCGCATGTGTGCGGCGTTTTCCAGCTTCTAATGTGTAGGGGGAGGGGGGGGGGGCTGATCGAGCTAGAGGTTCGCGGAAAAAACGAGGGTGTTGCCCGCGACGAGAGAAAGCCGATGATACCCAATTTTAAGGTCCTATGTCATTGGTTGACCTTCCAGGTCAGGTCAATGACCCAAAAGTCGGGAAAATCGGGACCTGCTAGAACTGCGTAAAGTGAAGCTGTATGTATCGTTTTTTTCGGGGTGCTGATCAAGAATTTCTTGTTAGTTTTGATCACAGATGATTTCTTCATGCATTTAGGCCAGATCGGGTCAGGTCAGGTCAACCATTAGGCGTCTTACCGGCTATCCATAGTAGGTGTCAACTACCACAGCCGGTGTCGTAGCATGTTACGAAGGCACTAAACTACTTCGTTAACGTTCAAATGGATGCTTAATTCGAAATCAGCCCGAAAAAACTACCCTAGAAACATGTAATACTCGAAAAAGTGAACCGAGGTCATCAAAGGTCAGTGACCTGACCTGACCTTCAGGTGACCTTCACACCCACCGTGATGCATGGGAGGAACATCATTTCACATGTTTGGACGTCTACAATCACAAAAAGACTGGAAACGCGCGGATAATGTGAGCTGACATAGGCCAAATCGCGATTCCGGCCGAACATGGTCTCGAGAATCAGGTCACAAGTCAAAGGTCTTTTGGGTCAGGGTCATGAAATTTTCAGAGTAGGTGTAAAACTAATCAAATCGAGGTTGCTTAAATTTTCGTCGCGATCGGCCGCTTTTTGCGCGAGTTATTTGCGAAAAACCATGGGGGCTCATCCTAGCCACCCACACATGCGAGGGAATTAATGCTTCCAAATGCACTTATCGGTCGGTACCTTTTCGACATGGTATACAGGGTGTCTCAAAAGTTCGCTTACAGGTACCAGCCATGCTTTTTTGTCAATAATTCTGAATCAACAAGAAATTAACAGTCGAAATTTTGCATGGGCATTGGTAACAACCTTCCTCAAGCAGCTTCATTGTTTTCAAGCGCATTCGACCCTTCATGAGCTCACAAAAAGGGTTCACCTCTGACCATGGATCAGGCATGAAAATGGAGGTCGCATACTCGGGTCGGCTGAGAAACTCTCTGCTTCACGAGTAATGTGAATGGTTAGGTCGGAAATGACACATGGCAAAGTGTCGGCGAGGATGAGTACAACATGATGGTCGTCTAATAAAAACGGTGGCTAAAATTTTTGAAGGACAAAACCATGCGAGACTAACAGCGCTTTGAACGACCCTTGTACCGCAGCAGACTCGTGCTCCGGAAAGCAGCTGAAAATGCAGTCCTAGCTATTGAAAACTGACTAGAAGCTCACAGGCAGAGGTTACCCAGTTTCAAAAATTGCAGGTCATCATAAAATAAAGACAAAATATCATTTAAAATTGTTTATAATATCTATAACGCTAAATTTTGAGGGAAATAATGCGAAAATCGTCAATGCCGAGGACAAATGACCCTCCAAAAGTGTCAATGTAAAGTTTTATCTAACGAAGTTTCAAGAGGCAGATCTGGAGCAAATAGCTTTCTTTTACACACAAAATCCGGACAAAACCGCACGATGGACAGGTTTTGGCCGTTTACAAAGCAGAACCTCTCCTGAGGAAAACACTCCGGAACCCAGCGAAGGTCTTGGCATTGGGAATGACGAGCGTTCGGGATTTGCAAAATTTGCAAAATGTGTCTAAGAAACAGATGGCCGACACATTCTGCTACGATATGCTGCGAAAAATTTGCCCCTGGCACTTCCCATTTGTTCAGGAATGGGGTTGTTTTGAAAAGGAAAATGGTGCTTGGGAAGTCGGCGCCAGTCATTCATGAAGGAGTTAGCGCCAGAGAAGACCTACAAAATACTCACGGATGATGTCGATGAAAGCTGTCGGCTTTCAGGGAGAAGCGGATGTTGCCGGGGAGCTCGTCAAACCTAAATCCGACGCAGAAACTGCAGGGGATTCCCCTACAAGAGCTTGAAAACTGGTAACCTTTTATCAGCCTCCGGCAGCTGACGGAGTGACGAAAATCGGTATGGGCAAATATTTTTGGAGATACAGCAAAGGGTTTGGTTTCCAACCTTCCGAATCAGTTGTCAAAGCATGCATATTTGTCTAGTGTACACACGGACACCAAAACCTTATATTTTTGGCCGGTTCTTATATGCTTTATTGACATGGGAAATGTGTAAACGAACTTTTGAGACACCCTGTACACTAGAGGTGGTAAAAGATGAAAATTTTGGGAACTAGACTCGAACCAGACCCGCGGCTGGACATTTCTGGAACCAGTCGGAACCAGTCTTAGTTGGAAACGGAACCAGTTGGACCCGTTTCCCAAATGTCAATTAATACAAACTACTTGTAGGAATCATAGTTGCATCATGCAAAACAGCCTATTTCCCACTGGGAATACTCATGAGCTACTGTGTGCAAAGAAACATTCACTTCATATTTTGTAATAATGTGTAGTGTGCAAGATGTATAGTTTATGGTAGGACCCGGTTGGGCCCGTCAGAAAATTTCCAGGAACCGGTCTGGACCCGGGCCCAGACTGGTTCTTTGGACCGGGTCCTCGGGTCCACATTTTGCCACCACACCCCTTCAAAGCTCGTAACGAGCCTTCGCTCGGGTGTCGCTCCCAACCCCCCCCCCCCCGCTTCACCGGCCATGGCTGGATTTCTGCACCCATGCACCCACAATGTTCCAGCCGTTCCTACGCTGATCCAGATTCGCGATCGAAGGGATAAACGTTTATTTTCATTTATGTAAAATTTGATCAAGCTAGGTGATGTTGGCATTCAGACTGTTCAAAGACAAAGTTTAAGCAAGATATAATTTAATCGAGAAAGAAGTCAACATTAACATCGCTACATCTTACGAAAGTTGTTGCGTTTTTACGAAGTTACGAGAAGAAATTATTAAAGGGACCCTCCCACCTTAACATTAGATTTGAGTTGAGATAGCCAAAATGGGGTCCCTGGCTCACAATTACCGGTTTCGGCACTCACAACATCGAGAAATGCCTTAAATCGGAAATATTGAATTTCAAAATTGCAGCTGATTGCTTGCTTGACGGCTTGCGAATTTTGATTCAGAGGGGCTAATGCATAGGAATACCCCTCTGAATGTGTGACGTCAGCGCAGATATCTAACGATTTTTAAATGTTTGACTAAAACGTTTTGTAGCACGCGGTGGTATATGCTGCTTTGCGCGCAACAAATGCCGCATTTTCAAATAAAGTCGCTAGGAACAGCGGATATCCCAAAAAGTAAACAAAAGTAAAAGTCTAATATCTTGAAAACCGGTGAACATTTTTCGATGAAATTTGGTAGATATTCGTTTTTGCCCTTTCTGAACCGAGCGACATCACTTTCATGCCAATTCATTAACTTTTTTGAAGGTGGGAGGGTCCCTTTAATGATTGTCTGTTGGTGAAACACTGTTTAATGTCTCGCTACGATTTAAACTTTATGAAAAGTAGGACTGCCTTTAGCATACCTAAGAAATAAGAATTACGAATGCGTTTGGGAATTCTAATGATGCCTATATAGTGCATCCTCTTCTTCATTCTGTTCCAATAATGAGGAAGTCTAAGAACCGTTTGAAAAATGGCCGGCATGAGACCGTCTAAAAAATTGATTTTTTCGGACAATACTTTTCTAAGCATAATTTACATCCTGAATTTAATGATGCCATTTGCCGTTCTCGTCCCGTGCCGACCGGTGAGACCTGCCAGTGAGACATCCCACTGGCGGATCCAGGGGGGGGGGGGCATTTAGGGCCATGGCCCCCCCCAAAGGCCTAAAGTGGCCTGTTTGGCCCCCCCCAAAACGTCAGAAAAATTGCTAAGAAAATATACCTTGATGGAGGTTTTTAGCCACTTGGTGAAGAAAAGCTTTCCACAGCATAATATGGAAGCAATATGGTAGCAGTGAGGGTCAGTCAAAAGTTGCGCGAGCGGAGTCGACCTTCAAAAAAAGACTGTTGTTGGCACGTGTTTATGGCGCGGCAGCTGGCAGTTGGCGGTGTTTCGCGTGGTGTGGCATCACTGGCGGATCTAGGGGGGGGGGGGGGCACAGGAGCCTGAGGTGCCCCTGACAGGCCCGTGGTGCCCTTGCTAGGCCTGTGGTGCCCCTGGACCCTGGCAGGCCTGTGGTGCCTCTGACGGGCCTAGGGTGCCCCTGCTAGGCTGCTGATGCCCCTGGGACCTGACAGGACTGTGGTGCCCCTGACAAGCCCAAAGTGCCCCCAACAGGCTTGTGATGCCCCCGACAGGCCCAAGGTGCCCCTGCGTGATGCCGTGATGCCTGCGAGGCCGGTGGTGCCCCTGCGAGGCCGGTGGGGCCCCTGACAGGCCCATGGTGCCCCTGCTAGACCGGTGGTGCCCCTGGCAGGCCTGTGGTGCCCCTGCTAGGCCGCTGGTGCCCCTGGGCCCTGACAGGACTGTGGTGCCCCTGACAGGCCCAAGGTGCCCCTGCAAGGCCGGTGGTGCCCCTGCAAGGCCTGTGGTACCCCTGCTAGGTCTCTGGTGCCCCTGACAGGCCCATAGTGCCCCTGCGAGTCCGGTGGTGTCCCTGGCAGGTCTCTGGTGTCCCTGACAGACCTGGGGTGCCCCTGACAAGCCTGTGGGGCCCCTCACAGGCCTGTGGTGCCCTTGCTAGGCCTGTAGTGCCCCTGGCGGGCTGGTGGTGCCCCTGCTAGGCCGGTGGTGCCCCTGACAGGCCTGTGGTGCCCCCGGGTACCAAGGGGGGTCATGACCCCCCCATGTGGCCCCCCTTGGATCTGCCCACATAATATATTGATTTGTAAAGGCGTTATGGCTTATGCAATATGCAATTGCAGGCACTTGATATCCCTCACTTATCCCTCATTGGGGGCTCTGGCGGGCTCCTGAGGGCCCACGTCTATCTCCGGGAGCCCTAGACGGGCTCCTTTGGGTCCTTTCAGTCCACTATAGCATAAGAGGTCTCCACGCGAGTCCTATAGGTGCATCTGAGGGCGTACCCTGACGTCTGAGGTACCCAACTGCAGCTCCAATGGTCTCTTACACTGGCGGATCCAGGGAGGGGGCATTTAGGGCCATGCCCCCTTCCCAGAGGCCTAAAGTGGCCCGTTTGCCCCCTCCCCCAAACGATAATGAAACATAGTTCAATCAGTGCGTGGCCCAGGAGCCGAGTTAGACAGGGGGTGTTTTACCACCTCCCGGCCCGCAAAGGGACCCAAGCACTGACTCGAAGCGGGTTAACTGGTCGACAAAAGCAATGGTAAGTGTTTACAAAGTAATATAAAGGCATGGGTCGGGTGGGCTATCATGTATATATTTTTCTTTTTAGTTTAAAAAAATCATAGTGTCAGGGCTGTGACGAAAAATAAGTGGCCTAAATCCGATGAGAAAACAGGATTTGGGGGTACCCTAGGTTTGGCTCCTGCATGAGTTGGCCCCCCCCCCCAAAACGCAAGCCTGGATCCGCCAGTGAGACATCCGACCAAGCATCCAAGCATCGCCCACCCCTTTCGGCCCCTACGGTAAAGGTGCGGCTCCGCCGAGTACAGCTGCACTCGGCACCCCAGCAGCCAAGGCCGCCCGCCTTTTCCGGCCGGCGGCCGCTAGGGGCGCTGGTGTGTGCGCGCGCGCAGGCAGAGCCGCCGGCCGGCGAGAGGGCGAGAGCGCGACACCGGCCGGCGCAGTCAGGGGGCGCAGTCGCCCGTCGTCCGTGAGGTTTGGAGGTTCCGCGGCGTGGTGCTGCGCTGCGGACCCGCAGCTGCCGTCCGGAGAGCGACTGAGGAGCTCCAGCAGCCGGACAGCGCCGAACAGGTTAGTTCTGCGGTCTGATAGTCGACTGTGGCCGGCTGGCAGAGGGGTTCTCAGCGGGCGGTCCCAACTCGCAACGGTTCGCCTTCACACCGATTACCGGCCCGCGCCACCTGAGTTCAAACTGTCGCCGGCTGGGGTGCCGCACAGTAAGAAGGCGCCGGGCTCACCACAGCTGAATCGACAGTGTGCCAAACATAATCTTTGGCTACCAGTGATTAAAGTTCAGGTGGTGTAGCGCGATCAGTTTTTGGGAATGCTTGCAGGCTAGAAACCACCAGCGGCCATGATCAGTTGGGCAAACTACGGGGAGGTAATCAAGAACTTGATTAATCAAGTTCATGATTATTTTATGCCCATATTTGGTCATGTTTGCAGCCCGTCACGAAAACGGCCGAATCTCGATTCAGGGTCTACGGAGATGCACGAAAATTTTAAGACCGATAGAGAAGAAGTCACTCTACAAGTGTAATCTTTGAATGATTCAAGTTGAAAATCGTGAGGCGGTAGATTGCAACCAAAACGTAATCAACAACTTGATTACGAGGCGTCGTCCCGGGAGTCCGATGATCAACTTCTTGATTACGCAGCCAGCTGGCTAATCATGATCTTGATTTCGCATTCAGCTGGCTAATCACGATTTTGATCGCGCTGATCGTGCTACTGGCGAGCGTTGAACAATGCAGCTAATTAAAAGATACAATGATAATGGTGTATATAATAGACAAAATCAATCAGTTTTGGTGGGATGGAATTTATGTTGCAGTTAATGTTTCTCATGAATGACTTGACCGAGCCTCTTCAAATTTTGTGTGTGGCTGGAAGCGGATTAGCTATAAGCTTTGGACGAATCGGGGATAGGATATATTTGCACACGCGCACCTTATTTCTGTATCTCCGGAACGGCGTCACCGATTGTTTTTCAATTTTGGTGGGTGGCTAGAGACTCAATAGCTGTAAGCTTTAGACGAGTTGGGGATGTGGCACACACATGTGAACTTGTGCACGAGCACGCCTCTTCTCGCGCTTGCTCGCTTACATTGCCGAACACGGAGCTGAAAAAAGACCACCCCGAGCAAGAACACCGCTGTCCGCGATAAGCGGCCTGACCATAAGTCAGCTCAAATGATAATCTGCATACGACCGTCGACCACATATATTGGACAAATAGCGTCACAACCCAGAGCCCGTGTAACCAAGCACAGATCAAAGATATATTTCAAGAAATGTGTATTTATAGTCCTGCCGGTGGAAGGCTCAAAGAATTGGCAAACGCTTCCGACACCCCGCAGCGGCATGCTCTACGGGGATCTCACTCCACTTGCTTCACGGTCGCAATAGCCGCCGCTGATGGCGGCACATCGGCCTTCACCCCACCAAACACTTTGGTTCTCAGAAACCAATTCAGATTGACCATGTTTTTAGGAGTTTTGATGTTAAAAATCCAAAAGGCGGCCTGCCACAGCAGGAATGCTTGGTCTGGTGGCGCCGATACCACCTCCTGGACCTCGACGAATACCGCGTCTTCCCCGCCCAGCTCTCCATTCACGATTATGGGATGGAAAGTTTTGCGGGCCTCCGTTGGCTTCCGTCGTCTCTTGGAGAATGCGCTGCAGGTTCTCCAGCTCATCCCCTGCAAAATGTTAAAGGGACCCTCCCACCTTAACATTAGATTTGAGTTGAGATAGCCAAAATGGGGTCCCTGGCTCACAATTACCGGTTTCGGCACTCACAACATCGAGAAATGCCTTAAATCGGAAATATTGAATTTCAAAATTGCAGCATTTTGATTCAGAGGGGCTAATGCTTAGGAATACCCCTCTGAATGTGTGACGTCAGCGCAAATATCTAACGATTTTTAAATGTTTGACTAAAACGTTTTGTAGCACGCGGTGGTATATGCTATTTGCGCGCAACATCTGCCGCAAACGCCGCACTTCTAAAATAAAGTCGCTAGAAACAGCGGAGATCCCAAAAAAGTAAACAAAAGTAAAAGTCTAATATCTTGAAAACCGGTGAATATTTTTTCGGTGAAATTTGGTAGATATTCGTTTTCGCTCTTTCTGAACCGAGCGACATCACTTTCATGCCAATTCATAAACTTTTTTGAAGGTGGGAGGGTCCCTTTAATAACCAAATTATAGGTACACTTAACATTTTGTGGGAGAAAATGGAGGAGAAAGAATAGGAGAGGAGGGAAAGAGTAAAGGAGAGAGAGAGAGAGAGAGAGAGAGAGAGAGAGAGAGAGAGAGAGAGAAAGAGAAAGAGAAAGAGAAAGAGAAAGAGAGAGGGAGGGAGGGAGGGAGGGGAGGGGAGGGGAGGGGAGAGAGGAGAGGAGAGGAGAGGAGAGGAGAGGAGAGGAGAGGGGAGTGAGTGAGGAAGGAAGCAAGGAAAGATGGAAGGAAGAAATGATGGAGGAGAGGTAGGCGGATGTAACAAGGCGAACAAGACAAGACATGGACCTGATGAGTTGGCGCAGGGCACTGATAGGTACTACATTTCGGCACATGATGTGAAAATAATGTACAATGCCTCAGACTCAGCAGTCTGGAAAATGTAGGTACAAATTACACATGCATTAGTGAAGAAGTTTCTGCATTTAGATTAGAATGAATTGTTTTGAAAACATTAGACAATGCCTGTATCTTGAAAAAGGATTAGATTGGGCTGTGTCAGGACAAAACTGGGGATGAGTCATGTGAGCTCGCAAAGTTCCAAAGTTGTGCCAGGCAACTTCATGAGATCACACTGAAGGAGCTCCAGCGAATTATTTTCAGCATGCCCAGCTTGAGTGTGCAAAATGTACACTGGACTGGACCACTGTAGTGTCTGAACGTGATGCACAAAACTGAGCGTGACACACCAGCGACAAAACAAAACACTTCAACCATCTAGTGCAAAAACAATTCATACATACCTGCAACTGTGTGTCCCTGCATCCTGGCCTGCTATCTTGCATGAGCGATGCACATAATACAAATGTAGCTGTACTTAGTCCGCTTAATTCCAAAGAAGTTCATCATATCATTTTTTGATTGAGCGTTCCTCAACGTAGAACCATAGGTACCATTATCACGAGCTTCCTGAACAATACTGTGGTGACGCCCACTGCTACAGCGAGGAGGTGGTGCTTTGATGAGCTGTGGAAAAACAGACACATTTGCAGTCACCACTTTCTATTATTGTTCTATGAATCCATGACAAAGCCACTTAAAATGCAAGTACGAATAACCTAGCATAAGCCCAAATTTAACTTTTCATTAAAAACTAAAAGATATATCCTATTGGTCCCTGCTTGCACAGACAATGGACAAGAATAAATGATATGGCCACACTACAAACTTCTGCACAACCTGCCAGGCCACAACATTTCTAGCTACTGTGGGCAGTTAAATGTGCCTCTCTAATCAACAATTGCCCCAAACAACAAACTATGCCTATTATTTACTTTAAGATAAACTATAACCATGTAAATAGCAATACACTTTGTAAATAATTAAAATATTATACCGCGGAAAGCATGCGCCATGATAGCCTACAAAATCATCATAAATTCTATCGCGATATTTCAACATTTATACCGACGCACATGAACGTTGAGGCTATTCAAATTTACAAACATGATCTAAATTATTGAAAAAATGCTAATTTTACCTATAAGAACCAAATTACCAATAATTCGGCGCTAATTTCCGGCCTCACCCACACACCGACAACACGACAAATGGCGGCGTGCTAACAGGCGACGGTGCCTTTTGGAAGAAATGTTTATTACGACCAATTTAAGACGTGTGTAAAATGAATGTCCAATTATTTATTTTTAAATTAGAAACGTAAAAATGTGGATAAAAGAATAATATCCGCCTAAAAAGGGCTTTAAAAAATATCACTTTTCTGAAAAAGTTAGGCTAGCAGTTTATCTTTCGCCATATGAGCTAAAGTACATATCCCACTGCTACCGGTCCATATCATTTCGGGAGAATAGAATATTGCGTTTCACCTGGGCCCTGTTCATGAACCCCGGCGGCCGCTGCGGCCGCTGCGGTCGCTGCGGCCAGCCGGGTTGTTACGTCACAAAAAGGGGCGGGGCTCATGTAGTATGACGAATGTATGACGTCACCTTGCTGCGGCCGCTGCGATCTCTGCGGCCGCAATCCAGCGACCGCCGAGCCGCAAGAAAGTAATTGCACTGAACTTGGCGCACTGAAGTCAAAGTGTAGGCTGTGTTGCCATGGAGACGATGTTACAAACAAATTCATTCCGTCCGGTGTTGCATGCCATGATACCTAGAAATTAGATTAATGCTTTAATATGAGATTTAATTTTAGACTTAAGTTATTTGTGCTACGATTTAATGAAAACAATACCAAATCATTTATGTGACCCACTTACAAAAATACAGAAACACCAGACGGCCTTGAGAAACGCCCTTTTCATCACAGGAATGGAATACACAGATAAAAGAAGCGCGTGGAAACTATTGATTAGTAATCGTCTCAAGCGCGCAATTATCGGAAACTATTTCGGCAGCAGACGTGTTCATGGAACGCTGATTGCGGTCGAGTGGATGATGACGTTTCAAAAATGGGCGGAGCTTAGAGCCTGCGGCCGGCCGCAGCGGCCGCAGGGTTCATGAACAGGGCCCAGGTAAAAAATCGTGTCGATATGGACATTATAACAATCGAAACGAAACACTTGAATAGTTCGGTGCACGAAAAGTAATCAAAATCTTGATTACAACTCCTTATATGGTCATGCCACGCCCCATTTTCATGACGTCATAATCATGAACTTGATTAATCAAGTTCGTGATTACCTCCCCGTAGTTTGCCCAACTGTGATGGCTGAGATCGCCGACGTCAGACGTGACGACGCGGACGGGCCGCCGCCTTTCCTCCATGGCCGTTTCCAGGTGCCTCTGGCGTGCGCCACCGCCCCCCGGGCCGGCGCCGCGCCGGTCGAGCAGCCAACGCCCTCGCCGACCGCGCCGCACGCCGGCCGGCCGGCCGACCGGCGGCTCTCCCGACCGGCGAGGGCGAGCCGACCGCGCCGACCGCTCCGCCGTCGATATTGATTTTCACTCGATCGGGGGGCCGTGCCGCGTCGGGTCGCGACGCGGGCTGTTCACGCTCCGTTTTGGCGTTGAGGGTGGCTCACTGCGCGGGTTGACGGTGAACCACGCGGGCTGGGGCGCCGGCCGGCATCAGCATGGGAACATTCCCGAACGAAGGGTCTGTGGAGCGGAGCGTCCCCATTGCGCTGCCCGCACCCGACCGCGGCCTTGGTGATTCCCAACCGTGAACGGTTACCGAGCGGTTAGATGGGGATGGAATTTGGTTGGTACAGGTGCGGCGAGGTGATTTGATTTGAGATCTGATAAGTTGTCCCACTCATATGCCTGCCGAAAATTTGTTTCACGGCGAACTTCAAATCAAAGTCGATCGCAGTCTGGAGACCAGGCTAGAGTTTCCGCTTGTGACAGGCTGTCGGTTGCCATTTACTTGTTCTGACTTTGAAGTTCTCCAATGTAATTTGACATGCTGTGGAATGGAATCCCTAACAGTCTAACTTCACTGTGGGCGGTGGCTAGCTCAGAAATGTGTGACCCCGTTGGCTCGGGAGGTAGCCTGTTGGGCATACCGGCCAACTCGGTCAGAAATCTCGGGCCAAACATCGAACGGCGGCGCTGGGATGGCGTCGAAGTGCCTCTGTCACGGGAGTCACTTTATAATTCAACCCTCCAATCCGTCCCGCTCCTCTGGCCTTACATTATGATCGAGCTGGATCGGGAAGCCGGACGTTTTACGGCCCCATCGATTGCGTGATCAATGCACAACATCGATCCTTCCTCCCCTATCACCGGTGTGTGCCGACGGCTGGTGAGTTTCCGGGTGCACTGGATCTATGGAATGTCGTCTTGCGTGCGATGTACCGCCTCGTTTTGCCAAATTTGGATGGTGCCTGCTTCCACATGGCTCGTGACTGGCAAAGGGGCCGGGTTTCCGCGATGGCCGCGGTGGCGGCGGCGGCTGGGTGGCCAACTTTCCTCGCCCAGTCGGCCGGCCTCGTTCGGCCGTGTCTGGGAACGCCGCGGTGGCCAGCGCGTGGTTTGTGCCCAATGCCGCTGGATAAAACCTCACGACGGTCACCGGCGCATCTGCCGGCGGTCGGGCTGCGGCGACATATGATCAGCCCGCCGCCGTCTGTCGGGCCGTTTGACGTGGGACTATCGAGCCACCTCCTTCCGCGCTCGACAGCCGTGGAGACCGGGTCAGCGCCGACGTCCATTTCCCGTGTCTGGGGCTCGCCGGGGCGGCGCACTTCCTCACCCGCGGGAGTGGCGACTGGCGAGCTTCCTTCCGCGCGAGTTCGGTTCCGGTTCCGCCGACGCTGTATATGGCGGGCTGTCGCAGACGGCGTCGTCTCCTGGTATAGAAGACGCTGTGTGCAGCCGTCGTCGCTCCCCTTCCGCGAGAGTCCCCTTTCTGCTGGGGGCTGGTGCGGCGGGTGCGGCTCCCACGTGACTGCGCGGATTGCGGAACATGTTTTGCTCAGCTGGAAGTTATGTCGTTCGGCCAGCGAGGTCACTTTTTGTCCCGGAGCTACTCAGGCGTGCCTCGGACAGCAGGGATTCGTACGGTGCTGCGGAAAATGCATAAACATACAGCCCTTTTAGCACGGTAGATTGTTCTTCCGCACATAAATAACCGCCCCTGTCGCCCTAAAATAGGTCGCCTCGATTGCACGCGGCTAAAAAATTCAACGCCACCGATTAGCGGCATACGAAAATATCTCCTTTTGGAATTTGGAGTCTCCAGGATCCACTTCTAACCTTTTTACCTAATCCTGAAAAGCCATTCCTCATCACTGCACCATCTACACTTAACCCTCGCCCATGTAGGGGGGGGGGGTTGGTGCAACCCCCCCTGAGGTTTTTCGGAAATAGTGCAAAAACGGCGGCGCGCAGCGCCGCCAAATTTTGGGTACCTTATGGGGCAAATCTTGCGCATCTTTTGATAAAAAAAATTTGACCGGGTCATGTCAGGTCACGGAGTTATGACGTCACAAAGGGAACAGCCTCCGGCCGGATTTTCACAAACTGAGTGCCAACGCCCGAGGTTTCCTGCCGGTGGTACGGACATCGGTTGATGGATCGTGATGAAACTTCCCATGCATGTTGGGGCAAGTATTGGCTATCATATGGTATAAGAAACTTGACCGGGTCAGGTCAGGTCGCGGAGCTATGACGTCACAAGAGGAACAGCGTCCGGTACTATTTTTGAAAAGCGCCCGAACCACTATTTTGCTAATTCTTGTCACCTCAATGGGAATATGCAGCAATATTAGCTTCTATAGGGAGCAAATGGACATCCCAAATCCAAAAATACAATCAGATTTCAAAAATTTAAATTTTGATTTTTCGAATTTCTGCCGCCGACTGTGACCTTGCCGACTTCCGGCGCTCCCAACGCGCCATTTTTAGAGCTAGGGAAACGAAATACATACCAAACGATAGAGAATTGATCAAGGAACACGATAGTGAAGGTTTCAAGTCGATATCTCCCACCGTTTTGCCGCAATCGCCGCGCAAAATTTGAAAAAGTCTATTTTTCCGAAAATTTGACCTTTGACCTGTCAAAAGTAGGTCAAATGTTGACCTAGGACCAAAAAATATACCACCAATCGCGAGATCTCGGCGAGAGCAATCCGTTGGTCTTTTCCGCTAAGCTCTACGACGCTCCGTTTTCAAACGCCAAGGGGGGGTCGCACCAACCCCCCCCCCCTGCATGGGCGAAGGTGGCAGATCGCCGTTTACGGGCGAGGGTTAAGGGTATTTACCAGTGCCGTAAGATGTGCTAAGCTGGTTACTGTTGACCGATAGCCTGGTTTGGCACCCGATGTAGGTATGTGTGAAGGCTGTCCACGGCCTGCTCGCCGGTTTGTATCGGGCGCTATCGTGGCTGGGCCGTGTTGATTCTGATAAGATTGGCGATTTGTCCTCCACCGGCGTATAGCGGTCGGGTGTGTCACGCGTCATGTATGCACTCACAGTCACATACACAGCGTTTGGTAGTTCAAACCTATCGCAGTGCCAGCTCTATCAGCCAAGTTCTTCGAGCATTTCATGTGTGCTTGACAGTTTTCAATTGGTGCATCGTCAGATGGGCTATTTTTGATCGTGCTTTTTGGTGATTCATCGAGCCGATAGGTCGCTATATGTGCGTTCGAATAGCTAGAGCCCTCTGATAAGTTCGAGCAGACTGGCTGCCGGCTGGGGGACGGGGGATAGTGGCATTTCTGTGAGCGGGCCGGCGACTGCCGAATTCTCTCCACGACTTGCCACTCGAGCCTCCAGACGGTAGCTTAGCGCAGCCCAACACAATGGCACGCTGTTGAAAAATGGCCATATTGTTGACCTCCGCCATCCATCGAGCCTGTATGCACTTTAGCACGCCTGTATGCATTATATTTGTAGACTTGCTTCTGCGACCTCCGAGCCTGCTGTCCTCGGCAGGCTCGCGAGGCAGACTGTGACTGTGCCGTCCTAAATTACCGAACCGCTTATTTTTCGGTACTCCTCGATGTTTCTATTCATTTTTACCTATACCGTTTGGGTCGTCAACTTTACCGCGTGGGTCGTCTAGCGGATGTGTCGAACGGCTATCGGCCGCCCTCTGTCCATTGTCAAGACCGTTTATCGTCTTTAACATGACAACAGAATCCGGTGGTATCGTCTATGGGCGTGGCCCAGGACGTCGCCTGGTAGCGTCGTGAGTGGAACTGCCGCCGGCTCACCTCTCCTCTGGGCCTCGACCTCCACAAAGTTGTCAGCATGATGTCGTGCTCGTGACCCTTATCGGCGTCCCTCTCACGGTGGGCGCTAGGCGGTGTCGCTGCCCGCTTCCCATGTCTCCCAAATAGCCACCACTGGCTGTTCTCATGTCTCTTTACAGGCCCCAGGAGCAGAGCGATTATCATGTCTCCCAATGGCCACCACCACTGTCCGTTTCCCATGTCTCCTAACCTAAGAGCCACCACCCCAGCTCCCATCGCCCGCCGCCGGCTGAGGACGCGGCGTCTGCGCCGGCGCCGACCGCAGACTCGACACGCATGTGTGAACCGCTCCGGTACCGGATGTGGCTGGAATCCCGCCGCCGCCGGGGAGGGGTTCCACCGCCGGGGAGGGGTTCCACCGCCGGGGAGGGGTTCCACCGCCGC